>NC_064887.1:9284362-9886393 GCF_929443795.1 Astur gentilis | reverse complement strand
GTCAACAACCCTTAAACGTTTTTAACGTAAATCAGCCCTTTTCTGTAGGTGAATATGCTCCTCTTCTAATAATGCAGCAGTCTTTGAAAGAAAAATCTTTGCCTTTAAATGTCTTCTTCTAGTTTCTCTCTGACTTTCTCTTCTATCCCACTGCTTTCTCCATGGAAATTGGAAAGAGGAAGGAAGGAACTTCCAAGGTAAGACAACTCTAAATGCAAACATGTAATGAAAATTCTCAAGCAAGAACCTATTTGCAAAACTTGTAGCATGAAAATTATCTGGGCATGCTCCAGATTATTAATAAAAAAAATAATCTTTGCAGTGTTTTCCCCAGCACTGTCATCAACAAGTAGACTTAATTCTCACAATCTGGATCTGTAACCAATTTTCTGAAACACATAAGCCAAAATATAATATTGCTCCAATCTGGAATCCTGTTCTGACATAATATGAAAATTAGACTCTGAAAGTTCTGGCTGCACTTCTGGTTTTTTTTACTTCCAAATGCTCACAATATACCGAGACACAAAGCTGTAACTCAGGTGTAAGAGGAAAGAAAGTACGATCCCAGCCGCAGCGGATCAGGGACTACGGGAAGGCAACATCTCTCCGGCAGCATCCAGTGCTACGGCCCAAAGACGAGAAGGCGGCGGCCGTGCTCTGCTCACCATCGGGCCACAAGCGGCGATGAGCGCACGTGTCAGCGTCACCCGGCCAGCAGCAGCGCTGCCATCAATGCCATTTTAACGAACGCCCCTGGAAGCGTTACTGACCCTTCGCCTGGACCCAGAATGAGAAACTGCAGCCGGGACAACCTTGCACTTGCTTCACTGGAAAGCCTATAATCATTTTCCCTGGAAGAACGAGAGGCTGTGCCAGTTCGCCTGCACTTTGTTACAGCTGAAAATGATAAGATGCTTCCAAAGCGTTACATTACAATAACTGTGCCTTCAGTTTATGGATTTATCTTCCTTTGCCCTAGATAAAACTCCATGCCTTGGACAAATTAAGTCTGCTTGTCACTCAACACTCCACCTAATGGTCTCAGCTGCGTGTTTCTGCAGTTATTGAAGCTGGGGCATTCCACAGATAGTTCTCATTGATTTGAGAAGTGAGCCAGAAATCCAGTTGTATTTTATCCAGAATGAGAACAGGGCAAGTTAATGATGTAATTAGACTTATCAGGACCCTTAAATCTTAAAGGACAGGTTGAAATGCAGGATGATAACATTTTTAAAGGGGTACACAACACAACCTGGCTATTTATAAACAGCAAGTGCATTGTGAAGCGAGGGACTAAACCTTCTCTGGTTTAGGGAGGCCAACGACTGACATTGGGTTAGCGTACAGATCTCTAATGTTGTGTTAGCAGGACCACCATATGCTTTTCAAAGGCAACACCCACTACCTAAATCTGTATGTCCACATGAATCCGTGGGATTTTGAACCGCAGAGGCAACTCAAGACATGGGTGACATCGTTCTAGTAAGTTATACAAAAAGCTCAGTTGTTTCTGATGGACACAGCTTGAAGGAGGCGGCACAGCGATCCCTGAGCACCTGGAAGGGGTTGAGGCATGTCTGCAGGCTGTGGCGACCGCCAAGCGACTTCACTGCGTAGCTTGCTTTCCTGTGCAGGATGAAGCCAAGACTCTACCTCTCCTGGCAACAAGATCATTATACTCAGGTGAGCGTAAAGCCCGTAAACTGGGTTAGTCACAGGCCTAACTTGATTTCTTCATTTTGATATCCAGTGATGGCTGAGCCCACTGGGACTCGTACAAAGCCTGCTGAAGGCATGGAAATATTCTCCATTATTTCCATAAGCTTTCAATACAGTCCAACACACAAACCATAAAGGCTCTGTAGATGAAGGGTGCTTTATAAGTGGCAAGTATGACTCTTGCATTGTACTGTTAACTCTAACCGGGACAGGCAAATAACAAATATGCAACCAGTAGAACCTGGCTTAAAGAAAACTGTCTATATGGAGCTGTAGGCCTCTGATATGCCAGATCAGCAATGAGAGAGGAGAAACCATCTCCTCGGACCCGAGCCTCTCCTCAGGTCAGGAGCGTGGCTGAGGACAGAAGAGGAGAAACAATAGCTGGAGACCGCAGGTATAGTTTTTGGGAAAGGCTGAAGGAGAAAAATCTCAGCCTCGGCTTTTCAATTTTCCTCTCAACAAAGCATACACAGGAATACAAGGAAACACAGAACCGGCTAATTCCACGCTGGCAAAGACGAATCTGCTTTACAGAATTGTCCTTAAAAAACTGAACAGCGCAAAACCTACCACAGGAAGTAACTGGTACAAGATATCCCTGAACCCCAAACTCAAATGTTTATGTTTAAATAAAGACCTTTACATCAGACTTAGGAGCAAAATACAAGATAAATTGTTCTGCACCCTATTTTTTCTTCACCAAGACTTCAGGTCATTAGGCAACTCCTTAGCTGTCTCAGGTAAGAAAAAGTATCCTCTGGAGGTAGGTAATTTTCTAATTTTGCACTAACAGGGTTTTTTTGCATTTTAACACATCTGGACATACTGACCTCAATTCCCTTGTGAGAGTGTCCGACAGAATACAGAAGTTAAAGCTACTGATCTAATCCAATGCATTTTTGCTTGTAGGGAACTTTTTTCAAAAGGAGAGAAAGAAACTATGACTTCTTTGAGGCAAAAAAAATGAGTGAGCAAAAAATACGCCTATCCTATCTTTAACTTAGAATACTTTGTCTTTCATATCATTTTGACTCTCTGCCCAGAAACTCTAACATAAGCCTCTTGACTGCAAAAGTCACAAGAGAATCAAGTGTTTGCAGAAGGCTGTAGAAGAAGGAGAGATGTTTCCTCCTCCACTTTTGGGTCATAGTCTGAGTAAACTCAGCCCCTTAAAGTTTTATTAAGTTTAAATAAGGATTTATACGTTTGGAAAAATGGTGCTTGGAAACAAAATTTAAGAAAAAGAGAGAGAGAGAAAGGAATGAGGAATGTAATATAACCACAGGAAAGCAGAGGTGTTTCCCCCTTTCGCTGTTCTTAATTAAAATAAAATTAAAAAAAAAACCCCACCACTGAAACTGAGAAGGATTTGTTTAGTCCTCCACTGTCATCAGTGCTGATGGCTCTGGGACAGGAAAATGTCAGGGATTTGGGAGCAGCTCACACCCCTCCACTTCGGCCACCCTACCCTGGCTAAGCCAGGCTTCCCAACCGCACAGCAGGCAGCATCTCCGTGGGCTGGTCCTGGTCCCAGTCCTGGTCCCGTCCCCAGGTGCCAAAGGAGCTGTCCTCTGACCTGGTGCCCAAGCTCCTGCTTCCGTCTAGGAAATAACTTTCCCTCTACTTTTCCTTCCAGCACCCTCCCTTCCGTGCAACCCCTTGGCACAGACTCGGTCCCAGAAGGACTCTGCCCTCTCCTCCCAAACATACTCTGGTGCTGAGAAACTGCACATTTCCCAAACTCCCTGGGGGAGGCTGAAGAGGCTCAGGAAAGTAATCCGTAACACCTCGAGTCAACTGTATTAGTATTTCCACTTCTGGTCCTTCTTTCTGCTCCAGGACGAGTTTTGCTCTAAAGACCTCTCAGCACCTTGCAGATGGCTACTGAAGATGCTCCACCTCCCACGATTCACACTAGAGGAATTTAGGAAGTTACTGCACTAAGATAAATACTCCCCACCACCACTGTCCCTGCTGCGATGTTAGACTTTCTCAGCTACTTCCCAGTTCATTACAGTGACCTAAACCAAGGGCTCTGCACTGAGGCAACTGATGGACAGGTTCACCTTTATTTTGCAGCTCCTGCTAACCTCCAAGGGACAAGCAGGCACTAGTAACCTTATAAACAGCCCCCAAATGAATCCTCAGAGTGAGAGTCACAGCCTTCTGCAGGTCTCCCTGGCCACACGGGATGGAGCTGAATTCCTGACCTCCACCGTTCACAGAAGGGCTGAGTCTTACAACTCCATTCCTGATCTTTTGTTCCTTTCTATGTGATATTTCAAAGCTGCGTTAATGGTACCAGCTCCAAGGACTCACCAGACCTCTGAAGAGCTGGGCCAGCAGTTAGATATCAAGGAAGAACGGACACACCTTCTAAAAACACTGTGACACTCTTGTCTCCCAAGATTGGCATGGGTACCTACCCTGAAGTTTAGGTGATGATACATCTCACTTGGGGTATTTATAGGTTTTCTGCACTTGTAGGCCAATAGTTTGTTGTCACCTGATGAGACCTGCAATACAGTCTCAGCACATGATAAATCTCTGTGCTTACATTAAACGTCTCAAGAGAAAGATCCCACGGGGGATGCTTCATGTGTAATATTTAAGCCAGGCTAATCTAATTTGGTGATCAAACGGCAAAGACTCTCTATGTCAGAGAGAGTCTATCATCCTTGCAAAAAACACACAGAATAAACTTTGGAATTACTACAACTAGCAAAAGTTGACCTGAATAGGGAGTTTATTTTAGGTTTTAATTTTCTATTTGGTTCTGCTTGCAATCAAAAATATATGGTATAAAGCTGTTTTATAAAAACACTACCAAACAAAAAACCTCTTTACCCAAATTAAAAACAACAACCCATGAGAGGAAAATACTCCACAACATTTAGAGTTCTGCAGGGACTAGTATACATATAGGGATTTTAATTTTCCATGGCCTGTAAGTGTTATAATCTCTATCAACTGTGTGCACTCTGGGACCATGACTAACACCAGTGGTTGAACTCCGATTGCTTATTGGCTTCTTTCTTCTTTCTTTAACACTGTTCTTAAACTCACATTTGATCCAACAGTTTGCAGAAATAAAGAAGTTTTTACAGCAATCTGTTCCTCTCAAGTCTAACCCACAGGTCTGTTATAGGACATTGTGTCAACAAATCACAGATGTCTGCGAGTCAATGCAACCAGTGTGAACGGGCCCAACTTGTCTCAGGGACAAAGGCTTTACTGATTACACTGATAGAGATTAAAAGATGACACAGAACATTCGGATGCCAGAACTGTCTTCATGGTTTTACCTACTAGTAGTCCTTTCTTTGCATCCATGGCACATGTACCACCACACCTTGCAAGAGTTATTTCTCCGAAATCATTACGTGTTTATCTCATGTGCTGTCCCTTGACATTGCAGAAATAGTTACAACCATTGACTTCTCCAGGACCCTCTAAAGTCACGAGCTCTCTACCTTTTCCAACACCCCGCCCCCATCTTTAGAGATGTATTCCTATCCGAGTTGCTTTCTCCCTTTACTTTTCAGTGCAACGCTGCCCAGAATGAACAGCTCTGGCAGCTTTGGCACTACACAGACTTCTGTTTCAGTACTGCCACATTAACCACCCCACTATATCCTGCTTAGTAGCGCTAAAACAATGCTTCACTTTCTAGGACTGGATTAACTGGGACAGCAAAGGGGTTTTATCCCATTCATTACCATTAACTTTTTCTACTATTTGAAAATAATAACCAGATGGGAAAAGGAGACATGACCATTTGTCCAGAATTTAAGGACCTCCGATTGTCCAAGCCGGTGTCTTTCTGCTCCTGTCGAGAGCAGGCTAGTTCTGTGATAGGTGGCACGGAAGAGCAGCTCCAGCTGCTGCTGGGTGTCTTTTACGTTTCTACCCGAAACTTCTCAGAGGGGCATACAAGACCTCTGGGAAAACACCCACGTTGTGGAGTGTGGCTGGGAGACTTGTTACCTTACAGCCAGGCTGGGGCCCTCCTCACTTTCCCAACTGTTCCTCTGAGAAACGAGTGACCTACAGAGCCCTGTGCAACTCAAGATAGCGACGGCAAGATAAGATGTCTCAGAGACCTCTGCCTCAGTCAACAAGCTGAGCTTACCCTATCTCAGTTCCTTCTTGAAGTCACATAGTTATCCTTGATTTGCATTCACTAATGGTAAACCGCTATCATGATTTAAACGTTTCATTGGCAAAACATATATAATATTGTGGCTGCCGAAGTTTATACGGGTTCCCTCCAGTCACTGCACCTGAGACAGGAGCCTGGGAACATTTATCAAAAAAATGGAGAGGCAGGAGGTGACATCTAAAGACCGAGTTTCCACAGAATTAACGGGAAAGGAGAAAGAGGAACCCATGTATTAAATGAGAATCTCAGAGTTTGCCACGAACTATCAAACTGGTCTGGAAAGCAGATTTTTGCTCCGTTTAGACTTTTTAATAGCATTGGATAACAAAGATAAACAGAGACTGAAGGGCTGCCTGAGACACATACAAAATTATTGAATTATGACATGTTTGAGGAGTTATTTACTTTATAGAGTATTTACATAAGGTTCACTTCCTCTTCATATATAAGCTCAAATATTACAAAGATTTTTTTTTCCTCCCTTAATGAGGGGACTACATACAACAGCCCCACAAACATCCATAATTAACTTTTTTTCAGGCACACTCCCAGGAGAGTTTTCCAGGCAGTCCCTTCCTTGTTCCAAGTGACAAGCAATATGACAAGAGGAAATGGCCTCAAGTTGTGCCAGGGGAGGTTTAGATTGGATATTAGGAAAAATTTCTTCACTGAAAGGGTTCTCAAGCATTGGAACAGGCTGCCCAGGAAAGTGGTTGAGTCACCGTCCCTAGAGGTATGTAAAAAAAAGACGTGTGGATGTGGCTTTTAGGGACATGGTTTAGTGGTGGACTTGGCAGTGCTAGGTTAACGGTTGGACTTGATGATCTTAAAGGTCTTTTCCAACTTAAACATGATTCTCCAGAGCAATACCAAGGAAACCCCAACTCTCTCACCAGGCAAACAAGGCACGTGTGGAAAGAAAACACAGGGCATCAAATGGAAGAGGGGAAAGAGGAGACAGAGTATAAAGTGATGACTGGGACATTGCTATTAAAACAGCTGATCCGTTCTCAAATAGCCGGCCCATCTGCAACACTTTTGCTTACCTGAGAAGTGTCATGGTTGAATATGACAGCATTCAGGTCTCCACAGTTATAATGCTTGATGAGATCTTCAGTGGTATATGGGGCCTGCAAACTACCTGCGCGGAGGCTTTCATGTTGGAGAAGAGTTTGGTTTAGAGCAAACAGCACCTGTAGAAACACAGACAAGAAAAACAGGGGAGATGTTAAAAGGTATTTAGGAATCAGAACAGCAAAGCCTCAAAGGCCAAACTTTGAAAAACTCTCCTGCACCTGAATCCATCGACCCGTTCTGGCCCAAAGTAGCAAGGGCTGGTCTTTAGGCATTCCCAACGGGAAGGGGAGTCAGATGCGAGGTTCCCTACTAGCAGAAGACCTTTTCATAAAACTCTTGATATTCCACATAAAGTATAACTTCACAACGCATACATATTGGCTCAGAGGTCATGGTCTGAGGACTTTTAGGCTACCGGTGCTGACTACTTGGCTACACAGAGACACTGGAATGAAAAAAACCCTAAACTAGGAAACTTCTATTGCCTCTGAGTGTTTCCTGTCCGCTAGCTTAAATCCAAAGCCCAAACTCAGTTGGGAGGTTTGTGATAAAAATCAAAATCTTCTGAACTTCTGAAGTCCCAGCAGTTATATTGGGACTTTCTGCATGCTTCTAGTTGCAGAAACTTTAGGAGATTCATTGTTAGTCTCCCTCCTTTAGTCTTTCCCCTTTCACCCACCCTTTTGCAAAGTGAACAGAGATACCGAACTGTAACACTGTCCCAGCGTCCCCATCCCAAACCTGAAAATACCAAAAAAGCAGAAGCACTCTTTACTACATAAATTTAGGCAACCAAGAAAATTACTGTCCTTAAAGATGATTTTTTTCCTTGCATTACCAAAAAGGCTACTAAATTTCACATGAATTATCACAAATCTTTTCATATTTGTGATAGACTGTGGGAGTAATTTATAGCAGTTACTGAACCACCAAGTCTGGGCTTTTTATGTTCAGCTTTCCAAGAACCTTCCAAAGAAGCTTGATAAAAAGTAGATGAATAAATCAGAGGAACAGCAGTTAAGACAGTTTGTCACAAATAAATAAGCAAATGCACTTTTCCTAAAACAAAGTGATATGTAGTGACTGCAAATTCAGAGTTCTGAAAAATTACACCGATGTGCTAGTTTTCATGAAAAGACTCCTCCATCCCTCAGCCCCATCTTTCACCACATTTTCAGCTTCTCTCATTTATAACAGCAGTGACCTATCCATCCTAAAGAATAACCATCATCTCAAAATCTGGGTAAAGTAACCCATGCTGAGCTCCAGCTGGCCCAGCTAGGCTGCAGTCCTAGACACATACTCTTACTTACCTTCTTAACTTCGAGCAACTGAACCCACTTTAAGGAGTGAACCCCAGAAGAGTTTAAAATTAACAATGTACATATGCATTTGCAGGATGGAAGTTCTTATTAGTTTAGATTATGACTCCCATTGAAATTTATCTGAAGGAAACAGTCAATTGGATTTACTCCTGCAAAACCTCAGGTATATAACAAATATGATCTGAGAGTTTTAAATAATAATAATAATGATGATAATAACAATAATAATAATAATAAAGATATCATCAATATCATCATCATCATCTCCATTACATGCTAACTAACATACACAAATTGGTTGAGGAAAAGCAAATGTTATTTTTTAATTTACTTTTTAAAAGTATAAAGATGGTCTTTCAACCAAACTAGCTACACCTCATTTTTGCAGTCAGGTCCCCCACTGAGATCCAAGCCCAAAAGATTTCCTTGCCCAGATCTAAGGGTCTCTTCAGGCTTTTCTACAAGGAGATCAATCTTTCCCAGGACCATAGCCTGAAGTTAAGCATCTTCCTTACTTAGTTTTTCTCTAATTTAAAAAATATGCAAAAAATACTGTTTGAAAAAGTTCTAACCTTTGAAAGGATCTGAGCTTTTTCTTTTTCCCCTAAGGGCTACAGCTCGAAGAGGAAATGGTTCATCCCAGGATTTCCTGGGGATTCTAAACATTTTGGCTAATAAAAATAAAAGCTTAGAAAAACGTTGACAGGAAAACTGAGAGCAGAGGTTTTCCCCAAATGCTTTTAGTAAAATCCTTCTAATTTTTGATTTTTTAAAACATAGATGTTGCTGGATTTTTATATACAAAAGTATGTATACACACAGGCACATACATATACAAACCACCAACAAACCCTGAGGTAAGGCAGTGTGCTTTACGATAAAATATTAAGGCAGCGATAAACAAATCCTTAGTTTACTCCCAATGCCTTTTTTGTTTGGTTGGTTTTGTTTTTTTTTGTTGTTGTTACTCTGACTTCCTGGGGAAGCCAGTCCTGTGCATTAATGCTCTGGGTCTGTCTGTCTGTCTCCTCCTAATAAATTTGGAACCTATTAGTTGTCATTCAGTCACATTTGCAGAGGGTTAGAGGTCTTAAAGAAAATTGCCTATATGTTCCTTGAAAATAAATGCCAGGCTGCAGCAAAGCCCACAGTGCGAGTTCACTTCTTACAAGATGCCAAAGACTCCACATGAGAGAGGATGAGTTATTTGGAGTTTACGACAGCAGATGGACCCCCATGCGCCAGACCCCAGATTTCATTAGTGTCAGGACGTTCTTGTCCCTGGTCTCTGCCTCTGAGCAGTTTTGGGACCTAGGGGTGATGCTGGCCACCAGCTGAACTCCAGCTGCCACCACTGCAGGGGAGCTCATTGCTGGGTTCAAACTACTGCCTGAAAAGCAGCTCAAGAGTAGGAGCGAAGTTAAAATTAGAAACTTAAACACTTGAATATGCTAAAGGAAAACTGTAACCACTTAAACAGGTTTCTAGAGACGTCTTGCTTAATCAAGCCATAACCACCATGGGTTTTGGTCGGGCGGCTCAAAACAAACTTCATAGAAGCATAGAATCATCAAATGGTTTGGGTTGGAAGGGACCTTACAGATCATCTAGTTCCAGCCCCCTGCCATGGGCAGGTACACCTTCCACTAGACCAGGTTGCTCCAAGCCCCATCCAACCTGGCCTTGGACACTTCCAGAGATGGGGCAGCCGGAGCCTCTCTGGGCAACCTGGTCCAGTGCCTCACCACCCTCACAGCGAAGAACCTCTTCCTTGTATCTAATCTAAATATACTGTCTTTCAGTTTAAAGCCACTACCCTTTGTCCTACACCTTGTACCTTTACATGCCCTTGTACAAAGGCCCTCTCCAGCCTTCTTGTAGGCCCCCTTAGGTACTGGAAACTTAAAGAGAAGTGGGGTCTTGTCGCAGCCGCCTGCTCATTGGCTGGATTTGTAAACCATTTCCTTCAGAGTCAGGTTAAAGCCATCTTAAAACCTGAATTTATTTTTCCTTACTGTTCAGATAATGCCACAAAACCCACACCGTTTCCTTTCCTTCTCTCTATCTTAGTATCAGTGACCCCACAACCTTCAGCCTAAACCTCTATCTGAGTTAAATCTCCCAGAGGTGCCTGAGATTACTGAACAACTGATGACTTCAAAATAAACACACTTAGAGTGACTGCCCATACGCAGTCCCACCTAATAAATATAGCAGACAGTATTTGTTCTGGGAAGTGATGGGAAGTTATGATGTTGGCTCTGGGAAAGTGCATTTTTATTCGCACAATTTACGGTCCTCATGCTGGCGTGCTTTGAAAGCCATTTTGCTGTCTCTGGCCCCCATTTGTGACCGATCAACCATGGACAACAGAAAGGCGTTTTCACCGTGCTGGGAGGAAGCCTTTTTATCCGAGCGGTGACATTCTCCTATGCAGAGCAGCAGCCCACCACACAGATTTTATCTGGGTGTTTGGAGACACCAGGTAAGCCCTTAGGGCAGGCCTATGGGTCCTCTTTTACTGCCTAAGAGAGCGGGTACCACCAATCCTACACAGTGCCAGGAACCACTGGTCCAGACTTTGCAGGAGCTCTTTTGCACAGACTTTGGCCATATCAAGGGTAAGGGGGCTGGAGCAGTCATTTCTGCCACAGGAAGGTCAGAGTTGATGCAGCAGAGCTGGGGCAGGGAAGAGCTCTTGCATGGCCGGTGACTTCAACTGAGGGATCCCCAGCAGGGGGGGGGTCTGCAGGAACCCCAAGTTTCATTTCTTGGTGAAAAAAAGACCAGGCTGTTTCTTACGTTCGTGCCAACTGTTCTCACCAACACCCAACAGCATCTGTGCTGCTGCCTCGCTCTAACCTTTGCTCTTTTGCCTCTACGATCCTGGGCACTTCAGTCGCAGCCAAATCCATGGAGACCAGCCTTTGCCACTCGTGCAAGCTCACTGCAGCCCTCGATGAGGGGCCAGACGAGTCCAGTGAAGGCCACAGCTAACAGCTTTACTGATTACCTTGACACTGAAACAGTATTTCCCCCCTACATGCCTCTGGATTACAGAGCCAGGAGTCACACGTGAATGGAATGCATGGGTTACAAAAGTCTACCTCACATATAAATCAACTTGATTGTTTAAGGCGTTTAACTTTCAACTTCAAAAAGATGAAACATTAGAAAACCTCCAAACCCCTCATATAAAGCAAGCAGACACAACTGCGTTGGGTCTCAAGGTCTCGAGGCTGGCATCGCATAAAAGTGTTGGTACCAGCAGCTGTGCAAGTTGCCTTGGGACAGTTTGAAGCCCATTTTGCAAGCCCATGGGAGAGCTGGAGGTTTGATTTTATGTGAGATTTTAATGAGATTTAGGTTTTAGGCAAGTAAACCCAATCCACAGAAACAGATCTAAAAAAGCATTGCCACCTTTTCAAATAGGGAGGGGAAGTGAATAGACATGTACTTAGACTGGGCTTAAGAACACCTGAGCCTTTCCACCAGAAATTGTGTTCATTGTATTTGGTTTTGGGAGCAAAGCTAGATAAAAATCCCACTTGTTCCAAGGTACTCTCACAAACATTCACCTATTGTGTTTTACTGTGCCACAAGTCTGTAACTTCAGACTGGATGTTTGAAGGCTCCTGAAGGCCAGCGACATGTTAGTGCTGTATGTGATAGCTAAAGAGGAGAAATCATGGCCTTGTGCAGGACAGATTTCTCCTTATCCATCTTATGGGCATTTGTCCAAAGCTGAAGAGAACAAAAAAAGCCCAGAAAACAAAAACGAAGTTAACCCCCATCAAATACAGCATCATGCCTGGTTTATGTCAGCTGCTTGTAAGGTTTTCTGGTCACGAGGTCCTGAATGGCATGAAAGAAGAAATAAGATGCTCACTTTTCTACGAGGCTATTCAGTACACAGATTCTTTGCCACAATCATCACTGAACATCAGCTCAAGGATGCAGAGTTAGCTCTATCCTATCAGCTCTACATTTTTAATACTTTTGCATAGGTGAGTGAGTTGACTTTGGTTCATTATCCTGAATGCTCACATGCTTTGTCAGAAATCAATTTCTGACAAACTCTGATGGCAGCTCAACTCTGTGCCTATCAGCTTGTCTAGAAGGCAATACTATGGTTTTCTAACCAAGTGGAAAGGTTGCCAGGTTGACCTCTTCAGTTCATCTGACTAAGGTCCCAAATGGTGCTACAACGGAAGAACAGCTTCGAGGGGGCATCTAAGAGGCTACTGTAAAATAACACAAGGAAACCTTATTACCAGGTAAAATACCTGAGCAGTCCCAATCCGTCTTATGAAATATACTGCTAATAAAATAGACAACAAATTCAGGAATTACAACAGAAGAAACAAGTTTTGTATTAAGCTGAAGACAAATGGACCTGTGTTCTTCTGGTGTGTTTGCTATACAGGAGACTTGAGAATGAAAGGCAACTCTGAGAAAACTCTCAGGCCAAACTTTGGTGCTCAGATAAATTTCACTCTTACGTGATGGGGGAGAAATGACTTTCCAGTCCTAAACTTATGAAGGCTGAACTACAAACATTGCATTCACAGGACCCCAGTAGCTGGAGTAACAGGATGACCCCTGCATAGAACCATGATTAATAACAATACCACAAAAACAAGTACTTAAATTTCACACTACGATGTCAGCTTTTGAGCAGGCAACTATTGTTTTCCTTTGCTCTCTCTTTTGGACACATGCCACCATAACGCAAATACTAAATAAGCATTACTGGAAATGTTTGAGTGACTAGGTCCTGTTAGCACCCAAATTCCAATTCTGGAAAAGAAATGTCTGTTCTCCTCCTTGGTTCAAAACAAACTGCAACATAAATATTGAGAAATATCGTTCTTCAGAGGTTCTTCTTTTGTTGTTACCCTTCTCTGTATTCAAATAGAAAATCAAATATACAGTTTCATGTCAAAATAGTGACCTGGGGGGAAAAAAAAAGAAAAGAAAAGAAAGAAAAACCCAAGTCCCTGATTTTCCAGATTAATGAAAAGCAATAAAAGTGTTTGCCCAAATCTGTTCAGTTCCATTGGTTTCCAGAAGACGGGCTTCCCCTTGAATCTCTTGTGCTGTTGCTAGGAATTAGTGAGCTGTGAAACTCACCTAATGAGGTCAGCATCAGGAAATAGCTCCAAAAAGACAGGTCCCAAGGGATCTACTAAAGGACTCCCCCAGTGTCCAAACGAAATCCTGGATGCATCGGCACATTGTACAGCCGGGGCTGTGGGAGGAACGCGCCCGACTTTGTTGTTGTTGTTCCTATAAAGGGACAGCTAAGGAAAGTGAAACTATTAACTCATCCACTGGAATTTCTGCTCACAAACCGTGCCCCCTGTTAAAGCTCCTCATAAAAGCCTTTCGGCTAGTTGGTTCCATATGTTCTCCAAACCCGCAGTTATTGCTTCTGAAAGGCAGGAGTAGTTAACAGTCTGCGGCTTGGCACTGACCAGGGAGACCTAAGGACCTCGCTTTTTCCCCCTCCCTTTCAAACTGCCAATTAACCAGTTTAATAAAACAGTTTGAATCTGACCGAGGCGCTTGGAGAAACCCCTAACCACCACCTATCCTACCGGCTCAGCCACAACAGTGACACGCAGGCACGGCCAGCTGCAGAGCACTCACGCTACTAATGTGCAGCCTCGGGACTAAGACTGGTTTTTCTTGATGCTGAGAAAGCTGCAGGGAGATCAGGGCTCCAGCCTTCAGCCCTGCACACCCAAAGCTCCTGCTGAAGTTGACTTCCAACAGCTTGACTTCAGCGCCCTGACTCTTCTTTTTACGCAAAGTTCCCATGACGAACTTGCCCTTGCAAAAGTAATTTTTTCAATTTTCTCTGTGCTTTGATTGAATCAAGGCATTCAAAACCAGCAGAAAATTTCTAGACAGAAAACACTGCAGTGTGGATGAGACCCCCATTCCCTCAGCCCCAAGACTGCCTTCTCAAGCCAGAGGAGGACTCTCCTGGTTGACAGCAGCTCTCAAACGTTCCCTGGGCAGACCCTACTATACTACTGCTTCTGCACAAAGTTCTGGCTTCAGCGGGGCTAGGGCAGGGAGATGGTTAACTCAGAGCCCGGAGAGCAGTTGTTTGGGGGTTTGGTGGGTTACCCGATACAACAGGTGAGCTAGCTATAGTTTGTGCTCTTAGATACAAGTCTTCCCTTCCACAAGGTCATTAAGACAACAAAGACCACGGAGTTAATTTGTGTCTTGACAGCACTTTAGAAACACTGTGGCATTCCTAATACATATACTATAAATACCACACCCACCTTAAACAGGTCAAACCACCCCAAAACAAGGTCTTAAATATGTAAACTGAAGTCAGCAGCAGCTGTACCACAGGCACTACTGGAAGAAGGATAAGATCTGAAACCTTTTCTAAATGTAGTGACTGTGTACTGCCTAAAGGTACTTAGAGCCCAGATTAATTTAGAAGAAATGGAGGGGGAAAAAGGAGCTTTGATATGGAATTTCCATCCTTTCCCCCCTTGTCCCCCCATCACAACACAGCAGAAGGATGTTTTAGTTTCAGTGCCCTCACCGCATCATCAGCATGTCTCTTTTGCCAATAACAGCTTGATGACCGACCAGTAATGGTGTAAGCAAGCAGTAACTCTGTAGGATAACTCTCTGCTTCAGTCAATGCCCAAATTTAAGCTTAGGCAAATAAATTAAGAAATAACAGGAGGCAGGATTTGCAACTTAATCAAAACTGAAACACTGGAAGGGATAGAATTACCTCTGTTAAATTTGCAGCCTAAATGTATGACTTTTGTGGATTTTGTATGTGGGATTTACTCGTATTCATTATGCTTGCATAGGTCTAGTTTCTCAGTTGTACTGAGTTCAGTAGATTAATTTTGATGACTAAGCCTACCTAAAAGGCTAAATATTTGCACCAGAAGAGTTACACTCTGAGCAGTCTGATGCTGCAAGTGGTTTTCTGGTTAAAGTGCAACAAGTTCCAGTAATCAACACCTTGCTCAGCAGTGACAGCTTGCAGGTCCAAGCGCCACTGGTTAGACTTCTGGACTGCAGTCTTAGATCTTGTCAACAAAAAGGTAAACAGACAGTAAAATCAGTTCATACCTCTGGCATGAGACCACACTCTTGAAGGGAGACCATTTCTTTTTCTTGTTTATAGCTGAACCAAGAGCGGTTCAGAAGAAAATGCCTTCTCCCTGGAACTCACCTCAGCTATTCAGTTATGTGACTTAGAGGTCTGTTAACCTGCTACACAACAAAACGCTGCATATGAAATGCCTACCAGTAAACTAAAAAACCCATACTAATCAAGTCAGACCTGATAGTGCAAATCGTTTCCTTCTGCTTCTTTCTTTACACCCCTCATGTTAATCTGTGGCAGAGGAATAACAGTTCTTCCAGCGCCGAGTAGCTGGCAACTGGGTTTCATTTTAAACAGACTCATAAAAGATATCAGAAAGACCATTACAGGGACAAAAGGCTGGAGTGCTCAACTGCCATGAACGGACCAAACTCCACAAAGAGGAAGAAGATGGACTGTGTGATACGGGATGATGGCTGTCTAAAGTACCACCTCCAGAGCACGTGAAACCCATCGGCGTAGAGGAAGGCAGCGACATTTCTCACCCAGACAGAGCAGGCAGTGGTACAGCAAGACAAGCTGGACGTAGCCCTGCTATTTGGTGATGCCCTGGGCTTGGCTACAAGCCGGTCTCCCGCAGGTCCCTTGGTGTCCCCCCCGTTCCTTCCTGTGCCGCCACTACCCCAGCAAGGCTGGCTTGGCCTCTTGCTCCACTCAGTTATTCCTGTCCTGTGGGTATCTCACCACTTACTAGTCAACGGCAAACCCCTATATTCAGAAACCCAAATGCTCTCTCAACAGCAGGGAAATCCCCCCCCTGTAACGCAAGAGTTTTGCACGCACCAGAAGTTTGTGAGAAGGTTTGTGGAGAAGAGCAGCGCTCCGGGAGAGGTGCCGTGAGGGCTACAGCACGTTGCTCCGAAGGTGTCACTGAAACAAGAGCAGTCACCCCAGATAAGTCCAACACCCCCCAAAAGTGTCTGGTAACAGATACTTTGGGAAAGAATGTAAGAAATGAGGTGAGCAGAGGGTGAGCTTTTCTCAGACAACTCTTCCCATCTTCTGGAAATCTGCCAGTTGGGAAGCTTGTGGTTGAAAATACCTCTTCTCCTATCACTCCTTCCCACCCACCTCCCAGCTCCCCGTGCCTTTACCTCAACATTATCACCGTACTTGGTTGCACCACTCTATTTAAGAGCAGCCAGCTGCCTGATCTATGCACAGAGGAGGTCACAGTCTGCTACGTTGCTCAGCAATTGCATTCCCCAAAATGATGCCTGGCAGGATGCCCAAAGGGCAGTGCCCACGATCGCTTTCCTCCACCTTAAATGGGCACATTGTCCCTCCTTTTGGGATCATCACCTTCAAAGGGGGCACGTGAAATCCTTCCCAAGAACCTGAAACCACATTTGCGCTCTTGACTCACAAGTAAAATTGTTACCAGGCCCATCTGGGGTTTCGATTTTACTTTTTTGTCTCCATCGTAACAGGAGGAATGTGGGAACATGCCCCGAGCAGAGCGTACCAGTTGGCCCCAGTGACGAGTGAGCTGCAAAGAAAGGGGCACCCTCACGGAAAAAGGCAAAGCTCTGGGAGGGTCTGGGGAACTCCCGGTTTTAGGCACCCAGCCTGAGACAGTTTTTTTAAAAAGCCTGGTTTCATGATATGCTAAGCATCCACCCATTGAAAAATGCAACCTGTCCTGGGTGTATTTAATTCAGGGTTTTATTCATATTACTTCTTAATTTTGAACTGTTTCTTTTTAATTACCAGCTGAAGCTACACAGTAAAATGGACTAGCCCCACAGGCATGTTTTTCTTTCTATTATATTACAGTGAGGCAGCAGATTAACTCCTTCAGCCATCCCAGCTTAACACCTTGCGATGCCAGCACAGCCCCTTCCTTTCCAGACTGCTGCTCCTGCAGCAAGAACGGCTGAAGGGGACATGAAGATATATGTCCTGAATTTCCAACTCCCAGCCCTGGGTATCAGCAGAAACAGGTGCCAATTTCAACACACGTCAGCATGCTGGAGCATAAATCACAGCCCATCGGGAAGGGGAGCACTTTCCAGCAAGCCAGATGGAGCTACAACCTCTGGCCAAGGACAAACACTTTGGGGCAACAACTGTCTCAGTTTTCTAGTCTCCATGTGAACACGACCGAGTTGGCAGCTGTAGAAAAGGGAACATTTCCTAAACCTGAAGGTGACTGCGTCCTCATGAGGTCAGCAGGGAAAGAAAAAAAAAAAAAAAAGTCGAGATTTGGAACAGCATGAGAATAGGAAACCTTCAAGAGGAAGCAGGGCACTGAACTCATCAGGGGTAAGAGCTTGGGGTTTGGTTTGGGTTTTTTTGTTTGGGTTTTTTTTTCAGCTTAGCATTATCTCAAGTTTAAATTAGTGTTATTATGCAAGATGTTCTTGCTGTTGGGAGAAATGGTGAACAAGCATGGGGTACCCCATGTCTGTTAACAGACAGAGGGCTTAATCTTGCAGCCTACTCACTTCAGGTCCTCCTCACCTAGAGGAAAACCCACATCGTGAATCGGGACAGCTGATGGGATCCCACCTGTGCCGGCTGTTCTGGGGCACAGCAGTCCCTGGGTGGCCTCACCAGGGTAATCCTTCTTTCCTCCTAGAAATTCACAGTTACACGCTCACGATCAGCTTCAGGGTTGTAATGCGGACCTTGTAAAGCATGTAATTTGGGGAGCACTGGCAGCAGCTCCAGCCCTCCGTGCTTTGATGTAGCAGCTCTGGGAGAGGGAGCCTGCACAGGGGGCACATAGTGCCCATCACACCAGCAGCCCGAGCAAAAGGCTCATTTCCTTAAAAGCATCAGAGGAAAGAGCCCAGAACAAACAAACAGCGTGATTTTTGTGAATAAAGATGCTGCCCCTGGGCCCAAAAGGAAGGGTTCACCCTGATCCTCCTGCTGATGGCGAAAGGGTTTTTGGGTGCAGAAGCAGCGTGTAAGTGAACAGTCCGTATCCCGGGCCACCTCCTCCTCCAGAAAAAAAGCCAGCGCAATTAGGCAGGGACATTACAGCCCTGGGTAACAACAGATGGCCACAAAAATCCTACAGACAACTGCTCGGAGGCGTATTTTATCAAAGCCTGGGAAAGGGCACCAAAGGTGATCAATCATAATTCACCGGGAAGACAAGCAGGCGCTTTGCAGGAGTGTTAAGGCTAGAGCTACACCACGGTGCTCCTCAAAGGCAGCCTGCCGCTGAAAATGACCCTTTAAAATGCTCTCACCAATCCATACACTGTGACCAACACACGGATTTTAACACAGAGCTGCAACCCTCTCTGCAAGCCCTCTGGCCAGCCTGCACTGCACCGGAGGAGCAGCAACCACCGACCTCATCCCCAGGTCCTCTGTCGAAGGGGACAGATAGGAAAAGCTATAGACGCAGCCAGGAATTTAACAAGAAAGAAATGCAGCACCTTCTGCTTCAGCTGCCTTTGAGGGAGACACAGCAAAGGGCAAATGTAAAGGCAGAGATGCCCAAGACAAAAAAAAAACCCAAACCCGTCGCTTTGGAGCTCAGGGCACATGCGCAAGAGGAGGCGGCATCAGATCCATACGCTGCTGCCCTTATGGCCTAGAGAGTGCTGTATACTCCTCGTATAGTGTTACAGCCCTGTTGCAGGTCTACAGGATTTTTGCCTGGAAGGAGCAAGTTACATAAAAATTATTTATAATTCAGTTAGCCAGGGAAAGAAGGTGACCTACCCATCAAATCACAGCAGCTCAAATTTCTAATATTTACTTGTAGCCAAGCACTTGCCTTCAAACTAAGTGGAGGCCAAGAATAATTACTTACTATTCACCGAGTTATTTACATCAATTACTCAGCAAATAAATTCAGCTAACAAATAGCTTAAAGGAAACTGCAATCCATTCACAGTCAAGTTGCCAAGATAGAAGAAATCTATAAAATTAATTATTCGTAACCAACTACTCTGTTAGCTTTCAAGGTCAGAATGATAAATTCAGACACTTTATTTTCTACTATATATTAGGCTCCCCCAATGTAATTCTGTTGTTTATTAATTATGGGAGGTTATCTTTCAAGAGACAGCTATAACTGCTATATTTTCATTATAATTGAGACTAAAAGATCATATTGCTTGAAGGTTTTTTTAAGCCTAGGCTAAACAGTCTCCACTCCAGTCAGAGAACAGCTATGAAACCAGCTACCAGAGAGGACACACTGCTAAGGAATAAAGAATAGCGTTCACAGATTTTTGCTCTCCTGGCTAGAGCAAAGAATCAGATGTTGCTGTAAAACATTTACACAAATTAGCAAATTCTGAAGAAAGCACTTCATTCAAATAACATTTTGGTTTTCTTTTTTTTTTTTCTGACTAGGAAGAAAGGATCTAGAAGAATATTCTTTGCACAGCTTCAACTATTTCTGAAGGTGGGATACTTCCCCACATAAATAATAATAAAGGTAATTAATACTGTTTTCAGGTACCATCCTGGTCCACACACAGAAACAGCAGAGAAAAATACGTGAAAGAGATAAGCCACAGGTTCACCTTCTGCCCCTTTAGCCACATCTCATTGCTCCTTAGATGCAATCCCAGAAGTAGAGCCAAAAAAATCCCTTCCCCATCCCCTCTTTTTCCTTGCCTGCTTAATACTGATGCTCTGTAAATACACCCACAGGCAAGCAAGCCATCCCCTGAAACACTCCATAAATGTTCAGCAGGTTGTTCCCTGTACAGCTGTGCTTCACCAGGAAGATTCTCAGAAATCCTACAGCCACTGAAGGCGCTGCACATGGGGACACAGCTCAGACAAGTCCTGGAGACCCCGAGGTGAAAGAAACCAACTCCCCAAAGCAAATCTCTTTGCTGTTGCCTTGGAATAATATAGATGAAGAGCAGCCTTTTGCACCATCATGAAGCTCAGAGGCTTCAGCCCACTCCTCTACCTCAGGACGGTAGGGAAGACATTAAACGAGGAATCCCAAAGCAACGCTGTGGGTACCAGGCAGAGCACAGAGGATCACCTCCAGGTTTGACTTCTTAAGCCTAACTCCTAGGAGCACAAGGAGTTCCAGAGCCACTCTCAGCTGGTGTAATTTAGCAGTTCTGATGATTTACACCTGCTGAAATCCTGCCTGCACACCCTGGAGGAGGAGAAGGGGATAATGCAGGGGGTAGGAAATGACATCCTCCGCAAATCTGTGGGGGATCAGCTAATTTTGAAGATAACATCTGTTCTGCATTTTTTCCCTGCTCGTGATCTTTTTACCTTCCCTAAATTAGGTAAGATGGGGGAGTAGGTTCAGGTGGTTTTACAGACCAAGTTCTTTGCAGATGGAAGTTGGTCAGCTTAGTTTGCCCCAACCATGCTTTGCTAATTCACTTGACAGGGAATTTTGCTCCATGTTTATATTCTGTATAAGAGCAGTTATGCTTGTCATTTAATTGTTCTTTGAATTTTGAGATATAATTATCAAATTCTAAGAAACTTAGCTTGGATTTTGAATAGCAAATGCTCAGGACGACTTAGAAATGAGCTGCAGGTCTGCAATTATTCAGTAAATTACTCCAAACCATGAATACATCTGAGAAAAATGTCAGACAGTAAATATAGAGAGGCAAAAATTGAATAGATTGCAAAAGAAGTTACCCAGGAAACGTTCTTCACTGAGCTCTGGTAACTAGAAGTTACTGGATTCAAAGCATTAGGATACAAACATTACTAAGACAAAGACTTCACGGAGTCTTGTTTAAACTGAAAATTCCGACTCTCCTTTTTCTGATGGGGTGACCTCTCCTCTTTGCTTTTAGGAAGCTGAACTACATTTTACTTTGCCTGTTTTCAATACATTTTGCTTTGGGCAGAAATGACTGAGAGAAAAAGCTCTGCTCTTTCTATGCTGATAGAAATTGAAAAGGGATTAACCAAAAAGCAATAAACTATTCCCTCTGAACTGCTAGCCCTAAATTTTCTTATTAGTGTCTACCCACACTAATTTGAAACTTAGCAATGCTAGTTTTCTCCAAAGCTGTCAGCTGAAATAAGTTAGTCCTGATCCTTGCAGGCTGCATTTGCCAACGATTTTTCTGCTTTCAAAACACACCCTCTCCACCAAATATATCAAGATTGTTGCCCTTTTCAGAATTTCCCATAGGTACATGGCCATGTTAAAGAGGGAGTAAAGCTAGCGTAGTATTTTTCAAGTTATTATCATGGGAACGCTTTGTACACAAGAATGTCAAAGCAAAGTCAAGCGCTGTGAACAGCGCTGAAGGTAGATGGATGAGTGTATGAGTCAGTTACTTGCAAAGATGGCAGACCTGAGCCATTAAAGAGTCTTGAGGGGAGAGGAAGGACTCCCGATGCAAGAAGATAGTAGTTCTGTGAAAGATCCACAAAATCTCTTTCAATTACAATGGGAGTTGCTTGAGAAAAGCAATCCACGTTGTCTTCTCTTTGGACTTGTCATAAGAGCATTGGGACTGGCAGAGGAGAAGTCCTTGTAGCATGGTATGACGTCTCCAGCCCATCCCTAGCCATCTTAAGGCACTTTTGCCAGTCTCCTCTCTAATAAATTCAGAAGCTCTGGCACCTAAAAGTTTCCAGATGATATTGCAAGCCACCTACCTATTCAGGAGTCACTCGAGTTCCCATGTCTCAGTTGTACTGTACGACCAAGAGACCAATTCCCAGCTGGCACTGGCATTTCTCAGAACTGGTCCTGCTGCCTAACGCGCAGTCTTGGGCATAGTTTGACCCTTTGTATTCACAACTAAATGCTACCAGATGGATGCATCAGTTCAAAGGCTGGTGGAAACAATTAAGATTACAGGAAGCCACGTTTATCCTTCCACCTATAGCACTGAATTAATCACGGCTGATAGGGATCTAAACAGAGCAACAAGGTCTTGCCTTTGTGTCCCACTCAAGCCCCTGATTTATATCACTACCTGTCAAGAGATGGCAGAAGATTGCCCAGTAGCTGCTGAATGTTTCTCTCCCACCCTCTCCTTCTCCTGGGGAGACAAATATAAGCCAGGACATTCCTGCTCTGCTCAGGATGCCATGAAACCTAACCTCATGTTGACACAAGCATTAGGCCCCAGGACTGTATAACAGGTCACTGACAGAAAGATATAAGATAGAGCTTCCAAATTTGGCTGGCCACACACAGGCAGGCACTGGAGTATGAGTATTGCTGGCTCCCAGGGCTTGCATATGTGTGAAGGAGACTCGGTAGGTAACAGACACCCACGGGCACAGCACTCGTCAACCCGTTTTCCAGCTGGGTCTTCTGGTAGGTCCAGTGGCTGACGCTGCTTGAGACTGTTGGGGCTTTTATATTTGGTATTTTGTTCCAAGGCTTCAAAGGTTGGATTTCATTCTAAAGACAGGAAAAATCCAGGGATCGCTGGACAGCTATATCCCTATAGTTGCTATGAAAAAGCACGAGTGCCAGAACCCACCCATATTGGATGGGACCAGGAGTTTGAATGCCCACATGTGAATTTGAATATTTGTGCTCAAATGAGTTAAACCTTCAGTGCTCATCTGCCTGTCAGAAACCCTATGTTAAGGACCCAAAGAGGAGTCTCAGTAACTGTGAGCTCAGTGCTTTCTTTGGAAGCAGATCTCCTGAAGTCTGGTTCCTCCCTCTTCCAGCGACACACCGATGCCCACATTTCATGTCAACCATGAAATGCGAATGGATCCATTACCGTATGCTAAGCTTTTCTCCATCCGTGGGAGCAAAGCAAAGACAAACAAGGAGGCTTGAGTCAACACAAGGGTTAATTTAAGAATTGAGCTTGCTTAAAATAGAAGTTGTCACCAACCAAAACGAACAAGTAGCCATTGAAGAGAAAACTGTTGAGATTTATGGGCCCCATTCTAGAGATATAAAAGGGGAGTCAATCATCATTTGAAGTTTATTTTTTTAATAAGAGCTCCTCAAACATTCCCTCCACTTTTCATTGCCAGAAACGTAAGCTTGTGGCTGTTAAAAAGTTAAAAATTAGGGGTTTCCTAAGTGGGAGCAGAATGCATGGTTGCTCTGTATGACCCCGGCTACTCTAACAGCTACTGCTAATTCCCAGTGGAAGCATCAATGGCTTGTGAAATAGAGTCCTTTCTTTTCTTGTACAAATTATTCCTTTATATTTTTGAACTTCTGAACCTCTGGGCTTAATAACAACTCCACAAGAAAGAAGAAAAATGATTGAGTGTTTATAACAACACGCATCTCTTTTGATTATCATTCCAGGCTGCAGCACTTTCAGTTTAGCAAAGCCTTAGCCTTAGCCGCTCTGCAAAGCCATTCAGAAACGGGAGGAGGAGAGGGATGGGAAGGACAACTCCTCCTACATAGAACTGTGGTCATTGGACATTTTGAAAAGTTCCCAAACATTTAGTTTTACTGTCTTCCTCCCACTCCCTCAACTATAACCTACCCACTTACTACATGTTTGAGTTATAAGCAGAAATCAAACGCTGCCCACCCTGGTGCAGTGCAGCCTCGCAGCCTGCAGATGAGCTGCAACACATCAGAATGTGGGCCATAAAAAAATTGCAAAATGAAGCAAGACAAAAACTTTAACAATCCACCCACACATGCAAGCAAAGAAAGAAACAAATCAAGGGAAAATAATAGGAATAGTCTTTAGCCTCTTTTTATTTTTCCAGTTGTAAATGGAAACCAATGTGTCAGTGCTGCAACAGATGACAGTCTATTTGTTTTCTTTAAAAGATCTACAGTTGTTGGATTCCCCACTGCCTCTCAAAAGGCTTACATGGCTTTCAATTAAAAAAGGCTAACACTAGAAAATGTGTTTCACTCAATAGAAAATGGCAAGGCCAGGCTCAGGAAGCGCTCATCTAACTCCAACGGTCAATTTAACAAGCAATAAATCTCTGGTTATTACATTCTAGATCCTTTGCTGCCCAGTACCATCACTTTGTTGATTAATACCACGCTAACTCATAATAACGACAGATTCATAATAGTAAGCTTGCAATTCGTATTCTGAACGAGTTCCCCAGCCAGGGCACAATTCTGTACCCTCTCAAGTCAGTGGTGCAGCACAAATCAACCCTTTTAAAGGAAGATTATGACGAACCTTAAAATCAGAAGAGGTTTGTAAGTAGCTGGGCCATATATCCCAGCAGCACTCAGCATTTCCTTGAAGAGGCTCAGGTAAGAAAGGCCATCACTTACACTTTAGCAGAGCTTACCACTCAGAGACACATCTTTGCTTGACTGTCAGCAAGGAGAAATGAAGCGTGATTCACTGAAGCAGCTTCATGTCAATAAAACTCATCTCAGACCAATACTGGCTTGGCTGAAATTGAGCTGTGCTAAATCAGAACTCAGCATCCTTGAGGTTTTCAAACATTTTATCAGTTATTTACAGGTGATATTTTTCAGGTTCTCACTAGTATAATCTAGCAGTAACTCTTTCAAGCTGACGGATTTGCACCAAGCTACACTACTCCACTGATTACACCGTGAAGGTGAGGGACTCTTTCCTTTGCCTATACATTACAAAAATTGACTGAAGGGACAAATTGAGAGGGACCGATTTTAACAGTTTCTTATGGGTGATGGAGATATTTCCTTCAGAGTCACATTTACTTAGACATCTTTCTATTCTCCTTAGTGGAGCTTCTCAAATGCAGCTTCAAAAATCCCAGAGGTCAGGCTAAACCCCTACTAAATTTGCCTCATTAAATGAGGTCCACTGTGGCTGGAACATGTAGATGCCATCGGATTCAAGTGGCAGCCGCCGCTTGCCACTACCCCAACCACTGGCATTTAAATTGAAGCCCATTCATCAAATGCTTATGGTCAGATCTAACCCTAAGAGAGCCGCTCCAACTTTGTTCTAAAATATTTATTACTTCTGAGTTAGTACATTAAGATGGAAAATAAAAATCCAAACCCTAAACCCAAAACAAGAGATGCAACACTTGCATCCCCGCAAAAGGCTGAGCAGGAGGGTCTTGGGCTACTGTTCACATATGTACAGGATATGTAAAGGATCCCTCTCATTTCCATCAGCAGACATTTATCCTGCAGGCTGTACAAAGTTATTAGTACAAGCTTTCAAAAAAGTGATGCGAAATACAAGCTTCATTAACTAAACAAGGTTTAGAGGGAAAAAAAAAAAAAGATTAAACACTCCTGAGTTTATTTCGATTTTTACATTTGCTGAAGTAAGTGGATGACTTCCACCATATTTCTTCACCCTTGAAAATAAAGTGTATAAGGCATTGGAAGCCTGAAGGGACAAGAATTCATTTGTCCCTGTGTTAGTTTTGCAGCCTTCTTGTTCAAGGCTACTGCGTTTATTGCCTGTTCTTACAACAGGTGATGGACAGGGTACAGATCTCCAAGCAATTATGTTCCTACAAGTCCTGAGAAAAAAGGTGGTGAGGCAGAGACGATGTGAAGGGAAGGCTGAGCAGTAAACTCAGCCCTCAAGGAATCCATGTAGGTCTTCATCCTAGAGACACAAGCCCTGGAGAGACGATGCTTCCCCTTGCTCTGCTCTGCACAGGCAAAGTGTTTGGGCTTCACAGCTCGGGCTGAATTTGAAGTGCGGTCAGGCAGGCTGCTAGCAGGTGGCACGTTTTGTGTAAACTCCCCATGTGTAATAACGCAATCTGACGTGCAACAGAGCTCGAAACTGCACGGGTGGCCCAGAGCTGCAGTAGGTGCTGAGGACCCGTGGTGGTGAAGGCTGTGACAATCCCAGCAGGCTGCGGGATACCGAATGCCAGAGGATTACAGACTCAGCTAACAAAAACTAATTACCTCAGCTCAACCACCCATACAATTTTTCTGCTGTTCCAGCCCTAATTCATATGAGAGCTCTGCCAATGTGTCTCAGTATTGACTTGCAACGGAGCTAGAAAGAAAGTAAGTTTGTGCCCAGTGGTAAAGACGCTAACTTGTGTTTAGAAGATGTGGGTTAGCTTTCCTGATGTGGGTTTGGATAAATCCCCTTTGGTAAGAGGAGAGTGAGAGACAATGGGATTCCTTCTTGCGAAGGGATGACAGGAAGACGGAGATGAGTCACTTGGTACAGCCTCATGAACCCATGTCCCAAAGGACTGCGATGCACAGAGGTGGGAGAAGCCAGTCACGGAGAGGAGCTGTCTTCAATTAGCATGGAATTTTCTGCCACGGCATTGCTGCTTTCCAGGCTAAAGCCTCAGACGCTGCACAGTAATTGGTCGTCAAACGGTGGACATCGCATTTCTTCTGACTACTCAAAAGGGGCATCATTCACACCAACCTTTCTACTTTCAAGTTGAGTGAGAAAACTTCCTTTAGCAAGTATTTGAATCGCTGTTCTTCCTCATGTCCCATTAAAACAATAAAAAAGTCACAGCCATCGTTTCTCAGCCAGTAAGGAAAGAACATTAAGCAGAAAAATCCAAACACAGAAAAACACAACAAAAGTGGTTTGTTTCTCATGATATAAATTGTTCTTTAAAATTGAGTGGGCAAAAATCCACAGAAATGGGCCAGAGGAATAGGAAACTTCTGCAATTTGGTCCAATTTCTATTAAAGTATATGGCAAGCCTAAGATTGATTTCTATGGATCTTGGATCAGGCCCACACAGAGAGAATTCAGCACTTTCCAGGTTAGAACAGAAGCTCTACAAAACCACCTTCTCATAGTTCGTACCAGGTTTTGGTTTCAGAGACGTGATTGAGAAGGTTTTAAACAATGTTGAAATCCTCATCCTGAAGTCCAAAGGGGAAAATGAAAAGGCGCTCAAACAATTCCAAGTGAAAAAGCCAGCAAAGTTGCTGAATCAGCCGTCTATACATCTCTCCTGTGTGCTCCAACCCAGATTTGTACGTGAGTTGTGTCCATAAAACCAAACTCTATTCGCTACAGCCCTGCTGAAGTCCAAGGGTCATGCTTGCAACGGAAATCAAGATCATTTATTTTCAATACTGCCTCCTCTCCAGGGTTTGTTCCCCCTAGACCCTGTCTTTCTCTCTCACTCTTTTTTTCCGGCTCCCTTCGGGCAACTAAATACAAACCTCATTTTTGTGACTCAATGCCACCTCCTGCCTCCTGAGGCCTCATTCACGGAGTTCTCTTGTTCTTTCAGACCTCGCATCTGTGCAAGTTTTTATTCCTTTTCTTCTGTGCTGGCTTTGTGGGCTATGACTGAATGTATCAAGAGACTGACCCACAGACTGTCTGTGTAACATTGATTTCTGTCTCTTTGGGTGGGATTTTTGAGGAGCACTCAGAATTGGTCTCACAGGGAGCTGAAGTCATTGAGAGTTTGGTTGAGAAGAAGCTGTTGGCTAAGACCACCAGAGAGATATTTGGGACACTCTACTCATCCTGTTTCTCAATTCTAAGACACGCTTGTATGAAAGACACTATCAAAAAATCCCAACCCACATCAAACCCACAACCAGTGGGGATTATCACTACCGCCACTCCTCAACAACACAAAGAAAAAACTTTGAAGGCAACTTCCAAAAAACTTGTCAGTGGCTTTGTACTGCTGTTTTCCTACTTTCAAACTCAAGCCCACAAAAGTCTCCGCCCCCAGGCTTTCAAACACCACAAGACATCTCGTAACTCCTTAGTTGCAAGCTATATCGTTGCCTTAACCCTGGCTGTTACTAGAGCCACGGTGTCTGGCTGCAAACAGCACGGTATTAAACGATACATCACTGGGTGCTCGTGAAACCCTCCTTCCCTCCCCTCCACCTCCCGTTCCTCCCAAGTGCCACTTCGACTTGACCTTGCTGCAGCAAAGCGTGGGCAACCGAGCGCACTCTGTCACGCAGCACAGGGAGACCAGCTCCAGCCTGCCGAACACGCCGGGGTTTTCCTGACTTCCTGACACTTTTAATCTGATGGATTTTGTAGTGGTCTTGTAAATGGGAATTAGTCATGCCTGGAGGGTTGAGGTTGTCAGACCTCATGCTGAAGTGCACATGTATTCCTGTAAGGAAAATTAACGAATGCAGATTCTGTGCCAGGCTAGGAGAGCAAGAAGGTATCAGCAAATTGACAGAAAACAGCTTCTGTGACTTTCCAGCCCAGCAAAGCCAGATGGCAGGGCGTGGAAAGGGAGAAAAGGGGAAAGGGAAGGGGAAAGGGAGAAAAGGGGCAGGGCACGGAAAGGGAGCAAAGGGGAAAGGGAGAAAAGGGGAAGGGGAAGGGGAAAGGGAGCAAAGGGGAAAGGGAGCAAAGGGGAAAGGGAGAAAAGAAGAAGGGGAAGGGGAAGGGGAAAGGGAGAAAAGGGGAAAGGGAGAAAAGGGGAAAGGGAGAAAAGAAGAAGGGGAAGGGGAAGGGGAAAGGGAAAGAGAAAGAGAAGGGGAAAGAGAGGGGGAAAGGGAAGGGGAAAGAGAAGGGGAAGGGAAAGGGAAGGGAAGGGGAAGGGGAAAAGGAAGGGGAAGGGGAAGGGGGAGGGGAAGGGAAGGGAAGGGGAGGAAAAGGCTCTATCACTGCTCAGTGTATTGGATAATGTCAGGGAAACAAATCTTACTTTGGCTATGGCAATCACATACTAGCTAATCACTCAGGATCCTTTCCTAATGAGGAAGGATATAAAAGCATTGCGAGACTTGATGAGCTCAGACTATCTGGATAATATAATCCTCTGGTCTTGCAATAATGCTGTTAGCACAAAATGTATTGATAGATAAATAGGACTGAACATAAAGATACAGCTAACGAAGTAACAATAGACTTAGTTGGTGCAAGTCAGCCTAGGTCAGCTAACAGCATCCAAAAGTCAACAATGATAATCTTCCACAGCTTATAGTCTCACTTCACAGTCTCCACTCACGTGAGTAAATCCTGCCCCTGTGAGTTGCACCAGTTCACATTGACTACAGTGAAACTGTGTGAAAAGGGTTTCTTGTAACCTGTGAGATGGAGGAGGGGTTGGGGGAAGCTATAAAAAATCAAAGTCTGAATTGGCTAAATTGGCAAGTAGTGTGGCCCGACAGGAACGGATCAGGGGAGAGGTGGGGCCTGATATAAACATTATATACGTTTTGGGAGGTTTATTTTGGCTTAGCACGAGGCTGGTCCCATGGACTGAATGCCTGTTGAATCCGTAATAAGCACTAAGGTGCAACAGGGGTAAGACTGAGGGATATATTTTAAAAGCAAGCTCCTAATCCAAACTAAATGCTGATGTGGACAACCCCAAATTTATTTTCATGTGGAGACTAGCTTAAGTCCCCCTATGGTTATAAGCGTTTTGGGGAGGGATGGGGTAGGAAGGAGTCTCATGCACTAAGAATGCAAACCACAGTTGAAGTTACTGCGATGTAGCAAGTTAGCATGTCAGATAAAGTAAATAGCTGTCCACATGCCAACCCTTAGCCTGCCACAACTGCACAGGACCATCATTTAAGAGGGCTCATGCAGCCTGTCCGGGAGCTCTGCAGGCAGGCAGCAACTTACTGAGTTCCCAAAGGTCCCATATACCTGAACTCTTAGATGTTACTTTTGGGTGGGTTGCCAGTGCTGAAGGGAAAGCTTAATATGAGAGATCCTGACCCTGCAATAAACACTCAACAATACTTCTTCCTGTTAGGACTTACTTAAACCTGTACTGGTTTATCTGCTGAACCACCACATTTGGTGGGTCTCCTCTCAGTAAGAAGATCAAGTTTGATCATGATAGAAAGTGTGAGAAGGTTTTCCAGATGGATGCCAATTATTCACTCATGGACAGCCAGTTGGAGAAGCCGCTGAAACAGGAGACCTGTTTCACCTGGAGTTCTCCTCCAGCCTTCACGATGGGCTGTAATGCCCTCCCTGTACAAATGGTACAGCAGAATCACAGGGCTGACATACAGCCACAGGGAAATGGTAAAAGGACACGAGCTCTTACCTAGTAAAAATACAGAACAAAACCAACACTGCAGAAGCTCAGGCTGTCAAGGCATTGTTTGGCTATGGTGCTTGCATGACCTTCACTATCAGCATTTCTGCTCAATGCCCTAGCTGGTACTGCTGGGAAGACCTTGAGGGGCTTTGCTGGCTGGTGCCCAGTGGATTAGTTATGGACTGCATGCACAAGCCCATTGCAATGTGCAAACTTCAGCTGTCCCATCCACCTTTATAGTGACAATATGAGGACAAAAAGATGATGTGGGATCCCTTCTCGGTGAAGAGAGACATGCTTTAACCCATTTACCCAGAACCACATAGGAAGTCTGTGGCAGACCATAACTCCTTCAGGACAGAACTGGCAAATCTTTATTTTCATGGTATAGCAAACTACAGTCTCAATGTATTTGATTATTCATCTACTGTTGGTTGTGCAGGAGGATCTATCAGCTTCATCTTGGGAGAGAATGCCATTTCACTGTGAGAGATGTTGCATATTATCTATATAATGGGAGGATAAGGCCAGTCCTCGACAGAAAGGGTTTTCAAAGAGGAGGCAAAGAGGGGCTTGATGCTTCTGTGATAACAGTAGGGTACTCAGGTGTCTGAGGTTGCTTCGAACGCTTTGCCAGTCATGAACCACCCAAAGAGCTGTCAGGAAAAAGGCGTTGTGTCCTGAGAGAAATCCCAGTCCTCTGACACTTACTTTCATGCTGATATGAGCCCAAGAAGTTGAAAGAGCAAAATTTTCCACTCCCAGGTGTGACAAAACAGAGAACATCACCTTCTCTGGTGGCAACAAAAGGGGCAAATTCAAAACAGTCTCCTGACAGCTTGCATGGAGATCTGCCCTGGAGAAGCAGCATCTCCGTGTGTCCTGGAGTACTACTTTTACCTTGGAAAAAGTTCAGCCTAATCTAAAATTGGCCCTGACAAGCAGACCACAACACACTGAAAGAGGGAGACCAGGGTACACGTGGGACACTCGCAATCAGAATAATAACCAGCTGTTACTCACTACACCAGAAGGCACCAACCTGCCCCGCTGAGATGCCACACTCCCCTTCCCTCTGCTCACAACCAGACTGAAAGGCCTCCTTGATCCAGGCAATAATCCCAAGCAGAGAGATCTTAAATGCAAGAAGGCCCACCTGTGCCTATAAACTATATTGAGGCAAAGTTGCTCGTGCTTATCAGTGGTGATAGTCAGAAGTGCAAGCGAGGCCCCTGAATGGCACAAGTGTTCCTGCTTTGGTCACAAAGACATCATTTCCCTGCATTTTATTTTATTTATAGGTATGCTTTTATTTTAATAGCCTTTTTTTAAGACCGTACGCAAAGATGGCCTTGCTTCCCCAGGGGTCTCACTAAAAGCCAAACTGCACCCGACTCACCAGTGTAACTTAAAAAGTTAAGCAGTGGTTAGGGACAAGCCACCTCATTCTTTCCAGCCCTGGAATCTTAGTGCATATGAAATTTTGGATACTGCTGCAAAAGTGGCACATTACAAATTAGCAACAGTTTAGTTTATTAGTCCCCAAGTGGATTTATTTATGACACAGAAAATATTGCTATAGGTTCCCTGAGACCGGGAGTGTGACGTCACTGAAATTAAAAGGGATTTCATGTGGAAGGCTGTGCCAAAATGGACTTACTCCTATTGTGCTTTCAACATGTGGTATTGTTTTACCATATACTTCTTCAGCTTGATGCCTTTACACCTTACAAAGATCTCCTGTTGCAGCAGCTGATGGTGGATTCTGCTGAGGTTACTGCCACGGGCATTGAGGCAGCCAAATATAATGAGAACCTGGACTCTTCAGCCTTCCTTCCACTTCTCCAGGGAACAGGCCAATACACGCTTAGGACTCTCAGACAAAATTATGGTGGAACGACTTTTTGCTTCACCCAGTTCCTTCTCGAGGCAAAAGGAGCAGACTCCTTCCTAAGTCAGTCATGTGGGCACACACAGGAATCACCCCCAACTTGGTTTCTCACTTGAGACCTCCATCCTTACGGAGACATCAGCACTGTCTGCTATTCACAGCAAGGATTCAGGACTTCAGGTGCCTTTGACTGCTCAGAGACAACAGGGTCACATAGGTTTGTTAGTGGTGAGGCAGATGGGAAGAGGTTTCCATCCAGGGATTTACAGTAATTCATCCCCTCTTGTTAGAGCAATGAAGAAAATCCCTTCCCTTCCATAGCTGGGGAAACTGAGGCACACAACTCTGCATATGCAGCCCTACTCATTGTATCAACGAAACCATGTTTTCTCTGATTAAGCAGTACGTTCAGAAGCTGTCTCCACAAAGTTTAGTTTCCCTGAGTTTTCTAAATGAGGGAGCAGCCAGATTCTGACACCATTTTCCACAACACTACAACGAGCAGCTCCAACATCCAAAAGTCAGAAGAGGGTCCTTCATCATTATGAAACATGCACCCAGTAACAGAGCCAGCTCTGGACAGAGTTAGGAGCCCCTTAAGCAGATTAACCTCCAAGCACAGCTCCTGAGCATTGCAGAGAGAGGAAGGGTGAGACAAGGAGCTTCATCCCCCCTTCATTCCCACACTGCCGCGCAGCATCCCAGTATTAATGCAACTTTTTTCTACCAGTTAGATCAGCCCGCTGCTTGCCCTGAAAGAAATAAGCCAATACGTGAACCTTCAGTAGCTGGTGCAATTTGATGATATATCTTCTTCTCTAAGAATTGACAAAGAATGACCCATGAACTCAGCATCTTCGTGTCTGGGATGGAAAGTAACCGCTGCAGGATTCACATGGAACACCCTTTATTTTAATGTCTTCCCTCTGAGCTGCTAGTATAACATCATTATGAGCAAGACACTACTGTTTATCCCAGCTGTGGCTTGGCCCTTCAGCAACGCAGGTGTCACTTCCCCATCCAACAGAAGGAAAATCTGCCGTGCTGCACAGCTAAGTGAGTCTTCCAAGGCCACACACTGAGCAAACGGCAGCGCCAGGACTAGAAATCAGGAACCCCGAGCGCCCGACCACAAACACAATCCGCCGAGACCACAGCCGCCTGACACAGCCAATGCCCAGTCTTAGCGGACTGCAATAAAATAAGTAAAAAAGCAGAGTTTGGTTTTAGCTCTGGCTGGCCTCGCTGGACCAGCTCCCGGCTCCTGGGGAGGGAGCAGAGAGGACATCGGTGCTTGCAGGGGACAGAGGGAAGGTGCCATCCCCGGGTGATGGCAGCCCCAGTCTGTCCCACACCCATCGCTGCCGGTGCAGATGGAGCCCATGCGCTGAGCCTGTGCACGGACCCATCAGCAGGAGACACACAGGGATGGGTTATGATGGGAGACCATCAAGATTTCGGTCCCTTTGTAGGCTTTCCGGCAGGGGTGATATGTGTATGCGGCTGGCTGGTGTGAATTCCCGTTGCTGACGATGTTTTGGGGCTGACTGTCTGTGTCCCTGTCCCTGGCTTCCCATCAAGGAGTGAGAAGATGCCAAGCAGGATGGGAAGGTGGAGGCTGTACTCCTTCCTTCGCTCTCTCTCCTCAGCGAGGGTGAAGCTGATGTCCGTTCGGCTTTCTCCTGAGAGAAACAAAACCTCCTCAGAGCGTCCTCACCCACTGCTGAACTGCAGAAGAGCTAAAGGAAAAATGACTTTAACAGCAGAAAGTGGCTTGCACCATGTGTGCCAGGGCTTGGGCTGTGTAGCAAGGCTTGGTTCATCTCCATGGACAGATTTCAAGGACATGATCTTGATCTCTATCACAAGACATTACTCATAAGATTTGAGGCCAAGTCGTGGCAAAGTTCACACAACCTGTTACCTTCTGCCTGGGACAGCAGACAACAAGACTTGACTGAAACGTTGGGCTTCATCCCCTCCCACATGAGGGACGCACCTGGACGCACTTAAGTCAACAGAGTTGTCTCAGTACAGGTCCTCACCATCAGTCTCCTTTGGTTTTGAAACAACTTTTGGCATTATTTAGTACATCTATTTCTAGCGCCCAAGGCCGAGATGCTGATTACCAAATTGCTAATTTTAATTACTACCTGGCACGTAGAAAACAAAACCAGCTACATGTGCCATTACCACAAGGAGAAAAAAAAAACCAAAAACCCAGTTTCAAAACTAAACAACAAACCCAAGAACACTGTCTTGGAAGAGAAATCAAACCTCCCTCTAACAAAACTGTTTCTGCGGCATTCCTTGCTTCCTGTGTTTTTCTCTTTTTCCTAAGGGCTATAACATTTAGCATACTAGAAATTGTGGGTTGCTTTATGGAGCAAAAGGTTTGGTTTGCTAGAATAATTTGGCTTGAAAGGGGTACTTCTTTCTGACGGCTACCTGGCTACCCTAACTAGTTTGACACCTGCAATTTATTCATCTCTCTCTTCCCAGAACACATGCAGGTCAAAAGCAGCAAACCTAATTCCTCTGAAAATTTCTGCCTGAACACGCATTTCTCTCTGTTGAGAGAAGCATGAAAATAAAAGTTTTGCGACGTTCAGCACCTGCCAAGGAACATCAACTCTTGACCTTTTCTGAATTATTTTGAACCAACACTCTCTGTCTCTCCCCTACCTCTAGATCCCAACTTACTTCTTCATTGCTTCAGAAATTGGAAGCTGCCTTCTTTTTTTTCTAGCTTTTCACTGGCTGAGAAGAAGAAATTTCTCATATGAAAACCCACAGTGTCCTGTTTTGTCTCACTGAAGTGGGTAGATTCACATGCCCTGGAAAAATCAGAAATTTCTTGCAACCAGATAAACGACATGTTGTTGGAGTCTGCCTTCAGCTGACCTGGTTCTGGCCCTTTCTTTCACTTGCACAACCCTTTCCAGTCTGTCTTGATTATGAACTGACGTCAAAAAATCAGTACTGTTTTCTCTCCCAGTCACTGAAACTGCAGAGCTATAACGTACCTCCGTTTGCCTCCTCGGCTCTGCTCTTCACCTCTTTCGCAGCACTGAGTGGAGCAAAAGGAATGGGCAACAGCAGACCACTGCTTCAAAACATAGGGGTTTTGTTGTGTTTTTTTTTTTAACCAGACATGGACAAAATGGATTTGAATTCTAATTCCCACTCCAAGCATGTTGCTTTTTTCCAGCTTTTAAAATCTGTTCACCTGGAGGGCTTTTTCTCCAGAGATGTCAGCACCATTTTATTGTTTGTTCTCTCTCTGCAACGCAAGGAAGCCACATTTCTGCTCAGCCAAAGACCAAGCACGAAGCCTGTCTTCATTCCAAATTGAGAACAAAAAAGGCAAGTTTACAAAATTTCTCCTGGAGCAAAACTTGGGGAATAAAAAGAAACACAACAACGAACAATGCATTTTGAACCTGCTGAAGCATTTCATTTCAGTAACAGCAAAATTGTTTCCTCTTCCTTTGATAGACTAACAACATCTAATTCTAATTCTACTTCTGGAGTACAATAGATGAAGATATTTTACGTCAAAATGAAAAAAATCAATCAAATCAATAAAGCTAAGCTGTAGCAAAGCATTAGTGAAATGAAATATGAAGTCATTCATTTGCCATCAAAATCAACACAGGCCAGTGAGTCATACTCAATGTCAATGAATGTGCCTTATTTTTAAGAAAAACTGTTCAGTCAGGATTTAATTGATCAGTGCTCATCACTTCTTAGATTGCACTGCTCTTGACCTATTTGTGTCTTAATGAAATAATGCTAGCATTAATCTTCTTTAACATCGCAAAAATACATGGAGGGTTTATAAGCAGGACAAGTTTTGCTGGAAGAGGCAGTATCTTTTCACTACAACAGCTGCAGAACTTTGAAAAAATAAGCAAAGCATTTTGGTACCTAAGCTCTTCCTCCGCGATCATCCCTCCTTCCTCCCAGACTCACAGATATAAGGTCAGAAGTGATTATCAGATTATTTGATTTGCCCTCCCCTCAGTTGCTTAAACCTGAAATTAGAACCTAAACATTAAAGTTTCACAAGTTCTCAGGCTGATTGCATTGTTTCAATATGGTCTTGAGGCCACCCCCCCCCCCCCCCAGAAGACACGGAGGATGTCTCTTCCAGGAAGGCATTGGGTTGAATATGAAAATCACACCCACTCTAAAACTCGTGAGGAGATCGAGAACCCAGCCCTGGCTTTGGTGACTTGTCCCAGAGCGGGTAAGCACACTCTCTGTCAGAAGCAGTGCCCCTTTTTTAACAACAGTCTCACTAGAATCTGTTTCCTGCTGCTGGTGTTAATTATGTCATTCTTGGGTACACACAAGTGTCACTTGGTATCCAGTACTTGTACCTCGTCATGGAATCAAGGCACCGCCTCACCTCCAACTTGGCACGCTAAATAGATGGAGCTCTTCACGTCTACCAGTGTAAGAAATTCTCCCAAATTTCCGTTGGTTTTGCACGGCTCCTTTTTGCCATCAAATGTTCAACCTTTTTTCAACAGAGATGAAAGATGTCAGAAAATCCTTCAAATGAAATTCACATCTCCAAGTAAGGCCAGACACCAGTGCACGCGTCTTGTGCTAGACCTCGGCATAACGGGCAGTTTCATCTCTAGACCCGGACTTTGACAAACCTGCAGGAAAAATGTCCTATAGGACCCTCTGTGTCTATTCCGTAGAGACTATGAATTAATTATGCCTCCAAATTGGAAGACATAATTAGTTACATATTAAGTAGCCCATAAGGTTTCTGGTTCAAACCTTGCTATCCTAACGAAGGTGCTGACTGAGGTTCATCACAGTGCAGTCAGTCAACAGCATGGCTCATTATCTACAACATTAGGCTTCGTTTCACCTCCTTTCCCAGCCATGAGTTTCACTAGAGAGCAGACTGGGGATGTTAGTTAAGTAGTTGTATTGAGCTGAACAGGTCTACCCGGATGATGGAGGAATGACAGAATCAGTCATCAAACAGGTGAAATTCCCACTGGTGGCATAAAAATGTCAGGACTATATCATACTGTAAATGTCACTCGTTTCTGCCAATGTATTTTTATTTGCATTGTTTCTAGTACAAATATTCTTTTCTAAAAATGTCAGCGAGAAATGCCAGTTAGTTTGTGACAATGATGACAAAGAGAAGATACATGGGAAGCTAAGTGCTGGAGTTTCCCAGAAAATCATAGGGGATTTTTCTAATGGAAAATATTGCACTTTTGTTGAAAAAATCTCTAATCCTTTGGCCACCCACCAAAGTCTCTTGGAATGAACAATATTAGGTTTGGCCAATGAGCTTTCAACATGGACCCAACTTCTCACAGAAAACAGACACATTCGGGTAAAAAGAGAAAACCCCAACAAGTTATACAGTTAAGAACTCAGCTGTCCACCATATAAGTTTTGATAGCATTTTTTAAATGAGCTGTATTGAATATGTCACCAGTATTGACAGTAGAGTCAATGAACTCACTGCACCATAAAGCATTTAGCACAGAGAACACCAGGGATCTTCTCTGATCTATAATTCAGCCTGACATTCTGCTGATGAGGATTTTCCAGGCAAAGCTTTAACCTACACTGCTTTGGTCTAATATTACTGATATATATATATACACACATCTGTATATATATATATATTACATGTATATATTCTGAAGTGTTTGATTTCCTTTATTTTTTATAAATAAGCGTCCCAGAAACTTTTTAATGTGGTTATAAATTTTCATTGAGGATTTCCCTGCTTTTATAAGCAACTATATATGAGATTAGCACTTTAGAGAATAAAAGGAAGCTTTATGAAAAGCTGGATCATCCCTAGTCACTGCAAAGTCTGAACTACGAAGCCTCCAGTATTCCCTACCTGTGGTCATGAAAGCTGCAAACCTAGATTTACATAATTTTTAAAATTAAATTTATTCTTATCCCATATTGTCATATTTTGATAAAAATAAGCATGTTTCTGATGATTTTTTAACTCCAAAGCCTGAATTTCTACCTATATTGACTACAAATGAGTACAGCAGTAACCACCACCTACCATGGATTCACATCACTAAAAGTGAGCTATGCTATTTGTGCTGCTATATAGTTTTCACACAGCAAGAAGTAAATGTTATATCAAGTCCTACGATGATGCATGTGTCATATGATGTCTGCGGTGTGTGGTATGCCAAACTAAAAAGGAGTTTACATAAACTGAATATTGATTGTCATATTTATGGAAATCCAAATGTAGGTAGCAAATTCTTTAAGACGACTTTTTGTTTCAGGGATATACTCTAAAACTGGGTAGAAAGCAGAAAACCTTAAAACTGTATTTACAAAGTACTTGACCTCTAAGATCTTTCTTTTTGCCCTTTTCTATTAGGGCTGAGAGTAGTTGACAGTAATATAGCCTAAAGATCAGGTGGGCAGAAGCAAAGTCAGAACAAGCCCTTCATGTTCTCAGAGGCCCCACGTAACTCATCCTTACAAGTTTTGGCACCATGTAAGGAGCTACTCTGGAAACAAGCTCTTGCAAGGTATAATCCAATGTGTGAATGTATCTCAGCCCCTATAAGGAAAACAACTGCTCCTAGTTTTTACCCAGGCATGGATCTAAAAGCCAACAGACAGGGATTATACTCGAAAACCCTCTCTGCTTCTCAAAATCCCCAGTGTTGTCTTTGAAATTTCGCCATTTCTTCGGAAAAAGGCACACAACTCTGTCCAGCTCAGTCTCAGTAGCACCTCCTAAAGTACCCCAGCTCCTAGGAAAAGCATGCTCCGCTTTCCAAAAACAAAAGTGCCTACTTTATTTCAGGCTCTGAATCTGGCAAGAAAAGGACGCCTATGCTCCGTGGGGTGAGGTGGAGGCACTGCACCCTTCCCGCTGTATTGCCGTGCGGAGGGAAGGAAGCCTCCGGCATACGGGATCACTCCCCACGTTGAGGTTCCTCTCCCTCCGCGCCGAGCGGAGCCGACCCCGAGTGAAACCCAAACAGAGCTGAACTTCCCACCGAGGAAAGGTAACTCTGACAAGGTGAGAGCTTAAATTCCCCCTCTCAGTAAAGCCATGCTGTCCACACCTGCCGATTAGGCTGGAGGCATGTTGCAATGCCATATTCCCTTGACTTGCACGCCTGCCAGGCTTTGACACAACCGTGCTCCAAAACCAACTCTTCATCAAAGATGTCTTACATTCAGCTGAAATCAAAGAGCCTGAACAGATGTCTCTAAATATATTTCCTCCTTGTAATGATGGCAAATAAAAGCAGTGTCCTCTAACACGTTCTGTACAGCATCTGTAACGCTAGCGCCGCAAAGGGAAATCAAAAGAAATGGGGTAGGATGTTATGTATGCTGCGTGCTCAGAGAGTATTTTAAACTCCCTTAGCCTCTGTAATGAAAACCACACTGTCTGAAAGCGAAACACTGCTGATTGTTAACTGTAGGTCTGTTGGAAATAAAATGAGGGACACAGGGAAAGGGAATTTCACGTAAATCTAATTTCTTCTGTGTCAAACAGCGCTACTGTATTTCCTTCCATCTGCAAGGATACCCTATGAAATGTGGATGAATGTTATTACAGTCTGCAATAAGCAGAGTTCAAAGCAGGGAAAATTTGGTTCAGATTTGGATTCGGCAGTTCAGAAGTTTCTTCACACTTTCTTCAAATGACCCAGAAAAAAAAAAAAAAAGGCTCAAGCTTTGACTTGCCAATCATATAAAAACTTTTACACGAATCAGGTTGCTATGCAAAGTAGTTAGGATTTAAGCAAATATTTATAAATTTTGCTTTTTCAGCAGAACTAAACTGGATTATTTTGCGGGTAGGATACTGACTGGGATGAAAGAGAGCTACATCACAGTTCCCAGTTCTGTCTGTGACTCCCTGGGTGACTTTGGGCAAGTTATTGCTTGACTTTGTGCTCCATCCCCTTTCTGGAAAACAAAGAGACCACTTTCCCTCCACCCTTTCTTTTCCTTAAATAGGTAGGAGTAGCCTGTGCTACACGAGCGAGCAGCAGAAACCACGTCGGAATGGTAGGCTGGGAAGCTCTGATGTCTGCTGGGACCTCTCAGTGCTATTGTGATGGACATCAATAACAGAAGCAGCATAAGAGCTCCTCGTAACAATTTCCACTCAATTCTGACCCTCCTAGGAGATAAGTGAAGGGGAAAGCTATGGTCACTATGCCTAACCGAACATCCAAATTAAAGATTGAAATGGGCTTTTAGTTCCTGAAATGCAGGCTTTTCTGCCCATCTCTAACAGACGATACTCCAGTTCATCCACGATGCTGTCCGATGCTCTGGACAGCAAGGCTGCTTCCACACCCCACGACTCTGGGCTCCTTGTCTCATCTCCTCCCTGGATGCCCAGTGCGAAAGTCCAAACAAACACCCCGAAAGGTGCATTAACAAAACTCAAAGACAAACCCTGGAGCACCGCCTGGAGCTTCCTTCCTCTTAACATCCCCGTCAGCTTTCCAGACGCCTTCCCACACACGGTTTTGGCACCAAAAGTAAAACATAAGCTGGTAGACGTCTCCCCACCAAGACGCAACTGCTGGCACCTCTGTCTCCCTGAGCGACGTTGGCTGACAGGAGAGGGGGTTTTGGAGCCAGAGACCCACAGGTCCCACCAGCCCCATCCACTGCGGCTCTCAGGAGACCTCTGCTCCCCCGACGTCCCAAAGCCCTCACCTTGGACATTGGACCTACTCACCGCTCGAGTTCCCTCTGGGGACCGTTAACTTTTCTTTCAGTTATTATTTTCTTTGTCAGACGGGTGGAATAAAGACCCCCAACACACATACAGATCTGTTCAGTCCTGAAGGGACTTGGAGCTCCCTGCTCAGTCTTGAAGGGACCAACATATCCCGTTACAAAGTCCCAGACTAAATTCACTCCCAACAAAAAGTCATCTCCCTTTGGACGGGTAAAGTCTACCTTTTGAAATGTCCACATGTTGTCTCAGCAACTCTCCTTTATGGCTGTTTACGTTGGATAAAAAGTGGAACACAAAGCAACATTCAGACGAAGAAAGTGCTCAGAAGGAGTAAAATACTGTGTTATCTATTTTTTTAGCTGAATAAATTGAGCTTGCTTTGCATTATTGCTGCCTGTCTTAGCACAGCTCTGAAAGTGAGAGAGAAAGAGAAAGGGAATCTTGAAAGGCAACTCCCAGGAGGACACTAATATTTTTAATAGTTTGTGGGTTATGAAACAAATCTGTGTTAGCAGTATTATATATCTCAGCCCGAACCACTGGGGTGTTTCCAGGCTCTTTAATGAAACTAAAGCACTAACACAGCATTGCCAAGAAAGTAGATTTATTCACAAAGAAATGTTTGCTAGCAGAAATGAAAGCGTAGGCATGAGTGGGGCTGTAGCATACTAATGCACTGTCTTGTCACTCACATTGCCCCTTATCACACCAGCTGAACTCCGTTGTCACTGCTGGATCACAGGTCGCACCTTTTCCCCCTTTTCCTGCCATCTGATCTTGCCTTTTCCGTGGTTTTTGGAGCCCACAGCACAGCAACGCATCAATACGGGCCGAAACCTGTTCTAACAGCAAAACTTGATCTATAGCTGAGGAGAGCTGAACATAAAAAGAAAAAACATACACAAACACTAGGGACTTTTTTTTCATTTTACAGTGTGAAATAGGACCCAAACTAATCAATGGAGCTCAGTGGGAGTGCATAATTATTAATAGGCCCTACACGGGGCCTCAGAAAATATGCAGTTCTCTTGGAAGTTTAAAAGGTCAGTGTGAATAACTAAAACATACTTTTCTTGGTAGTTATTATGCAGTAAAAAAATAATTCATAAGGAAATCAGTTTAGGGAAAAAAAAATTCTCATGTTCTAGCAGGGTGGTTTAGGAGTCGTTCCTATGTCTTCCATGTATCTTTTCTGGCAGGTTAATGGACCATGTTTTATTCTCTGCCTTACTTCCTAAAGCTCACAAAGCCCAGTCCTTTTTCACTGTTTGTTATTACAGAACTCGACTGCATGCTGCCGGGCTGAGAGCGGGAATGAAAAATGGTGTGCCCCTGGAACAACCCACACGGGTGGAGAGCAAGGCCAGACGAAACACCTCTGCGCGATGCTACTGGTTAGCCTTGTTTACTAATTACACAGCAGCCTGAGGGGTCTAGTTATGTACATGCTACTCTTCAGACTGATTTCTGGTGGCATGTGAAACAGAGGACATGATGGGTGCCGTTAAGGGTTCAGGCCTTTGGAGGAGCTCTACATCACGTCTAGGCATCGGAAAACGTTCCAATGAAAAACGCTGAACAAACCCTAAGTCCTCCTCATAACAGTCCGTGATTAATGCTGAAAACAAAGAAGTTGTGCTCTTTCAAGAAACCCTGGGAGGTTGTGATGAGGCAGCAGGAGGCTCTGGCAGCACTCCTGTGACACACATCAGGCGTACAAGGTGACCTGTACGAGAAAAGCCTCTGGGCAAGACGGATAACGACACGTAAGAAGAGATCCCACACCGAACGGTTTAAACATGCAGCGAGGTAGCAACTACAGCGAAGATCCTGATGGAAGGAATCGCTGTCTGGCGTGAGGCAGAGCCCAGGCAAAAACCGCCTGGAGCCAAGCCAATGCTGCAGAATACTCCCCAGGACTATGCAGCCCAGGTGAAAATCACCCCTGGGAGAAAGACTGGCATGGTCTTACTCACAGGGCATGGAGGCCAGGTCCAGCCTCAGAACAGGGATATAGCTTTCTCGCTCGCTTCTCAAATGAATTACCTTCAGGCATCCTCACACCTTTTTTCTGGATTCAGTTCCAACATCCACTTAAGTGATGTTGGAATACAACACACAGAGGTCAGCACAAGTGAATTCTGAATTTGTATGAATCTCAGATCGCAGAAGAAACTGCACCGGCTGTGGCTGATGTCGTGTAAGACGGACAAAACGGGTTTACCCTTACCACATACCAAGGAATAAAAGCCGAGTGGTGTGATGAGTTAGAGGGCTGCCACCACGCGCAGACATGAAACACGTGGACAGCTGAACAGAACGCCACAATGCAGTGGTGAAGCACAGTGCCAGGGTGGGCTGGGATGCTGAGCAAATAGATGTCTTAATTCTTAGACCTTAGGGAAAAAGCCATCAAGCGATGTTTAATACAAGCGTGGCCTCCATCCGAGGTGAGCTGCACAGCATCAGAAGGTGGGGGTGAGGACAATGTCTGCTTATAAAAGTGCTTCTGGCCACTGGAAGCTGAACTAGCCAGATCCTTGCCCAGAGCTAGTCAGATAATTTTTATCTCGTATTTATGTTGTCATCTGCTCTGTCAGGCAGTGTCAATAGGTGCAAACAGCAAACACTGACTCGGGACAGAAATACCCACTAACTGGCCAGGTTTCAATCTGAGCATTTTTCTCAGGAGTGAAGTCATTTTATGACTATGCTCTCTACCCAGGCATGTGCAGCATCTGGTTAATATATTTCTGGGTAGTTCCTAGCTCTCCAAACGCTCCATCCCTGCCATATTGCAACACACACAAAAGGCAAACTTTCCAACGCTTTGCTTGGGTACCTGTTCCAGGCACTTACAGACCTGGTTAGGAGTATTTTCCAAGAAGCCAGCCTGCATTTTCCCATGCTTAATTTAGTTATTGGAATGTCTGCCATTTATATGTGTTCTCCTTGGCTCCTGCACAGGTCAGCTACTATAAATCAGCCTAGTATCGCTGACTGTAATGGAGCTACAGTAACTTACAACAGCTGAGTATCTGGTTTATGAATGCAGTTCCCAGAGCTTCATGTTATATACAGCCCAAGGCTGGGGCATTTAAACCAAATGAAGAGGTTATGAAAGGTACATATGCGTCTTCCAGTTCAATATTGTTTGTCCTAGATACTTACTAGGTGATGAAAGGATAAATAAACAGACCCCAGGCACCGTGATGTCAGACACTGTTTTTGCCAGTGATAGTCTCTCTGTAAAAGGAGTGCACGTGAAACAAATGAAGAAACAGGTGAGAGTGAATGTTTGGCTGCCAAACTTGGCCATAGATAAGACATGATGAAGATATTAACCCTGTGGACTGGAATGTGCGTGGAAGAATACCTGGGGAGGGAAAGGAAATCATCGTGGCCACTGAGAGCCCTGCCTAAGTACCTGCTGGCAGCTAATGAGGAGGTGCACAAGGAAATTCACTTCTGAAGCCATATCAGGCATGATCCTTAACACCCTGATCCCATCCGGTGAGGCAAGGAATTTACTTCTGAAATTTAGTTTGCTATGCTTTTCCCCAATCTTGCTCTTCTCCAATTCTGTGTAGACACAGAACTGCATCCTGGACAGGCTGCACACACCTACATGACAGGAGCTTCATATTCTTCATTCAAAACCCTTTTGCTCCAGCAACAACGGAAAGTAAAAAGGAACAGACTGCCTCCCACTGAAATGGAAACCACCTGGAAAATGTCTCCATCTGATGGAGTTTTGGTGGGGTTTGGTTTTGCTTTGGGGGGGGATGTGTGTTTCTGAACCACTGGAAACAAGCATTTTGGATTTCTTGAAACGACTAAAACACTTTCAGAATTGGGGCAGGAGCACCCATCGTACTTGCTGCATCTTTTTACCTCTTCTACACCCACGAGTGTGAAGGGCTGAGCTTTCAAACTCTTGGGGTCACAGCTGCAGCCTCGGCCACCACGTGTGGGAGCACGGTCACCACCACCAGCCAGCGCAGGGCAGCTCCCAGCACGGGAAGGGAACAGCAGCCGGGACTGGTAAAAAGCTCCACCACGTATTTGTGTGTCGGCTCCCTGACCCGGCGAGGCACTCATCACCAGGGCACCCTCCGTCTGCCAAACCTTCACAAGCCCACCAAGCCCCACCTGACGGCCCCATCTGAGGAACGTCCTCCTGAAGACGAGATACATAAAAGCAGAAAACCCACCACCTGTGACAGCATGATTTGAAATCAGCTGCGGGATTTGAAGCAGCTAACCTGAGCCAGGAGAGACCCCAGCTGGCAGCTCTGCCCATCCTAGTGCTGCAGGAGTGAGCTTTCTGCTCCAGATGCCTCTGTCTGCGGATTAAAGAGGAAAACCAAACGACCAGCTTGGACCAGACATCTAATGACAGCGAGCAGGGTAACTCCCATGGGAACTGGAAATACTGTGCTAACTTTCCTCAAACACAGTAAGAAGCGGTCTCTTCCCACAGAATTTACTATATATTAATTAGACAGCAAGCTGACATATTGCTGGCTAGCACACGTTAAAACAACTCCACAAATATTTACCAGCTGAGGTCTAGAAAGACGGGGACCAGAAAGAAACCTAAAAGATTAAAAAAAAAAAAAAAAAATCAGCCAAGTAGGGCTGTGGCAAATTGCCCTACTAGGCACAGCTACTCTGAGCAGAAGCTCCTTCTCTCTTCTCCCCCGTGCAGGGTTTCCCACCGACAAAGGTGCAAAGGGCAAACTCTGCCAACCGATTCCAGCCTAAAATAATGCCAAAGAGGGAAAAGAGACCCTTAAGCTTGTGATCAAGAAGGAAAATGTTGATACGCGTGGTTAAAATACCTTCCCTCTTGCAACCCTTTGGTTATTCTGGTACCTGACATTTTGGGAGCAAAGAAAAGGAGCAGGACAGCATTCCTCACCAGAATTGAACAGAAACAAAATCAGCTGTTTCTTGCCTATTAAAGTAATGTCACCAGCAATTTCACTTCCTAACTTACTATTTCTGTCATTGTCATAATATACAGAGAGCATCTGGCAAACTTTGTTCACGAATTTCCCAGAAAAGAAAATGCCGAAGCTACTTTGGCAAATGTAACCACAAACATTCTCCTATGTTTTAATATGGGTAAGAATAAAAGGCTCTTCTCTAAATCAGATGACTTTGCTTTAAAAGGCAAGCAAGAGTCTAATTTAGAGCTACTATTTTCAGGCATCAAGCGAAACTCCCAAAATAATCTTCTGGCTATTATGTACCATAGTCTCCTCTCTCCCCTTTCTTCTTTCTTGTTTTCAAAAAGCACTTTAATGATGGTGAACACTTTAGAGTATTTATTGACAGACCAAGTATAAGCAATACAAGCACAGAAGATGGCTGTCTCTGCGTTTAAGCTCTGGGCGAAGGAACTGGGTTTCTGCGTGGCTTGGGCATGCTACCGAGGGACACGTTTTCTATGGGAGTTTCCCAGCCGTACTGGTGCAGCCGTGCTTCTGGACTCGCCAACCTGATTTACAGCACAGCCCCAGCGCGGGCACGGCGGGATGAGACGGGAACGACGCTCCTGCGGTGCAGACGGAGACGGCAGGGATGCCGGCAGTGAGTGCACGGTCGCAGCCCGGCCTCCACCGTATCATAAACATTGCCATTCCCAGGATATTTAGAAGCTTCGTCCCTTGATACGTTTTAACAGTTACGCATTATTTTTGCAAAGAGGGTGATAAATTATAAAGGCCGATTGATTTACTACATCAAGGTAGGAGCAAGTGATTTCCCCCAGAGCCAGCTGCTCTGCTGAAATGCCAGCAGAGCCAGAAGAAAGGCACACATCTTTAGAAGGCAAGCAGAGCACCAGAGGCTCCTTTTCCAGACCTATTTCAGTCTCCTGATGACTGTATAATAGAGGCACAACCAAAGTCATCTGCTTTCCTATTTTACGCAAGGTGACTAAGAAAGTCTTATTTGGTTTGAATAGATTTCAAAAGTGTGCACGTATATATTTATATATATATATGAATAAGCCTCTTTCATAAGAAAGACTTCATGAATATTTCATGGCTTTCCCCTTGGGTTTGTAAGTATCTGGTTTGCATGCTTTACTAAGTACAATTTACTGCCTCCTGGGCTCAGGAACAGAAGACTTCTCCTGGATTCTGCTGTGTCCATCAGTAGCCACAAGGTAAGGGATACTATGACGCCAACAGCTCCATCACCCTCTCCGATGATATCAGAGCTACCTTCAGATTTTGTTGGAGCAACCAGGTGATGAAATGACCTCCCGAAATTGTGCAGCCCCATTAGCTACAAGTCAGTGTTTCCCAGTGGGTCTTTCTTTCCCCTGGCTGGCCTTTAAAGAATATTTTCTTTACCCCTGGTGCTTGCAAGATGCTGTTCAAAGAAAAAGAAAAGTACAGGGTGACCCATGGAATTATTCTCTCATCGCATCTCACCACATTCCACATATTTTTAAAAAATGTCAGCTTGGATAGACAGACCAGTTTGCTGCCATATCATCCCCTCGCAACTGCTGACAGTCAGATGTTCTTGCTTACTTTAGGGTTTGATTTATTGTCTGCAATTAGGCTAAAAATGGATATTTTAAAAAAATAGAAAGGAAGCAAATATAAAGACAGGAGAAACGATTTCTTTATCCAACTTGTCAGGCACGAATTTGTTTGTGTTCTCACCTCTGTGAACCTGTCGGAGGGCACTCTCTACTCATGTAAAGGATGCTCGTCTTCCTGAGCATCCCATCAAGAGGGATGAATTTCAGCTCAAACCATCATGAACTGAAGCTTCTGCTAATCACTGCCCATAATGGAAACACCTTCAACTCTTAACTGCTTCATTCAAAACATTGCCAGAAGTTTGGTGGTCTTGACAGCACTTGTAATCTGCTGAAATCTAGGTCTCAAGTGAGATGCTGACAAGGTCAGCCCAAGTAGTGTGGCATGGACTACCGTGAAAACAAGAATTCAGCATAACAGAGCCATGCGCTAAGAAGTGCCGTGACCAAACGCAGTCAGCCCTGGAGGGATACGAATCCAAGCTGAAAGCTGGGATGGGATCACTCCACCTTCCACTGTTTCATCAACTGTATCTTAATCTCCACCTGAACTATGCAGCCCACTCCACTCTCTCCCAGAAGTACAGGACATCATACGCGAACCAAAAAGGTGTTTTGTGCAATCAGTGCTGGATTTATTTTGAGGGAGCAGATGAATCCAACACAGCCACCTTCTTTGGGGGAACGCAGAGCACATTCCAGCAGAGCAACGAGTACAAGCACCGCCTCATGTAATGCAGCTCATGGCCTTAACATGCTCCACCTGCCTAAGTGCTTGGCAAAGACTGAGGCTGAAACACGAAAGGGTTTTCAGGGCATAAAGGCCTTCCAAAAATGAGGTTGGGTTTAAGCAGCCAGGCAAAACCCTTGCATATAATAAGGGGCATGAGAAAGGTTATGCCTACTTCAGAGAGCAGATTCCAGCACACAGATCCCTTTTCTTGGCCACCAAAGATGCAGAACTCTGTGCAGTTTGGTGTTTATTTATACGAAAATAGCCATCATTTTTGTTCCATGCCTTGGGGCTGTGCAAACTACGATACGAGAGGCATGTTTCCAGCAGTGATAAGCAGCGCAGAAGGGGCAGTATTCTGTCCAGCATCTGTTATCACACCCCTCCCAACCCGAACAGAGCAAATTAAAATTAGCAAGACATTAAAGAATTAACACTGTAAGCATTTATGACCAATGTCAATCATTCACTCTCTCCTGCAGCATGCAGCAGGGTGAACAAGTAATGCTGTGCTCCAGGGATTAATGGTACATGACTGAAGTTCTGATTGCTGTGGGCTGTTTAGTGGTGAAGCACATTTGCCCTCAGCCAGGCAAAAGGAAGTAATGAGCTGAAATAAAGAAACGGGAAATATGAGTCGGACAGGAGGAGAAAACACCCTAACAAGCTGCCAGGGGAAGTGCTGGTTCACTGCTCGGGTCATTTCAAATTGGACTGGATAATGCATTGGAAAGCATCCTGGTTTCTGGGAGGCTGTGCACTGAATGCGAAGGATGAAGGGATAGAGCACTTTTCTGCCTCTTTGACTTGGTGTCTTCTGTGACCTGCTCTCCAAATAGCTCATGGTTCAAATCAAGCCGGGGCTTATCTTCCACCTGCAGTACAGGGTAATTACTGAGAAAAATAAAGCATATGCTCACCATTCATACCTGGTATTAACCTCCCCAGCTAGCCTTCCCCTCCTTCCCTTAGCTGCAGCATTTCATAGTCCTCCACAGCAGTTCCAACTAACCCATTTTAATCCGCACTTACCACAGACTGGCAACGCCAACGAGCAGCAACAAGCTCTCAGTCACTGGTGTCCACGTGAACAACCTTGAGACAACACAAGAGACCTACTCAGGGCTTCTCCACAGGCTCAGCTGCTTCTAAGATTTTCCTCTCCAAACTGCTCAACCTATTCTTTAGGTCAGCAATACCCAAACTAGAGCTGGGACCCCATGGAGAGCTAGCGCAGTTATTAATGGTGTTATGAGCCTCGCAGAAATTTAATTCCTTGGACAGGTATTCGGGGATCACACATATTTTCTACTTGGAGGTCGTCTGGCAATCAGAAAAAAAATGTTGGGGGGAGGGTCTGCTGTTTTATATCCCTTTTCCCCCACAGAGAACAAGGAGGTAATATCCAGGCAAGATAAGGCCCCCCCACCCCAGCCTCCGCAGGCAACGAGAACTCATTTATTTCTATGCTGATAGAGGGAACGGTGGTGATTTGGGAATGAAACTCAGCCAGCTTGTTACATTACATGCCCTTTTCAAACAGGAGCAATACTGCTTTCACGTCTGACATGCATCATTAAAAAGCAATCACTTCAAGCAAGGCTCGTTTTATTTATCACGAAAAGAAACAGAATGGGAAAAAGTGAGAGATAATCATCACTCAACCCTTTCCCTGCTGAAAAGCAAAAGCCTGTGTCCAACAAGCAAGACCACCCATCTCGAAAGGGTTTTGTAAGATTTACACTTGGCCAGTGTTTTAAGAAGCAGCCATTCCTATGCCTTGCACACACATTCAGGGTGATAGTCCTGAGAGCCTGATATCCTATCTTGGAGAGTAATAAAAATCAGATGCTTCTACATAATAGATAATGATATAACAGTATGTCTACTGAGAGTGCTCTGTCCTACCTGTAGACAGTTAGGATTTGGCTTATATCCTGGATGAAGAGTGTTTATACCACTTACAAACATTTACGCAATGTCATGTAAGTGAGCAGAGCGATGTAAATGTCCAACTTTCCTCACATTTTCCTGCGTTCCCGGAATATACTTTTAACAGTACCGTCTTGTGGAGATAGCCTGGAAATGTCAAAGCCATCAGCAATATTCACCTTTCTGGCAATGTTTTGCAATTTTGGCAGGAACAGGAAGCCCGGAGGCTTGCAATGTGGTGATTGCAATTTCGGGGCTGGGTGGGGGGGAACGTTGGCTACTTCAGAAAGTGATCTTTATGTTAATTTGATGTGTGAATTGTATTTCTGTTCATGTGAAAGGGGTAGGTTAAGGTGGTATCAGGGGAAAACTCCCTAATATAAGAGCCTGAAGATAATTTTTCCATGATCAGTTAGGAATTTTGGTCCAATCTGCCTTTGCAGACTGAGCAGATATTTTGACAGCAGCTATGCAGTGTAAGCGTTGCAAATCTGGGTGCAGGGAATGAAAAGATACCCCCTGTTCAGCCCACTTCCAGTGCTTCTCCCTCCCCTTTGCTGCCTGAAGCCTGGGACTTGAGTCCCATGAGCCCTAAGGAATCTACACCCCACGCTTACGGAAAGCAGCACAGCAGTGCCTAGAGGTGACTGACAGGAGCTTCCCAAGGACTTCAGCAATGTCTCATTGATTTCCAGCTGTAAAACTAGAGGTTCAAAGATGGGAATCGATTTTCTAGGTGCTGTGTGAACCACCTGTGCGAGCAAGGGAACGTCTTTTTTATCAAAGAGATAAAAATGCACAAATTGGAAATCCCAGCAAAAGATTAAAAACATCCTCCTTAGCATTGCTCCCATAAAAGCTCCAATCCTACCTTGCACATTGAATTAACTCTGAAATAAGTCCACCACCTTCACCGGAGAGATTCCCGGTCTAAGGGTGAAAGCGAACTGCTGAACAGGAGGGTGACGCTGAGGCCCGGTGCTGCTCTCAGCTGTAACAGTAGCAGAGTCCTAAATTCAATGGCTTAGTCTGACCTATTCAAACAGTATTTTCTCTGCCCGAATAACTGATCCTTAATGAAGCTATTTGTGTAAGGAAATTAAATTAAAAAGGAATGTTAGTCACCTGGGTGTTGCCACACGGCCGTAATGCATGCCTGGGAGACCTGAGACTCATAAATTGTATACAACACACTGAATAGAGGTCTTTAGCCTGTATAATTAAGTGGCAACTAGTTTCGTATTAAAGATATTACACATACGCAGAGGCACAAACAAAATGTCATATTCTCCATTTCCTGTGTTTAAATCTCTGCTCACAGCAAAGTCAAAGAGCGTGGGGTAGGAGTGAGGGAGTTACGGTATCAAGAGAAAAGGTTTGGGACTGAAAAGCGACCTATGACTTTGCACCCGCAGCTCTCATGGCTGGAGGTAAGAGGCAGACACCAATCCAGAGGCACAAGCCATTGTGGCCACAGTTACAGCTTGAGTCTTCAGAGACTCAGGGTGAAGTAGTCTGCTCAGCATCTCTGAAAAACAAATTATCAGTTGCCCAATGCTACCCAGTACAGACCATCACATTAATGGAGAGGGTAGAGTTCGAGGCTAGGTTATGCTCCCCTTCAAAAACCTGCGGCCAAAGATGCAGCAACTGCAGGATAAGAGAAGGCGAGGAGCCCCTGCCTGTCATGTCATGCTTGACACAGCTGGCTGCTACAACCAGAGCCCAAGGTATGCACGGCTTGCCTGGGAAACGCATACTCACACCATCTTACCTAAAATATAGAAGACAAATCTGCGTATCAGAGCAGCTCAGACACCTCAAAAAACGTGGCGGTGTACTACAGAGCTTCAGTGTGGCTCTGCAAATGCGTCTTGACTTCAGACTGGGATAGCTACGAAATACATAAACCCACACAGCCAATTCCTGAGCACACCTACGGTGCCAGGTGGGAGGGATTTTGAATCACGGGTAGATGACCCCAGCTTGGCTCTGCGTAAACACAACGTGGACACACGGGACTAGCTATCCAGGCCCCACCTCCGTTCAGCAAAACCCAAACGTACCCTCAGTGTGTCTTAGGTATGTGGACTATACGCACCTCCTCCTCTTCACTGCCCACTGAGGGAGCCATTTCAACTGTATTAGCTCCGAAATGGCTGAAGTCAGGCGAGATGCAGTCCCCTTTCTCCCCACCTTTAAGCCTAAGCTACAGCAAGGCTTCCAGGCAACCGCTGCGACGAGCAAACTCTGAGCCCAGGGCTCAGCACGCTGAGGGACCAGCTCTTCGTCCTGCAAACAGCCACAGCTATTGCTGATCCCCAGGAGGATACACCCTCACTTGGCTGCCTGTCATCAACTTACATCTGATCACATCTTAACCCTGGCAAACACGGCCGTGCCAGGCTCCAAGCACGCCGGGAAAGAGAGTTCTGGTGCAAAAAGGTTTATAAGACACAGGACTGCACCGACCCATTTGCCTTCCCCGGTGCTCTGCTGGCACGTGGAGCTAATGCTTAATTATTGTGAGTGATTTATTAACTTATAAAGTCAGATTAAATGGGTATTTGGAGCTGAGCGGCTGAGAGGCTTTGAAAGGGGAAAGTGATTCATGCTATTTATCCAGCTGAGACAAAGTCACATGGTGTGAACCCACAACACTAATTTCTCCAGATTAAAAGTAATACATTTCTAGGAAAAGGACGTCATTAGCATCCGGCAGATGTATCGATTAGGAGGAATGCCAGATTCATACAGGCACACTGTCTACATCAATTTCTAAACAGAGCGGAGGAGGTTACTTAAGAGCCTGTATTTTCTCTAAGGCAGTTTTGCTTTTACTCACCTGCCACACAGGGTCTGTAGGGGCTTCAGACCCGCCTGGGCAGAACCGAAGCTTCAGTGGCTTCCAGAGCAGATTACCATCACTGTGCAACCGCATCCATGCCCAAAAACGTGATACGTACCAACATGTAATTTCTCCCTAATTGAATAAACAACCTAATAGCCAGAACCTGGATAAAAGTCTTCCCTCTCCCAAAAGGAAATGTGGTAAATAAAAAATGGGGAAAGCAATAGGAAGCAATATTTACATGTTCTTGTCCGTCACCCAGTTATTTTGTTTTCTGTGATGCTTGTTAGTGTGGGCAAAACTTGCATCATCTGATGTGTTAGAAGCACAGTTTCTTAACTCCTGCCCATGACAAGATTAGATTGCAGTACTGGCAGGACACACTTTTGATATATAGTCACCAGGACCTGGGTAGTCGTACAGAGAAATAAATGGTACCCTTCAATTTTTTTATTTTTTTTTTTTCAGCCTAACTGTATGCAGGGAAGCTTATCAAAGAAAGAAAGACAGAGAGAAAAAAAGTACACTCTCAAGCTGACCTTGGGCCCATGGTGAAAGCAATCCTGCAGAGATATGAAGGACACAGATCAAAGGCTTTGATGTCACAGATTTATGAAACTGGTGTTTCTTAGGACAGGTGTTCCCTATTCCCCACCTGCCTCTCTCCCCTTCCCCTTGATCCCTCAGCATCCTCCTGCACAAGGACAGAGGCACTGGCCAAAAGACCTGCAGCAGCTAAGCAAGCACCTGCTTCTAATAACTTCATTCCAGGGGGAAAAAGAAAGTGTATAGCTATAAAAAGTTTCCCTTGGTATTACTGAAGGTTAGGGCTTTCACAGAGACAGGACCATGTTCCCAAAGCAAAATGGTAATTTAGGAGTGGCTTTGATTCAGAGGGTGCTTTTGCAGGGATTTTGTTATACTGCACACAGGATTGGGGTCCAGGAAGAAAGGACAGCAAGGTGGGGTAAGGCAGCTCGCTTGCAACGTTTGCAATTGAAAAGTCCTGATATATAGGGCCCAGAGGTGCACAGCATTGAGCAGGGATAGTGGATGTATAGCATCCTCTCAGGAGCAGCAGCAGAAGATACTGAGATTCACAGATAATGCACTGCTTTTTCAACTTGCAGGTGGAAACAGGTGGAAATGAAAAGAGCATTTTGGTTCAACCTAGGCTGGCTTTGGAGGGGATTTAGAGGGGAGCCTCAATGAAATGAAAACATAAGCAAAATTTTCATTTGGGTCAAACTACACTTTTTGTTCAAGCCTAAAATGAAGTACTTCAGTGTTGAAAGTTTTCCTTTTCTAAAATTGCTTAAATTAAAACTCCTCCTAAATGACTAATTTCCAATTGGAAACAAAAACCGGAAGGATTTTGTCTTGAAATGGCTGAAACAATATTTGGCATTTTCCCCTTCTTTTTTTTTTTTTTCCTTTTTCTCCATAGAGCAAAGGATATCCTTTGACCACCAGGTGAGCTTTTATAGCTAAATTGTCTCACCTGCCTAAAAATGGTGGGTTTGTATCCACCGACTCCAAGATGCTCACAAAGTGATGGCAAACAGAGAAAACGGTTTGCACCCTGGAGCAGGCACGCTCACCTCCCCACCTGCCCCATCCAGTTGTCCAGTGCAATTAAGACAATCTGGCTCCTGTATTAACAGTACCCAGCGAAGCGACACGGCAAACAACATTTCCAACCCCTTTTTAATACTCAGCTGCTTTTACAGCTTATTTTTATCTTTGATGGGAGACGGAGTCCAGCTTACGACCAGGGCACGTACTTGCACTTCTGGCCCCGCACTGAGCTTTTCTAACCACTTCATCAACACGCCCTCAGATTGGCTTAAACCAGGAGTAAATTTCTATTCCTCCCCGTTGGCCAGTGAATGAGCAAAGGTAGCCAAGCTCCCCCTTTCCTCCTGGCCCACCGATCCCCACTTTCCCGTCTCCCGCCAGCAAACAGCAACACCGCACGTCTGGTGTGAAAGGCTGCACGGTGTGAAGGCGGTTGGAAACGCAGGTTGCTGGTTCCTGGCATGGTCCAAAATTCAAGGCACAATCAAACCCACAGAGAGTCACTAGCAAATCGCTCGAGCTATTTTTTTATGAGACACTTTAGCCAGCCCTCTTTTCATATCCTTTACGAGGCTGCCTTCAGCCCTACTCACAGTAAAAACTCCGAGTTATGGAAATCATAAGAAAGAAATTATGTATGGAAAAATCATTACGTTATAAATTGGTTCCACTGTTCAAAACATGTAGGAAATGGGGCATATAAAACTCAGATGGTGTTGCAGACTTTGATACAAGGTTCATTATTACACCGTGACACAAGTGAAATATGTGCTAACATACTGCCAGCTAATTTGCCTTTATTTACAATGCAGACCCATCACCGGGCAACTTCATAAATTTCATCGACCTGGGTGATTTCTCTGATTGAACGTGGCAGCCCGCACAGAAATGCGTACGTGGAAAAGTGTAGATCTTGTATCTTCAGGGCTGCACGGTTCTGAAGGTGTCCCCCCACCTCATTCAAAAATAATAGCGCTCTCCCTGTTTTCGCCTAATCTTTTTCAGATTTCATCCCCTTACTAGACTATTGAAATGCTGTTATCCAGTTATACACGTGTTGTTTGTGCCTGTGTTTTTTAAAGACCTAATTGAGGCAGGAGGCAGGAAAACTGGACAGGAATGTTTTTGACAAAATGTTCTTTGTTAGAAAATACCTATTGGTAAAAATTGGAAAATTCCCATGGAAATGCATCAGTTTTCATTAAACTTTCATCATAAAATATTCTGAAGCCAACAAGGGAATTTCAACAGTCACAGGCCAATGCCTGAAGCTGTCCCTTGGGAAAAGGGACATCTAAGGAGATCCTGTCATACTGTGGTGGCTATTCAGGATGCTTCCCTGGGAAAAAAAAGGAAAACCAAGGGTTTACACTTAGCCACGGTTGTGAATTAGATCTGATAAGAAGGCGAACAGCCTGAGAAGACAAGAAACAGACAGAGCTGACACATGGTATCAACTGGATGTCTAGTTTTCTTTAGAAAAATTCTTGTTTTAATTAAATGGTTTAAAAATAAAATCATAGTCATTATGAAAATATTTCTTAACTGGAAAATTCAGGGAAATATTTTTTTAAGATTCAAATGGTCTGTTTCCATACTTCCACTGAGAAGTTTAGTTTCTTCCTGCAAAATTACTTTCTTTAAAATAGACTCTACTTTCTATTAAATTATAAGGGGTTGAAATCTGAATGAAGTGCTTTGAATATATTGAAAATGTTTCAAATGACCCAAAACAATTCTGCTTTTTTTGTTCCAATACGGAACAAAATTTCTTTTGCTTGCTTCCCAAAACCTCAACAAATTGGAAAATCCATTTGCCATGTAGTTCTACTCACAGCAAGGATGTCAAGAGGTCTCATTTATTAATGCCTAGATGGTGTTTGAGTTGAAGAAGTGCTGTCAAAATGTAAAGCATTATGAACCCCTTCAAATTTCCAGTTCGGTTTTGCAGAACGAAGGAGCCTGGTTCTTGGTTGGGGCCAAGATCTCAATGCTGCCATCGTCAGGGAGCATTCCTGTAATAAAACCTTGGACCACGGTCCGAACTTCCCTCTGCCTACCAAAGCTAACCCCTAATTTTGAAGATACTGAATTTGTCGATTCTCACGTTACAATACTCCTGCCCATGATGGACTTTTTTTTTTCTTTTTTTTCTGAGGCATGCTGACAGACTGAAGGGCTTTATATCTTGCTGTGCATATCTTCTTTCACATCTCTCACCGTCATTTTAAATGAAATCACGTACTGAGTGAGAGGGAGGAGGGCAGGCAGCACAGGGTGGTCAAGGAAACCCTTTTAGCCTCAGACAACACTTGGGGATGGACCTGTATGTGAAATGATTTTTCACTGAGGTCCTATAGGGAGGGACTGACAAAACCATTACTTACAGTCTGTAAATTGGTGGGGAAAGTCTTTAAGACCCGCAGGCTCACATGGGCTAAAGGGCCCCCGTGTCAGATTAAAAATACAACAAAGCAGCTGAAGGTAGGTGGGATTAGAGTTTGGGGATTTTTGCTCACCAGGGGACTTGAGACCCCACTCACACTTAGAGAGGCCAAGGTGCCTGGCTGCTACGGAGGTATAAATAAAGCACCCCGCGTTGCTAACACCGTGTCAAGGACTTGCCTCAAGGAAAGCTGCTTCTCATCACCTCTGCTCATCCGCTTACTGTCTTCTTGCCTGCCTCAGCCAGCAGCTCGAAGCCAGATCACTCACCGAGCCAGCGACCAGCGACCTGGTTGTTGGTCCGTCCGCACAGACCGGGTCTGTACCTACTGAGGACACCCTGCCGGGCAAAACAGCTCCCTCGCCGGTGTGAGTTAGTGCTCGGCACAGTCCCACCTCGGGCCCCACTGGTGACTGCTCCGCTCCCAGACCCGTACTGGTTCCTGGCTGCTGCTGCCGGGAATACTGGCGGTATTCTTCATGGGGCGCATTTCACCAAACGGGCAGTTCTCTGGAAATCGTTGATCAATTCACTTGCAGCTCAGGTGATGTCTGAGGCCCTGCGGTTGGCGGCACAGACGACAGAGCTCTGGAGCGACGACGGTGGGGAGTGAGTGAGAGAGATCTGTCGCTGCCGGGGCACTTTCCACCCACGCAGGTTCTTCCTCAGCAGGCAGACGACCTCCCACAGCCCGTGGGCAGCCTCTCCCGGCATGCCCCAGAAGGCACTAAACCGCTTAACGTCCCACAAACGCGAGGCAGGACCCCAGAGGGGATCCCGCAGCAGACCAAAGGCTGGGCTGGCAGCCCAGCTGGCCGGCAGAGAGCCCGCAGCCCGCTGCCCCTCGCGCGCCTGGAGCTGCTCCGCTCGGCCCCAGCACGTCGCTTGCACCGCCGCAGCGCGTCACCGGGTTTTTCCAGGCTTCCCCGGGTTTCAAGACTCGACGTGCATCATTTGCACCACAACCGGAGGACACAAAGGTCTCGTGTGTGCTGTCACCGGTCCCTAATCCCACCTTCGCTTGCTCGCTTTAGAAGCCTAGCAAGCTTTGCAGGGAGCACATGGCCCCGAATTCATACGATTCCCCTTTATTTTTAACTTAGCTTTTACAGCACCATTTAAATTATAATTTTTTTTAAAAATAAGGAAATTGCATCTTTAACGGAAATTAATCTCCCAGTCCCCCTCAATAAACCTTTTGAAGCTCTGTATGACTATGACAGAGGTAGGTATTTTTAGAAGGACCGTGTGGTAATTTTCTCTGCAGCATTCAATAATTTACAATATCATAGCCGAAGGTAAAGATTTCCCTTAAGTATAATTTGGCATTAATCGGGCTTTCACAGGCATATTCATTGCAGACAGGGCACCAGCCTAGAACACAACTTTACCCTAAGGATCGCTGGGGAACTGCTGAGCTGAATAATACAGCCTTATGCAAATTCACAGCGAAGTAAAGCCTGGACAAAGCCCCCCATCTCAGACACAGCGAGCTCTCACCACGGGCCAACATCTCTCCCCAGGTGTGCCCAGGCAACACGAGGAGATGTGTGCAAGCAAGAAAGAGCCACACGCTCACCCCAAGCTGACATGGTCACTAAAAGCATCCTTCCCGGCAGAGAGGCACGGGGAGGAGCTGGTCCACAGCACAGCACGTGCAGCTGGGGTATAGCGAGCCAAAATGATCCGCGATACACACATTTATGAGGTTCTTTAATGATGCCTCCTGGACCCTCCCTTCCTTTCCCGTATTATTAAAGGATGATATTTTGCAGTAAGACTGAGAGGGCTTAAACATAACCATTGCAAGGTTGCATACTGGATCATGGTAAGAAGAAAATCATATACAGGGTATGAAAGAACTGCAAGGCAGAAGATGGCCGATTTACGGACTGCTCCTAAAATGCGTGTGCTATGCATGATCAAATACACTTCTTCACCAGACTGTCTCTCTCTCTCACGGTGAATGCTCCTTCTTACATTAAAGAAAAGCCATCGAATCACAACACTACAGTCACAAGGGAATAACTAACTATTTTATTATCTGGCCATTATGTCATGGCACCTTTTTAAAAAAAAAAAAATTGAATTCAATATAGGTGTATACAAGCAATGCACAGAATTAGTCTTTTTTTTTTTTTTTCAGTGTGTCAGTTCTTGGCTATGGCACCTGGAGTTTCTCTTTTGAATTTTAAAGAAATAATTTGTTTACAAGTTAAAGAACAAATTTTAAAGTCTGACAAAGGGGCAAAAAGTCCAACAAAACTCCTTATTTAATAAATCAACGGACATCACTGTAAAGTGAGGAGGCTGAAGCTGGCTTTTACCACCTGATCTCTTATTCCCATGTACCCTGTTAGCAGTTCTGCACGCAGCAGTGGCTATCACTAAAATTGCCAGAACAGCAAATTGTGTGGGAAATGTCAACATCTCGGAGCCTGCGTTCCCAGGAACCAAAATGTCTCAAGAACAGCAGTTTTGGAAGTTTTTTTGTTACAAATGTGTATAGAATTACAGGCTGTTACAACATACAATAAAATATTACTAGTAGAGAAATATAGAAAAAAATTTAAAAGGAATAATTTGTTAAACTTGATATTTTAAAATGAACTTTTCTTTTTCAGAACCAAAGGGTCACAATTGCTCTGCAATGAAAACTTCCCGACTGGCTTTTCTCCTTCTGAAAAATCTTGTCAAAACGGGCAAGGCATGGAGGAAGAAACTTGGTTTTACTCAAACGAAAAAAGCAGATAAACATGAAATAATACTTAGCATTTGGCTCTGTCCAGGCTGCCGGGAGACACGCTGCTGTTTACTATGGACACACACGGACCCGCAGAGCCGTGATCCCATGGCCCCCCTGCGCACCCAGCCCTTTTCCAACCACAGAGAGCATCTTAAACCAGCTAATATCCTCCTGCTTTCATTTTACACATGTATAACTTAATACGTGATTACACCGGGGTTTAAACTAACGACTTCTGGACCCAGAAGACCTTGGATGGTGACTGGCAAGCGTCCAGGCAGAAAACATGGGAATAGAGGACTCCTAAACCTGTGACAGCGGGCGCATGTGTGGTGGAAACGCTCCCACCTCTCCTGCCCCCATCTGCTCAGGATCTCATCACAAAGACTGTCGTTATAATAACTTTATTATGGACCTTCTGGGGGAAGCAAGCTCCCAGCAAGGGTTTTGCTACAGCAGACAGGAAACTCGTTTGCTCCCTGCTAGAGTAAAGCCCTTTATAATTAATGCTGGGTAAATAAAGCGCTCATCTGTAAACACTTTTAATTAGAAATTGGTTAAAGCTAAACCCCCGTGACCACATTGGCCGGGGGGATTAGACGCACGTCAAGCTTTGCCCGATCAGCAAATAAGAGGCCCTTTAGTATCCTCAATTCCTGTGCTATGGGACCTCTTTCAGCTCCTATCACACGTCACTGCGCTGCTCCAGCCTGCTCTCCAGGCTCAATAGAGGATCAATATTTGTCTGTACTTTCTGAGCAAAAAACCTCCTTGACACGGGCAGCATCTGTGTTTGAACAGTTACTTGCTAACACATAGCAGACTTTCACCAAAGAGGCAGGTCAAGCCGGAGCGAGGGTCACCGAGCACCACCGGTGATTTCTGTGTTTGCTTAGTGTGATGCTCAGAGCGCAGCTACCAGAAAGGGATCGCGTGAACACTGCTCAGTGCTCCCAGGGCAGAATATACATTTCAGAAAAACAGTACACGGATAGGAAAAAATAAATAAAACCCCTAACCACCTATATTACCATTTTCTACCCCTGTAGGTGAGCTGTGCCTGATGTCTCTAATCTCCTGGTAATATTGAAGGTTTTTTATCAGCGTGCCTATCATGCTATCAGATTTCAGGGAGAAGGGACTTTCTCTTCTGACTGCAGCCACCCCGCATAGTCCCAGGAGTCACTTGTGTTTAGGGACAACAGCAGAAGCATGCAGGGACGCGGGAAGTGCTTCAGCAGAGATGATTATTGCTCTGATCAGACAGCGCCAGCCTGATAAAATGTGTGCATTGCAATGGTTTGTCTCCATTATGGAAAAGAAAGAAGCAGGCTCTGATGGAAATGGCACTACAGGCAAAAACTTGCCCTCTCCGAGACAGCCAGCACAGCACTGACCAGCAGAAACGTGTCCTCTCCTCTCCACTTGCAGGAACACCAATTGCCCCTGCTGCACTCTCTCCTCTCCATGACCCATTCCGAAGTCATTCCTCATGGAGGAAAACTCCCATCCATGCCTTTATTCAGCTGTATTGCTCCTGATCTCTATCTGACAGCTGAACTGGCAAGTGTAAGTCAACACCAAGCTTTAATAGATCCTCCCCTTGCCCCTGCTGCCCAGGGCCTGACAATGGTTTGAACTGCAGCAGAGCCAAGAGGTCCTGAACGCCACAAAATGCGAGGCTCCGGCACAGCATGAGCGAGCGTACGCAGGAATAACACCTGAGCGTTACTTTTAGAGATGGGGAAAATGAGGCATGGGAGGTCAAGGCGATGTGCCCACACTGGCCAGCATCAGAAACCACTTCTATTGAGGCCCAGCACAGTGCTGCCCCGGGGAACATTCTCCCCGTCTTCTTTGTTCAACCTTGTTAGCCTCTTCCTAAAAAAAAAAAAAAAGAACCTTTTTGAGCATAAGATGGGATTTATCCAGCAGAAATGCCTCCTCTTTCCCTGGAGGCCCATTGACTGAAGCCATCAAGCTGTGCATTGAAGCGCAGCTGGGCATGGGGAAGCAGGACGACAGGGCTGCGCTCATGGAGAAGAGCATGGCCAGAGCATGCCACGCCAGAGAGGTGACCTCGCCTACTGGATAATTCCTGGCCTATCACTCCTAAACCCTGTTTTTTCTATTCCCAGCTCTCTCATGGAGTTTGTGCGTGCTAACTTGACTTCTCGTTTCCCCTTCCACATTTTCTTCCTGTGTTGGCGGTTTAACTCCAGTCCCTGGAGGGCAGGGGTGGTCCCGACGGCTGTGCTGACTTATTCCCTTCCAGCTGCAGCTGCTCCAGCCCCGAGATGACCTCCTCACAGATGTACCGCCACGCTGCTGGGGATGGTGCTGGGACTGGCCAGCTCAGCTGTGCCTTAGAGCACTTCCAAACCCATTGCTCTCCAAATGCACAGAGCACTTCTTGAAAGATAACATGGCTTACTTGGACTGTGATGAACTCAGATGCTCATGGGAGCACGTAGAGGGGTTGTAACTTCAAAGCTGGCCCTGCTTTCACTGACAGGTTGGACTACAGACCTCTGGAGATGCCTTCGAAGCTGAACTGTGCTGCGACGCTGAGGGGATTTCCACCTTTGTCTTACACATGGATCATCTCCAGCCAGCCTGGCTGCAGCCCAAGTGAGACTCAAGCTCAAGCCTTTGCTGCGTTGGTAGCTGACAAGCAGCTCTCTCCCCCCATAACTACACACTTCAGAGAAGTTGCTCCAAGGAAAGTCTGTCCTGAAATAACTTATGTCTTGCCACCATCGTCACCTGTGTTTTTGCTTTCTCCCACGTCCAGCTAGAGGCGAGGTCCAGTTCTAGCAAAAGCCAGACTTGTTGTTAATGATGCCTTAGAAAATAAAGCCAAAACGACTCTATAGATCCCCAGCTGGCTTCTGATCAGAAGGCACTTGGTGGCAGCACATCAAATACACCCACGTGCAGTATAGCTGTCTGGACAGACATCCCCTCCCACCCAGTGATCCATCAGGAGTCGGGAAGTGGTGTTGGCTATGGGTATCTTGTGGGACGGAAAGATTTTTGGAGACGTGGAATATGCCAGTCTTCCACCAGATACCCCATCACAGTTCCCAAGAAATTTTTGCAAGGCAAGAAGCCTGGCTACCAGTGCAAAGGAGCCTGAAATGCCAATCACACAATCACACCCCCCTCCCCATCAACACTGAGGTTACATCTCCCTCCCCCTGAGTCTAAGCCTCGTCTTTGGAACAACTAAACTTCCCAGAGCATTAGCTTCAGACATTCCCAAATTCAGCCTAACATCATCTGTCCTCCCCAGGTGGCCTGACTATAAATGGGCATGTGTGACATGCGGCTGCTGGAGCAACCTTCATCTGGGACATGGAGCCCACCACCACATGTAGGACCAATAGTCCATCCAGGCACGACGCCCCCAGCTTCTTATGGAGCTCCCATAATGCAGAATTTGGCTCTTAATTTGGAAATGCCCTAAAGCAACCTCCTAAGTGGGGGCGGCAGAACAGACGTGGCTTTCTCCAGGGATGGCTTCAAGTCCTCCTCCCAGCCAAAAGTGAGATTTGAGGTTTTAACAGACAACCACCTATTGCTGCAGTAAAGAGAAGGGTAAGTCGCTGGGATGCCTGTGGTTTTCGCACTCCTCTCTCCTAGCAGAAAGTATTTTAATTTTTATTCAAATGCATAAACTATCCTCCGATGAAGAAAGGCAACAGAGAAATTCTCGCATGGTCAAGAGCCCCACTCCAAAGGCATTTGGTCCCTTAATTTATGACATACTCTCCAGATGTATTATTAATACAGCTATTCTTAGTTCTTTTTAAAATCTTTTTGTATTCCCAGTCCAGTAAAATAATTGAGCGTCGGCCCCCTCAGGCCTGTTGGTGAACAAAAGGGAACGGTGCCCATTTGGATTACCTAAACCCAGCAAGAAAGCTTTGATTTAATACCCCAGGCCTGAAGCTCCCAGCCGCCGCTCCGCTGCCCTGGGATACAGTGTCATCGCTGCTCCCTGCTACAGGGCTTAATGGGATTTAGGGTGGAAAATCCAAGCTCAGCCTGAGGTGTCTGCAACAGAGGACTTTGCAGAGGAAGGGGGAGAGGGCCAGCTTTCTTCTTTCCCTCCTCTCTCATCTGGGACCTGCCTCGTTTCTCTTGCCTGGGTGTGGGAGGGGAGAAGGTAGTGTTGTAGTGTCTGTTATTAGTGCCATTATTATCCTAATTGCATAATTATATACGATACATGCTTAAATGATAATAATACCTTTAACAGCAAGTTAGTCTGCTTGCTAAAGAAAGCAGAAGCCTGGATGCAGTGATGGAGGAGATCTCTGCCGGTCCTGTACGCCACAGTCCTGCCCCAGGAAGGCGAACCATGGAAAAGGAGGTAAACCGTGGGAAAAGGAGGATGTGGTCACTCGCTGTAGGAACTGAGCGCCTTCAAGGACTAGGCCTACATGGATAGTGACTTCAGGAACTGCTGAGACTCGACCCTGTAAACTGCTGAGTCATCACTCCCCAAACGGCTGAGCTGCAGCGCTGTGACTCAGCAAGTGCGGGTTCTACCGCTTCGCAAGTCGGCAGGTTGCAAGGGGTAGTAGGTTGTTCCCCAGAGCTTCAAACCCAGCCCTGCTCCCTTCCAGTGTGCACATCAACCCGCGCAGGTCCTGCGGTCCAGCATGAACCACAGCCTTCTCAAGGAGAGGGGAAAACAAACCTGACTTCAGAAAACAAAACAAACCCAAGCAGGAACTAGCCTAGCTGCTGTTGCATTTTGTGCCCCACGCCTGGTACCAACATAGGCTGTGCTAAAGGGGCAGAAAAAGGAAGGAAGGAAGGAAGGAAGGAAGGAAGGAAGGAAGGAAGGAAGGAAGGAAGGAAGTATTAACCTTTCATGCTCCATCCTTGGTTCACAAGAACAACTGAAATCGCTCCATTTACATGGCAGTAAAATTAGCAGGGGAGAAGCCGTTCCTTTTACTACTCAATATTCATGATGCATCTGATACAAGGAGGAAAGATTGCACAGAGCACACCCAACATTCATTTTTTCCCTAAAGTGCTGGCTTCAGCGTTTAGCCAAAGGCAAAATCTAATGCTTTTGATCTGACCATATTTTTACAGCTCTGCAAATACACAGGGGTGCTTGTATTAAAATTAATTACCATGAAAGCCACACAAGTTCACAGGATCATTCCGAGGCAAACCTCCCTTATAAAATAGACGTTCAGGATGTCAGGCATCCTTCCCAAAGACACAGAATAGAGGTTTGGGTGGTAGAGAGCTGAAGCTTTAAGACCTCTGCTGGCAACACTTTCAAAATTCAGTGATTGCCCCGTGTTGCAGAATCCTGTTCCCATTTGTGTTATTCAAAGCAGAAACTCTATGTGCATATGACAGGCACCAAAGTCAGGGCCAGATTCTTCACAGGAGCAATCACAGGAGTGATTTTGGATTATGCCAGTTAAAGACGGTATGACTCATGGACTATACAGGCTAACACTTTGGGAGAAAATATCTCAAGTCTGTGTTATTCATGAAACATGCAGCTAGTCTGAACTGCCAGGGAGTTACTGTCTTGTGTATTTAACATCAAAAAATAAATCCAGGGAGCAGAAATTTTCTCGAGAAAGCACATTTTAAACCAGCTTCAGCACATCAGGCTGGATGATCAACATGGCCCCTCTTGCAACTGAAATGACTGTCTGTGTTTTCCTTCTCAACTTCCGTGGGGCTGAGGAGAATGGGGTTTTTTGGACTCACTCTGATACACTCTGTCTTAATCCTGGCCCTGCTTGCAGGGAATGGATATGACAAACTCTTCTGTTTCAGGACTTCAGATGTCTTCAGGATCAGGAAGGATTTCCTCCCCCATACACATGCACACAATTGTCTAGAGGTTATTTTTGCTCCAGACTTTCTGTAGAAACACCAGAAGCTATAAGAGTGGAAGAAGAGAGTTTGAGCAGCCTATATCAGTGCTGGAACACCTGACTGCTATGCATGAATTAAGTGTTCGGAGACAATGACCTCCCTCTACCCCACCCCAGCCAAATCATCTGGGATGGTGGAGAATGGTCTATTACGGTTATCTAGGGTGTGTATCACCAAAGCAGTCTTCCGCTGTTGTGGGAACCATCACCATGATGTCTTTTGACAACCTACAGTTTGTTCTCCTGGGATCCGTAACGCAGAGGTATCTTCAGGTCTAGCAAGGAATCACAGAAAATAAGCCGGTTCTTGACAGATGCATGCCTAATCTCCTCTGAAAAATCTCCCATGGTGTAAGCTAAGCATCTTGTCCAAACTATCCCCCCGCTCCTGCTAGAAAAGACCTCACCAAGGTCAAACCTGACTCTCCTTGGCCGTACCTAAAGCCTAGTACTTCCAAGTCCCGTACAAGTGGCAACAATTTGCCTCTTTTTTTTTTCAGGGACTTCCACATTTGAAAATGGATATGCTCAGAAAGAGGTTTATCTGGGCAAAAGACTCCAAGAGGTGATTGCTGTCTTCTCCCTGCTCTGTGCTTCTCTCCCCAGCTCAGGGCATGAATTAAAGGCTTGAAGGAGCTCATCTGTACACCACACCTACATGTCTCCATCTCACCTCATAGTGTATTGCTCCTGACCTGAAGCATTTCTTGGTTCTCCCAAATTCCCATCTTCTTTTGCGCTTTGCTCCCTGGCCAGACCTGTACTGCAGTATTACAGGAATAGTGTGATGAGCTGCCAAGAGCAGTAACAAGGGACTCATAAACTTTCCCTCTCAGCCAGGAATAATACCCCAGGACTAGGAGTCCACTTGAATTGCAGACAGGAGGAGGGAAGGAATGGGGGACCTATTCGCTTGTTTTGCTGTTTAAATAAAAACGTGTTCTCCTAGCTATATCCATGCACTGCTTGGCAAGCACAGGAATATTAACCGACTTTGTTGGAAACGCTGACAGCACGACATTCCTGAGTATGTGAAGCGTGCAAGACAGGGATCTGGAAATGTGCGTGTGTGCCTTTGTGTCTGTATCTGAAGAGATGCCCTTTGGGAACTTAGTGAAGACACAAGCACAACTTTGGATTCCCTCCCATCTCCTCTTGAGAACAGCTCGAGGTGAAAGGGGTGGCTCAGCAGCATCCACGGAGCAAAAGAGGTTCATGCCTCTCTCTGAGTCTTACGATATTTCCATCTTGCCTTCCCTGTTTGTGTTCACTTCTCTCCTTTGCCTGTCCCCCTCTCCAGGACGGAGCACTTCGGAGGCTCCGTTCCAGCTGGAACAATGTTCATGTGAGCTCCGCGGTTTCTCGACCAGGCAGAAGCCAGGTCCAAGAGGACTTAGGGCTTTCCTCTAAGCCATTACGAAAGTGTTAATATTACCACCCAGAAACTCTTAGATCCACTTTTTGCTGCTGGATGCTCGTTAGACCTGTAACCTTCTCTCCTTGGGGAAGCAATGGCTTCACACCAGCACACCAGCTGGCTGCCCCATTAAGTTCAGGTTCCTTGTACTCTCTCTCCAGAGGAGAAGATGGAGGGCATCAGCATCTTGCTCAGGCAGTTTAATGTATCAACATTTCATGGTGGTCATGAGAGCAGGGAATCTGCAGGATCATTACTATTCCACAGAGGGAGGCATGTGGAAACAGAGAACCGTATAAATATATACAAATAAATATACACACGCTCAAACCCCAAATCTCGAGTGTCCTAAAGTCTTGGCATTCCTTTAAAGAGATTTATTTCATCCATAAAATTCCCTGCAAGCTTGTGTTCTTGTAAAGCTGTAATACAGACTGTCAAGTCCTTTCTACATGATTAAGAGAAGGAAATCTGCCAATGTCAGGGAAGACATTAGAGGCAGGCAGAATCTCATGTGTCCACCTGGCTTTGTCCAAGAGGAGAAGCCTCTTGTGTGCAATGATGTTCCTCCTGGCCATGGCACAACCTGTCAGGGCACGAAGCTGAGAGAAGAAGAGGCATGTTTCCTTCCCTGCAATAAACCAAGCAAATCACACTATGCCACCGCTAAGGAAAGTACCAATGTTACAAGCTTCAGTAGTTTTCAACTAGAGATCTCAATTTACTGAGCAAAAGAAGGGAAAGACCATGACGCTTCATATTGGGTGGGGAAACTGAGGCAGAAATTTGCACAAAGCTTCACAGAAGAAAGCACAAACAATAGGGAATCCTCACTTTCTGGCTTCATGGTCCACGAAATCTGTGCACTGGGACACACATTGAACCATTCATCTGCCACCCATGCAAACCCCTCTGGGCTGCTCTCATTAAAACGGCTTTTTTTTTGTGAGACAGAAAGCTGGGCTTGGCTCTTTTGCCTATGACTGGGGTAAGGCAGCTGGGTTTATATTTCTGGCTCTGCCACACATTTCTTGTGTGACCTACTCTTGCTACAACTGTCTGCACAGCCAAGAATGAAAAGTAATCAGTGCCAGTCACGTAGGGTTAGTTTCACAAGGGAGGAAAACAAAGTGGTGAGTGCAACAATACTCTGTAGTGGAAAAGTCTCATAAAGACCTGCTCTTGATCATAGCAGGATTTGGCCCAGCAGGGTTGTTATCCTGCAGTTGCTGCTTCCAAATGCTACAGGAGAAGGTGTCAAAGCCTCAATCTGCTATGAGTGGTGTGATTTCTTCCTGACCTTAACCGTCGTGAGCTTATGCCTGAAGCACGGGAACTGATGGCCCATGTGATTTTATTTTCACTAGTGTAACTGCAGATGGTATTTGCCTTGCTAAAAAATAATTGACCACAATATGAGAGATGTGTTGAAAGCCAAAGGTTAGCATGGCTAAAATGTGTCAAATTCAATTACCTGGGACAGAAAGAGCTATTGCTACAGGAAGAAGAGGTGAGTTGTTTATGAAAGTGATGGATAGCGGTTTTCTGCTCTCTCCCCGCTCTTTCCTTTTGGGTTTCATTGCTTTCAGGTTGTGTCATTTGACCAGCAGCTGCTGGGAAAGCCAACCTGGGCTACTCAGAGCCACTTCAGGATGAAGTTGTCTAACATTTTTTACTGTTGGGAGTGGTCTGACCTATCTGTTGCAGATGTAGCCTCCAACTCAGGAAGTCCTCAAAATGCCTGTCTGTCCCAAACTGGCCAGAAACACGTGGAAAAAGGTCACTGCACTTACCTGCTGAATATTTACCACCAGCTCCTGTCTGATGTCTGGGTGGGATCTGACTCAGTTCTTACAAATTAATACCATGATGGTGGCTACATCCCTGCCTCAGGATTAATGGTTTCCTCAAGGGGCAGGGTGGGTGCAGGATGGGCCCACAGCTAGAGAAGACGTGAGGCTGAATAATGAATGTGCATGCCATAGCACTTGTGTTTTGTGGCAAACAGCTTCACCTGCTTCTCTCCTGGAACCTCAGAAGGGTGCTCTGAGACACAGAAATGCAGCAGAAAAACCATCACACTCACTGATACAAGCTGCCCATTGCTCCCAAACTAGTTCTCAGGGTGATGAATGTTAAAAGAGGAAAAAGAGAACGTTTCAGGAACTGACCAAGGAAATGGAATTACAGGGGGGGAAAAAACTCAGATAGGAGAACACGCTCCATACAAACTTCGGAGGATTATGTAATGCACTAAGCCAAATTCAGCTTTGGCTGGTTCATTGCCACTGAGGATTTGTATGGCCCAATAACAGCACCTGTAATCAATCCACCTCACCATAAAATTCATCCCAAATGCTGCCAAATACCTTGTGTCGTTCCCTTTGAGTTCCCTTATCTGTCACTTCATCATTTCCCCTGCTCACAGAGGAATAGGGTTCCTCTTCAAATCCATTAGCCATGTGGCAAGCGTACCTGGGCTACATCTGCGCTGTGGCATTTTTGTATGTATTGGCTGATGTGGTGGGACTGTGTTTCTGTTTCTTCAGCTATATGAACCATACCCAGAATCAAATGCTCCATCAAAATCCTAAATTCACTTCGAACCATTAGGAAATTTCTTTCCTGGCCTTGTTAGTGGTGGCCTTGTTTCAACCCAAAAAGCAGATTTTTGATTGAAACAAAGACGGCACTTATGCAACTTCAGCATTGTGGGAAGCATTCCTCAGCAAATACCAGCGCTCTTTTATTTCCTATTTAGTTTTCATTTCAAACGTGTCTTTCTCCTTCCTTCCCACTTCACACAGGAAAGGCTCACAAGGTCTGCAGAGTTGTAGCACGCTGGAAACCACTGCAGCCCTCCTGGTTACAAAACAACAATAACAATAAAAATAAAATATAATAAAATAAACCCTGGAATGGATGTGGCTAACCAGCCATTGAAACCTGAGGTTGTGCTTGACTGAGCCGTGATAGGAAAAAGACCCCCAGCTTCTGAGCACGCTAAACGGCTCCACATCCACCCTGCCTTTCTCCAGCATCCTTGTCATACATCCCCATTCACAAAACATGAGCAGCAGATCATTAGCCCGGAGGCTGTTTGTTTTCAGTGGGGTTTTCTTTTGCTTGTAAAGCCCTAGCCCGGCAGCGTTAAGAGGTTCTCTGCAGTGTTGTGGTTACTCCCCTCACAGCTGTCTGTGGATGGAGCAATCCTCTGCCAGCCTGCGTGCACACACGTGCACACACAGATCATTAGCAAGCTCCCATCCTGGCTGCGGACGATGTTCATATGCCACCGGTTTCAAGCTGAAAAGAAAGTCTGTCTGAACACCTAAAGGATGCACTGGGTAAGGACACACCTTGTCCAAACCTCCAAAGGGCCACCCCAGTGACTCTGTACCTGGAGGGTCTCCACCATAAGCAACTATGTCCCCAGCCAGGATACAACTACAGGCACTCTGTCTTGTGGATTGGCAACTCCCTGACTCTAGTTAAATTGCAAATAATTAAAGTGCATAAAGCAATTATGGGTAGCTGAAAGCACTCGTATGTCAGGAGAGGAAAGTCGCTTGGATTTCCAGGCTTAGGGAAGCGCTGAACATCCTCACCTCCTGCAGACCCACTGCACAAGTGAATCCTACTTATAAGGAGTAAAGCCCACGGAATGAGGTCCAAGGAAAGTTAATCAAACGGATGGGTTTTGGTTGTGTATTTGCATATATGGCCAGGATCTCTCAGGTGGAAGACGGGTTGGGGCTTTATCAGAGTCACTGATGTGTGTGAGAAGAAAAACTGGCTTCATCAGCAGCCATGCTACCTGCACGACACAGTCCTGGCACTACCCGTTTCTCCATTTCACTTGGGTTTCATGAGCTTTTGCACTATTTCCATTGACTATGAACATCTGCAGTTCTCCCGGGGAGACTTCAGCACTCCAGGCTTCCCTGGCTTTAACATTTATTACCAGGGAACGCAAAGCACTGATCCTGACCCAGTGATGAGATTCATCTTGAGACTCAGTGCAATTCCCACCAGCACACGAGACCCTCTCAGCACCTTTCAGTGCTCCAGACAAGCACACCTCTATCAAGCCCATCTTCCCACACAAGGGCCTACAGCTCCCATGGAGGCTTGTTTTGGGTACGGACACCCTTTCATACCCATTCTTGCCCATATCTTTGTATACTGGGATAAAGACTATAGCAGCAGCCTCTCCCTCCCTACCCAAGATGGATTTCATTAGAGTGCTTCTACTGGCCACGGGTCTTGCAAGTCCCTCTGAATTATGAAAAAGAGATGTTTCAACAGACAGTAAGTGAAAGTGAATCAGATTTGGAGAGGAAAATGCATTCTTCAAGAGTGTAATAAAGCATACATTGACTACAAATTTAATTTATAAGGGGAACTATTGTGCCTTGGGTTGGAAGTCTTGTAAACACTTACTATGGCCTACAGGGCATTGCTTACATATCATAAACCTCAGCACTTCTCAATACAGCGTGTGCACTTGTGTAACCATGTAAATAACTGTATGCGTAACTGCATACAGAACGTAGGTTAGATACTTAAACGAAGTCTTAGAAGTCCTTAGAACAATAGATTGAACCAGATGGTGGTGTAGTCCCACAGGAGAACCTAATGCAGAACTTCTGGCAGAAGCAGCACAGTTCTAATAGAAGGATAAATCTCTTACATTTAGGCATGATGCCTAGGCATTAACTTTCCTTTCTTAAGTGAATAGCTTAAGTAATATTTATTTTGTGAGGTAATCATCTCGTTTCCTCTCACCAACCTAGGTCTAGGACTGCTATTATCATTACACGCTCCCAGACTGCCTTCTCCAGTGTGTTGTCCTCCTTCATTCAGAGGCCCTCAACCTGGTGGTGCCCCACACGGCCCCATAATCACCCATAAAATTTGCACTGTTTGGCCTCACAGGGACTGAAGTTGTCCCTTCCAACCATACCATGGATTTGTCTTCTTCTAATTCCCACTGAGAGCTTGTGAGAAGAAACTCGCGTCCCTTTCCACCCAGCTTCAGATGGTGGAATATCTCAGGAAAGTTTCCTTCTGCATTGGGTCGGGCGGTCGTATATTCAGCTTATTTATGCCTTTCCTTTGATCACTTGTACGAGGGGAAAGACCCCAGCTTGCGCTACCCGAGCTGCAATGTATAGATAGTACGGCTGGTTTCCACCTCATAGTCTCTGAGCTATTCAGAGGTACATGGATTTTATTGAAGCCTATTTTATGTCATCTCCTGCCCAAATCTACTCAATGAATTTTGTCATTCTAAGGAAAAATTACAAGTAACATGTTTCAAGGAGTTTTTGCAAATGCAATCTCTTGATCTAAGCTTTTATATAGTTTCTAGTAAATAAGGAACAATTTTGTGCTTCTACCTCTGCTGTCTAGAAATTTGAGAAACTGTGAACATGGCATATGTTGTATGGATCTATTTAAATGATCTCTACTTAAATTGAGAACACCTAAAAAATTTAAATAAATTTAGAATATTCACTGAATTGTTTCAACAGAAAAAGTGAAATTATTTAAAACATTTTACTACAAAGGTTTCAGAACAAATTACTATACATGTTTATCTCTCAGACACATCTTGATAACATGTTGAGTTTTCAAAATACTCTACAACTGTTTTTGTCAAAAAACAAGGAAAACCTTGCGTTCCGAAAATCGTGTTTGAATTAAAGCTATTCTTGGTTAATTTCACCCAGGATATGAAAAAAACCTCCTCCTTTGGATTTTACCCCCAAACTATTTGATTTTCAGTGCTGGTAGCAATCCAACAAGAAATTATTTGCCTTAGTTCCAGCTAATTTAACTTATGGGAAGCAGTACTAAAAAGATCAAATTCTAGTTCTAAATTCAGGACTAACACTAACTTTCTCCAAAACTTTGAAGAACCCAGAAAAAGCTGTTATGCTTGTAAATATAAAGAATTTCCAAGAAAGAAAAACACCATTTCTGAAATCAAGCATTATATCTGCCATCACCCCTGTTTGTGCAGCTAACTAGACTCAGAGACGCTTAGAGAATCTCAGCATCTGTTTAGCAGTCATAAAGTGAAAATAAATTATAAAACTACTTTTTTTTACCCTCTCATGCATATGTGTAGCCAGGCTCAGGGATCAGCTGCATGGCCTTGAAGGCTTTTATTGCTAACACTAATCACACCAAATGCCAGTGGATCACAAACTAGCAAAAGACACAGTACAATGAAGGTGTTGCACATGTATTAAAATTGCTAAAACTTTTCCCCAAAGTATTTTATTAAGTGTATCCTATGACATAATTGGTAAGGTAATAATAAAATACGTGACAAGTTCTGGACAGTGTTTTAGACAAGAAGATGCGTTTTCTAGAGATGGATGTCCTACTGAGGACGATTGAGGGGACCACTGGGATGGGTATCGCTGCAGTCTCACCAAGCTCCACTTTCTAAGGACCGCAATGTTATTTTACTGGGTTTTAGTGATCCCTTACGCAGACTTACACCGATCAAACTGAACTCTGTAAACTTCCCTTCTGGTGCAGCTCAGTGCTATAGCATGTGCTCAGGAAAATTAATGCCTTATTCTTTGATACACAGCTACTGGGAGGTATTTCGGCATTGGTAAAGTTTGGAAACACATGTGCCCTAATAGACTCTCTGCGGCCCTGTTCAACAGCCACAAAGCTGCTGAATTTCACATCACATTATTTGCAAACATGGAAAAAGGGTCTCCTGCCAACCTTCCTAGTGTTCCCTGTAAAACACGTCTGATTTTCACTTACGGCATCGCAGCCTGCTGACAATAATCAACACCTCTGCCACAGTGCAAAGGAGCACTCGTGTAAATGTGCATCAGGCCCCTGGGCTTTGCTAAACGGAACCGAGAAGCCGTCCTGTCCTTCCAGACATGGTATTGTCATAACTTCCCTCCCAGCAGCAAACTGTGCCTGGACTTACTCCAGCCCAGCAGAACAGCACAAGACCCTTAGCTCATTCTTTGCTGCTTAAAACATCTAAATCCATTGCAATTCCTTAACCAAAATTAATTGTAGGTTTCCAGTTCTTAAATCCTTGGAACCTCCAGACTGTCCCACACCTTTTCCCAGTGCTATATTGAAATATGTAATAAACTAAACACATCTACGCAGAAAGAAACTGGAGAAAGGAAAGTTCACAATGCAGTCAAACTCTGGGCCATCTTTTATTTTGCCTGTTCAGATCGCTTTCCCAGTATTGCGTATACCAGTCACTTCGGATGACCCTTACAGACATGGAAGCAATTTCCAGCATTTGAGAAGAAGGGATACAAGCCACCACTCTGCACTTGCTCCCGGTACTGCTCATCTCTTTCTACTTGGGACATCCCTCAGCCGCTGATGGCACCTACTCTGCACCAAGTCCCTGTCCAGTGTCCTCAGGGCTAGCAGAAATAAGGTTGATGAGTTATGCCAACCAACAGAGGGTATGACCCTTCTTCGAATTTTATTTCAATTGTATATTGGAAGTACTAAGTGCTTTAAAAGCAAATCAAGGATTTTAGGTTGAGCTTTGGAAGGGGCTTGTACGTACACCATAATCAATCTCATACCACGTAGTCACCTAAATGGCATCTTTTCGCAGACAATCTAGTAAAATACAACAAGCTCTCTGTCCTCAGTCTGTGTCTGAATGCAAGTGCAATTCATAGTGCCTATGCACACTTCAGGTTTTGTTTAGGCCCTTGATATCTGCTTGCTCAAAAATAGCTTTGGCACAGACTTCCTCAACAGCAAATCTACTTACACTTAAGAAAACATGTTGTTTGTTGTTATGGTGCATTACAAGTATAATTCAGAAATATTCACAGGGAAAAAAGGGAGTGATTTAGTCCTGGTTATCTGGCATCCAGTCTCTCTCTCTCTCTCTCTTTTTTTTTTAACCACAACATTCTTCTAAGCAGGTCTGTCTTGATGGAAAACCGTACATACACATACACATACACACACACAGAGCCTGCACATTGCAGACATACAAAAACAGTTAACAACTGTAGCATCTTAAGAAGATTTTTTTTCTTTAACCCCTGCACAAAAAGCATACATCAGCAAACAAGGAAAGTTAACATCAAGGAGTAAAACAAGAAAGGCCAGACAAACTCTGCAGTAATTTTCTTTTGACATTTATGCTTTAATAGATTCCAGAGCCTCATAATTTCTAGGCAGTCTGAAATGGCCATTTGACAGATTTTCACCCTGATGAAAAAGTCATATACTTCAGAGAAAAAACGCAAAATGAAAACAAACAACCTTGCCCCCACACAACAGTGCCCCTGAAGCATGCAAGATAAAGACTGAATACACCAAATCCAACTCACAACCACCTACAGCTCTCCCCAGGCTACAGGGTTGTTAGGTGAAGGGGAAAATCTGGGCAGGAGCTTGGATCCTCTGCTCTTTATAGCACTAATTCCCTGACTGCCTGTGGCTCGGATGTGAGGGGCTCTGCAGTGCTGCCCATGCACGACATCCATGCCCGTACAGGTGCAAAGACATCGCCTGGTTCATGCTGGACCCAAAGCAATGGCACACACCAGCATACAGCCAGTATCAAGGGCAGGTGGTGTCTGCAGAATGCATTAATTCCCACACTTCACGTCAGGCATAAACTTCGGTGCTTTGTGGGTGTATGCCAAGTCTCATCTTATATACTCATGCTATACTCATGCATTAGGCTATGCTGCCGTGCTACGGGACAGGGAACCCTCCTATCTGTGTAAATCAGCACTAACCGGCTCTTAACTGGAGAGGTGTTGAGCCCCAGAGCCTGGAAGTGGAATTTCCAAGCTCTCAGGCTTTCAGGTCAAAACTCAGCTTCCTCCTGCTCAAGGCAGGATCGTTTCTACAGAAACCAGAAATTATGCCAACCCCCTCAAGACAGTTTCACTCTGGACCCACATCCATTTCTGTCGCAGTGAATTGCTGACAGTCTGTTCGGTGACTTAAATGACTTCTTAATGAGCATAAACCTCCCCATTTTGGCCTTCTTTCCCTCTCCCTTACTCCAGGTTCCCCTTGGCAGAGTGGCTCAGCAACAGGAGTGGCACAGAGAAACTCGAAGCACTTTAAGCACTGGCTGGCACTTGTGCCCTCTGAAACACCTTTGGATAAGTACCGGGGCAGAGTGCCTGTCCTCTGCCAAACGACTTGCAATGGTTTCTTTGGATCTCAGGGAGGCATTTTGCATTAATCCTGACTGTGTCACATCTGCACCCTGGATTAAGAGAGGCTTTTATTTTCCAGAGCTGTCAATCTGGTATTTTTCCATGCGCAATAAATTCACTTTTTCTATAAACAAAAAAATAACAAAGAAAGAAGATGACAAACTACAAGGCGATTTAGTCCTGAAATTTCTGGCTGCTTTTCCTTTCCTAGTGAGGGATCAAGACATACTGCTACAGCTTCATTCAGCAAGGTCTTATGGAAATCTCATTTTAATACTAAAATGATGTTTCCAAATGTATGTTTTGCTCATTGAAGAATTCACCCTCATTTATCTCTCCTATTGGACAGAAAAGGAACAATAAATTATTCCAGCCCAGAAAGCAAATAGCCAGTGACAAAAAAATAAAAGGAGCAGATTGCCACTTGCTTTTCACTTATCTGCCTAAACATTTCAAAATATCTTCTTATTATGTAAAATATGTCTGGCTCAGCTTTGGATGGGGGCCTACTGTGGCTGCATCTCCATGGCACTAGTAATGAGAGATGGCAGCCAGAACTGTACAGCCTCGAATCTTCCTTCTTTTCTCGTAATTTCACTGAAGAGGTCTGACCTTCTCCTGCCACAAGACTTGATAACAGAGTGGTATTAGGTGACCCATTCTGTTTTTCAAGTGTTGGTTAAAGCTGGAATTCTCTTTCCTTTGGATGAAGCTGGTAACCAGGGATTCAAATAAAAATCCAAGCAGAACTTCAAAACTTCATTAGAAGTAAAGCTGGCATAAGCAATGCCAACTGGGGGATAAAAAAGCTTTTTCAGGCTATCAGCCAGACAAATGGACTTGCAGAAGCTGGTGCAAGTATCACAAAAAGCAAAGCCATGCTTTTTGTTTTGCAAATATTTTTTCAGCAAGCACAGAGGATATTCTTCATGTCGGTGCACTGGCTGACATACCCTGCGAGGGGGTATGATGTTATTTGGCAGTGTAGATGAAAAAAGACACCAGCAGAAGGGAAATCAGGACAAGGGATTTGTAATGGAGACTGGCAAGTTCCAGGGACTCAATTTTTAATGACATAATTTTAAGGAAATTCCACACTGAGTATCATAAGATCACAGAAATGCTGGTTGGAAGCAATCTCTAAAAGTCTTTAGTCCAGCCTTCCACTCATAGCAATACTATTGCTGACAGTAGGTCAGGTCAGCCAACGCTTTGTCTAGCCAAGTCTTGAAAGCCTCCAAGGACAGAGATACCATGACGGCTTGGGTAACCAGGAGTGCTTCCAGTGCTGCTCCACCCTCCTTGCAAAAAATTTTTCCTTATGTCTACATTAAACCTCCCAAGCTGTAATTTGTTATTGCTCACTGCTCACTGTTTTATCATGTGGCATTCCTTAAGAGTTTGACATTGACATCTTTGTAACTGCCCTTCAAATAGCTGTAGGAGGCTATTCAATCACCCCTGTACCTCGTCTTCACCAGTGTAAAACAGCCTGCATACCTCACCCCTCTCCAAAAAACGTGCTCAGGGCTCTCGGAATATCTTGGCTGCAAATGCAGATGGCTCTGAGCAGCACCCCAGTGTGACAAGCCCTTGGGTGGAGGTTGGTATGGCCACAGTGATCTTCTCTTCAAACCCCCTTTCAACCTACCTCATTTCATGTCCCAGGTACACTCCTACAGCAATGGGCTCTACTGCTTAATGAATGACACCTTACGTGGAAAAGGCAATTCTCTTCATTATTTTTCAACCCAGTCTTGCTTTCCCTGAATATTTGTAGGGCTTGGAGCAAAGAGACTGAGCAGACCTTTACCAACCTTCACCCCAGCACGTATATTTCACTGTATTTCATCATGGCTTCCCTTGCTCATCTAAGATAAGTATCAGTAAAATAAACATTTATTTAACACAAAGGTCTGAAACACTTTGGCTTTGTTTTTTGTTTTGTTTTTAATTCACTACATCCTTTTGATATTAAGCAGAAACAGCAGATTACTCATGAACGCAGAGGGAACAAGCTACCCCCAAACAGCGGGCTGACTCGGTGGCTCAGCGCTGACTCAGAGGGAGAAAACCCGTCTCACAAACCTCACCAGATGTTTCTCTGGCACCCCGGATTCTCCCTGGCAATCCCGCATGCAACGACTGATCTTGCCTCAGCTTGATCAGCTGGTGAGATAAAGCAAGCGCACAGCCCAAGCGCTGATGGCTCTAGGCCAGGGAGAAGTCACACATGCTGGCAAAACCGACTCAAGTGATTTCAAGAGAAAAGAAAGAGTAGCAGAATGGGTTATACCTTAAGAATAGCACAAGTAAGTGCCTACTACAAAGACAAGTCAAGGTTCCTCCTTAAAGCTGTGTGATCATTTCAGGTCATAATTTTATTTAGGGTTGAAATTTCTATTCTTGTCTTGCCCCGTAAGTGGGAGAACAGAGCAGCAAGCAAGGAGAAAGGAGTGCGGGGTCCTGGTCGGGGCCATCCCATTAACAGAGAAAACTTTTGCAAGTCACTGTCTTTGGTTTCTCCTAATACTAGCTCTTTATTTAGCAGTCTCCACGCTCTTTAGAGGGCATCCCTTAATCCCTTACCGGGTACATATATTGTATCCTCTACAGTGAGTCCTGATCTCATTTCAGAACTTGACACTGCTGCTAATCAAAGTAATTCTCAAGATGTCAGTTTTTTCACGCTATTTGTAAATGCTGAAAATTTGTCGATGTCCTCTCCTCCTTATGTGTTTGGGCCTAGTTGCTTTTTGGATGAAAAGAGAGAGTACTGCATTTATTATTTTTTTCTATTATGCTTGTGATTATTCAAATTGAAGTTCTGGGTTTGATTCTTCATGATACTCTCAGTCACCTTCAAGTGCCAAGTAATTCAGCTGAATCTTCCATGCACTACAAATACCCTAAGTTAGCTGCACAGGGATCAACCGAGGTGGGATTGATTTTATCTGATTTCAGCTACCTGATAGTTAGCTGCCTCATCTCTCCAGTTTTGCTCTTTCCATCGTACTGAGCCAAGAGAGACGGGAGCACTGGGAGAAAGACAGCCAGAGCCGGCAGTCTGAGACAGCTGAGCTGAACTGCTCTCTGAATGTGTCCAGGTTGTCTTCTGATAAAGTGTGAGCCTAAATGATGAGATACCAAACCCTGAGATTGCTAACGTAGGATGAGATGAATATCACATCGGTCTTTTTTTGAAAGCCTAATGAAATAAATGAGGAAATTCCTGCTGAACGCCAGGAATCAGGTTCCATGCTGCAGCAGGATTATTAACTAGTACATGAAACTGTCCCTGGGTCTGCTCCAAAGCCCACTGGAGTCAGCAGCGTCTCACTAACCAATGTTAACAGGCATTGGATTAGGGCTTTGCTGGCATATCAACAGCATACTAGCGCAATATCTTTTACATTCAACATGTCTGGGTTTGTTTGTTCCAAGCTCAAGATACAGAGAACAAAATAATTTTACCCTTTAGAAAATGAACTCAAAAGTCCCATAGCCTGATCAGGGTCTGGCTCGTTTTTTCTTTTCTCTTTTACCAGATAACCACAACCAGCGCTGTGGAATGGAATTTATTTGGAAGACAATTGCTCAAAATCAGATTAATTATTCCTACTCTCCTTACTTACGAATGCATACGCTTAAAAGTTATTCCAAGCAGTTTGGATTTCACTAGAGATGGAGAGGAACTGGGAAGTGAGGACTTTTTTCTGCTATATTGCTACACAGCAAATGTGATTTATTCCTTTACCATCATTTCTTATTTTAATGTAATAGTATTTTTCTTAGGGAGACATCTTTTTCTTTTCACCAACAGATAATAAAGAGAAAACCACTGTGTTTAATGTGGTGTAGAATTGTTTGATTTAAACAATAGACTTTCTTCCTAGTTCTACATTCAGAAAATATTTATTGGGAAAATGACAGTAGCTAAGTGAGTGAGTTAGAGATGCCATAGCCGAGCTGAGGATGAGTTGATTGCTTTTCCTATTGGCTAAAACCAAGCGTATAATGTCGCTTTTGTTACACTGCTTTCCCAGTCCCCATGTTTATCTTACACGTGGTCCCACATTCAGAAACAAATGGGCTTTCATAACTAAAGCAATTACGGGCTGTCAGCTGAGCTGCCATAGCAGGCTGCGTGCACGCTCTTAGCGCAACTGGGAAGCGGGCTGTGCTGGTTCAAAACCATTTCTGGCCCTCAGACCTCCCTGGTGGTAACGTGGGTACCACAGCTCAGCGTACTGGTGGCTAACGGGTCCTTTTTAACTGCATGCATGGGCTGCTGGGCTGCTCCAAGGCCGCAGGCTTCAGTATCGCCCACTCCTTTGTGTAGCATGACCTACCTACCAAGACTTTCACGACCCTCAGCTTTCCAGCAGTCGAATGAACCTGTCAAGTACCGCAACAAAAACCTGCCGGCATCCTCCCGATCACCGGGTACCAGAAGAGGTTGTTGGTGGAGGACAGGCGACCAACAAGCTCGAGTTTCTGCAGCACCAGTCGCCCCCCCACACTCTTCCTCACTGCGTCCCGCAGCAAAATGTGCAATGAAAACTGCCACCTCTCCCACACAGAGGGGCATGGGGGAATTTAATGGCTGTTACCGGTTGATCAAAGGCTCTCAGTGAGGCTGACTCAGAGCCGACTGAAGTCAATGGAAAGCCCTCCCATAGACTTCAGTGGGCTGTGGATGAGACGCTATATTCATAGACTATTATTATTATAATTGATTTATATGAATGCCATGTGTGCTAAAACAATACAAAAGAGCAGAGCATTCGAAAAATAAATAAATCTTAATTACATCTTTTCCAAGTAACATGTCACAAATTTCTGGTAATCTGAAAAACTGCTGGTCCAGATGTCCGCTCTCCCCTTCTCCCTTGTGTCAGTCTTGCTCCATACAATATTTGAGGTGCAACTAGAGGGAAATTATTGCATTATTCACCGTCCCTCTCCACAAATGTATCTTTTTCACTTTACTTCCCTTTTCTCTCAGTGCTATTTTTTTTTTTTCCTGAATCACTGGGATAATTTAATAAAGACAGCAAAGAAGCCAGATGTTTCTGTTGTAAAGACAAGCTCAGTACCTGTAAGTCATGGAGGGGGCTTAATAAACATGAAGTGCCTATTCTTTAAAACGTTCCAGAGTTTTGCATTCAATTTTCATTTCGAAATCCACCAGAGCTCTTCAAAGATTTTGTTACTTTTCAACATCATAATGTTCCTATCAAAACAGGAACTCATCAAATCCATTCAGTAACAAAGCTACTAATCCCAACCTTTTCTTCCAAGATTTTTTTTTTCCATGTAATTTCATAGCATCAGGATGTCCTGCCACAGTTTAAGAAAGCAAGCCAAAAATTCCATGGGATATAGCTTTTTCTTAGTATGCTTTACCCTGGCCTGCCAGTTACAGAAAGATCAATTGATTTCTAGCCATTGAAAAATAAAATAAATTTAAAAAAAAAAAGAAACCAGAAACAACACATAATTCTAAAAACAGTAACCTTTTTAGGGATCTGTAAGAACTTTGCCAGACCAGCATATTCATAGAATAGCAAAAACACATGGAACTTTAGTATAATAAAGATGCATAAATAGCAGCTTCATGACAGATACTGTTGAATGCCTTGAACCTTCCCCTGCATTGCTGCCCAACCAGCGGATACTAAGAATGTTTGGCTGTCTGCGCTGCTTTGGATGTGTATCACCCAACTGAAAAATCCATCTGCTGCTTCCAAAGCAAGTTGTGTTTCCTAGGACAAACATCTGTATTTTCCTTGCAGGCACTGCGACTTCTCTGTCTAACCTTATCAAACATCCTTACATACAGGATGAAAGTTAACAAAGACAGAAAGCCTTCACAACACTTAACTTCATACACACGTGCATTATGCGCGCACTACAAGTCAACCTCAAGCTGTCTGCTGCCCAGGAGGACATCACCAGCTTTAGTTTTCTGTCATTTAAATCAAAATTGACCCTATACCACCACCCTCACCAAATTCCCAAACAACAGCCTGCACTCTCCCTTAACCAATAAGACACCCGTAAAGTGATGTTATTCAACCTACAGACATCATTTCCACGGCACCACCCTTCAGGGAGACATCCTCGGTCCTCTAGGTGAGAGTAACTCTCCTGCTCACCCCTCAGGCCCACAGCTGGGATGGGTGTCCTCATCTACTGGACCTCTCTGTAGGTCTCCACATCCAGCTTAGGTCAAAGTCTTCCACGTTTTTCCAGCACAGCATCCGTATGGCACAGCCTTCCTTTCCATCCAGACACTTAAAACCCCTGTCTCTTTTGATCTCACGTTTGAGTCCTGACAACACCCTTTTTCCTGAGCTTGAGATCCACAGTTATTCTGGGCACACATCCCTCCACACTGTTGTTACGAATCCCATCGTTTTGATGATCTCGCACGTATCTCTATTTTGCTATCTTTATCTCCTGGGCTACTGAACCAAAAGCATTTGTCTTCACCTCCAGAACTCTTCAAGGACAATCTCTTTCTACTGATAATGTCTCATTTGGTATCAAGGGGTTAATTTACATTTCCAGTTGTGCCCCTGGAGCCTTCCTCACCCCTGGCTACATATTCAAAGAAATTCACTCACTCAGTCTCTCCTGTTCTCTCCTACATGTCATTGCCTTTGGTGACTCTGTCTTAAAACTCTCCTTCACCTAAAATAAAACTGGTGAGGAGTTTGGCTGCCAGGACACCAAGGGCACTACAGTGGCAAAGGCCACTTCCCTGGTCTTTTTGCGCACGCACTCATCATCTTGGCGGATGCTCAGCTGGGAGACCTTTGGGGTGAGGACGGCCTTTCTCATTTACAAATGCTTCTGTGCATTTGTGATGGATGCTGCTGCATTACAAATCTGAATTTACAATTCATTCTTCTCCTATTCATCACACTTCTGTTGTCCAACCAAAAACCAGAGTCAATATCAGATGATTCAAGCAACTAATCACAAATTAATAAATAATGAAAAGCGTGTGCTAGCAGTTTATAAATTAACCTGTGGCATGGCCTGCATTCCCATAAATTGTCCACTGAACAGTTATGAGGAGAATTAATGTTGTTACCAAACAATATTTTTTGTAATGAATAATTTGACCAGCTTAAGACAACAGTTACGTCTGGGCGTTTATTACATCAAATAGACTCATTTAGAAAGCAGACATCCAAAACCACTTCATAATTTGCAATACGGCAGAGAGAAGTTAGTGGTTATCCATCCAAACAAAACAATTTCTTTTAGCAAAAGAGGGAATTTATTAGAAAGGAGAACTTGGAGAGCTTTTAGGCATTGATAACATATATTCGTTTCATACTTCCTAAACACACAAAGTGAAAAAATATGATCATATACTAAAAAAATTCGGGCCTATGCAGTAAATTTCAGAAAATGAGGTATCTGGTTTTTAAAGACACATCCCGGATATTTGAGGATTTTGTTAACTTAGACTGTCAGCTCTAATGCTTGATTATGGACAAGACAAGTTTTACGGGACCACTGCCTATCTGTAAATTTCAATATATTCTTTAATTCTTTTTTGATGTACATAAAAAAAACCCAAAACTTTAAGCATATTGCGATGATTTTAAGTGGATTTGAACAATAAAAGAAGAATGTTTACTGCCTGCCTGGGAAGCCTACTATTGTGTCTTCAAAAGGAAAAACACAAAACATTGAGCAAAAAGCAGTAAGAAAATACTACCAGAGAGTGATAAAACGCCTGGTATTTTAACTTGCTTGGCTGTGAGGGGTGACTGAACACAGCAAGATAAAAGCAAGAGGGGACCAGCTGGAAAGAAATACTGAAATGACAGTAGAATGAAACTGAATGAGATATAGAATAGAAATAGCATTACTAGACTTGATCTGAGAAATACTGCATGGATGATAAACTTGCAAAAATGCTGCAAATTTTTTAAGAAGCAGAACTAGCAAAAACATTTAAAATATTAACTTCCTGCATGTTGTTGCATTTTTTAAAAACAGGTATTATCAGTTCTAAGAAACCAGGGTAAATATTTCTGGCGCAAAACCTGTTTGTTTAATCAGTTCTAGGAATTTTTAAACCCCCCAATTTTGAAGTAACTCTGCTAGGAAGGAAGGAAAGAGGCCATTCAGTAACTCTGCCCCATCAGCTCTTCTGTACTCCCAGATTGCCATAAAACGTTATGAGAAACCGTGTCCTGAACTTTTGGGTGGATCTAGGTGGAAACATGAAAGGTGGGCTCCATCAATGGGAATACACACTTAGGATCCCGAGAGTGTTCATATTTTAATTACTAACCCAAACTTTTGCTGCAAATGCTAGCCATGAGGTTGTCCTACCCGCACAGTGACTTTGGTGAAACACCACATAGGATAAGGCAGCACTCATGGGCAAAAAGGGTGGGTAAACCTTGCTCAGAGGCCACGCGCTCCCTAGGCAGGGCTTATTTTGGGGGTTTTAGCATGTATGGCAGCTAAGCCATTTGGATCTCAGCCCATGATTGCCTCAGCAATTTGTTAATAAAGAATAATAGTGAGGTATGCAGCAATGATTGCAATCAGCACCTTGTGAGCTTGGTAGCACCACCCAGATTTTAGAAATATTGGTGATACTACTTCCTACTCGGTGTAATTTTTACAAGGATGGTGACCTCCCCTCCTCTTCTTTCAAATACACGCCACCCTTTAGACCTTCGCCCTTGTGGAAGTCCAGGGAAGTTTTTTGCCTGTATCTGACTGAGACTAGAGCAGGCCTTAACTTGGCGAGGGTAACACTCTGAGCACACACAAAAATGTAGATTTGGGAAGAATCCTGGGTTGTTTTCTTAAAGAAGAAAATTCTGCAGAGCACAGGACAGGAAATAATGTGCTCATGGGTGGTTTCCTCCTCCAAAGCAGCTCACGCTGCAGCTGAGACAACACGTACGGCGGCACTGGGATGGAGTTTCCCCAGATTCTTCAGATGGGGTTTCACAGCACTAAGAGAGCTGCAGCTGGAGGTAAAGATGTTTTTTCAAGGTGTGTCCACTGAAGGTGGAAGAATTCAGCACTCTTCTTCATAAGCTGGAGCTGGTTTTCTCAATGGGATGTGCTACTGCTTGCTCTCTGCTCTGAGAAATGATAAGTCTGCTTTTCAGTAGGCTGTTTGACGTATTTTCATTCTCTGTGGTTTCCTCACAGAAACCAGACACAAAGCCAGTGATGGATAGCCCCACACCAGGCGGCCATTTCAGCGGCCTACGCGGCGATGCCGTACAGAGAGGAGGACACTTGGCTCGTGAAGTCAAACACAGCGCTGAAGATTGATCTCTTCCACAATTCCTGCCTGATGCACTGACCATTAAGTTATGCAAACATGCTAATTCGCAACGTAGAATAAAGCGACTACCTCCTGCCTTTCCAGGAATGTTCAATTTGGGGCCCAGCAGGGAGAAGACTTTCTGTTAACGTGAACGTTTTGTTAGTTTTAGCAACAGGGAATGTAAGCTACAATGGAAAAAGTAATGAATGAATATTGAGAAGGAAGCTCAAGGTTAAAATTTGTGTCCTCCAATAAATCAAAATGTGTCTGAGGGGTTAGCAAAGCAGGCACGCGGACTTTAAGAATTACTTTAATCTTTTGCAAAAGTCTGAAGTGTGCCAGGAGGATTATTTGTGGTCCACTGTGCCCTAAGCCCAGATCTCCAAAGTAAGGAGGAGCTCTTACTGAACAGGAATTTGGCACCTCAGTATCTTGGAAGATCAGAGCCTCCGCTCACAATTCACTATGACATTGTACCTATTGCCAGGTACTCTACAAACCCAGACAGAAAACAATACCTGCTCAGAAGATCTGATAATTTAAATAAAGAGTGGATGAAAGGAAGTGTTTGCACTCCCTTGAGGCTTTGCTCAGACCACTGAAGGGGGGCCAAGATGATGCAGGAATTTCCAAAGGTCATATGAAGAGTCTGTGGCAGACCTTGGAAAAACTCCTAGATGTTTAATCACCATTTTCCTTACACTCATGCCTTTCCCTGGCTCAATGTCTTTAGCACTCTATCCACTTGTAAAGGTCTTGTCCCTAAAAACAGCGGCCATATTGTATGTTCACAGCTCTTATCCTGGCATCTAATTTGAGCCTCCAAGAGGAACAGCAGCAGAGGGAACACAGAAAGAGGAGGGACACTGGTGTCCACACAACGGGGCTACCAGGACATCCATCACACCTTCAGCTTTCAGTGAAGAAAACCCACTCCCCACCTCCTGTGCTTCTCAAATTTACAACGCCGTGAACTCTTCAGTCACCCGATGATTTTCTAGCGTGCCTCCAGCGCCCCCAACATCCTTTCATTTCCCAGAACCAAACTGCAAGAAAGAGCTCATCCATCCCACTCTCCAGATTAGCACCCCGCTTTTTCTCCAGCTGCAGAGGCCAAGCATTGATCCCCGCCGGAGAGGCCGGACTCGGTCCTGTTCTTAACTTTCTTTACCCCCGCCCAGAAGCATGCTGCCAGCACAGCCCACGGCACTCTGCTTACACAACGCAGCCGAGGTGAGAGGGGTTTTCCCTTCTTCCCTCTTCCAAAAATGTCAAGTGCTTTCTGCTAGATCAAAGGAGAAGCAAATTAGTCAATCACACCACTAATGCAGCAGCGGCACGTCAGCTTCCCCGAACGGCCATGTGCACACTGCCAGCTAACCGCAGGTGTAACCTACTTCTACAAGCAGAGCTATCCATCATCCCTGACATAAACCATCAAGCTTGGACAAAGAGGCCCCTCTAGCCCAGCTTCAGAGTCTCTGAAGCAGAAAAACCACAGCAGATGAGACGCCCCAACACCACACTTGTTGGCTTAGTCCTGGCTGGGCCACGGAGAGCAGTGTGGAGCACACGGCAGTCACCGGTGGGTGCCCAGCGCAGTTCGGATACCCCACGCTGCGGCAACATGGGCAGAAAGCACGGCAATCCCGCAGCTCGATGTTATCATGCGTACGCTGTGCTGGGCGACTCTCCTGAACAGTGCTTGGTGTCCTCGCCCCCTTTCCCATCATATTTGGACTTCTGGCTTTATTGGGAGTGATGACAACCACGCTGTCATCTGGGGCAGCCGCTCTGGGCAGCGGTGCAGCTGGTGAGTCCCAGCACTGCCGCTGCTGCTCAAGCCCCATGACCACGTATCAGCCAGGGTGTGAATTCCACATGCCTGTGTAGACCTCTCCGGCCAAAAATACCTTCCTCCCTCTCGCCTTGTCTCCTTCTAAAGGTTCACAGGCTTGATGAGTTGGTTTTGGTTAAACTTTATAAATCATTTTGTTACTTTTCTTCCGTGTGTGTGAACACAGAAATAAGTGATGTGAAGGGCAGGAAATTCTTCTGGTTTACGTCTTTGGTGTTCGGCTGGATCATAGAATCATAGAATGGTTTGGGTTGGAAGAGATCTTAAAGATCATGTAGTTCCAACCCCACTGCCACGGGCAGAGACACCGTGTGCAAAGTGGATGAGAAGGAACTTAAGCACGGTGGGTTTGAGGTTTTGAGACTATGGGGAACAGACTAAACTGCTTCCTGACCCTGATTTACGTTAAGCGTTGAATCTAATGGTACAAGTATCTCTGTAGTGATGAACCTCCTCTGTAGCTACACCAACAATCAATCTTTTCCACTCCTTTCCCCAACCGCTTTTATCGCAAAGACACAGTAACAAAACAGACATCTTTTTTTAATAAACAGACCTAACTCCTTGTTATTACATGATAACCAGCCCCAGGATGTTATCAAAACAGAGCAACACGTGTTGCTAGCAGCAGGCACACCATCTCCAGCTCTGCGCTCGAGCACTGTCAAACACCCTTCTTCGGAGGTATCAAAGAGCACGAAACCACTTCTAATCAGCCCATGTCCCCAGCTCACATCCGCGTGCCTAAAAATAAACATGTTGCAGCCTGACAAGTAATTATATCTCATTGGCGCCCAGCACCGTTCTCACAGGGCGGAGGCCGGAGGCCAAGGCAAGGGGATCTGCTACCAGTCCATCCTCCTGCAACTTCCCAGCAGCGAGGCAGGAACCAGCGGAGAAGACGGGTACGCCACGCTATGCCAAAGCTGAGCAGTAATTCTTAGCTCTCTGCTTGCACTCAGCACGAGTTAAAACGACTCTCTGTCATCTTTGCTTGTCGTTGGAAGAGCAGCATTGCTGTGCTGAGGCCAAGCAAGCCCCTGGCATCGCACTCTTGTGAGGATCTGTCCCTGCTCATCCTGAACCTCATGCCTTTCAGGGCACTTAGAGACCAGCTCACAGTGCCTAAAACAGGTATGCAAGAAAAATAATGCCCCGTGGTCCCCGGTTCTTTTACGAGCAGTTCAGGCCAGTGCTGCTGATGGATGCTCAGGTGGTTGCTTGAGTACGGCTCAGGTGGCAGAGTTCATGTCTCGAGAGCAGAGCAGCATAAAAAATGAGAGATCTCCTACGAACAGGCCTCTGCTGCATGACACCAATTGCTCTCGGCCAAGAATTATTGTGAGTGGAAAGCTCAAGTGGAGTTTGGTTCAAGCTTAATGAATTATGTTCATTTTCCAGCACATCGTTTTGGCTGATAAATCACAGCTTCATGCACCATTAGCATGTAATGATTGGAATATTTAATCAAAGGCCAGCTTTTTGTATCATTTACCTTTGAGAAACCAGATTTGCTCGCTGGAACAGTTTTGAACCATTACGCACGCTTATCAGCAAAAATCTTTGCTTTATGTCAAGTGTTGCAATATTTAAAGCCCTTACAGCCAAGAAAGGTTTGGGAAAAATGAGTGGCTCACGTAGCTGGAGAAATGCAAAAGGATTTGTGATGTTATTTGAAAGGACTGCAGGAAAATTAGAAGGAGAACAAACAATTCTGCATTTACAATAAATTATTATAAATGCTGATTTGTTTTGGGTTTGGATCTCCAAGTAAAATCAAGACCCTTTTGTTCTAGACGCAGTTAAAACATTGTTCTGAAGACAGAGAGTATTTTGTTGTTGTTTTTTCTGCTCAGAGGATGTCTCTCTGACAGTAGGCACTTCTCCACCCCCGAGTCGCCTCTCCGAGTCCTGAAGTCCACACTACAAGGCCGCCCTTGATGCAAATAGGAGATCTCTAGCCAGAAAATAGTTTGGTGCCTGACAAGAAACCCAGTCCTCATCTGAGTGATCAGGTTGGATCAGGTGTGGAGGGGTTCAGCCGCGCTGCAGCATGGTCCACCGGCAGGGACCCTAAACTCAGTCCTGCCCACGAGCAGCAGTGGACAGAGAGCATCTTCTCATGCCCTCTTTAACTCACTGTGTAGGCAGCCACGAAACAGCTGGCAAGAAGGCTCTCTGCTCTCGAACATACTTTCCTCTTGTATCTATTTACATTTGGAAAAGGGGAGAAAAAAAGCCCACTTGTTTCTGCCTTATGCTCTCATAACCCTGAGGAAAAACTGTTTGGAAATGGTTTGTCAACAAAAGTGTAGCCCTATCAAAGCCTAAAAATTAAAACCACCTCCTACAGAAGGGTGAATCAAAGGTATGTAAAACTGAATACAAATCTGAACTTAAACAGGGTTTCATAACTCCCTCCCGAGTACAATTTGTGCTCCTGGATAGGAATGAAGTCTCATATTTCCAGAGCAGTGGGTGCTTTTGTTTGCTTCTTGAAATGCTTGGTTGAACAGCAGTGCAGAGCTGTAAAAATAGGTTTATTTTAATGTGCTTTATGGGTCTGATTGTTAACAGAAAAGGCCTGAGGGCTGTGTGAGTCTGTGCTTGTGCACTTCTGCACTAAACTTTTATGTGTGTGATCTCCCACACTGTGTAAATGGTGTATGTGGCCACATGAACCACTTGTTGTGCCCCAAACAAGCTTCTGTTCAGGCACAGCAACAACAGCCACAGTGTCAGTGTGGTGGCCATCGGCACCCGTGTGCTAGTGGATCTCCACCTCCCAAAACCCAGGTACTAGGGAACTAGAAGCAGTGGCAAGGTTGTTAACATTCAGAATATATAGGTATGACTGAAACAACATTGGGCAATGAAAGGGCAAACGTTTCTACCTGTCATTCCCCTTCTAAGTCGTGTTTTCCTTGATCTTCTCTTTCCCCGATTGCTGAACAGCCCCTTCTCTCCAATTTTTCCTGCCTTTAAACCTATGGCGAGGACCCCAGATGTGAACTCCCAAACTTTTGGGGTTTCCAAATCCACGTACAGGTCTAGCCTGGATCCAATTAAGTCAGATCTTCTACTGTGAGTCAAAACAAGGAAGACAGTACTCAGCTTTCTGATGACAGCAGTGCTGTTAATCTGGCCCTGGACCCGATTCCTCTGCTTCAGTCCACTCTGCTTATGCACATTTGTCTTCCAAGGCAGATGCAAAGAGATTTCTTCCCAAATGAAGAAAAGGAGATGAAGACCACTTGAAATAGCAGAAATTGCAATACCAGACCATATACCTTCAGCCAATAGCTGCATGCTGCAACTTGCAAATGTGTCACTAAAGGGCTGTCATCCCCAGTAGGTCTGTAGGTCTGCACGGGTCTCCAAACTACCACATGTGGCTCCAGAGACATCAACAGAATAGTCAGAAGCTAGCATCCATTCTCCTGCTTTCTTGATACTTTACATCAACGTTACTATGCTTAGCACAGTAAACAGATTTGTTTGAAACGAATGATGCTTGGCACATAGAGGAGAAATAAAAATACAATTAATTTAATTCTTCCATGGTGACAGTCCTCCAGCTCACCCAAGTTGAGTGTTCCAGAAAGCTAAGTAATTTCTACCATAACTGTTCTTGTTGGACTAGAAGATGGCAACGTCTTTCTTTTCTTATTCAAAGAAAAAGGAATGGAATTAGTTCGCTAAAGGCTTCCAGTTCCTGGAGGGCAGACATGCTGATACGCTTTCCAGACCTTGGCACAGTCTCCTTATACGTTCCCTGGAAAATGTTTTCACCCTGGCAAAATCTCCTGGTTTTGAACCCTTGTAGCAGGGCTTGACTAGAACCCAGAAGCCACCTACAGACAAGAGACCTCTGACTTGTGCTCCATGCTCAAAGAGCCATGGAAATCCACAAACATCCATGTCCTACATCTCTGGAGTTTCTGACTGCAGAGTCTAGGAGACGCTCTCTAAATTGTCTTCTTTGTACTCTTGAGGGGCCAATCATGACCTTTGCCTATCTGATGATTTGGTTCTTTTTTTTCCAAGTTACTTATCAAAGATACCGCAGACAGAAGCTAGCAGAAAGCAAATGATGACAAGCCTTACATGTAAGATACTCAATATGATAGGCAAAATGAGGTGCACATTTTACTGAGCCTAGCAATCTCTCTCTCTATTGGTTTATTGGTTTGGGAAGGTTCCTCAGGGCCAGGACAAAGGTGTTCTTCACAGTCAGAGATAGGGGAGCCCATCCTTCAGGATACTCAGGGAATCAGAGACTTTAGTTCAAATCTGCCCGGCTCAAAGGAGGTATCAAAAAAGCCCTGCAAGTTGTGGGTTCCCCTCTGAACTTGTGCAGGATGGACAGGTCTCTCCTTCCGACTAATCAAAAATTTCAACCTGAACTGGAGTAATTTTCCCAGAGCTTTATCAAAACCAACATGCTCTTCCCAAAAGCTTCCACATCAAAGAATGGGTGTTTTCCAGCAATACCAATGAAAACATTTTTCAGCAAGTTCCCTCCCATCTCTCTGACGTTACGTGCATTTCACTCCCGTATTCCTGTGAGAAAAGCAATGAGGCTTGTGTCTCATTTTGCAGGCGGACAAGGGAGCTCAGGCAGATTGCTCTGTGACCTGCTTGGTGGCAATGGCAAAGAATTCGTGTCTTGACTTCACATCACTTGCTCCGAGTCCTTAGATGTATTCGTTCTCTAGGGAACTTTAGCCTGAAATGTCTAACCACAGACCTGGAAATGATTTTAAATGTATTATAACAAATGTTGTTAATCACACCCACTCTCTTATAGTATGGCCTGTAAAACAAGAATAGAGAGTGAGGAGGACTTCCTACTTCCCAAATACTGGCAGCAAACGCATTTCCTGTGTTACAGAGCTATACATTTCACTGGGAAGGGATGCTCTCTAGTGGTTAGAGTATGAGACTGGGAAAGTGAGATCTTAAAAATTTCACTTCCTGTCTCTCCCGTCGGTATGCTGCAGGAGGAGGCAGCTCATCCCATCTCTCTGTGCCCTGGTGTCCCTACACTCCTGTGGCTCGCAGCAATCCCTCTGCTATATGGGGAAGGCTTAAATGATGTTTGCAAATGTTTGGAGGGGAGCTTTTGGGTTAAAGCTGAGCGCTACTGCTGAGTTGCGTTAGGTCAGAGTGAAGGTGGCAAAACCTGAAAACTGGTAGGAAGAAAGAGAGAAGGGTCTGAAATGCTCCTGTCAGATCTTCGCCCCCTTTTTATTTTGTGTCACAGAAACTGCTCTTTAACTTGATTGCTCCTTATCTTTACCTAAGGCATCACAGATTTTTATATAATTAAAATTTCTTTGACAATTGCCAAGGATTTACAATGTGAAATGTTTCAATTTTTCTTATATTATGTCTTGGCATCAAAGAATCTGCACTCGTTTCCTAAGTATGGGATAAAGATGATTTCTAGTGGGAGACAAATGAATCAAGACCTTGACACCCCTATTTTTTTTCTTGCTCTCTCTTTTTCTTTTCTTTTCCTTCTTTTTTTTTAATACATCTGGTTATTATTGAACAGAGGCTTTCATGTTTTAATGATAAATTGTCTTCTCCCGCTGTAACAATGTCCCCAGACGGCTTGTCTTGGCTGAAATGTCTTCTAAGAGCATCTGCTTTTGATCTATAGGGGTTTTAAATCTTTGGATCTAATCTCTAGCCTGACTGACTTGAAAGCTGATTTCCACAAAAGCAGAGTGTGAAACTTGTAGAAACCCTTTAGTGGAATCACTTGAAATTGTTTAAAAGACTGTATTGACAATACATGGTATGTCCTCATAACTTTTTTTCTGCATATTTACATATATACACATGTACATAAAAAATATATGAAAGAGACATAAGAAAGGAATTTCTTTTAACAAATGCTTCAGTGGTATTTCCATGTAATCTGCATATGTTGTGGCTTAATACTCTAATAAAGGATTGGAAGCTTTCCAGAGCACAATATTTATGCCATGTATATCAATTAAGATAATTGCCAATTATATTGATATGTCAATTAAAGCCAAGTGACTTTTTTAAAAGAGTTATGCCTGCTATTAATTTAGTTATATGCATACATTTTAAGTGTATTTATAAGGCTTGATCTTAAATTTCTCAATATTTTTCACATCCAGTACATAATCACCACGTTCATTTTGCTCTTTCTGGTCCGCTTTAGGCTGCAGCTCACCAACTGCTACAAAGACAGAGAAAACAAAATCCAGTGCAGAGCTTGCTCTCCCTTGGTGGCATGGTGTTGGCACACTATCTGACTTCATTTGAAGCATGCAGAGTAGATTTTGATTTCACCCCAGCACAAATGAAAATAGGAGCTGGCTAGTATATGCATGAGATTTCTGTGGCTAAGTACAAACCACTGTGGTCAAATGAAAGAGAACCTCATAATACTGCAATATATATATATACATATATATATATATACACACACACACATTTGTGTGTGTTTGTGTGCATGTATGATAAATATCCTCCAAGAGTTCATTTGTCTATCAAACCCTGTGCAGTATATTGTAACTCATTAACAACAGTGACAGACAGACCCTAACGGGCTGAGAGTTCAGGTTTTGCTGGGATTAAACTAAAGTTAGGACAAATTCAGGATAGTTTGAGCAGAAAAGCTCTTCTGTATGAACATTCTGGTTAGAATATAATGGAAGCCAGACCCCAACCTCCCTGGCTTGTGGTTTGCAAAACCAAATCATAACAACTGATGAGGTTTTGCTAAACCCAAGCACCCCATTTTCCCATCACAAAGATGAGATAAAAGGGGAATCTTTATTCAACCTTTTACTCCTTGCACCTTAGCAGCGGTGCTGAAATATCTCCATTATCTCCCATTTGGAGCCTGCATTTCCAAAGCAATAATCTTGCTAGTCAGCTTTGAAAGCCCCAGAACACAGCCTCTCCCAGGCCATCTGTAGATTTCCCCAAAGTTCATGGCTGAAAACGAATTTTCAGAGGCTCCACCAAAACTTCTAGCTATTTCTGTGGCTGACTGGGCCAAAGACATGACGGAAACAACCATTTCATAACCTTTCAGCACCGCTGCTTCTATCCAAACCCAAACTCCAAAGCAGGGATGGGATGTGAGAAGCAATCAAAAACAACATTGGAAAAACACGAATCCATCCTAGTAGTAAGGCTCAGCTTGGCTTTGGGTTTGGTCCCAGGCATGAGGAAATATTCAGGGAAAGTGGAGTTATTTCCTTAGATTCATTTGCCCATTTCTCATTAGCAAAGCATTTTGATACTCTGCAATCCAATGCCTAGCCATGGTTTCTGACTCTTTAAAAGAAAATCGAGTGAATTATTTCTAGGATGTTATAAAACTGGACTGATAGAATAAATATGTGGGATAGAAATAGGCAAGAAGCCTTAAACTGAGCCAAGAGGCTCACTTACTCTAGGAAATGAGCACTGTGTAGCACAGAATTTTTCTCTCTCTTGCAAGATGATCATCAAGTGATAAGATTCTCCCTGGACTTGAGTGTTAACTGAAGCATCTTGCATTAAGTGAATATTTTATAGGGAACTTACCAAACGGAACCATTATCTACAAGTTCTTCTGCTGTCACAACTGTTGTTGTTGCTTTGACCCCAAAAATGTAATGTCTGAGCTAACTGGGGAGCCAAGAGTTCAACTCAGGATCTCCTCCCCAGGCACACTTTCTATCATTTTTGCTACAGCTGCTACTAAAGGGCTTGTTTTGTGGGGTGATGAAGGAACCAATATGAAGATACTCCAGCCGCCAAACAGAAACGGCAATACAACCCAGCCTTCCTGAGCTGGTTTCTGGCAGAGACGTTAGGAACTGTTACTTGCTGTTGCTTTGCTCCAGCCAACCCTAATCAAAGGGGAGATTCAACTGCACGTGACCCTAAAGCTCCTCTAAATTCAAATTTGAGCCACTGAGTTGTCAGCTTAATTGCTTTGCTGTGGATGCCGCTACTTTTGTCTGACTGTAAATCTCCATGTCACTTAGGGTATCATGTAAAACATTTTTGATGGTGATGCAGAGCGCCTGCTCTTAAATACTACAGCAGAGAAGAGGCCCAAGCGTCTAAGATTACCCCGGTGACAGACAGCGCCCACAGAGATAAAGAACGAGGAGACAGGATGCGGGGGGGCTCCCTGGGACGCAGGGACAGCAGAGGATGAGACGCTTGGTGCTTCCCCTGGACACAACCGTTGCGAGGAAACGTCTGGAAAGGGAGGAAGAGCCCCGTGCCTTCCTTACTCCGCCGGAGGAGTTTAGGACCATCCCTAGTCCTTCCACCGTAAGGACAGGTCAACCAGAGCGGACGTCCGCAGGCACGTGGCGCAGGAGGTCCCCGGCTGGTGCATCGGGTCGGCGCACCCATCACTGCAGCAGGGAGCGTAAAGCCGAGCAGCCAGCCGCAGCTGGCAGCACGCTTATCCCCTCTGTGCTGCGGTATCACTCTGCAGATTTGCTAACTCTCCTGTTGAGTGCAGTTACGCATTAGAACTGCTAATACGCTGTGATTTTGCCTTAAGCTTGAAAGCACCAGAGGTTAAACAGATTTTGATATAAGAGCCTACAAGGAACACTCTATTTAAAAAGCCTATGCATCACTGGCTACAACTGAAAGGATGATGAGTGGTAGGAGGAGATGAAAGGTGGTTCAGACATGGGTATGATGACAACAGTAAAGGGAAATTAAATACACTGCAGGGAAATAGAAGTCATAATCATCTTGGGTTTGCAGCTCATGAACAGTGAAAAGCTTATGCGATGAAACAGCAGGTAGAAGTGCCTTGAGACTCAAGTTTTAAGGCCCCGAGAGTTTAAACTTGACATTCAAGCCTTTTAAAGTTTTATGAGGGCATCCAATAATTCCTCCTGCTCAGCCCCCACCCCCCCGCCTGATGTGCTGGTTGTTTGATTTACACACCTTCCTGAACATACAATGAATTCCAGGGAAAGCATGCAGAAACCATTGTAGGTCTGTAATTAAATAGCCTTCATGCAGCTTAACCTCTCCAATAATGAATGTCCAGCCCCAATTCAAAAGGCCACTACACCTTTGGCTGGTGAAAACAGACACAGTCCCACCAAAGACTACAGGACCCAGGACAGTTTTTATCCAGAGAAGTACAATGTGGCCTTTCCCCAAATGTGCTGCCTGCTGGGCGCAGGCAGGAAAATCTTGCTAATCCACAGAGGGCTCATTTATACTCTGGAGCATCCTCCCATGAAACTTAGTAGCCTGACAACACACTCTCCACCAGCAAAGACTTCACATCAGAGAACTACAGCTATACCACTTCCACTGCCACCCTCCACCGGTTCCTCTGCCACGCAAGTACACGAGCTACCCACCAGAAGCCACCTGAAACGCAAAATGACAACAACCGCTTTACTGACCACATCAGATTAACCAACAGTACAACAGATCCTATACTTAAAATACCTTTGTGCTAATTTTATACATGTTCTAATTACACTAATGGCTCTTCTAATTACAGCATGCTAATTATACTGAAATTAAACATGATTATGTTAATTATCCAGCTCTGCACTAATGCCACTTTTATTAGATACAAATCTTTTTTTAAGTCTTAAATAAAACTGATGATTCTTTAAAAATTATTGAAAGCAGTGCGTGCCCTTTCTTTCCTTTTCCCCACCTTAACCACTGTTTTCTTTGTTGTAACTTCAGAAAATACTGATGGTCAGTGGTTTCAGTCACAGCCATTAACCTGAGATCCTCAGTGTGATAAGCACAGTTTGGAGACCTCGCAGCTACATCTAGAACACGTCAAGCAGCTTCAGGACTGGCAATAAATCTAGCACACGCATATCCTGTTCCTTCCCTACTGCCATCACTCACAAGGCGAGGTCAGAGAGACTCTGGGAGAGGTTTGCAATCTATACAAGCATTTGGAGACTCGTCTGGTAACACGCAGCCTAGAGTGCCACAGAACGCAAGCGTCAGTGAACTCTGCAGAGTGTGCCCACGATCACAAAAGACAAAATCAAGTCTCCAGAGAAGACACAGGAGAGCTGCCGTGCCTCAAATCGTGAACACAGACTCAAGAGCCAATACTGTGCTTGAGGAATTACGGAAAAGAGAAGTTGCCTATGTCAAGATCCCATTTATTCAGCAAAAAACAACAGAAGGTTGCTTTGTTCGTGGTGTGCAAAAGGACAGTTCAGGACATCCCTTGGAGCACGCTTGACACTTGGATGAACACAAAGACGGGCGGGCAGCGTATCTCACCCATTACAGGTTCCTAGTACATGGCGTTAGGGAGAGAAATCCGAGCTCTGGAAGGGGACAAAGAAGGAGCGTTTTCTAACAGATCACTTTTGAAAAATGGGGATGTTTGAAATAGTACATATGGATTATTAGGGAGAAAGAGAGGTGAAGTGCACATTGGACCCGAACTCCCAACACACTTCCACAGATGTTGCATCAACCTACAGGCAACAGTCAACGTTGTCAGACACATCCCGGCAATCGACCTTGATTGTGTTTTGGCAATGCTTTGCCAACTTTTAACAAATCATACTGGATTTTTTTTGTGCAAGTGTTTTTCCCTGACAACTTGAACTTCTCATTCAATGCTCTTCATAGCCTAATTTCCTTTGTCCTATCTAACTGTTCTCACTTTGGATCTACCTGTCTCAGTAGCTCTCTGGTAACTTTTAACCCCCTAGGCCAGTTTCTGTCAAAACAATGGGAGAGTAAGGCCACTAACTCCTATTTCATGAAGTGAAATAACCAAACACAGGAGAAAAAAAATCTGCTAAAAATCACTAAAGAAACAGCATGGCTGCAGCACAAAATCAACCCTTACTAGACACTGAGAATCCAGCCAAAAATAACTTCCAGTAGAAATCTGGTCACAGTGGGTCAAACCTTCAAAGAACAACAACTTGATACAGAACAAAAAGGTGATAAGAATTCTGCTCAGCATCTACAAACACAGTCCTGTATGGCTGTGTATAGATACACCACGCCCAGGGGAGAGATCTTAACAACCTACAATAGCCATATGGCTCTGAATTATCAGGTCTGATTCTGTATGATCCATTGAAACTACACTTTTTTTTTCAGATGTATCCTTGTCACGGCTCCAGGTACTCAGGATGTCCCTATAAACCAACTTCTGATATCTCAGCTGCCTAACAGGCTCGCTGCACCCATGAGAAATGGGTTTTGCTTTCCAGTGTCAACACACCCTTAACATGCCCATGAGCTCAAGTGCTTCAAGCATGCAAACTGGGAGAAAGTCAACAAACAATAAGGGCCATGCTTCTGCTCTTCAAAGTGTGAGCCAACTCTGCCTTTGATGCTATACACAAAGTTTCCTTGTTCTTGTTTTTCTAATTCCTGCGCATCTGATAGCGACATATGGCCAGTTTCAGCAATTGACAAAATATTTCCTTTTCTGTTTTATTTACGTCACAGCTTTCTGGAGCCACAGATCGCTTCGACCTAGCAAATGGCAACTGAGAAGCAGTGACATGCCCTCTGCATTTAAAAACAACAGCAGCAACAGAAACTCAGCTTCTCTCACCCACAAATTTCCATCACTTCATGCTGGATGGCTGCTCTGTTGTTTTATTCTGGTTTTGATGATCCCTTTTTCACTCATGATCTGGCCAAGATATAGACAGACAGATACTGGGAGCATCTGAAAGAGATTACCACTGTCTGCTGCTCTACGACAGGCTCCAGATAACTGACAGACAGGGCAGAGGAAAGGGGCTGAAAAGATACACTGCTCATTAATAGCTTGAATACTCACAGGACTGTATATTTAAACCAATTTCTGTTAAAATTTGGTATTCGCTCCCAACTGACCTATCCTTAAAACTCCCCAATGAGAGGTCCAACGTAAACTCCTGCTATTGTAATTTCCCAGCTCTCATATTATACTATCCTCAGTAGATCTCACAGCACTTTTACAAAGACAGTTGGGTTTTTCCTTATTGCGGAGAAGAGATGATCTACCCAGGGCCACCAAAGTATAGCAGTGGCAGGACTGCAAACACAATCCAGGTCTACTGGGGCGCTCATTAAACGTGACTTGGGGCACCTCACACACTGAGAACGAGATTCACCAACTGGCTGCTGCCTCTCACAAGACCGTAAGAACGTGTTTTGTAGACACGCACACACATTACACATCAGCGGGATCACCAGCAGCATCAAGAGAGGCTCTGCAGGTGCTAACTCCTGCAAGACAAACTGGAGACTTGAGGGAACTTAATTTTTTCTAACGGGGAGAATTTGCAAGCACAGAATGGAATACTCTTCCCGTTAGAAACCAACACGATCCCATTGACCTTAATCACGTATTCCATGTCCCTCCAAACAACAGGCAAAAACACAGTTGTAGTGGCCTGGGGATCAAACAGAGGAAGAGAATGTTAATCCCACGTAGAGTTAAGTGGAAAAGAAAAGTAGTCTTCCCGCAAAATTAACAAAGCAAAATTTAAAAAAATCTTAGTGCAATGATTGCTTGGGTGTGTTGTGTTCCCTTTTTCTCCAGAGACTAAATTCCCTGCTTGTATCTTCCACAAAGCACCAGGGTGGTGGTTGTTTCATGAGGCTCTCTGGCCAGCGAGCCTGAGGAGAGGTTTCTGTAGCTGGGAGCTCGACCCACAGAGGTTAACCAAACTACAGCTCCAAAGGGGATATTACATAAATGTACCCAAATTGAAACATTACCCTTTTTTCTTCCTCTTTCCTGAAACATCCTCCTTTTCAGGTTTTGTAAGACAAACTTCTTCCCCGCCCCCCCCCCCCCCCCCGCTTTCAAGAAGCAGACCCCTTCCCACAATCAAAAAAGCAACCGAAAGCCTGTTTAGTTCTGCCATTTTCAAGGCCTCTGGCTGGCTCTGGGGGGAGAGGGCAGCCCCCCTGTGCTGGGTCCGGGCTCAGCGCCGCGCACCGCCTCCGGAGCACCAGCCACAGCTATGCTGGCCCGCGCCCAGGCCGGGGAAGCCAAAGCTGCTGCTCCTCCGAGCTTCCCTTCCCATCCCGAGCTGCCCACGTGCGCGGGGTGAGGAATGCAGCAGCTCTGTGGACTCTTAGTGTGGGTTGCCCACACTAGTTTGGCACACCATTCGGGCAGCATACTTACACATGAATCCTTTTTTTTTTTTTTCTCTCTTTTTTTTCATAATTCACGGAAAAAATATAGAAACTTTTATTTAACGGAGCAGCAAGCTTTAACATTGCGGGAGTTTTGTTTTTCTTACTCCCATAATTTTCCCCTGCTGTGGCAATAGGTGGGGGGAAAGGAAGGAGAAAGTTACTTTTCGAATTGCACCAAGATCTTTCCAGTTTCCATCACTCCATTTATTCCCCTGGCATCCTGAAAAGAAGACAGTGTGCAAAGAGTTTGCCTTGCAGGAAGGACTTCAATTGGATTTGCTAATAAAAGCTAAGGAAGTTTCTTAGATGGGGATGAAAAGTGATTTTTCAATTGTCCTTGAGTTTCTTTTTTTCTCGTTAGGCTGGAATAGGAAAACCTTACTCATTCTCAAGAAATTCACTGGGATGATAAGCATTAGGCCTCTGTTCATAAAGTAGAAAAAGAAATAAACAGCAATTTGTTGGAGAAATGTATTGGAATAATCTCATCCCAAAATCTTGGGGACTCTTTTCCCCAAGTGATAGAGCCTGTGTTTTTGTTTTCTGTTTGGAGAGCACCATGTCCAGGGATTTTCCAGACCAAGTTCCAGGGAAGCAGTTTTTGTCAGGGAAGTCTAGAATTCAGTAGAATTTTAGGATCTGCCAATGATTTCTTGCCAGAATACTTAAAAGATTTTGCAATTTTTTTTTTTTTTTTTTTTGCTTGCTTTTCTATCGGACAAATTTCCTACTTTTTCCTCCCACTATTTTTTCCTTGTCACCTAAAAGACAGATGTGTTTTTTCACAATATTTTATTTGAAATGTCTTTCTCTCTCCCAAAGAAACAGTAATAGTTTGATTTTTTTCTACCAGCTGTAATAAAGATAGCCCACATCAAACTTTCAGAGTTCAAGTATCAGCTGACATTGCTGAAATCCAAAGCCATTTTTCAAGAGGATAAATCTTCACTGATTTTAGATGTGCAACAATAAAGCCGTATTGAGAAACTTGCTGCCTTTAAGGTCTTGTTGCTCAGGAATAGTAGTTCTACACCATTAAAAATTGAAGAAACTACCTTGTCCAGTATTTGGGTTTTTTTTTTTTTTCACAGTCAGCTCATAACACTGTATTGCACAAACTGTCACTATTCCCTTCACCTTGGATGACTTTGTGTTTTGGCTGAGACTCATTCCAGGTAACTATTGCTGCCTAGTATGTAGGTCTTAAATCTAAGGGGGACATCTACATTCTTCCCAGGTTCACTGGAGAAAGACAGACCTTGCCAGAAATTATTCAGGCCAAGGGTGGTCTCAGCCACCTATCTTTGGATGGAAGAAACTCCACGAGGAGACATGCCGTTTCTCTCCTTTGATTAGAGGAGAAAGAAAAAATTACTAACTGTAACTAGAGAGACTCCACCTTTCTACAGCTCAAGTTAAGACAGATGTGTGTGACTCCTACTAAAGCTGCTGGAAAGTCACCATGGAGGAATGGGCAGAGAAGCAGCAAAATTCCTGCCCCTGGAGATTTTCAGAGCCGAACTGGGCAAGGCCCTGAGCGATCTGATCCGACTTTGAAGCCAGCCCTGCTTGGAGTGGGGTGCTGGACTGGAGATCTGCAGAGCTCCCTGCCAACCTAAATCCTTCCATGCATTTATGAAAGAAGCTTTACAGGAGCTGGCATTACAGAGAGATGTGCACGAAGTGCCCCATCTAAACATTCTCCAAACCACATAAACAAGGTATCATTACAGAATTCGCAGAAGAGCACATGAGTTGCCAGATCAGGCCCTTCCAGGTAGTCAATCAAATTCATTATCCTCTTCCAGCAGTGGCCAGTGGCAGAGGCTTCAGAGAGAAGTGTGTGGAGCCCCACAATAAATGGCTTTAGAATAACACAACCAAGGGAGAAATTCCTTCCTAATCCCAGGCAGCCAGTAATGGGTTGATGCCCTGAAGCACATGGGTTATTATCCTCATTAGATTTACACCTATGCAGCGTCACTGGGGATGTTCTCATTGCCCGTGCCAAGGACATGTTTTCTTGGCACACATCTGAGGTGATACAGAGCTTGCTCAGGCCTTTGCTACTCAAGCTAAGCTACTGCATGCCAATAAAATCTTTACACCACACCATCTTGCATCAGGCAATATATATTTATACAGTCTGTGTGGTAACAGTAAGGTTGTTTTTTTTTTTTAAAGGCAGAAGTATGTAATAAATGACATCCCTTCAAACACACACAGACTTTACATTTCAGCACCTTCTGCCTTACAGTCCTCCTACAACCTCAGCTCCTATATTTTGTTATGAAATTTATGGGTTTATGCATACCAAAATTGTGTGTGCGTGGACTGTTACCGCCAGGGTGGTCTTGGAGAAAAGAGGCAAATAAGATGCTCAAATTTGATTACAGGATATAATAAAAGTCAAGACTTCTTCCAGCTCATTCTCATATAGTCCCTTGGAAGAAGAAGAAAAAAGTCTTTCCTTTTTTTTTTTTTTCCCCTTTTTCTATAAAGGAACTGCTTTCTCCCCACCCAACAGAGCTGGCAGTGATAGCCAATTTTCCTGTGTTTGAACCTTTGAGTATGCACTTCAGAACCTCACGTGGTGAAAACTAACCCCAGAATACCCAGGAGACAGCTGAAAACCCCATTTCAAGGGCAATGCTTTGATTTTTTCACATACACAAAATTGGACTTCTTTTTTTTTTCAGTCAGGGAAAATCTCCAGTCTCTGAGTGAAGGGAAAACTGCAGTGATTACTCCTGCCTTCAGATGGCTGGATAAATATTTACCCTATAAGACCATATATTAAGGAATGAGCTTTTTCTTTTTTTTCCTCCCCAAAATACTGTTTCACTGTCTCGGCAACTGTGAATGGTCCTGGTGTCTCTCCCAGTGTGGGCGGCCATTTTGCTGATGCATCATCTCACCTTTGCTGGAAAGGGATTAGAGACCAACACCATTAGCATCAGTGGCAAAATTCCCAGGCGTTGCTTCACTGTGCCCTACATCTTATGTTGTTGCTTATGTCTGAGCAAAATAAACACAGAGTGGTCAAAATACGCCACTAGTACAAAATGAGAACTTTCTGCAACCGCCTTGCCCTTATTTTTCACGGTTATAAATGACTAACCAAGGGGCCAGGCTGCGATGTCTGAGACTTGACCAATTTTGGTTGTGTAGGAGCTAACACACAAGGGGCTTCCCAGACCAGCTACTGAGCTGATCCATCACCCTCCCTCCTTCGTATCAGCTTCGGAGCTAGTCCAGGAAACCCCACTCCCCATTCAAAACAAGTACATGTATATAGGAAAAAGCATTTCAAAGCTGTTATTTAGCAGATTCTCTAATTCTCTTAGTCCCTGGAGGAGTGGACTTTTAATATCTCTTTTAATATCCCTCTGGGAGGGCCAGATTGTCATAGCTTCACTGAGGCTATATAGTATTTTACCCCACAAGAAGTCCCAGTGAAACCAGTGAGTAAGAAACTCATCTGGTCCAAGGAGAACAAAAGCAAAAAGAATGGAGCTGCCAAATCACACGGGTTGGCTTCCCCCAAGATTTTTCCCAAACCCCCAAAAAGTCCTCCATCACGACGAAACTCTTTTGCGATATTGTCTGGCTGCTGCTGAAATAAATAATGAGCTAGAATACATGCAATATCTATAAGAAAAATTCAAAACAGTGAACTAAGCATTGTTTTCTTTGTTTTCTTGGGGAAGATTGCTGTGTGGAAAAAAAAATAAAAAATGCTTATGTATTGGTGACAGCTTGAACTAATTTAGATAAAAATACAAACTTTTGAAAAGCAAAATCCAAAGAGGAAATAAGAATTTTCAAGGGAAAAAATATACAGGGATCCTGCCATTTCTGCAAGCTTTTGAAAAGGAAACTGATTTAATTGAAATCTTGTACAACTAATTTTGTGGTATTTACTTCTTCCATGAGAAATTCCCTGACACTAGTGGATACAACATTATACAACACTGTTCTGAGAGGTCATTTCCACAGCAGTCTTTACTGGTAAGAACTATTGCTGGTGCATAATAAATGATGAATCATTAAAAAAAAAAAAAAAAAAGAAAAAAAAAAGAAATAACAAATTGTTTTATCACAGAACTGTTACTACAACGCTAAAGTAGAGCCAACAACAGCATTCGCTGATAATGAAATTATTATTTCTATTACAAGAGAATTTTTACATTGTGCACAAAAAAGCAAATTCTTCCATTTCTGGGCTATTTATCCTGGGAATTAAATTATGTTTTCCTATACTATAAGCTTTATTTAGAAAGCACTATGGATTTCAGCACAGCCTGTCTTTTGCATTCATTCAAGCAGCAGTGATGTTGGGTGACAGAATGGCATGTATATAGGTTACTGGAATGACAGAGAGGGAATTTTACCTGAGCTTTCTTGCAGTTTTCTTTTCCCCAATATACTTTGCATTCTTGCATTGAGCAGAAAGGTTGTAAGCACTGTGAGACAGACAGAGCATTTTTCCTTTTTTTGGCCAACAAAGTTCCTGCAGTATGTGTTGTCCTCAGCATAACATCTTTTGCTCATTAAGGAAACCTGGGTTTTCTCAAGGTGAATTTTCCTTCTCTTCTTGCTTCCACTCCCCCTACCCGCCTCACTCCCAGCTTCATTCATCAAATGAGGGAAAAATGAAGCAACTTTGGTTCACCATTAAGTGCCACAGATCTCCAGTAAGAATATAGTATAGCTACTATGTTCAGTAAGAGGGAGTGAGAGAGAGATGACAGAGCGATCCAGCTCCTTCCAAGCACAACAAACATGACGTTGAGAAATGCGGTTGGAATAACTCTGGATAAGCCTCACCTCTGCTCGGCAGCCAGCTCCCCATAATTTCTGGATAACAAATACAGCATTGGATTAATAGATAAGGCAGGAGGTTTCTCATCCCTTTCATCTGAACTCTTCCCTCCAGCTGCTAAGCCAGCGTTTTGGCCTCCAGACCTTGTGTCAGAAATAGTCATCCATCAGCCCAAAGTACACACAACATCCAAAAAGAATTAAATCAAAGACACAGATTGCACCCATCTTGAATAGGGGCAGTCACCTGCAACATGCTGGGGACACAACATCTTCAAAACAAGGGAATCTAAAATAGGAATGTTTTGGGGAAACCCACCATCTCAGACTCCTATGGGCTTGGGACAGATGGCGAGACAAATTGCTGAATGAAATGAGAGCTGCAGAAGTCCATTAACCTGCACTCTGTCATGCCAACAGAGATGCTATTCCCCTAAACTGGTCATGTGTAAGTTGGTTTTGAACCCCTTACACCTTGCCTAATGCCAGTCCCCAGCAAGTTCACTACAACTGAATATAGAGAAGGTTATGAACTTACCTAGGGACCCTTCTCCATTTGCTGTCAGCACCCTTCTGCATCATACCGTGCTTCTCCCTGCATTATATGGCATTCACGCATGGTATTTAAAGGTAAAATAGAATTATTGGGTGGCTACAGTTATACCACAGAATTGGTTTTCAGAGAAGATATCTAAAGCTCCATGCACCATAATGCAGGGAACACAGAAAAGCTTTATAGGCCTTCCCCTGCCCCCACAGGAGCTGAGGATCTTTGAGCGTCCCTGCATCTGTCAAGTGTGATGTTTATTTCCTATGTGGAACAAGCTATCTTTATGAAATGAAATGACTGCCCTTCATATATTAAAATAACACCTCCTTAGGAGAGGCTTCCATGGGCATTGGCTATAGCCCACTTCATAAAGGGAACATTTACACTCCAGAAAACTTAAAAAGTCATCTCAGGATTGGAGCAAGACCAATGGGGAAGCACGAGACCTGGACGTTTTGTCTTTGCTATGAAATTACGTACCAAGCAAAGGCTGGGTTTTGGTTGTTCATTGTCGGGGATTTTTTAACCGACTTTTCCATGTTTCAAAGCCTCATTGCTTGAAACAAAGAAAGCTTAAATGTGGATTTTTAATAGTACTGTTAAATTTAATAGACATTTTGTGCAGCTTTGCGCTGAAATTGTTTAATGGTTTATATACACGGCTGGCTTCATACCCTGGTGCTTTTACTTCATGCTAAACTATGTAAACCTTCTGCTGGAAACACAACTACTTTTGTATCCAGGAAGCAGGGCTTTGAAGCATAATGTGTAAAAGTGAGTGGGATTTCAACACACGATACTTAAATGCCATTCTTCACCCCATATGGACAATGTATTTCTTGTCAGTGCAATGAGGTTTGCAGAGAAAACAAGCAGAAAACGTCTTTAGATATTAGTCAGCTAGTAAAAGCCTGAACTTTGGAGCACTGCATTAGGTAATCAGCTGTATAAAACGAAAGCATTTGGGTGCCTTTCTTAAACCTTCAGCGTACATCATAAATTTTTTCCCCAATGCATTCAGAGCGAAACACCTATTTTTTCATGTGCCCCTTCTGCCGCTCGCTCTTTGGACTTGATGTCCTACCACTGAACGCTCCCTTTGCCCATGTATAGATGATGCTATCAACTCAATGTATAGATGATGCTATCAATTCAATGTATAAATGATGCTACCAACTCATAAACTACACTAGATTAGCCTGGTTTTCAAACTCTTTTTTTAAACCTTACAAAATATGGGTTAGAGGTATAATTGAGGGGCTTCACACTAGGATACAAGAAACTTCAGTTTAATTCTTGGCTTTGCCAAATAACTCCTTGGTAACCTGAGCACCCTTAGCTTCAACGTTGAACTTGACTTTGAAGTTGTCCTTCATTTGAGTGGTAAACTGGACTAGATGACCTCCAGAGGTGCCTTCCAACCTAAACTATTCTATCATTTTACGATTAGACCGTGCCTATTGGTATACAATGATGATTACACTTCCCTGCTGCCATGAACATTGCTGAGGAGAAACCATAGAGTGACTGAGAGGAGTTTGAGCTTCATGATGGTGCAAGCCATAGAAATAGATGTCCAAATCTCTCACTTTTCCCTTCTTGATTTTCACTATGCATGTAACTGAAACTTCAAATGCCACACAGCTTTTGCTGAAGTAATTTTGACATCAGTGAAGCAACCAAACCTGAATATCTCATGAGCAATATATACTGAAAGTAAGTAGTACCCTCTGAGTACCTGGACTTTTTAAAGACAGTCTCAAAACATGACCTAAAAGCACTGATCAATTCTGAAAACACTTGAATGACAAAAATATATGTTCCTTAAAATTCTTCCATCCTCTTTTGCCGATTCAAGGAACTTTGATACAGCAGGGCTGAGTTCTGGTCCCACAGATGTTCCTTGTCGCTTCTTGTGAGTATTTGCTACGATAGAATTGGTGAGCACATTAGGAATACAAAAACACAAGAGAGAATTTTGAATTTCTTCAGTGCAGTGCTAGTAATCAGTGTATCAGCAAAAGAGCACTTTCACATGGTAATGATTCATTGGAGACCTATTACCCAACGCATAGCACATAATCTCTTCAAAAGACAATAGCCTCCATCTTTAGTGAAAAACTGGAGATTGGTAGATCCTTCCACAGCTACAAGCATGAATGCATAAAGTTGAGTTAAGGAGTCTTGTAAGCCCCCTAAAATGAAATTGCTTATTCAAAGGTTATTTACACATACAGACAGAACAAAAACCAATGTGGTAAGATGAAGAGTACAGCTGGGTGGTAAAAAAACCTTATGTCTCATACCAATCATCCACTTGTAAAGCATCCTCTTGATGTGATGACAGCTTTGCACTCTACACACACTGCTGGGATTGCCCACACTATTTCTAAAATATCTGTTATTAAATCACTCTTAATTCTCTTAGTGTCATGACAGCATCTGAGAAATCTTCCTCCACTTCTGTCAAGTGACAAGACAAACACTTAGCCCTGATAAATCACTCTTTCTTCCCTTACTGAACGGGCCAGTCATTTTGTCATTTTAGAAATTTTATTTTCCCTTCTTATATGTGGAGATACTAAAAAAATACACATTTATAAAGTGAATACATGCTCTTCTTAAGTATATCTTGTCCCATCCAGAACACAATACGCCAAAGGATTTACATCTTCAGCCTCCTTTTGGAAAAAAAAAACCCAAACAACCAACCAGAAACCAAAACCATTCCTCAAAGCAATTTCTTAGCTAATTTTTTGAAGGATAGAGAGATGAACGCTGTATGTGAGAGCTCCTACCATGTAAGGGCTCCTCCACATGCAAGGGAAACTTGGGTAAAGAGTTCTTGTAGGTACAAGTATCTCATCAAAGAGTCACGAATTCACATGACGTGCAGTAAGCACTTTGCCACTGCTTTCATATGGGACCGTTCAGCTCCTTTAATGATAGCCAGCAGCACCACACTGACAGATCAGCAGACAAATGGAAGACCAAGCGTCTGGTTCTTCAGACTTGCTTTAAGAGACATGAGGGACCGTTTCTGCACTGTGACCTTGCAGAAGCCCATCACCTACCTGCTTTCCATTGATTCCACTACGATCATATACACATTCCTACCTACCTACCCATATTTTAATCTTTCCCTTACAGCCATAGGATCACTTACACACTCTCAATAGAAGCACAGCATAAGAGCTTGTAAGATACTTCTTCATTTCCTGGTATGAAACATGGAAAAAACCAGTATTCTAATGCTGTAGCTTATAGAGAACATTTTACCTGAGCAGTTCAGAGAGCACTGAACTTGCAGACCCATAAATCAGGACTTTTTAGTTCACGAGTTCCCAGAAAATCCAAAAGCAAGTGTAGGATAAAAAGAAAAAGTATATATATACATCCAAGAAGGGGCTTTCAGGAAAATTCACTTTGTCAGAACGTAAGCATATAGCAGCGGTTTAGACCAAGCCAAAGCAGCCCAGCCTAGCTCTTAGGAAACACAGAGATGTTGAACTACTCCACATCCTTCTTAGTTCTCCCAGCCATGATACTCACTCCTCATTCCACCTGGCCCATGATGCCAGCATGCATTCCTTTTATATTTTACTTAATGTGTAAATTTAACCCAAGAATCACCTTTTCACTGAATAGCATGAAACCTATGTCTTGCCTAAAAACTTCTGCATTCGCACGCCTAAAAGAATTAACCAATTCCCTTGTGATTCCTATCCTACATGCCTATCTTACACCTAGATGTCTACCTGTTTCCATCCATCGTACAGAATATACCATTCTTCTTCTAATCCAGTTTTGCGGAGTTGATTTCTTTCTGAAATCCATTACAGCCAGTTAGGCAAGGAGAATCGAAGCTAAATTTCACAGGCTGACCATGTGCATTCAAGGGTTTCAGAGCTTCAGTCTCCCACTCACAGAAGAAACATTTTCTTTTTAACTCACTCTCAAGAATGCTAGAGAAAGCCAGGGGTATCTGACATATTTTGGATTGCTGCAACTAATACTTCATGGTCTGATGATAAACACAATAGGCCATAAGCTGGGTATTGTGCCGAAATTGTGTGTAAGGCATTAATTGTTGGAAGCTGGAATTGAAATCAGATGGCCCACTTCAGATTGACATAACCCAACGGGTTGTTCTTCACACCTGAGTGGCAAATAAATCAGTGTCAACCTGAGAGCATGTGATGTGCTGTTTATTACACACAAACAAATTGGAAAAAAACCCCCACACATGTGGGCACACACACATACATAAATACATGGAAATTATTCAGGCTCCATGTTGCTGCAGCAAATACATGGAAATTATTCAGGCTCTGTGTTGCTGCAGCTGCTAAGCTTTTACATTAGGGACTATTTTAAAGCTCTTTAAAAAGAAATATTTTGTCTCAGCTTTAACGTGACTGAGCAATTGCACTTTCCTTGTGTGCCAACTCACTTTTCCTTTCTCAGGACGTCTCCCTGAGCTAAGGAGAGCATTTCCAAACCCTGTTGTACAACTCAGAAGCTTTACTAACACAACCAGAACAATACCACTCTCTCAAACGTCAGAGCTTTTATGCGAGTGCTTCACTAGGACAACTAAGGAAATTAGTACTGGCTGGAGCCAACTGGTCTGTGCATAGCTTGGGCATGAAGGAAGCAAAAGTTAAAGGACTGAAACGGAGAAGAGGGAGAGAGAACTGTTGCTGAAAATTATTTTTGGTAGAAACAGGATTGCTACAACAGACTTTCAGTGTTAGAAAAGGCATCATTAAGTGGAACGTACTTTTGAAAGCAAAGAAACCTGGGCAATTAAGATGGTTGTATTAGTTCAAATGGTGTGTGGGAGGAGGTATCATTTGATTGACATTAATTGCTTCTATTAGGGCTGTGTGTACTATACTTCAGCCAGGCACCAATAGAGACATACAATCCATGGATTAAACAGAGGACAGTGGCTCTTTTGTAGCTCTTGGAGTGCACTGGAGCTGAATGACAGTCCTTGAAGCATGGAGCCAGCCTGCAAAGAAATCCCAACGGAGCCTAACATTACAGGTGGAAATATTCTCCTGAAAGGTCTTGCCACCTGCTCTAATTGCTGAGTTTAAATGTTTCAAGGCTTTTGCATCTCTATGCAGCTTCTATCTTAGATGCAGTCATAGAGAAAGGTCCACCTGAGCCTCTCTGGCCTATTGGTCACCTTAGCAAATGTCTCCCAGCCAAAGATTCATGAAGACGGTAACTGGTTGGCTTCCCTTCTAGCACTCATGACTCCCCAGCCTCATTAACCATATATCCACTAAAAGCAGATGGCCAGAGGAGCAGCATTTCTCACAGCTGCAGCACAAAGTCCAAATTCACATCTCAGAAGACACTTGGAGCACTACGCTACCATAGAAGAAACAAATCAATTCCTGTCTTTTCTTCCTCCCCTGATAATATGGTTCAGAAATTTCCTAAAGGCAGAAACAGCCTCCCTGCCCACATTCCACAACCCTGAAGAAAAGATCTAACAAACAGTGGGAGAAAATCAGCTACAATGTGGTTTTAGACAAGCAGTGTAGACAAGATGTCTAATTTTTAGATAACTAAAATTAGATGAGATGATAAACCAGTCTCTCATCATTTTTCCCATTGAAACAATAGAGGTAATAGTACTTCCCTGTGAGCGCATTTTGATGAAAACATTGTGAAATACTCAGATGCATTGTCATAGCGAGACATGAAAGGATCTTCAGAGATGTTCTTCAGGGAACAGATCTGTAATTGCAGGAGTTGAAGAAAGACCTTGAGAAAGATACCCAATAGCTCATACCAAGGTGGGTGAAGAGCTGACTTCTTTTTTGTTTTTAACTCATGCTCAGCAGTAATGGGAAATATTGCTTCAGATTGCCTTGAGAAGACTTTTATTCTTTCCTTCCAGTTTTCTTAGTTTTAGTCAAGTAAAAGTTTTTGTTTCGGGATTCTCAAACTCAAGTGTCTCACTTCATCTCTCAGAGATTTTCCACTCCCTAAGCAAAACCCTTTTAAAGACAAGTAGGTAATTACAACTTTTCAACAAATTTCCAAATTAATTTTATGTTGAAATAAGAAATCTGAATGTTTCTTTCCAGAAAGATTAAAACAGCACCTTTTCCCAGGAGTGGAGCGTGCAAGGTGAGGGCAGGGATATCACCACTCAGCACAGATTTCCAAATACTCTCAATTAACTCAAAAACATCTTTTCCCAGGAAACAATCTACTTGGCCCCATACATCTGACCTCTGTTAGGGGGCAGGGAGACCCCAGGCCTGATCCTGATCCTCTGCAGGGGGGAGAGTCCTGTGCTGGACATACTGTCCTTCCGTCATAGAGATACTTTTAACTGCCTGTCCCATAACACTTACAGACAATCATAAAAAGGGAAGTGTAATTCTTGCAATTACATTTGAGGAGCAGTTTTAATGAATATTAAACAGCTTTAAACATCAAAATATTGACTGAAGTGGAAAAACAGCATCTTTACTACCAGCCCTTTCCCCTTGCTAAAAGAAGATGCAGGGAGGAAGAGAGAGCATGGGTTTTATCGGGGATGTCAGGAGCAATTTATAGGAGCTCAGTGACCTGCACTTTGAACTGGGCTTTCCACCTACAGTCTGTAGCATCCTATAAAAAGACACACCGTTATCTCCTTCGCTGCAGCCAGCCATCCCGACAGGAAGGGCAGACTGCCTGCAATGCCTGAGGAAACATTTGGACTATTAAAGGCAGACAAAGGTCCTCCTTTTTATTTTTCATTTTATGTGCACTGTTTGCTGCACAGGACTTCTTTACAGTATCTCAGGAATAGCAATTTGGGCCTTTTGAAAGTTAGCTCTACCTGTAAAAGCTGTCCAGAGGAAAATCTGAAAAGGCTCATCAGCACTGATGCAGTGATTTATTTTGGTCTTTATAGATGAGAGCAGAAAGATGCCACGGCCAGCCTTCACAGCTGTACCCTTCCTGAGGTCCTGAACCACAGACAGCATCTAACCCACACATCCCGAAAGCCTTTAAGCACAAGGGCTGCTTAAAGCACGCAAACTGCTGGAAAGGATGCCGCATGGCAGCAAGGGCCAGCGCGTCCGAGCCACAGTGGGATCCCAGGGCACTAGCATCCCTTCCCCAGCACTCTCCACCTTGGGGGGATGCCCAGAAAAACGCTGCCTCTGCCTGCTGCTGAGCCAGCCCAGCAGCCACTCCTTCCCTCAGCTCTCTGAGATATGCAGTATGTCCCGTGGCTCATGGCCATGTAGAAAATTCGGGGATCCTGCAGAAAGGCTACCCACTCGTATCCCTAACCCTGATCACGCACCCTTTGGACACCCGTGGGCAAAACTGCAATGAGTAACAGGGTCATCAGTTCAACTGGCAATACGTCACCATCGTGGCTAGATCGTGACATACCCTTGCAAGATCAAGACTCCTTCTGTACATGATTACTATTTATTTATAGCATGCGATAAAAATTTACAGTAACACAGGGAGGCTAGAGCTGAGACCAGGATAGGAACTGTAAAAAGATCTTATCACTGAGAATAGTCAGTTTTGCATAAGGAACAGTTTTATATGAGAAAATACCGATACAAGAACATTTCTCAGAAGTATGCTGATATTGGCAAAATTTCTAGCAAGGAAAACTATCAAAATCTTTGATTACAGCAAAGCCAAAGTGCTTTATTTCAACTGCCTTATGGACAAGAAGAGAGTGGGACAGTGCGAGAGGCGAGTCAGCCTTAAACAATTTGACATCACAGAAATGGACCTGACAAGTTCACTTCTCAATTTCCTGAATGCATTCTTCTAATTTTTTGTTTCACTGGAAATTTAGACATTTCAGTTTGCACTCTGACTAGCGAGGAAAAGCCCGGCTCCGCGGTGCTCCCAATGGGAGAGCGGTCAGACCCCTTGACAAGCTTCATCTGCAACGCCCATACATGAGTGAGACTGACGGCAGGGAGCAGATCAAAGTGGTTCGCCCAGGCAAGTCCAGCCTTTCCTCCCAGACTAGCCCCAGCCTCTCTCCAGGGAATGATGGCAACGTCCAGATGAAGAAAACGTGCCAGGTGAGCTCAGCAACCAGCCTGCACCTCTCTGAGGACTGATGGTAGGAGCTGAAGCACTGGCCAGGGTCTGGATGCTCTGAACTGCGCGTGTGCTCACATCGGCATCTCTTTGCCTATAGTAAATGTATGTTTGGCTCAAGGAAGAAATAATTCAGCATGTTTCATATGGTTTTTGCTGTTTAGTTCCCTATTCCCACTATAAAATCCACGATAAAAGAACATAAATAACCAAACTGGAAACAGCTTCTCTAGAAATCATCCAGAATATTTCTGAGCCATAAATATTCTGTCATTGTTGATTTAATTTCTAGTACTCAGGAAAATGCAATTATGAGAGACAAATGGTGATGAATGCTGAAACCAAGGGTATGTTTTCGACAATAGGAGACAGGACTGGCTCTCTGTGAGTTGGCATTAGAGGCATGCCCCTAGCCATCCATGTTCTTGCACTGCCAGCTTTCAAAATGCCACGATTGCACTGAATGCTACAATTGCCTACAAGAAATAAAGCAATGCAACTGCTCTACTCAGTCGCTGCATTGCCCAGTTGAGTGGGCAGGTGTCAGAAGCCCAAATGCTGGGACAACATTTATAAAGAATCTCATCAATTGATTTGGTAAGAATAAAAGTAGGCAGCATAGCCCTGATGGATTCACAAAAGCACCCAAGTTTGGGTTTCCCTTTGAACTCAGTACATGCTTAAATGCTACGCTGAATGAAGGCAATCATCTCACACAAGCTGAACAGCTCACAAGATCTCAGACCTGCAGCTAAGACAGACTATCATTTACCTGGCCCCAGTGAGAGAAGCTGTTGACCATGAGGAACCCCACACCGTCCTCCTGCCCTGCGGCCCGGCTCCAACAACAGGAACACACCTCCGCATCGTGGAGGATGCTCTACAAGACCGTGGGGGCTTTGCTGCAGCCATACCCGCGGCACAGCATCCTCACTGCCCACCTTCTCGGTGGACTGTTCAATTTGCATGATTCTGTCTTCTGGTTTTTAGATCAGCGAACTGACTCTATAATGAAAATACAAAAGGATGGGAAAAAACTGGTGACATTTCAAACCGACTCTTTAAGCTAAAAGCTTTCTCTTAGCATTTCTCCCTGGGAGATGTCTCACTGAGTATTCATCATGTCATTTCTTTTCTGTCAGATACCTTCCACTGTGTATTTAGGTCACGCAAAGCACCTCACTATGTTAAACGGAAACGCGGAGCTCTGCATTTGCCCAGAGATCGTGTTCCTTCCCTCATGTAAGCCTGTAACCAGCAGAGCTCACTGAAAGCTTACTGCACAGTAAATACTCATTAATGGTGCATAGCGCTGATAAAATCCCTCCTTCCCACAACACCTGGCTGCTGCGCGGTAGCTGCAGGGGAACGTCAGGCACTTTGGTTAGAGACTCATCCCAGCACGGATCTATCTCCCCTTAGGGGACGGAGCTGCTAATTATTGAGCAAATAACCAGACTCTGCTCTTTTGTGTTCCTGCATGCTGAAATACAATACAAACCCCTTACGGGGTCTGATCCAAAACCAATCTGATTTCGTGAGCTGTGAATCAGGCCCGTTGCAAACAACTCCTCACACACCTCCAAGAAGACAACTGCCCGAAGGGCAGGTAACTGCAGGGAGGGCCTCCCCGCACAGCTTCAGAGGTGGGAACCCCGAGGGAAACCTTCCACGCGCAGATTTCAAGCCTTGCGGATGTCTTCTCTCTTGGGGCTGAGCCAGTGGCACGGCCTACCCCATGACAGAGGACCTGCCTGGTGCACCACCAGGTGGGACAAGGAGGGACAAGGGCTGCTCTTGGAGAACGTGACTCTTAGCCGTCTTTTTCTGAGTGGCAACCACCCAGAGGAGGAACCTCCACCTCGCCTCTTAATCCCGGTTTCTGGTGGGAAAGAGGCTGAGAAACCAGAGCTGTGTGAGAGCCAGGGAGCTTGTGGGGGAGGTTGAGGTGGGAGAGTGCTGGGAAGCGTCGTGCTTGACGGGTGGATCATGTCCAGCCTTAGGCAGAGGAGCTGGCTGAGATCGCAGCCTTGGGGCCACCACAGATGGATGGAGCCCATCACAGATGGATGGACCCCAGCCCGTGGTCCCTCAGGAAGATTCGCTCGCACCGCAGCTGTCCTCGCTGTGCAGCAGAGGTGAGAGCAGCTACCTTGGGCTCTGCTGCAACATGCAGCACCAGGAACCCATGAACCCCCTTTCCTTCAGCCTTCACTGTGATGGCCCTCAGGCTGGTCCACAATGGAAACCTCAGAAAGGTCAGAGGATCTCTGGAAACTTGGGGGAAAATGTTCTGCCGGGACCCCACACACTCCGTCTTTCCCCTAGATTAATTCAATCTGCCTCAGCTTCCAGCCAAATCAAGATATGGGCTCATCTTGCTAAATATAGCTCTCAAGTAATTTCCTGCATATTGGGACCGAGTCATTTGGCAACTGCTAGATAATGTGTAACAAAAACATGGGGCAGCGGCGGACGCCTGTGGCTGCCCATAAACCATTAGCGGCAAGGTCAGCAGCCTCCGACCCTGATTGTGTAACCCCGAGCATTACCATTCCTCGGTTTATTTTCTCTTCCTCTCATGAGGACGGTAGAAATTTTAGGAACAGGGAAAGGGCATCCAGCACGATCCGTCTGCCATTTCCCAGCAATCTTCTTAATCCTACTCCTTTCTGTAAGGCTGCTCTTTTCCCAAGCCCCTCCTCAAAGGAGAGATGGAGGTGTCCCTTGAACTTAGAACGTATCGCCTTAAAGTATCATCTTAAAGTCTTAGTATAATGTCTTTACATCGTTTGCCATTCCCCAGTAACTTATTCCATATGCTTAAGTGCTCTTTGAGCATGTCTGCCTTATTCCCATCTAGCTTCCCAGGGTTTTCAGACTATCCTCCGATTTCTGAACCCCCTGCCAACGTGACTCATCTGCCCTTCAGGAATTTCTAAGTCCTCTTAAGTATATAAAGATAAAAACAAAAGAAGAATCAGAGTCCACATCCGTCTAGTTAACTATTCTGTCTTCCATGGTGACTGAAAGGGAAAGAGTATAAAAGAAAAAGTCACACAGAAAATGGTCACTTTCCATGGCACGTCCTCCTGGCGTCTGGAAATCATCACTTCAAGGACTGCCTGAACTGGAGGTCGCATCAGGACTAGGAGCTACTCACGGACCTACCTTCCATGAACGTGTCTACTCCCCTCTCAAATCCATCTGTACTCTTGGCCTCCGCAATATCCTGTAGCAATGAGCTATTTAATTATGTGATATGTGCCACAGTTCTGCAGTCCCTTCTCACTAGGTGAGATTAACATCCTTTAAGCATTCCTCGTGGAGACTGTCTATCACCTCATTATCCCAGACAACCGCTTCCAAAAGCAATAATGTTTGTCTGTGGTCCAGCGGCCCCCAGTTGGAACAATGTTCCTTACGAGGACAGACCGAGAGCCAGACGCCTTAAAAGCATCACCCAGGGATACTGCATTACATCAGTAGTCAGCCTAGTCCCGTTTTGTGCCTGACTCCTGGTGATGCCAGCACTTCCAGAGAAAAACTGTGAGCAGTAAGCAGTTCGAGTATCCCTCTCAGAAGAACAGAGTATTAACCCTGACGAGTCAGAGGTGAATTTATGCAGTGAAGCCAAACTGTTGACAAAACTGGGTATTCTTGTTATCCATGGAAATATCACAGGTTTGGGGGGGTTGCATTTGTTTGTTTTTAATTCCTGCTAAGTGCCTGACCTCAAAGACACCTTGAAGTAGAGCTCCCCTTTTTAATTACGTACCCTGTGAAGAAGTACTCTTTTGTTAGCATTTCTTTCATCACCTTCCTCTTCTAATCAAACGTCCCTTTCTCCTTGCATTATGAGGCACAGCAAATACAAGTTTCTGATCTCCCAACTATGTATGTTCTTCTGCTTACTCATTCCAGCTCTTACAATTTACCCCAGGAGGTCAGCGGCCATTTCTGTTCTGCAGCTTTGCCCTGGGCTGTTTCAACAATAATTTCCAGATTCATTTCCTGACGACTGTTGCTTTTAGCCCACATTTCCTATGCTGGTTCCCACATAGCTTTAGCCCTGCGTCCATTACACTGCATGTTTGCCACCTGCAGCTTCACTTATCTCAGTGATTTGTGACACTTTAAACACAGTTGCACTTACTATTTGTCCTGTCTCCACTTGGAGATGTGGATGGGCTTTTGTTCCATTCACAGACAGCACAGATACTCGTATGAATATTATGCACAGGACCAGAAGGAATCCAGTGATGCAACGCAGTATAAACGCACACTTAACTGATTTCCACCATGGGCAAGTCAGGTTTACCCACTCTCACCTTCCTCAGCTGGGGAACTCTACGTATGGGATCACCTCTTCTTCTGATTTATCACTGCAGCCTCCAAGGGAGGTTAACTCTGGTTAAATTCAGTCAAATTAATCAAACTGACTTGCACCAACCGAAATTGTATCAAGTGATATCAAACTGAACCTCTGTTCTTCATTAAGGTCCCTAATTTACCGCATTAAGTGCTGTTATGCCTAAACAATGATGGATGAGCTTCAGGAAGCACTGGAAGGTGGTTTGGAGAAAACACATCTTCAGTTGCTGATTTCAGCCTAAGCAATCCTGCTGGGATTAGGGTCATATCTAGCCATATGAAACCATAACCCTTCGCATGGTTTCCAGCTGGAGACGTAACTCATTCCAGGCCAACTGCAGGTCAAGCTCATTCCAGCATTCGTGCATCCAAATGGACTCTGGTTTGCTGAGAGGTTCATGGGACCCTGAGGAACCTTGTCTGAGATTCATGTTTGCAAGAGAGGATTTCCCTGCTGGAATGCACCTAAAATATCCTTATTAACTAGTGAAATGAGAAGTGAATGTCTCCTCATTTTCTGACCAAGGAGTTTTTTCTTTTGCTACAGTTGTTTTGGCTATTCTTGTCAAATTTTGGATTGGGAAGCCCTCTTTGTGCAACATAAGCACCTTTCCAGTAGAAGTAAATCAAGGCTACATCCCTCCCACAAAGTGTCAAAATAAAGTGCAGGGAAACTGGTCTTTGTGCTTTTCAAAGTCCACATTTTTCTTATTAATTTCATAGAAGTTGTGTAACAAACTCCCCTAGTAGCTTTAAAAAAAAAAAATCACATTCCACTTATCTTAGCTATCTAGCAATCTTGCGATCATTAAATTACACCTGGCACAAACACAGATGAGCCAAGAAAGAGCTAGGCAATGTATTTTCACTGAAATATTTCAACGAAAAGGGGCATTTCTCGCCAAAAACTCATACGTTGTGAAAAAAGTTACTGTGACAATTAAAATCAGCAATGAAAAACAAATCTTCTAAAAAAAGGTTCAGGTTTTAATCTTTAGAATCAAATTATTTTAAAAGAAAAGAAAGTAGAAGGCCCCTTTTTAACTGAAAAGTAAACTGAAAACCAAAACAATTCCTCAATTTAAATAGCAACATTTTAGAGTAAATAAAAATGATACACTATCTTCCACAATAAGGTAAATGAGCATTTTTTAGTCATCTGTACTCCCAGAAAAGATGGCATCAACTTTTGCCATTTTCAAGATTAAGTACAGAAGTTCTCCCATCTACTTCCCTCTGATTGCTTTTTCACACGTACACGATACATTTTTCATACACAATTTTCAAGTGCTGTATACCAGCTAAGGCTTTCCTCACAACATGGGATAACAGTGATAGAAATTTTACCCTTCAACAGATTGTGATACTATATTAAGGTACTTTGAGATTTAATAGATAATACATATCTCTGAAAAACCCTAACCTAAGAGCAGGCTGTTTGCCACTTTCCCCTATGAGATGATGAGTTCTGTAGTCTGAGCATCCCTGTCTGATCTTGGGGAGTTAGTCACACTGCTGCAATGCACTGCTGTATTTTTATTGCACATAACTACAATGTGTGAGTTACCACTGGGTGAAAACATGCCCCATTATGCCAGTGAAGACACAGCAAAAAATACTGTCGTACCACTTTTAGGGTGAGAAATTACAAAGGGCCTGAGAAGACTGAGTTTGCAACCCCACCCTCAAAAACTTGGAAAGAGTTCAGATACTACAAAGATGGGGCCAGACAGACTTTGCTTCAATATTTCAATAAACAAAATTCCCAGGCCAAATCCCTGGTCTTAAACAAATGAAAGAATAAAACTTCCCCTTTAGTGTTTTGGTGGAACGTTGTTTTTCAATGAACACTGTGCTTCAGTGAATGGCAAAACTGCTGCAGTAAACGTAGAGGGATTCCTCTCCAGATACACAGCCCAGACCTGACCTCGAGCTTGGCTTGAAACTGCTTCTTATACTCTTCCTGCAGGGAGGGATTTAGGAGTTTGACAGTACTAATGCAGGACCAGAAGGTCTGAGGAGCTTGAGGACATGAAGACCACCTTAAGCAGAAAAGGACTCTGGAAAGGTATTGCCAAACAGTTCTGGGGTATTATAAAACTTCCCATATGAATTCAACAGAGATTACTCATCAGGCTTCTCTGCTGAATTCCTTTTTGTTGCTTAAGTCAATGTGAAGTTACCAGGCACTGTTTTCCACCTCCAGCAGCACTGCGAACCTCTCCTTCTACAGCACTTGGTAGGCTCACTCTTCAGGAACTTCTACCACTGTTGCAGAGTGTTTACTCGCGGTTTGAGAAAGGAGATTGCAAGCCACAACAGCAAAAGGAAAAAAGGGGCAAGGCAAAGCAATGGCTTCAAATTAAACAGTGGCAACAAAGTCACGAAGGCAGAGCAGGTGAATGTCTTTCTCACGAAGAATGTCCCAAGACCGGCTACAGATCTGGGGGCTGGTCTTCCAGAATCCCTTGGGATGCCCAAAATAAATGCCCAGTTTGTGGAACTGTTGGTCCAACTCCCCCAATGCAGAGATTACGTGACAGCCCGTCGATCTAGCCTGAATGACTGGCAGAGACCCATCGGAGGCAGCAGAAGTCAATTAAGTCTCTGCTTACACACAGGCTTTCTGAGCCAAGCTAAATTTTTATAACCCCAAACGTTCTGTTTCAAATTCTAAACTCACACTTTCACATCCCTTCCAGTAGAAAATATGTGAATTAAACACATGTGTAACAGACAGACAGACAAACACACTCACTCAGAGCACCTTAGGAGACCCTGACAGTTACCGGGTGGTGGGGTGGAGGGGTGGGTTGGTTTTTTCGGCGAGGAGGAGGCATGTTTTGTTTTTTACAAGGAGCAAGTAGAAAGACTTGATGTGATGGGCTGTGCGGCGCAGCTGAAAGCCCAGTGGGAAAGGAAGAAGTCACTGCCCTTTAAAAAAGCCAGAGGTCAAATCAATGCAAGGACTCCTCTGATCTCCCGGAGTTAAGCAGGGTTGCAACCATCCCATCACATTCTCCAGGGCCCCATCCTGAGCAACAGCCTTAGCTCACGTTTCACCTTTTCCAGGCATCGCTTCGCATTTCTTCCTATTAACTTCTTGTGGCTGGCCCCGGCACAGAAATGTGGGGATCCACCTGGTAACAGCTACCCTCAGAAAGTTCAGGCTTCAGGCTCTTTTTCCATAAGCAGGCAAATGTTCAAATACTTGTCCAAAAATACAGGTACAATCTGGCAGCACAGCTCACAGGAAACATCCCTCACGTGGGAGTTTCAGCACTTGCTGTTTCTAGAGGTGCCAGAAATACTAGGGGCGGAGGGAGTGCTTTTCTAATAGTATTTGGAATATTTCTCACATCATTATGAATGTAGCTAGGAGAATAATTTATAATGAATCATTTTATTTTAATTAATTTCCCTGTTTATTCTTTGAGTGAGTAACACACACCCTCAACTGCCTTACGTGTACTTGCAATTTCTTTCTTAGTAATTAGGGCCAGGAATAATGGGGGGAGAGGCTTGATTGCAGGCAGTTTTGGGGTTCATTTTATCTTTGAAAGTCGAGATTTTTCAATGGGTACATCTTGTGACTCACATACTGCAATTCTGCACCGTGATGAGATGATTGTCACATTTTGGCTTGAATTTCAACACCAGCAGGTGTCACTTCAAATCTCAAAGTGGTTATCCACAAGCGTCTTGCAACTGTCACAAACTTTGCTATTTTAACAAAGAGACTTGCGGTTAATCACAGTGAACCCAAAAGTGGTTCACACACTCAGAAGAGTTAATTTTCAGCTGTTACAAGAGGACACATGCTTTTTACAGTCTCACAAAAGCAATGCATAAAAGAAAAAAGATTTACTCATAGATGTGGTTTATTTTGCTGCATGTGTTTATGAAGGAGGCAGTTTCACACCAAGAAACAGGGATCTGAAGACATCCACGGCCAATTCTTCCTTCATGAAACTCGGAGAAGACAGATAGATTTCAGTAAGTTGAAATACCTACTCGATATCTATGCAATATAAGGACAAATCCTTTACGGGTGAAGGGTTCAAGGCCTCTAATTACAAGCTATATTCCTTAAGAAAAAATCAGCTCTGTTCATCTGTTGTCATCAGAGTGCTTGGCTCTGCTTTCTGCTTCAAGAGAACAGACTCAGCCCTGTCGCGGCCTTCTGAATGTTTCACCGGGGTGGTGACAAGCCTTTTTGCTGTTTTCTCAGAAGAGGACCATGATACTTGAACCATATGTCATCACTTGAAGCCCACATGAGTTGTAGGACTTCCTCTCTGTGTTAAGTGGAAGATATATTCTTTAGCAAAGTCTTTTATCTGCCTGAATGCAATTCAGCCAGCCTGAATTTCTTCTAAATGCCTTCCATCTGCTTTCGATTTGACTCTAGCAGGCTTTCAAGGTAGATATATTCTCCTGTTTTGTTTAATTATTTCATCCACACAGAGATACCTTGCTGTGCCAGGCTTACTCTGCCTGCTCTTTATTTCAGGTATAAGCTGAGTACCCGGTTTTCTGAGTTTTATGAATTTGACTAGTCTCTACCCATCTTACTGTGTTCAACAGATGCTACTGTGTGCAGTTCATACCTTGTCTATAGGAAGCTGACTCCCAGAAGACGGCATTTCAGCAAGCTACAAAGAACAATTTGGAGGCACCATAATTTGCCAGAAGGTAACTATTTCTGAGTCTGCATACACTGTAGGAGAGGACTGTGTCTTTTTTCTAACCGGTGGAAACACAGGAATTGACAGATAATTTCGTAACAGTGGTGCTTCTAAATGGAGTATCTTGTCACAGGCAGTTATCAGCTGCTTCAGAGGAAAAAGCAAGGATTTCTTTAGTACTCAGTTAACAGAGAGTATGATCTGAATCAAAACTATAATTCTTCAACAGTCCACTGTCTGCCTTCCTCCAAACCCAGGTCACAAGTGTGATGCCACAAAAGCTGATGGATGCTTTAGTCTAGCAGAAAGGGGAGATGTATTTAAAAAAAAAAAAAAAAATTAAATCGAAGTTTGATGTCTTGCCTTCAAATCCTATCCCAGCATTGTGAATTTAGAGGTTTTCCATGAAGTAAAACTCTGTTTTTGTTCAAGCCCTCTACACATGTCCCATACACAACAAATCCATCCCTCTTTTCCAATGTTAGTGCTACCTATGACAGTTTGCTGTGCTGGGCATTCAGCTCAGTTTCTTGTGTTTTCAACTCGCTAAATGAGATCTGCCAGCTGGTATAAATGGAAAACACACTGGAACCCTTGGATCTCTGCCCATATACATTAGTTGGTGGTGGTTTTTTTTTAATTGGGGAGGAAAACTGGATGAGACCTTGACATCATAAAGGGTGCACTGTGTGAAAGAGAGTCTCCAAACAGATATGAAGTTTTTCCAGGAAAAATACATGAGAACACTTGATATAGAAGAAAGAGGATCTCATGGTCAAGAGATGCCCTACATAACAGAAAGGTTCCTGTGAGGCCGAGGTTCAAAAGAGATGGAAAACAGTTGTAATGGATCAAAAGCGATTGTTAAAGAAAAATATGCGTCGCCCATAGGTGTTTATGGGCAACTTCTGTTCATAAGCATCGAAGGAGAAGAGCTCGCCAAAAAAGAAGGTGTTTCGAAGACAGCTATAGCCAAAGATTATCACTAAACAACACAGGCATCTGAAATCCAGCCTGGCATGTGGGACTAAAAAAAAAAAACCAAACACCAGTCTCTTAATCAACATTTTTCCCCCAGCCACAAAATGTAAGCCAATCTATTTAGTTAGAAAAACATGGTTTATTGCAATCTAAGTAATTTTTATTTCTTTATATACCACAAGATGTAAACTAATCTAGTTAGAGAAACATGGTTTCACTGCATTCTGAGTAATAGCCCCTGCTTTTCTACACTCTGATATGTTTTTGTGATGCTTTTACCACTTTCTCTGCAAGCCTAATGGGTTTCACATCGCCTCAAAACCTCTTGGCCACTCCCTTCTGGAGACCACTTGGATTTCACAGCATATGTTGGGGGTGGCATGAAAAACCCTCAATGCGCTGCAGTGGAAAAACAATTTGTAACAACATTTCCTGAAGCAATAGGTTCCAACCCATTGAAACTCTATTTACCATATGCTTGAAAGACTCCAGGAACAACAGAAAGTCATGCATGGATGCCTCTGTGCAAACGCAAGTCAAGTAAAAATAGATCCTTCTGACCACCATCCAGCTGCACTTGAGGAGGCCATTTTTAGCTTTCCTGAGTACCTAAGCACTCCTCAATGCTCATAATTTTATACCTAGGAAGGCGCTGCTCTTACCCCATGGAAAGACAATGGAAAATATTAGGGCAAGTTCCCCGCTGATTTCCTTGGGACTTGCAGGCGCATACACCCAAAGAGGAACTGCTCCTGAGCGCTCAGGGCAGAAGGGTGAAGTCTGCACAGAGAAGATACACACATAAAAATGCAGACATATTGCAGTACCATACGCCAAGTGGGTAAACATTCCCACCCACCAACCTCCCACATCTGTGCAAGTGTCTGCCTGGCCTGGTTAGGTTCCCCTTGCTGAAGCAATTTCACAAGTGCTTGAGTGCCATACATATTTTCCATACGCAGACCCAAGTGTGTGTTTGTTTTCTGCAAGTTTGTCCCCAGAAGAAGGGGAAGGTTGACTTCCAAAACCCCTCACTCTGTTGTCATTCATAAGACAGCAACTCAAGCAAGTTTCCTGAAACCAAAACTGCCTAAGAGAGAGATGTGGCCAATGTCTGCACAGCCAACTGACCACTAACATTTACCAACACCTAGCATGTCTGGTCAGACAGTTCTGTTTTCCAAATATTGCCCTTAGAGGTCACAGCTTAGAGAGGTCAGAACTTTAGTTTGGTTAGGATGAGTATTAGGGTGTATTTAACCTTTTTTAGGTTTGGAAAGTACATTAAAAACATGAAGGAGTGGATTCATGAAAGGATTTACTATTGGGCTAACTCTCCTCTCCTGGAAATTACTGATAAAACTGCCAGTGCTGTTTAATAAGTTGTGTTTGGGTTTTGGTTTTTGTTTTGTTTTGTTTATTTTTCTTTTAAACCAGTACAGGGTACTTCAGTGAGATTTTTTAAAATATTTCTTAGTTGAGTACCCAGAAGCAAAGGTCAAGGGAGAGAGCTAACCACTGCCTAGAAAGGGGTTATAGGGAAGATGGAATTGAGGGCTTTTCAGAGGTGCCTGGAAAAAATGACAAAAGGCAATGGACACAAATAGCACAAGGTAGGTTGCAACTGGGTATCGGAAAAAAAAAAAAAAAATGTTCACAGGGAGAGTGGTCTAGCACTGCAACAGGGGTCCAGAGAGGTCCTTGTCAAATCTCTCCTTGCGGACTTCCAAACTCAACTGGACCAGGCTCTGAGCAACCAGACCTGACTTGGAAGTTAGCCCTGCTTTGAGCAAGAAGTTGGATTAGGGACCCCCAGAGCTCTCCTCCAACCCAACCCATGGCCCAGGAGAGAACTAGTCATGTTTTTCATACTGTCATTGTAAATGTTCTTTGTACCTTCCCTCTTTAACGTCTCTGGGTGTGTCTGGTCTTATTTCTGAGGAAAAGCAAAACAAACCATGCAATTGCACTTTAAATTATTATTTTTAATGTGTATGTCCATGACTCTAATATTCATATGTATTTCAGCACATTCTGCCAGTGAGAGTTTTCATTTACTCAGAAAACTCTTTCAGTATTTTAAAAGTAAATATAGTCAAAGTTGAATAACTCATAGGATATGGACCCACTGGTTCTAGATACTGTGGTCGAATGTAGGTCACATCACTAGTGCTCGAAGGTTTTCCTTTCAAAGGATTCCAGGAAATAAGCTGCTGTGCATACACATTCATGCCACAATTTATACCAATTAGCATCTGTGCCTGGAGTCTTGACAGTAAGGATAGCTGAAATGTTTTTAATCAAAATATGTTTGATGAAAACTGGGGGTTTTGTCAAAAATTAACACTTCAAGGGACTAAAATAAATAGTTTGCGTCAGAATTGTCCAATATATCAAAAAAGGGACTGAAACAAGAATATTTATTGTAAAGGAAAAGGGGGGGAGGAGGGTGTAGAATGGAAGCTTTTTAGTATTTACCATATATACAGCACACATCCAACATATATTTTTTACTTCTTAATAAATAAAACTATCCTTTTTTTATGAGTATAACTACCTTTATTTCAGTTCTCTGTGCAAAAAATAGTGTTCTTGGCCCAGTCCTCCCTAACGGAAAGGCTGAGGGGAGAGATACGTGGGAAAAGAAAGGCCTCTTTTCAGAGGTGACCTTCCAGGTAAGAACTGAAGCTTCTTATACCGTTGCCAATGAGTTGCTTGATCTATGAATAACGAATGAGAGAACACGAATGTCCAAGGCTGCCTGGTGAGTTAGCACCTCTGGACAGTTTGAATTCCCCATAAATATAAAGATTAAGGCAGTTTTTGAAAGAAAGTGCAGTAACATTTACTTGTATGTGCCCAAATGAACGGAGAAGCCAAAGAACCCCTGGACTCAAACACAGAAATCTCCTGGTTCATCACATGCAGCCCCTTGCAGTCAATGTATAACAACATTTATTCAGAAAGGTCCACCAAACTTGACTCCACATAACTCTACACACCACAAGCCACAAAACACTTCCATGTAATCTATAACAACTTAAAATCTTTAATTTGAAAAACCAAAAGCCACAAAAAAATACAATGTGCTACAGGCAGAAAGAAGAAACCCTAAGTCCCTGCAAGAACAGGTAATTTGTTAGGCGATAATGCCTACTGGTCAGAGAAAGTGGCCCATACTCCATGCTACTTAGGAAACACACAAAAACAGAGGAGAAGAATGGCTTCTGCCAGTTTAACTTAGGGAAAAATTCTTCCTGACCCTAACTCAAATGCTGGTTTTACCCTGAGTACATCAGCGAGACACAGCCACAAGGCACTCGAGCATTTTTATGACACCAAAGGGAGCAATGGATGGGGTCACTTCTCTTATCTCCAGGGATTCAAGAGAAAGAAGGTAAAAAACCCAGGATCAACAAAACATTCAAGGTTAGAAGGGAAAATGAAAACAAATAAATAACAAATAAATAAATCCTCCCCTTCGTAGGCAGCTGGTAGAATTAAGGTGCATCAGACAAGGGCAGGTACCGTAAGCCTACAGTCCCATCCCCGAGAGCAACTGTTAACTGATGCTGATGAAAGTGAGACCTACATGCCCCAGCCTACCAACACATTCTAGTAGAGTTAGGGAGCACTTGCCTTCACAACAAGCTGCCTAGCACCCCTACCTGAATTTGCAGTTTCTCAGGTAGTGACTACAATGAGAAATGAATACATAATCAGACTAGTTTCTGAAAAAGAAAGAAAGGTGTGGGAACCTAAAAGCCTAAGGTGTTTTACTTGTCTTCAAGTAGGTTCTTGCTCCTCTGCTGGAAGTGGAGAAGAAAAAAGTGGGTGTAATCTCCGTCGCTAAGGGCAAAGTCATGTACAGTCAAGGTGGATAAATGTTGAAAGGTTTGGTTTGGATAAGCACTCAGGAGTTGGGGTGCTTATCTACATCTTCGCTTATCTGGAGCACTTCGATCAGCAGCACTGAGCCAGGAATCATGCCACAGTGTGATCTTTGGGCTCTTCCCAGAAGGTTCCCAGCACCGACTCTCACCATCCTGGCCAAGTCAGGGATGTCCAGAGATGTGACGCTCCGAGAGCAAGCCACGGCTCCTGCGTCCTCATCCCTGGGTGAAACAAGGAGAAGGTTGCTTGTACGGCAGGACAAGAGATATATATAGTTTGGAGAGTGAAGGTGATTTTCATCAAATCCAAGAGAAGATTCTGTTCAAGTTTGGGCAGGAGATTCAGAAATGTTCAGATTTTTATCTAATTGATTTGCATGCCCCTGTTTATAAGGAGATTCCAGACGTGGAACTACAGACTGTTTATTATTGCTTGCACAACTGTCATTTTTAGACAGCTTCAATTCCACCCAAAGTTCCTGGGGGTGAAATTCGCCTCCCATACCTCCTGCCTAAAACTTAGGCGCCTAGTCTAAACTCTTTGGCTAGGCTCCATTGACAGCCGGTTGAGAGAGGCTGGCACCTCCAGGGAGCGATTCATCCCACGTATCTTAGACACCTATCTTCTGTGGAGATGAATCACCCACCAGAAGGGCCTGTCCCTCCCCAGCAACTGCAGGGAGGCTGGATGACTTGCTAAGACTAGCCCCACTGTCTGGAGCCCCAGACAAATGCCCTCGTGCTCCCACCAAAGCAGGCAAACGTTGTACTTGGTTTCCCAATAAGCCAAGGGAAGAATGAAGCGGGAAGTGCTTTATCATAAAGACCTTTGGAAGTCTAACTCCAAAGGGAAAGCAGAGCACCTAAGCAGGAATAAGAGGCTTAAATCAACTTGTGGATTTGGGCCTAAGTGACTTCCCGCAAGCATTCATACTGATTTAAAACACTACTTTTCCACTCATGCTTATGATTTTCCCCCAGCTGTGGTCCCCTTTGAAGATTCTCTCATGAATCCTTTACTGAAACATCTCTAAACTCCTGGATAACCAGGGAAAAAAAAAAAAGAAAAAAAAAAAGAGACAGAAACAGAAATCAGCATGAAGGAAAGTCTCCAGCAGCACTCACAAGGCATCCCACTGCACAACATTTTGCCAACAAAGCAAACAAAAGCTGTGAGGCCTTTTCTCAGCCGCAGGCTCGAGAAGCGATCGCTCGCACCAACCTTCTGCCCGCTGCCCCTGAGCCCGTGAGTCCCACCTAGTGACCCCGGAGGAGAAAGCCACCCTGCCCTCTGCGCTGAGCCCCCTGCAGCGCTCCTCCCCATCACATCCCATTTAACTCAGCACAGTAGCCCATAAGAATTGCTGGGTTTATTCTTATGTTCCTTGCTGAGAATGAAACATTTTTATTGACATGGAAAGATTGCGCCATGTGCATAATTGCTGCATACAACAAGATGGAAACCACAAGCAATAAAACACTCCATGGGCGATGACTCGTGTTTACAGTAAATAGGAACGATGCTGCCAGATGTCAGCAGCACCAAATCATGTGTTGCTTATCCCAGGTCTCCAGAAGAAGGAAATAAAACCCCACCATGGATATTTTTATTTCTGGTGAGGGGATGACTGCTGGGTTGATTGCATCTCTAAAGCTCTGGGTAAGTGGCAGAGACAGGAACTTATTTTTGTTTCAAGAATTCTTGTACATTATAGTGGGAAAATGACTTTAATAGTTTTTCAAATCCCAAAATTTAGAAATACCATGTTCCTTTGTCTAGATCTGCTAGTGTGCTGAGCCTGCATTGAAGCCCAGGGGAGCAACTGAACACAGAACATTTGTTCCATATGCCACCCCTCCCCCAGGCCACAAAACAGCTCCCAAGAACCTATAGTTTGAGACTCTGGTGAGACACCAAATGTCACAATGCAACTTGCCAGGAGAAGGAAGTAGAGGAGATCAAAGGCATCACTGGTGTCCCGGGAACCAGGGCATATCCTCCTTCTAGCAAAGTCTTTCAAATCAAGGCTGCAGTCTTTCCAAACACTCTGCTATAGCTCAAAAAGAAGCGACGGGCTTAATTCCCGAGTAAGACTCACCAGTTATGCAGAAGGCTGGACCAGAGAGCTCTTTATGGATTATAAAACCTATGAATTTCTGCAGCTCCAGCCACTCATTTAGGACCCACAGGATGGATTTTAGGACTACGTTCCTGAAAAGACCCTAGCCATTTTGAAGTGCTCCCTTTAGGAAGCCTTAGAAGTCCCCATGTGAAAGAAGTGCTGGGAATCAGCCTGGAAAAAAAATTCAAGACTTCTCTATGAAGGATTCAAGTTGTCCATACAGCTGAAACAGCCAGTACAACTGGCCATTTCTGGCAGCTTTGCTTCAACTGCCTAAGTTTGGGCATCCAATTTTCAGTCTCCCTGCTCTGCTATCCTTTGTATGCCTGGTATAAAGAATAAATCCCAAACCCTACTTTTCAGACTTCAGTGTCACAGTCTATGAAATACAGTTGTCTCTGGGCATGTCTAGATGGAATTTGCCAGCAGATGCGGTCTTGCACTTCCTTTATGCTCCAAATTGCCTAGAAATGAGCCGGCTCCAAAACAAATGCTGGCTGTGAGTATATAGCTGGGCGTACCATGCTGAAAGCCATCACGCATTGTCTCAAGCTCATAGTGGAGTTAATAAGCCAATACGATGTTTGTTCAGGATGAATGCAGGCAGAAGAGCCTGCATCTGTTGAGCAGAGTGACAGAGTGAGTTTGCCTGCATCGAGACATATCCCAGTGATGCCAAATATTTGAGTGGAAATTTTAAAACATGAAATTCTCTCAGGACCAAAATTGTTTGTCTTAAATGAACAGCATCCAATTAAACCAGTTGGATTTGATCCTTAATGTCAGTATCAGAGGTAGCTGCATTTGGAAGTCAGGCAATTAAGGAAAGAAAAAGATATAGCAAATATACCAGAAACAGGATGTCTGTAGACCATCATTTTTTAAGTAGACTGATAGCCCACTGACTGCAAAATCTCTGCCTGTCCATCACAGGGTTCAAACTGTCCTCTGAGCCTTCCCTGTCAATTCACATAACTCCTGGTAATGGTCTCTTGGCAGTTTCACCCTGGAAACTAATAAGCAGGCAAATTACAGTGTCTTGGACTTATTTCAGAAACACAAGTACCTGATCTCATTCAATAATGCATGACGCTAACAGTCCTCGTTGCAGATGTGATTATCCTTGTAATGGTGTATTGTGGAGACCACAATCTGGCGTATGACCTCATACTTATCTGCAGCTGCAAAGCACTACTGGATTCAAGGTTTAGGCTACAAGTGGCCTCAATTCAAATATGTCCAGTACTCTGAGACTCTCAGTCCTAAATCCCCCGTAAGACCAGACAGTGACCTGCTGTCTAAGCCAAATTCTCACCTAGTGTAAGTAAGTGGAAAAAACATAAATTTTCAAATTGCATTTTTTTTAATTTATTTTTCCTATCCAGAGCACCGAATCTAAAATAGTTCCAAAACTACTAGTCCCAGCAGACTGGCATGTTTCATCAGGAATTGTTGTCCATATAAGAATAATGTTATCCTGTCAAATCTAAGTGTTTTTCCTAGGTTGAATACACTGATCACAACTTTTCTAACGCAAAACTCTCCTGAAATTTTCATTTCACTGCATCTTCCACCTCCTTGGCAAGTATTTTGATTTCCTGCTCTTATTAGGAAAGTTACTTAGAAACACTGATATTCCCTGTGCGAGGAAAGCACCCATAACTAGCCAAAATTTGTTCGGTGGGGAGGACGCAGCACACTGAAAGAGGCACGACCCTGTCACTCACACCTAGAGAAGCCCTTCCAAACATCCTTGCTCTGCAGATTTTTTTCAGCTCAAGATGAGGCCTGTGTCCATTACACAACTCCCTGCACACATGTGTTCCCACTGCACAATCCATGGATGCCCCAGGTCAATAACCCACATCACGTAGCTCAAACCTTTGGCTTATTCCAGTGCAGTGATCAGTTTTTCTACTACTTCCTACAGACCTAGAAACCTGTTTGTCTTCTGTTAGTTCACAATGTTCAGAAAAAAAAATGTCCTCCCTGTCGCTGCTTTCTTTGCTCAGGTCTGAGGAGCACCTGCTATGCATCAGAAAAGTTTCTTGTATCACTGGCAGCCTTCCCCTGTTTGTGAATGGCTCTGCCCATAAACAAACACCCTGGTCTTGGTTTCATACTGCCAGAAAACATGGGGCTTTTTCTCCTGTACACAGTATTTGCTTTGTATTCCACTGACCTTCACTGACTGTCCTGTCTAACCACAATTTTGATACAATGGGGTTTCCTCCACATGTTTGTGGCTTCAGGGTGACGTTTTAACACATTCATGAGCTCCAAGTTGGTTACAGCAAACCCTCAGTTACTCAAGATCTCAAATACCTATAGCACTCTGCTACTCTAAAGGGACTTGTGTTCCCTCAAGGTCAGCTAATAACATCGGGCATTCCCTCAACTAGCCCACACCTTGGCAGAGCAATGTATTTATTGGTCCTAATTCACACAGCTGAAGTTCACAAGGATGGCAGCACACGAGTTTACCTCCAGTAAAGGAACATCTCTCCTTGAAAGTCAGTCTGTATTTTTCCACCTTCAAGAAAATTCTCCATGCCATCAGCTGCTCTCATCCTGCTTTTGCTTGCCTGAGGTCCCATTAAGAAGCCACCCCATAGCTTCTAATGCCTGTAAAATCTGGACTCGCATCATAGGTGCAAATTTGAAAAGGAGGGTGCGATTAATCATTCAGTTCCCATGAGAAAAGGTGGATCACCTTTTCATCTCTTCAAAATCAAGACTGGATAACTCTCTGGAATATATGCTTCGGCCAGCAAACCACTATGGATTTTCTCCACTGGAATAATGAGCTGCCATTCTCAATGACCTGTGATAAACAACGGATTGGACTTGTTGATTAATGGCCCTTTGAGCTGAAGGTAGAAACCTTCCCACACACAAAGACCTGTAACCAGAGCTCCTCAGACCTCCAAATATCCCTGCCCAGCCAGAAGACTACAACTCTTAATGGCAAAACATTTCCTGCAAGTTCCAGCTAATCTACATCTCATTCACCTGCATCCCCATCACTTCCTTTTAGCACTAGCTAATTAATAGTCCTGAACACCAGTCAGTGTCACAGCAAGTGCTTTCTCCTACATTTTTTCCCCTTTATCTTGATTTCATTAACTCCCCATCCTTCTCTATCTCACTACATATTTTATGCCTGCTCATCCATACATAAATGCTCCCTCTTCTCCCTTCTTCCTGTCAAGATATATGTGCACACGCATCTAGAGCCAAACCTGTCCAATTTGGTCTTCTGACCATTCAGCAGAAGCCATTTACCCCAGGGAAACTCCTACGATAATGCAAGAACCGACTCCTACAGTGCTTTGATTTCTCTGCCTTAGCCAACTGCAGTAAGATTTTCATACCCCCCCTTCAATCTATAACAGGATGTTTATTGTTCATGATGGGAAAGATAAACTGCCAGGGCACACAGGGTTCTTCTGGGGGCTTTTCCGAGAATAAAAATACAAATTCTTACCTAAATTACAGTTAAATGAACAACAGCACTCTCTGGCTGTATTTCTAGGGCACAGCATGCACCAAGGATGTGCTGCATCCATGGCTCAGGTTTAGGTCCCCTGAACAGGCTCAGCCCTCACGGGCAGCCTGCACAGGACCGGCTCACAGATCAAAACAGCAAGTGGTGGATGAGCCACTTTCTGCCTTGTGCCTGAGCTGCTCTACTTGGAAATCCACTCCTGTCACTCCTCACCAGGAACAGCGTCAGCCAAGAGGAGTCAGCCTGGACACTAGGGACGCTGGTCATGGACGTCAGCTTGAGGCTGGATGTGTCCCATGTGGTCACCCCAGACAGAAATAACTCTTGCTTTTGAGCACCAGAACAGCTGGCTTTGAGGAGAATTCAAAGGTGGCTCCTTGCGGAAGATTCCCCTAATTTAATAGTTGTAGCCTTTCTAAAACATCTGTCCCCTGAAGGCAGACTGTCAGCCAAAGGATCCCGTATTTCTGTCCTCTCACCAGCTCCCCGAGGAGGATCCATCCCTCCACAAGAAGTCTGTCTGCACAAGATCCCACCGAACAAGGCAGCGGCCTGTTCTGCCCATCACTCACAGCCGGCGGGGAAGCCCGGAGTCACTGCCGAGGCTTGTGTCAATAAGCACCGGCAGAATGTCCTCTCTGTTTCCCTTTAGCACAATAAACTATGCCTCCCCCCTTCCCTCATCTCTTTCCTCCACATCCAGACGCGCGCACCACAGGGATGGACCCCTGCTCCCTTTCGCTACCCCCAGTTCCTCCCCCATTTTCCTGTCTCCACTTCTGAGGAAGCGTCTCTTATATACAAGGGCAGTACACAAGTAGCTTTGACTAATTTTGCATGGGCAACATAACAGTGGTATGAAATTTCCAGCAATGTCCTGGGGAGGGCCAGCAAAGGACCCCTGAGACTGCTGAAGTGGAAGAAGTTGTGTGCCCTGCTTACAGACCCCCAAAGCTAGCTAAAGAAATAGGGAAGGGACAACACATTAACCCAGCAACACTGATTTCACATCCAGGAAAACATCTGATAAAAGAAAGGATGAAAATTAAACATCTACGTCTTAGAGTAAGGATTTGTAAGGTACTAAAAAGAAGTCAAGGTTTTAGACTAGGATGTGAAAAGACGCCAGAGTCTCAAACTAAATTTTTGCCACAGCTTTTATAGCTGACATCTTCTTTACATATATCAAATCATGCCCTGTAGCCTACGCAGTTTAAGCACATATACCTACTTCTCTATCTAACGCATCATTTTCTAACCTATCCCCCTCTATTAGCATGTTCTACTTTTTACCCCGTACAGCAGTAATTGCAGAGACTATCTCTGTAACAGAAAGCCAAATATTAGGAAGTCATTTGTGGAGAAAGCAAGCAGAATACCTCTCCTCCTTAACCCTCTGATGGTTAAGGTAGCAAGAATAACTACAACTAACAGCAATTAAGCCCCATACAGGTGTTCATCTTCAATGAAAATGCAAACAGCCTGCCTGTGAGGAAGGTGTATTTCAACCCTCACCTGGGGTGACTGACTCATCCAGAGGAAGAATAAAAATGAATGGCTGTGGCTTGTTTGGGCTTAGGAAGTCAGACTCAGCTGGGGGGGGGGAGGAGAGAAGTGAGTACTCACTCATGGGAGGTGTTTTAGATGGCTCTGTATGAGTGTTGGCTGGGGACAGGCTTTGGGATTAGCCTTTTTGTTATCTTCTCTAATTAGATGGAATATTATTTCTTCTTTCCTTTATTTACCTCTTTCTCTAGTTATTCTCTTTTGTATGCTTTATTCTACCCATTGCACAGAGATTTCTTAGCTAGTTCTCTACCCTGAGTATGTATCTACACACCTGATGGTGGAAGGTATGGAAGGCTAATGAGAGGAAACTAGCCTTAGGGCTTCTAAGATAGTACTGGTAGGGAGGGGGGAAGCTTTCTTAAGTCCTAAACTGGAGCCAACAGCACTCTGCAGAACTAGAGCAAGAAAACTAGGGCAGGAATGAAGACTTTCTTGTGAGGTCTAAAGTTCTCCTCATGTTCCCAAGGACATGGAGGAAGCAGCTGTGAGAAGCGACTGTGGAGCTGTCCCTTTGGCTCCCTCTTCCCTGTCCTACACTTCATCCTATCTGACTTGAAAGGAAAATACAAAGCTCCCTGCCTTACTGGGCTTTAAGATTAAGCTTCTTGGATGAAAGGTGGGGTGAAACTTATAGCAGATGAAGGTTGCAAAGGTTGCTACTTGTCTTGATCTCAAATGAAGCGGAACCAGGCTATTTCTTTTGTAGCAAACAAGCGGCTTGTTATAATGTGCAACAAACAGTGATGTTCAGGGCTTTCCCTGCTCAAGTGACATGGTTGCTATACTTTTCCTACTCTTGTACTCCAAGGCTGCGTCTTACACTGAGTAGCAAATCCTTGCTTTCCAGCATTCATGTGCTTTCTTCTGAAAGGGAAAAAATGGGATGAGAAAGGGACTTGATCCTTGGTCCTGAGTTTCTTTACACAAAGCTGTAGAGAGATTTATTTTTTTTCCCCCAATACATTCAGCATATTTAGGTCCCTTTCATTCGTGCCTAAATGAAAGGCAACTTACAGTGGGATGTTACCCTCTAGGCTTATGAGCTGTGAACTGAGGGTGCCAGCAGTGAAGTGGTGAATAAGGGTTGCCTGCTGCTGTGGTCACATCCCAGTAGAGAGGGAGACTACAGCACCCTTGGCTTCCCTAGTAACCATTCCCTACCTGATTCTTCTCCAATGCACTAGTGAGGCATCATATGACTTGTCTCAGCCTAGTTTTGTAAGGGCTGTTGGATTCACCATGGCTCAAGACAACCCCAGCTGCACCACAACTCTTTCTCCCCAGCCCTGAGCTTGTCTAACCACCCCAGGCTCATGAGAGGTTACCTTGTGGTGGCCCTGTGAGACAGGCTGGCCTGCCCGCTGGGTAGCTTAGCGGTCCCATCACACACAATAAAGCATTTGCTGCTCTTAAGGCACGGCTGGATGAAGAGCTTGGCTGATGGAGCTGCAACTTAATACTCTACTGCTACTGGGGACAAGTGGCTTGCTCTCCACTATAAACCTGTGAGGCTGTTTAAATTGGTGGCCCTTCTGGAAGCTACAGCCTTCCCAATGACCTCAGACAACCTATTCTAAAGCTTTCTTATGTACCTTTTATACCATAGGAAGTCTCCTGAATAAAATCATATTCCGTAGCTGACCTCAAGTGTCAGACAGCTTGAGATCAGACACGACTACTGAATTGAGGCTTGCACCTTCTTGTTTGGTGTCTTCCTAAAAGGATTTTTCAGTGAGCTAGTGAAGCCTGTAACAAAAACAGACTTTAAAGAAAAAAAGATCTGAAGCTCCTTCCAAATTTCAGCTCAGTAATGAGCAGAGGAATAATTTAGTTCTCTAAAGCCAAGGGAGATGTAATGTAAAACTTGAAATACCAAACATGGAAGCAAATGGTACTGGACAAAGGATATCTAACATTAACAAACTCTAACACTAACAAACTCAAAGGAGCATTTAAAATAAAAGTAAGATGAAAAATAGCTATGGAAACTAGAACATACCTAAAGCTTAAAAATGAAACTAGATTTTAGTTGGGCTGTCCAAAACTTGCACTTGCTTTCTGAAGTGCCACCTTATGCCCAAAGGATGTTTTATAACCCTCTACAGTGAGAAAAAAAAGGAGATATCTTGATTTGTGACACAGTGTCTGGAACTAAAATCTTGAGTAACAGCCCTGACCATTTACACTGCATTTTTTTTAAAATCCATGGATCACAAAGCATTTTAATGTTCTTAACTAACACCACGTGCATCAACATCAAGTAGCACAACTCGCCTCTGATGTAGGCGGTATTATTCCCATCAGACAGGTGAGTAAACAAAGTCACAAAGAATTAAGTGTTAGGGTCCAAAAGGAAGTCTGTGGCTGAGCTGGGAACAGAAATTGTCCCTTGATACAATCCTCTTCCTTAACTGCAGGGTAATCCTTTCCTGACCTATGCATGCAACAGTAGATCACAACTGGGATATTTTTTCCTACAGAAAACATAAGGGTTTTCAATTTTTTTCTCTTCTCCCACATCTCCCCATGATGGCAGGCTGAGGCCCTTCCTTCAACTGGTGACTGTCTTGTGGCAGATGGTTAGAGCCTGACAAGGTGAAAAGGGAAACTGAGCACAACTGACCCAAGGTTACATGGCCTATTCATGGCAGAAAGTAGCTGGATTTCTTCCCTCAGAACAATATTTAAGCCACTGGCTTGCACAGCACTGACTGTCCCAGGACAGATTATTTAGATAGTCCCTCGCTGCAACAGGAATCTCAGTTTTCCATAATGGTATTGCTCTGTAACGTGCAAGCAAAAAAACCCAAATATCTAAATAATCCTAGTCAGAAATGCCTTTCAGGCATTCTGCAACCTTAGGAACAGTAGCATGAGGTTGTCCCTTCAGCTTATGTGTGACACCTCCTTTTAGTTGCTGCAGCTTCATCTCTGGGAAGTGGAGGAAGCATCTGTGACACCAACACACACGAGAAACAGAGCTCAAAGCCTTTGATCACTGGTGACCTTCTTAGTCAATCTCTGTTTTTACTGTAGCTTACCCAGAGAGCAAGACCCATCCTATTATTTTTGGCAGTTGCTATGCATGGTTGTGATCCGCACACCACATTACAGATTTTGTTTTTCTCTTTCCCACCACTCCAAACTCCAAAACAACTTGACCCATGGTATGAAAAAACTCTACACCAAATTCCCTTGAAGTTTCGAGCACTATGAAAGAAGAAGAAGGACCAGTCCTGCTCACCTGGCCAGAGGACAGCTTTTCATTACAAAGCTGCCTCCATGCTTCTCTGGAGACTACTTGCTTCTTCTGAGCCTTTCCCAACCAGAGGCAGTACAGCCTTGACAATATCAAGAAGTGGATGCTAACACCAGGCCACCAGTCAGTATAACGGGAGGTGGAAGCCCTCTAGTAAAGCCATGCCTGCACCCAGCTGTACTACACAAGCTGACTGTCAAGCTGAGCCAAGTCATCACTGGCAGATATAGGGTACTGGATTTATAAGGATAAGTGATCTGATCCATTACGACAAACCTTTATGTTCTTTGGCAAGTCTTGTGAAAAGACTTTCTTCTAAAAAAAGAGACTGTAATAAATGTGGGTATTAAAAAACAAACCCCAGTAAATTGTACTTAAGAGCAATTCTCAGCTATGAAGCTCATTCATCCCTCAGATTACTGGGAGATTTAAGAAAGTGAAACAGTTGTTATCACTTGGTCTGCGGGATTTTGTTGGCTTTTGCAGGCTGATAGCTGTATTTAAGGTAGAGCTGCTGTGTCAGACTCCCTGTGGGCCAAGAACAATATATTCCAATTATTGACATCCCAAGTGTATCTTTTTTGAGGGATAGGATATCTCGACTAGCTTCAGAGAGAGGAGAGGCATGGTACCCTGAAGAACTTAGCAAATCTGGCAGGCACTGCACTGCAGAGGCATTTGGATGGAAGTAATTTGAAGATGTGATCTCCTTGCCCACAATCTCCCCACATAGTGGGGGTATAACTAGCATCCATCACAATTCAGTGTTCCTCAGTAAGCAAACAAAATAGGGAAGAGTTGAAATGACTTGCCCTGGGTCAGCCAGCACACCAAGGACAATGATGAACCACTGTTGAAATGGTGAAGTCCCAAGCCAGTGCTTGATCCAGTAGACCCACAAAACCTCCATCCAAGACAGTATTACATACAAAGAAAAGTCCTCCTTTTTCAATGTTGGGATCTCTCAAAAAACACTTAAGGTTCTGTCACCAAAATCAAACTTACTTAATGGAACCTGCTTCCATTTTGCGCTGACCCTTGAATCAGCAGAAACTCATTTTTATAAGGTTCGAAAAACACTTTTTATTCTTGTTTCTCTTCCCTCAGCATGGATTGTACTCACTCTTTTTTATTTTGCTGGAGATGTTTTTAACTTAGCTTGTTCTGAGGTCCAGCCTGTTCACATTCCCCATACATTTACTAAGCTTATTGAAGGATTCACAGTTTCTTGGGTGCAGATACATTCTGAGTTGTCTTAGAGCATAATCAGCAGATCTTTTAACTGTAACTTACTAGGTTTTGTATACTCACCACCTTTTGGAAGTGTTTCTTTCCAAATTGGAGTATTATTCCTAATGCTTACAGAAATTATCTGTGATAACAAAAGAGCTTCTAACTTCGTCCTGTTTTAGAAGCTACCCTCCAACAACTGGCTTGCCTAACAGCCTCCCTACAACAATTGCTCTTCCTCAGTGCTTAACAGCTGGCAGTGACCTTTCTTCTTAATGCAGAAACATTAAGCACCAAAATACTTCAGAAAACAAACATCAGCCCCAAACTCATCCTCGTAATGCCCAGAAGCTCTTGAAATACATCTCAGAACATGAAGCCAAGCCAAATATTGGGCTCCCCATCCTGGACATGCTTTTAAATTGTACAGAACAAAAGCCTTTAATTTATATTTGAGTTTAAAAGTCTAAAAGCAACAATAAATTAGGCAAATAAACCTATTGCCCAGGATCAAATAAGCTCTGAGAGTGCCTAACTGGGAACATGACCGGCAGTTATCTTTTAATGATCAGTAGAAAATAGGCCCCTGAAATCCCCCCTCTCAGAAGAGGCTTTCTTTAGTTTCTTTTCTTCTGCCATTTTTTCTTAGCCAAATTGCTTACTGAGCCTCATTTTCTCATGTTGTGAGGTCAGCCCAGCTCTGCTCCTCACACTGAGTTACCTCTGTGGAGGAGTCGTGATCCAAACTCCCAGCTCGCCTTCAGCAGAAGGCTTTGCATGAACCATCTGCCCCCTTGCAAACACCCAGTAGAGCAAAATTCCCAGCTGTGCTCACACGGAGAAGGAGGAAAACAAAGAATGAGATAAATAGCTTCTTTTGTAGATCTGTTTTTCTACTTTCCCTCAGCATGTGTGTTTCTGTGTATACATGTGCAATCAAGCTGTAGCTGTTAGTAACTGACTTCTGAATTTCATATCATCCAAAGCTAAAACCTGACACACCTTAGGGATATGAAATGCAGAACTTTGAAAGAACCTGCATATTTGAAGCAACCCATCTACATTGTAGGCTATTTCTTAAACACATCATGCGCAAACTCCGAATCAAGATTATACTTTTACTCATGTACCTGTGATAACCTAACCTCGTAAAAGTAGAATCTATCAGTACAGATGCAATACCATGTGCTGCCTATGTCACGGAGTCAACTTACTCTGTAGTCTTATACAGCAACTGCCATCTAGGGATAAACCTGCTCTTACAAAGAGCTCTTAGTCTAAATACTAGGGGAAAATGGTAAGTACTAGTAAATGCTGTACCATATGATAGAACTGAGAGTAGCCCCTAATTGTCCAGGTTGTCTGAAACCTGTTGGAGCTCAGCATCAGGGAGGTGGGTTCACAAAGGTATGAGTGTAAGGAAAGGTATTTCTTTATAGAGTGTATGGAGGAACCAGTTTAGCCTAGGCTCATACATAGAGGATTTTTCACCAAAGAAATTCCTTTCTGAAGCATCTGTGCCTTGTAATTAGTCTCCCTTATTAATTTTGCAATGCCCTGGCCAAGCGTTGACAGCGCTTGGGAAAATGGGCAGCTTCCTTTGGTCTAAGCAGTGCCATTTAAACCTGTGATAACTCCTGTGTACACATAGGATGGGGATAGCCAGTAGCTGAAATGCAGAGAGGCATCTCTTCAGTGCCACAACCAGTTCTGTTTCCCAAAGGTACGTTATCTTAAAATGCATGGTAAAAAAAGTAGAGGAAAAGCCAATGCTGAGCTAAAGCAAGTAGGTTTTCCATGGAAAGACTTGGAGTAACTGTAACTGCATTTTCACATTCAGATGCTGATCTGAGGTTACTGCAGAGATTAAGAGGGTACCAGTGAGAAGAGACCCGAGAGCAGCAATATTCCTCAGCCTATATAAGGACTTAGATAGTGGAAACACTGTTCAAGCACATGCAGAAAATATCTGTCATTCACAGCTCATCTTTCTGTCCCTTTTTAGGAATGGCTTACTAATCATATTAGAGGTGTCCCCACTGTGATTGGTTACCAATTAAATGTCACTAGTAACGCAGAAATTAAACATTTCCTGAATAAGCTCCAAATGCAAAAACCATTCTCCTAAAAATAGCTTATAAGTCACAGAAATCAGATTTACTTTCTTTTTGAGATCTTGAACAGGACAGGAAAATAAGGCTGAAGCTCCTTGTAAACATTCTTTTCAACCAGCAGTTGACCCAGAAGACCCTACTAGGGATATCTAACTACTGGATAAGGGCAGGCCAGTTCAGATCACATACAAACTCACCTGAATTTGTGCTTAAAGTGCTGAAAGAAGGCAGAAATCAACTTCTTTCCCCTCCTCCTGACAGCAACAGTCAGTATCTGAATGCTATAGACCAGGGCTACGTTTTCTTAGCTTTTGTAAGCACAGCAATGTCCTGGTTCAGACCAAGCCCTACTCCTAGGGCTTGTGCAGTACTTCCCAAGGGGTTTCTCTGGTCCCAAGGAGGACAGTAAATGGTCAGAGGCTTGAATCTCAAACCTCACCCTTGTAGCTATAAAATTCTCATGGGCATGAAATCCCTGTGTGCCTCTGCCACACAGTTGCCACTAAAATGTACTAGTTTGACCAAAGAGAGTAAACCTACTACATGTGTGTTTTCCTCCTCTTCAGGCACATCTGAAACCAAAATCCCAGGAAGGCGTCTTGGGAGGATGCAGAGGACATGAATTTGGGAGCATACAACTCTAAAAAGAACCAGTTTCCCAGCTATACACTGTTGGGGTCTTTTGTACAATATGACAACTTCTGGAACGTTTTTAGGCTTTGGCTGTTTTTTCCTCATCACACTGATTTGTAGGGGATACACAGTACTGTCATCTCTCACTGCTGATCACTTCTTATTTAACAGCAGGAATTAAAAAAAAACAGGCAGAGAGATACTTGCTTCAAAAGAAACACATACAAGAAGGAAAGTATCTTTCTCCTGCCTAGAAGTGCATATTCATAGTTTATTCAGGTTAAACTATTCCCAAATTTCCCCCCTGTCTCCAACTATTAGTGCAATAGTATTACCTATACTTCTCCACATCTAACACAGGAGCTTAAAAACCCAGACAAATATAATTCCAGAAGCCACACATCATTCCTGCATATATGAAGCAGAGTTTAACCCAAACCTTCTCTCCATATAATAACCTTCTGCCTTGGATTTTTATTTGGGTAACCCAATGCTGTGGGTGACATATGGGAGTTTATACCAGGACTTGAGGAGAGAGACAGAAATATGTGGCATTGCAAGCTCTTTCCCCATGGTGTCAGATGGACAAAGCGAGGCTAAGAGCACGCAACCCATAATGAGAACACACAAACCCTTGTCCTGAAAAGGACAGCTGGATCAGTTGGCTGCCCATTTTGAGGAGAAGCATCCTTTCTCCTTCACAATCTCTGTCCTGTCCAACTTAGGGGCTCTATATCAAGCAAAGACTGGGTGTCAATGCAGTCCTCCATAACGGCATAAAGAAACAGCGTCACCATTAGATGACAGTAGCTCATGTGTTCCATGAATGTATTTCTCCATGACGCGCCCTGGTGGGACTGGACATGTCACAGGTCAACCAGTCAACTGCAGGGAAGACCTAACCATAGCTCTGCAGTGTTGGCTATTCTCTGCTTCAGGCCTGTAGTGACTATGGGGCAGTATCTGAATTAGAGCATCCCTGCAGGAGCTCTAAGCAATGACAGGTCCCTCACAAGAACCCAGGCAGCTGCAGATTACAGGGAGATGAAAACATCGTTCCCTTTTACTCAATTAACCTATAAATGAAATGAGATTGCCCCCCTTCTTCTCTCTAGCCCTGGGCAGCACAAGCTGTCTCTGTGTCTGCACAAGCAGGCCATTTTCAGTAAGCGCCTTCTGTTCTCCACGCAGATACGGAGCACTCTGGTAGCTGTGAGGGATGGTGGTTCCTACCCTGCATAAATGGCGTGGAACCAGGACCTCTCTTCTTTACCTCAAATCAAGCACCCATGCAAACCCAGCAGTTTGTCTTTATCATTCAATCAACCTTAACCAGAGCAGTATATTCAAAACCTTCTGAAATTATTCATGTGTTGATAGCCTTCTCCTTTTAACTTCCTTTCGTGTTTATAAAATGGAAGGAGATGGATTAATGGAAGGGGGTGGATTTTTCTATAGCTCATCCAGAGATTCTTCCTTACCCCTGTGGGATGACAGGATGCTGTCTCTCCTCTCAGCAGAAAGGGGCAATCAAAAAGCATCTCAGGTCACTGTGTTACTCCTCTGTCAGTTCCACTGTGTCTACAGCCACTAATTTAGGACCATGCAGTGGTCTGCCTGTTGGGTACCTCCAGCTCCAGTCAAAGGACATCCAAACACAGACAGGAGCTTTTAAGAGCATTCTCAGGCTTGTCTTTTTAGAGGTATTTGTACCTTCTGGTTTTTGGAAGGCTAAGTGACTTGAAAGGTTCAGCCCAGGGGCACACAGTGAAATGCCAACAGGGTTTAGGTTTTCTTTTGCTTTCCAAGCCTAGATGCCTCTTCCAGAATGACTAAATGGAATATTCCTGTCTCAATTTTGAGAGCACTGGCCGGGTGATAGGAGAGCCAGCAGTCCATTTCAGGAGGGTATTAATCTTTACCTGCTGACCACAAACTACAAACCAAGATGCTCTGAGAAAACTGCTGCTCTCTAATGGCTACTGAGGGACACACCAAGCTCAACCTCCACCCCTCACGTCTCCTCTCCCGCTGACCAGGACAAGCCAAACCTACAGCTGGTTTGCATGCCGCTGCGAGGGTGCAGGGCCCCCAAAAGAGCTGGCTGTCCGCACAGCGCTGCCTCCGTTTGCAGGAGAGGGGCTGCGTTCAGGTGGTCATCTAGGCAATGACCTCATGGTAAGCTTTCTCCTAATGCTACCAACATCAAGCCAAGAGAGAGCTGAGCTGTATTTCCACCGCCCTGAGAGAGAAAGAAAATAACCCAGACGTTAAATTTGACCTAGTCTCTGAAGGACTAGAGAATTGGTCCTTGCTGTCCCAAGTCCCAGGTTAAAGCCCTAACCACTACACCATTCTTTCCTGCTGGTGTGCCTGCTTTTCAGCTAGCTGGAAAGAAGGGGATTTTTGTCCTGCACAACTCCAAGAAGCCCCTCTGAGCCCTTGCTCCACCTTCACCATGTGTAGTCAGTGTACTCAAGCCTTGCAGGTCGGTTCCTGAATTTGGCCCTTTATGAATAGATCACTATGCTGGCTGCTCACAGACGTACACAGCCAGTTGTATGTGGGGGAGAATCGTAAGCAAGGGCAGGAATGCTTGTTTGGCAGCCTTTCCCAGCCTCCGAGTGTCTGCTGACTTCTCTCTTTTTTTTTCCTTTTTTTTTTTTGTCTCCGCCACCTAATTTTTAAGCTGGGTTTTGATCTTCTCCGCCAGTGTAAATCAGGAGAAGCGCTCCGCTCCAGACTGACATCAAGCGGGTGTGCGCATGCTTCAGAGGGCTGCTGTCTAACTAACGGGACGTCCTGCAGAAGATGGGAGTTGGGATAAGAGACTGCACATCTCTGCCTGCTGTCTTATACCCTCTCTGGATCAGCTGGGGCCTGTTCAGTGTCTGTTTAGTCAGCAATCAGCTGAGAGAAGACAGGTCAATGGTGAAGAAAAGAAACAGTTAAGAAGCCCTGCTATTTACATACAATCTTCATGCTCTCACCCGCTCTTTCCATATATATTATACCTTGCTTCTGCAATTAAAACACATTACTTAAGGAGAAGATAATATTTCAAGCTGAAGAGTAAATTGGAAAGCTGTGTTTTTCATTTACATGAGTTAAACACACAAGGGACAGCTGGAATGGCAGTTACAATTAGACTACCCATTAGGATGCATTAGATGACATTAACCCAAGACCTCTCAGGTCCACCGCAAAGCTGCTGGGCTGCAAGGCAGTTTTAAAAGCAACCTAGAGCTTTAAAGTGACACTCATGTTCACTACAAACATGGAAAGGGATTTTTTTCCCACTTCGTGACACGGCACACAATCGTTGTTGCTGCTTCCAGACTACAGGGGCTTGGCACTTCTTTTAAAGCCTTTATAAGGCTTGATTTGAAATCAAATGCTGCAATAACCCTTTCGCTGCTGCAAAAGTATTCCAGAAATGCTATGCAAAATGCACCAGAAGCACAGCCAGATGAGGGTGTGACCAGTCAGACACCCATCCCAAATACTGCTTATTCATCTTTCCCATGTGTGGTCACTGAGACTGGAAATTATCCATCTTTCTGGTAAAGAAAGAAAAAAAATACTGAGGCATCAAGCCACTGAAGAGCTACAGAAGCACTACTGCTTTTGCAATATCTACCATGGCTACTTATCTAAGCTGTGATTTTTCTCCTGGGATCCAACTTCATGAGTCGCCAAAGACAGACCATGAAACACCATTCAAATATTAAGAGACTCATAGGAAGCTTGAAATGAACTTAAACTCCAGAGTGCCTGCAACTCTGAGTACCTCCTGAGATTTCACACACATAATAACTGAATTACTAACTAAAAAAAGAGTGGTGTGGAAAAATGAAGCCACTAGCTTGTATGTAGCTAGACATCTACAGAGATTAAGAAGACATTTAAAAATACCAACCTTTTTCCAAATGTCTCCTTAGTTATGAGAGAAGACTTGCCAATGGGAGATCATGAATGCTTTAAGGGAAAACAATCATTCACAACTAGATGCACTGCTGAGACGTGTTTGAAGTCCCAGAGACCCTACCCAATCTCGCTTGCATCGAACTACCTGATCCTCTTGAAATCACTAGCAAGCTCCCGTTTGTAAAGCTGCAGAAAATCAGTCATAGCTTTTCACAAAAATGCTGAGTTGTCCATGTCAAGAAAATTATAGAAAGTCAGGCTATGGGCAGGAGGGGGAGAGGGTTAGAAAAAGAGAGCATTGTTTATGGAACATGAAAAGCTCCAGCGACACAATATATGGAATTCGGAGGGAAACAGGCCCTCCTTTCTTTCTGTACAATTCAAATAATTCCAATGGCAGACTGGATATTCCCCGAAATGAGTTAGAAAAGCACAGGGCTGTCAAAGCAATTTAGAAAGGGAAAGCTGAAGTAAACATGGTGACTTTTTTTTTTTTAAGCCTTAACACTTGGAAGACCTGAATGTTACCCTACTTAGTGTATGCTTTTCACAGAATAGAAAGAAGTATTAGCTGGACATCCAGCCCAATGCAAGGAGACTGCATGGGCATTTAAGGAAAAGTGTTGAAGTACCCCTAGGTATAGTCTCAGCTCAAGCATGATACTCAACATACACACCTAGCTCTAACCTTTTTTAGGTGGTCTTAGGTTCTGATTAAGGCAAAAATAACTTTATGAAGTCCCACTACTGGCTTGGAGTTGTTGTCTTCTGTAATGACACTCTCCTACTCCCCCGAGATGCTCTAGAAATCAGGCAGACAGACAGTTTTTATTGCTCTCATGTTTATATGTTCAGGAAGATGGGGATTGACTATTAAGAGCAAAATAATAACCTGAATTTATACTTTCCATAACTCTGTCCTTCTTGCTACTGTTTTGCCTCCTTACTCCAGCTGGAAGTAGGAACTAACCCCTGAATTTGAGGGACTCTTTGAACCTTTTGACTAATTTCTCCAAGAAAAGCCGCTTTCAGCCTTGTGCAAAGCACATGAAGGACTTTATTCTCCTTTGTTAAGGAAAGATAGTTTCCAGCATTTTGCATGATTCAGTTTTCACTGAGAAAAGGAGAGGTAACAGAAATTACAAATAGTTAATTTCTACCTCCACTTCTCTACATGTCCCTTTGATTTTTATATACATATAAAATTGTGATTTGATTATGATATGATTTTGAATCATTGGATCTAAACATATAAGACTAATGAAATCACAAGGCCTCTATTCAGCTTGATCTAGAGCAATTACATCCAGTAAAACTGCTTGGTTATACACTTAATTCCTCTAAGGGCTTATATTCTTTAAAATACCACTTTCATGGAAGAGTTTCTATCAAACACAAGAAAAGCTGCACACTTTGCCAATTCAGGGAGATAGTGGATTCAAAGTCTTGCTCACTTACCATTTGAAAGACTTACTGCCTGGTGAGCAATCTTGCCAGGACTCACTTGTTTAAACTATCTACATTAATGGATGACCTGAAACCTAAAGAAGTCAGCCTGCCTTTCTTTTGCATAAAGCTTATTGTCTAATTCACTCCTGACTTGTTTGTTTGAAGGGAATAGGGCTTGGTTTTTTGCTTTTCTGACATTGAGTAGTGTGGCTTTTGACTGAGAGGCTAAGAATCACACCAACAAACTGCATTCGTGCAGTCTGAGCTGCCTGCATTAATTCTACATTACTTCTACAGAATGGGGAGAGCTGGAATGTAAACTGGAGTATGGGAATCTAGGAACTAACCAATTTTTTTTAATCTTTAAATAGAAAATTTGCATTGATAGTTTTAATTATACTCAGGTAGACAACATGCTGCTGTTGTTTTGGGGAGGGGGGGTAATTCCACTTTAAAACACATTTGGTTACTTGTTTCCATCACAACACAACTTAAAGTATTTCTAGCTTTTAATTAGCAGGTTGGCAGCCCCCCTCTTAACTCTTTCACAAATGACTCTGGATGTTAAGGCTTAGTATAAATCACTCTGACATGATTGCGATGTGCTCTGTCTGTAGAGCTCCTGACAGCCACGAGGTGTCTCTACCAACTGCCCCAGAAAGGGTGTGAGTCTTGGTTAACAAACAAGACAAAACTGAAATTCAGTCTCTGCAGAAGCCTGTTTGTTTTTCTGTAGTTGTAATTTTTTTCTTTAATAAATGACTCCTAAAAGAGAGAGCATGATCTTGTGTATCATGACAGCTCTATCCAAATAACTGAGCAGTACTAATACCAGAGAAAATATATTTACAGAGTCAAAGAATGGTAAAACAAGGGACTACATCTGGAAGTAGTAAAGGAAAACCTTAAATATGTTAGGAAAAAGTTCCAACAGTGGAAGTCACTTAGACAAAGGAATACGTTGCTAGTTGAGAATGCATGAGGCAACGCTAGAAAGAGGTGCTTCAGAGATGAATTTTGAATTTTATCATAACAACACTATTTGGCTGTGTCATCAAGAGCATTAAAACCCATGCTGATTCTCAGAACTTGAAATCTCATAATCCGAAACCTGCATCTGCATTTGGGCAGCAGCAAAGCATACAGTAAATGCTTTCTGCACAGACCAAGTGATTGGGACCTAGAATACTGTTGAAATATAGGAAACAGAGCCTATGTCAGGGAAACGTCATTGTCCCAATAGTCACTGTGTCCAAGCAATTAGCCAACATGGACTTTTACTTACTGACTCTTTTAAACCTTACTCTGCACTCACCAGTCAAATAAAACTATGCATAACTAAAACAGAATGGGGAACAGATACAGAAATTGCTTTAAAACCAAGCAGCAAAGACAAACAAGCTTTGCATGCAGAAGGCTAAACTTTTGCCTCAAAAGCTGAACTAGGCAACTAATCTCCTTAGTGACAGAAAGAAGACACTTCTTGGGAGCAAAGAAAAATAGGAGGAACTGAAAGTCCAAACCATGATCACCTCTTGAATCTGTCTCTTCAAGCGAAAGGATAAGTTGCTTGTCAAAGGGTAAAGGCAAGAGATCTGGGTCTTCTGAGCTACAAAGTCCTGGAGCTGCAAGAGATGCCACATCTGTATTTATACTACAGTCTATTTGTCTTCCATGTATGTGATTTTTATTTCTGAAATGAACTTCAAGCTAAGACAATCTAGGAGAGAACTCCTTGATGAAATTTTGAGGTGAAACTGCCATGTCCTGCCCCCCATTTTGATCCAAAACTATTTCAAAAACAAGGACTGCTCACAGCATGACACTACTAAATGTGAGCAGAGATGTAGCCCGCTGGAAATCAGATGAAAATACATATTAAGTCTGCTATGGGCAAGAATAACTCATAAACTGTAAAGTACCATAACTTTCTTGATGTCTGTAAAGAACATATTCTATAAAGTCACCCTATCTCAGACATCCTGCTAGCCAGACATCCTGAAGTTGCATTAGAGAGCTCCCATCAAGGAAGCACCCGAGGACTTCCTCCTCCGTTAACACATTAATCCAAAACTGCTAAGAGACTTCTACCTCTGTTGCTTTCCACAGTTCAGCAGGGAACAACCGTATCTCAAGAAAAAAGTTAAGAATTCAGTCTTTTCTGTCCTTAATGTGTTGTTATGAACTAACAGCACAAAAATGTTCATTTGGGTCAGTCAGCAGACTGTTGTTTTGCTGATGAGACTCCTGGGTTTTTCTAACTTCACTTTAAATTTGAAATTGAGACATTTCAAGGAACTTTTTTTTTTTCCCTCAAATACAGATAGTTACATGAGCACTGTTTCTGTTTAAAAAAAAAAAAAGCATTTTCCAAAAATAAATAGCTCTAATATCTTGCCCATCTTGCATGCAGAGAACTGAAACACAAAAAGCTACATCAGGACTGTCTCTGAGGCCCCAGACAAGCTTGCCTCCTGCTAATATAGCTCGCCTGCAAGCACAGCCCTTGATAAACTTGCAGTAGAGCATGTAGAGCTCATGGGATCCAGGTGGGCTAGCATGCTTCATGGATCATGTGGGGTATATCCTATATGTGGAGAATGAGCAGGAGAAGAAAAAGTGGTGGGCTACTGCTCTTTCAAAGCCTCATATACCCACCAAGTCTTTGACTCAGCCCACAACATTTTCAGACACTTCAAATTTAATTTCCCGGACTCTGCATACTGTTACTGATTACCCATTCTACAGGCCACATCCAGCTGCTGCCGTAGCAGCTTTGCAGCTAGTCTACTGCACGCTGGGCAGAGCAGCCACAGGAGGTGACAGCAGCCTAGCATAACTGTCCCTGTTTTCCATTCCCTCTGCCTTGCAGCATTGTCCATTGCATCCCACTCCTAAATCGGGCTGTGACAGGAGTCCTTGCCTTGAGCTTGCAGGTCTCCACTGCAGCAGACTCCAGTCTCAATGGTCCTGTCTTGCTGTAGATTGAGTGGCAGCACTGCTGGATGACTAGATACCAGCATTGTGTAAGGCAGAGGTAACAGAGCCCAGAAGGGATCCACAGAGCCACGCCAAACACTAACCTCCCTGTAGTGTGGAAGGCTCCCAAGAGAGAGCTAAAAGTCTGAAGCAAATAACTTTTCTTTACAGGACTAAGGGACTCATTTGGCTTTATGTTGTCTAGAACTAGCCTGGTCTCATTTTCCAGGGTTGGAAATGGCTTATACATGTTTACATGTTTATCAAGAGCTCTGTCTTAAATTGGGGTTCGAATCTGATAATGGCCAACTCAGGATTTTAAAAAGTGACAACAGGTAAACTGAATCACTGATGGCTAATTCTTTACAGCCTGTGGCCTGAACTAAGTTTGAATCAACAGCACCTCTTGCATTTGGACAAGTGGAGGTAACCCAAGTTAGCTTAAAACACCTCATTCACTTCAGTCCTCCGTGTCTTACACTTGGACAACCCTTTCGTCTTCATAGATTCCTCATAAAGTGCCATGACTTACACTACAAATGCACAAGGCAGATGGGGGTCAACATTACTCTCTGCTTACAAACTAGGGGTCCTGTTCAGGGAGGCTTGCCAAACTGGTGGATAAACCCGGTCAACTCTGAGTCAGATGAGCTCTTGTGAAAGAGGAGGAGAACTAGACAAACAAGACCAAGGACATACTCTTCCATTGATCCCAAATGTGGCGGGGAATTCAAAGTGCTTCAGACAAGAGGAAAGGCACGTTTGCTGAAATAAAAACAGTATTTTTACTGTTTTGATAAGCACGATGGATGATAAAAGGTCTTGGAAGGCATTTACTCTACTTCACACTGGAGTGCTGCTAAAGCCAGCATGGCAAGAGACTATAACCCTGTAAACATATGTTGTGTATTAGATTCTGATCTGGCAGCTTGCCTTAATTTTGTTTTTTTAAGGCTTCAGCGAGTTCCAAATACACTTCCATGTTTGTGTTCCAGCAAATGAGCAAAAGGCAGAATGCTTGAGCGACGGGGACCCTGGAATGCACTGGACTATAAATTAGAGCAACAAAAAAAAAGCCTCCATTAGTGTTGGCACATCAGGCAGAGAATGACAAAAATATCAGTAAATTCTTTTTTCTGTCCCCTTCTCCCAGCTTTTCCTTTTCCCAGTGTGCACTTCACAGCTGCTGAGAACTGTAACAATATTAGTCTCCTCTATTTTAACTATCAACATGGACAGAGGCGACAAGAGAACACCTTTCTACACAATTCTGTTAATCCCAACTCCCCACCAAAAAAGCACCCCACAGAGCATCCTCTCAATAGCAATTAGTCTGGGTCCCTGTAGGCGCAGACGAAGAAATTCTTTCGAGAGGCATTTTAGACTGCTCAGGATTGAGAGTTCCGGCTCACATAAACAAATACTGTTACAAGAGGCACAGTTGATACAGATTTATGCAAGGAATGTACAGACTCAATAAGCAATTTGATAATTAATGGAGTTGACAGGCACTTTGTAATAGTACACAAGTATGTGCAGACTGAATGGTTTCATATACATGCTGAACCAAAGACAGTATTAATTTTTAACCCATTTTATACCTAATCACTCAGATGAAGGAAACACACAAATTTTTTTCCTCTTGGGTATTAATCTTGACCTCCCAAGGCCTGATTATTGGGAAATATATCCTTTGCACCTACTACTATTGCAGACAACAAACCCGCAGATGTCTTGTACAGGACGATTTTTTTCTTAAAGATCGTCTGAAGAATGAACTTTTGTTTACTTTCTAGGCATTGATTACTTCTTTTATGTCCCACAGCTTAAATGCAGCAGTTTTGCTCTTAACAAAGAACTGAGAGCTTAGTTGCATGACTTTGGGGAATTTCTGAAGAGACCCTCTTGGCTAACACGGAGTTTCTTTTATTATTGGCATCCAAGCAAGCCAAACCACTGCTCCTATAAGCCCAGCTGCAGAAACTAAAGATGCTTAGTAAGGTCTTGAGCAAAGTACTGTCCCACCTGACAGGAGATGATGATAATTCATTGTGCATGGAGGATATTGTGACATTTTGAACTGCACAGGGAGAAAGGAGTAGTGTTGTAACTGTTCCCACACAGGAATGAGATACTCAATGTTTTCTCAGTCTGGAGCAGGTTGAGAGACGAAGCCGTGATATGCTTCACAACTTCACCCCTCTTAATGATCAGGAAACAGGCATCGAACCCATCTGTTTTATAGCCTCATACCCTAGTCAATATAAAAATATTCTAAAGGTTGCCCCCACGGTAACCACCTATGGAAACAAGATTTGGTCAGTCTTTGCTTACCTATACCCCCCGCCCCATCCTTTAGCGAGGAAATCAAAAGCCAGACCAAGCTGCCCACTTTCTAGGGCCTATGTCCTCCATAAAGGCATTGAGAGAATGGAAGGGGCTATAGAAGCACGTTGCCTCCGGTCATATTCAAGCTGTAGGGAATTGCAAACTAACTATTAAATGACCTCAGGTCTCCAGCAAGAGGTAGATGAACAGCCATACAGAGTTAGATCTGAGGTGTTTCAGGCCCATTATTCTGTCCAGCCAACAGCCAAAAGCAGATGCCTAGGCAAGAATATATTAAATATATCCCCTATTGACAGCCCTGTAGATGGGGCACAATTCTGCCATCCTGTTGGGAACCCAGCAGCAGGTCAACTTGCTGTGACTCCTCAAACATCAAATGACACACTGCTGTGTGCTAACTGCCCCCTACCCCAACCCCAGCTGCAGCTGCCTTTGAGGAAAGGTGCAATGCCTTCTGCATGGATGTACATGCTGAATAAAGTCTTTTAAAGCACGTGAGAACGAAAGCTGTCATCAAAATGTACTGCGCAATTATGGGTTGAAGGTTGAACTATTATTACTTCATGCCCTCCCATTCCCTTCCCCTCCAGGGTGGGAAGAAGGCGGGAGGATTATTCATTTGTATTCAAGCACTTCATTAATGTTTATAAGAGAATCCAAACACGCAAGCAAAACAAGGACGAAGCACTCACGCCAGACGTGTGATGCGATAAATGTGACTGGAGCAAATATTTAGATCTGTTTATAGAGAGGCCTATTAAGTCCTTTTTGAAAAGCTGCGCAGTGTTGTGGCTTGGTCTCTGCCTAGCAGCTCCAGCGTAAACAAGTGGAAGATGGCTAAGTCTCTCTCTCTCATATTGTTATGACATCTGGAAACCTAAGGAGCTTGGGAGAAGCCAACTGGCTGCCCTACTGCGATGTCTAGCAACAGGGTCTGCCTGTTGAATGATGGCAGGACATGCAAAGTGGAACTGCTGAGTTCTCCAGCCTGTGCCAAAATCTGTGGATTCTCAATACAATAATCCCTCAACAAAAGTTGTTGCAACACAAAAGCCTTTGGTTCATTGCTAATGATGCAAATCTATGCTCTTTGCCATTTTTAAAGATCATCTGGATTTGAGAAAATCAGCTTCATTAGCGACTAAAATAGGGTGCAAAGATGGGTGGAGCTGCTCTATTCACCAAGGGATGGAGATGTGTCCCACAATCCCTTGCTCGAGGAACTGTAGGTTCTGGAGTCTGCAGTCAGCCTAGACTTCTGTAAATGTCCCCTTCACATCACCATCTCATTCACTCTAGTCCCACCACATACAAATATTTCTTTTTTCTAAGACAATTAAATAAGTTGAAAGGGATAAAAGAAATTTATAGATGGATAAATCATAGTCTTAGCCTCAGATATAATAACATGTTTGGGATATTTCAGCTTCTGAAGTCATGCCTCGGTTTCCAACACATTATGTAAGGCCTACAGATATAAAATTGTCCTATATGTATATATTAAGGATCAGGGTTCCTTACCCAGATGCCCAGCTTGCTTCCTTTCTGTTTGGAAGGAATGGTGCTCAGACTATACAGATGTACAGGACTCTGTATAGTGATCTCTAGCAGTGCTGGCTGACCCCGGAAAGGGAAAGCTGAATCCAAACACTTCCAGTTTGAAACTCTCCTCATGATTTAGTGAGTTTAGTTCACTTTTTTCATAGCATCAAGAATTCAACATGAAACCACAAGGAACTCCACTCAGTCTGCTTTTTCAGCCTATCAAAATCACAAATATATTAGGAGAATATTGACTAACTTTTTTTCTTCCTGACTCTCTTAATGAATTTGGCTACACAAACTCCTTTCTACTTAAACCAGTGGGAAACACACCTTGCCCAGTTTCAAGGACCACAGAGATATAGTTTTGGGTTCCAGGTTCAAGGACTGCATACTTGTTTAATTTGTTTTAATGGGAACTACACTGAGCTCTCCCCAGAGAATAGAAAATCTAGTGCCAAGTCTTTTGGGATTCTCCCATTGGTATCTTCAAAGCTATACTCTCAGGTCTAAGCGATCTCGGCAAAACACACCCCTTCCCTCCCTGACTGATAGGGATGATGGATTACTAGACATGATAGTTGCTAAGCTTGTTATTCTCTTAAAAAATGTAAGGAGGCTCTGATACTTTGGTGTGTTGGACGAATAGAAAATGCATGTGACCACCCAATTGAACAGTAAATAAACATTGGTCATCCCTACTGTATAACAGGGATCAATCTTTTCAGACTTAAACTTCCAAGAGGAGAATTTTTTCTGGCTGACTTTTCCTTTTTAATTAGTCTCCCTGACTATTTCTTGCAGAAAATGCGTGACAGCTTAGTGGCTTGGTCTCAAACCACAGTCCCTTCTACAATGCTATGTTCAGCTGTACTCCCTGCTCTTGATGTGTTTTACTACCCTTAATGTACTAGACTTCTTAGGAGCGCCAGGCCTTGAAACCTTGTCAGTAGCATGCTGAACATCCACAGGGAAGAGAGAGGAATCCCTTCCCCTATTTTTGTTTAGCTACCTCCTGCTCCTCCGCTTTAGATCTAGCCCTTGGGGTTATTTATGTTGCATGACCTTGAGATAAATGGTATTTGGCAGGCTGCCAGATGACTTTGTGTTTCAAATCAAATGTTCTCAGTTTCCCCCACTAACAATGGGAATAATTCCTGAATGCCTTTTCGGGGGTATTTCTTCCCATCTCGTTGCCTGCCATGGAGTTCTTTGGTAACTACGTCAGGGTTGGTGAACTTTAACTTGACTTTCTTGTTAGATGCAAGTACCAAGTGGTGTGTGTGGTTTTCTTCTGTGGTTTGGTGTGTGTGTGTGTTTTCTCTTTGTCCCAGAGTGTCTGCACTGCTGGTATTAGAGCTACAATTGTTCTATATAAAGCAAAGATCCCTTGAATGATCTGCCAAAGGCTTTATCTCTGAACAATCTTTGTCTGTACTTGCTTTGCCGTTAACCAGTTTTGACTCTACTCTGTAATGGCTGGAGTTGCTTTGCCTTAACTGATATATATCAAAGAGAACTGCTAAAATTAACTGCTCATGAACTGTGTCCAGGATGTTACATTAACTCATGTAGAATCCTTCAGTGAACAAACAGATTTACGATGTGTTATGACATTGTTACTTGATGTGTTGCACAACAGCTCAATTTTAAAAAATGAAGAGCGCTCCATTAATAAGAGATAAATCTTTCCAGTGTAATTCAAATGAATCTGCAACAGCTTTAGAGAGAGCATGATAAGCGATCTTGTGTGGGTTTTGGTGATTGTGTTTTGCATTCCTAGGGATATCTTCCACTGGGATCTCTTTGTCAGTAATGACAAAATCCATCCAAAATATGCCAAAATATGACACCTTTTGGGAAATTATAGCTCTTTGTACTTCTCAAGACACAAAAGGGTACTACTTCAAGTGATTCTCAAGAACTAATACTTACAGGTTTGAGAATGTACACCAAGCGCACCAACTATGCTTTCTTTCAACTTCAGAGCCATAATTTGCTGAAGTCTCTACATGGTACGTCCCTTAAAAGCTTATCCAGTCATAGTTAACACACAGCAAGTGCTCAAAGCAGTCAGTTTCTTTCTCAGAGAAAACACGCCTTTATACATTAAGATATAAATAGAGTATTCTTTTAAAGCAAGCACTATTTCTTTACTGGAACATGAACCAGCATAAATGCTGACCTTAAATTATGAAGTTTCTAGAGCGTGTTTCAGATGACTACATGTTAAAGGCTCAGGTCTCTCTGGATACCCAGCTTCAACAAAAATGCCTTTGAAAGTGCGCTTGAATTATATACTGTACAGTATGTCTCATTTCACAGCCAAGCCACTTGAGTTAATAAAGAAAATCCTCCCTGGCCTCGCACAATTAGCTGAGTAAAAAGCTAGTCAGTGCAAGTCTCCATACAGTGACAAGCCAATCCATAAAGTCGAACAGTGTTTCATGCCTGCGAATGCCTGCTGCTTTGACCCTCTGAACTTCATCTCGCCACCAAAAGACCTAGATTATTTCAGGATGGTATAACGTGGTCTCATGGCCTGATGCTCACACCAGGGAGCAAATATGTCCCTGGTATTCTGCAGATGGAAAGGAGAAATGCTGAAGGAACTGAACTTCAGTTTGCTTGTAACTGTCTCCTAATAGAGCATCCCAATTGTTTGAAGGCCAGGCCATATTAGAATTGTTTTGGCCATAGCTTGGTACTAGAAACTTGACTTTGTTTGATTCTATGTCTTAGTGAGTTATCTTCTTCAGCAAGCAAATAATAAGCTTTTTTGAGAATGTTCTTTCTAGCTCTTTCCTGTATTAATCAGAAAAGAATGTCACTATGAAAAAGAAGGGCTTTCTGCATAGTTAACTCTTATACAAGAAATCACTTTAAGACTGTTTAGCATACTTGCACCTCTCTTGCTCCTATGATATCCCAAAAACAAAGAATTACTTTAGTTTGAAAGCAAACTACAAGTTAGCATCCCAGTTGGCTCCCAGTATGTGAGGACCAGCAGTTCACATGGTGTAAGGCTTAGCTCTTTCACAATTATTAGTACTATGATGATTTTACCAGTGCTTTAGAACCAATGGGACACATTGGGACGTGTCCCATCACACTTCACTACTGGAATAACATTAATCTCCATGATGATTTCTAAAACTGTAAATCAATCACATGCCAGAAATACAAAGACCTTCAAAAAGTTGGGTGTGTTTCTCAAATCACCCTTTTGCCCTCTCCCCCTCTGCTGACTCTGCAAACTCCTACACTGTGAGCATTTTGTCTCACATTTAAAAAAATATTCCCCATCACTATTATGCTGTCACCTGTAATAGGAAAAGCCTGCAAGAAATTAAAGGAAAGCAAAATTTGTGCAGTGGCAGAAAGTGTACAGAGAATAATCAGTCTTCATTGTGATTGTTAACAAAAGTGAGGGAGCCTAATGGAGACCTTGGATTTAATAGTCCCTAAAATATTGAGGCGATACTTTCAAGACATAGAATCTCCTGCTTTAAAGAAATATTTTCCCTGTGTTCCTCGTAAGTTGACTTTTATTAAAATGGAAAGAGGTTTGAAATAACTTGAAGATTTGTTTCCTTTTTCTCATTCCTTGGCTCACGAAGGGAGCCTGATGAATATTGCTTTGCTCTATGAAGGCAGCTTCTTCTCTGTTTTATGTATTGGGGATATCTGTGTCTCCCAACGGGTGCCCCAATACAAGAGTTGGGGTAGAAGAAGCAAGTATGATGCAATCTGGGGAAAACATAAAGCATTTAGTGTTACTCCTTTAATTGTGCTGTTACAGCTAACATGTTGGCCACGACTGAATTGCTAGCTTTTCTCCATGCCCATCTCAATGAACTGTGATTTTGCAGGGATACCCAAGCATGAAGAACTTCTGGACTGGAATTCATTTGAAAGGTTTCGTAACTTCTGTGTTAACTGAGCCTAGGAAAAGAATAAATCAAAACACTCTTTCTTTTTTTTTACAATCCTTTCTCTATTTGCCAATAGGAGTTTCTGGGAATGGTTCAGTGTTATCCCTGGCTTCAAGGGACACTCTGGAATGAGCACAACATAGAGGATTTGATTCATTCCAATGGTCTTTCACATCTAACACTGCGACCCACTGGCATGGGCTGCAATCCTGATTCTGAAGAAGTCAGTAATAAACTCCCTTTTGACATCTGCAAGACTCTTCAACCCGCAGTGTTGTTGCAGTGCCTGGACAGAGGTGATCAGCAGTGGCCCACTGATAATAAATCTAATTACAGTATTTCAGGAATGATGATTTCTTCAGGCATAACTGGCCTATGGGAGTGTATGTACGATGAGAAATGGAGTGTCTAGTCCTATGTTAAATGACCCTCAGAGTGGAAAATCTAGGGTCTTTGATCTCATTCAAACTAAAAATACTTTTGCTAATGAGCCTCCTCAAGTCATACAACATCCATCCCAAAATGCTGAACACATGGTTTTAATTTACAGTTTTTAGCAACTTTCATTTATATTGTGCTAGAAGTCCTGAAATGACTTGCAGCAGAAGCTCTAGAAATTGGAAACCCAAATGGTAAGGACTGCTGTTGGAATAGCTAGTGATAAAAGCAGCAGTCATCTGTGCTAATTCCCGCTTCAGCTTCTTACACAGGTATTAACCATGTCACTTCTAATTCTCTGTGCATTTAAATGATAACTAGATCCAATAAATAATAACAATAACACAAGGCAGCTATATTGTTCTCTTGAACACCAGAAAAAGCAAGTCCATAGATACGAATGAGACGCCATAACTACCAGCTGTTGTGATGGATACAACCAGTCATGCACTGTCTGTTCCCACTCTGCAGAGTATAGCCTTGTTCCAATTCCAATCCAAGAACCGAGATACTAAGTTCAAACACTGATATCTACAATTTTGAGCTCTGCAGGTGCCAGTTTAATTTCTGGTGTCACAAGTGAGCTGGAAACGATAATGCTTTATGGGTTACAGAAAGAGTATCTAGGTTCAAAAATTGTTGCAACATTCAGAAATATGTCTTAGTGACTGCAACATATAAAAAATTTGAGAGGTTCAGAAAGATACTTAAGTTTTGTGATCAACCCACAGTGCTTTCTGCAGATTTTAAGTCTAGTAGTATCTAGGATCCGAATTGTTTGTCAGCTTGAAAGAGGGATTTGGGAATGTGTGGACACAAGGCAGATACGTTTCCCTGCAAAATACGGCTCTTCTAACACTGACTCTTGAAAGCTAAAAAAAAAAAAAAAAATGAAGTTCCCAAAACACTGGTTGTTGCTGAAAATCTCCATTTTTGTGCTGTCCTAAACACTGTGCTCTGGGGAAGTAATTTTACAGTCCCTCATCCAAGCATGCAGGGAACCCCTCTAGTAGGACCAAAAGATTAAAGAAATCACACCAATTTCACGTGGCTCAAGCAGTAACTCTGTGATTTCTTCTGCCTTTTACCTGTCTCATCAACTCCTAATGACAGTGAAGAGATTAATAAGGGTTTGCAGTGTAAAGCCTAGCACAGGGGAAACCTGTTATTTTACAGTACATCCCTCTGAAGTTTCCAAATATGCTTTGCCAGGAGCCCTGCCACCAATCTCCGTCTCCACAGGAGTGCAAGGTGAATGAGTGCCCTTGCTTAAGATCATTTCTGGCCTTTTCAATACAGGAACCTCTGACTAGCCTGAATGATGTGGGCTGGCTTTATAACATGGATTGCTACTCACTAGGGAGCTGAGGGGAGGCTGTTAAAGACTTTCTGAGGACTGTAGGTTGCACTATACTTGAAGTTGAGGTTTTTAAGGTCAATGGTTCGTTCTGTTTATAAGCAAAGCACTCTAGGCCCTGGGCAGGATCCTGACTGCTGTTGCAACAGCATGAGAAACTGACAGCAGACAACAAACAGAGAGAAAATCATCACTGTGGAAATATCATTTACTGAAGAGGGGGGTATTTTGCACTTACTGGGTGAGCAGCTTGGAGGTGGCAAACCGCTCCAGGGGAGATCCCACAGGGATTTGAAAGCAGCGTTAGTGCCTAAGTACGGGGATGGATTTGGGTCATCCGTCTCCCTCTTCTGATCCCCTTCCCCAAAGCAGAGCTCAGGGAGTGAACCTCCTCCAGGGAGCAAACCATGTGCTTGGGTGCTCCCCACGCCCCTCACGCTGCAGCGGTAGCAGGGCTCCCTGCCGTCGGGACCAGGCATCGCCGGAGCCAAAGAGACCACACTCTGACCTCAACTCACCTCTCATCACACACACAGGAAAAAATGGCACAATTCTGCTATCTGACTTCTATACGTGGGTAACATTCAGCTGCCTCAATTACAGTAGGGACTCCCTTGACTGCCAGTTCAGCACTGTTTTCTGGGGATTTGTTCCCTTCAAAGCCCACCTTGTAAAAATGCAGTTCCTGCCTAAAACCGATCACAAGCAGCACCCCTAATTTTGCAAACAAATGGACCAGCAGAATCCTCTTCAGATCTGCTTGTGGGAGGCACGTACACCTGTCTTGGGCTTGGATCTTACCAAGGGAGGTGCGAAGGATCAGAGGGAAATGAAGGGCTCATATCTAACCTGTTCTACAAACACTTCTTGCAGTTATATACACAATAAATACAATAGATGAATTGCCAGCTGCCCCTCAAGCCATCATTAACCGACTGGTTTTTTTCTTAATAGGCATCAAATGCCAGGGTGGGCCTTTCAAGGGGGCTGTGCTGAAGAAGCACACAGTAACTGGCTGTAAAGAGCAACACGTACAGTTAGTAACAGCTATAAAACATCAGCTGCTGATCCTTTCAGGTGTTACTGTGACTACTGTAGTTTTAATACCTGCATAATTTCACCCTCAACAGTTCCCCTGGTAAAGACATAAAGCAGCTCCACTAGTATTCAATGGGGGTTAAATGGAAGGATTTCTACTTCTGCTGTATGAATTTCTACCCCAAGGTTAATGTTACTGGGAGAATTTTTTTACCCTGAGGTGCAGGGGGGGTGAAGGGGGTGGTAGTTTAATTAAAGCCAGCAAGCTGAAAACTATGTGCACTATGTATAAGTATGTATAATCAAACCTTTTAACAACATTTCTTTCACCAATATTCAGCAATCAAAACAAATGATACTAAGCTATTTTTGATGACTCTTGCCCTTTTCATGAAGCCTGAAATTTTTTAAAAGCAAAAAGGTGCTATTTCTATTAGGCAAAAACCACTTTTCTTTAAAAAAGATTAAAAAATTTAAAAACAAAAATCAGTAATACTACCTCAAATAAACTATACAGACTGTCAGTCAACTAGCTCTGAAACTGAGCCCTTTAAACCGGTTCAGAAAACTTTGAGCCTGGATCTTTCATTAGTATACACAGTCAAATTTCCCCTGAATTCAGTTATACCGGTCCCTGTCAGCTCTAAGAATCCCAGCCTTGTGACCACAGAAATGTTTAATTTTTCAGGGGGACAGGGGAGACAGAATAGCAAGTCCAGGCCGTGGCCCTGTCTATATATTACTGTGTCGTGCTGTTTTGCCACTGAAGGTCCAGCTTCAAGACTGCAGATCTGTCAGTGACCAAACATGATGGACCACCCATCGGCCTTTTATTAACCAGCACTTGTTCCCCCTCTAATCCTATCACTAGAGTAATCAAAGCTGCCATGTCCCAGGGTCTGATGGAACAGCGGGACCTGGGAAATGAAGACTGATTTTGTTAACAAAGTCATTCCTGCCCCTTGAGTGCTGTCTCATTGGTAGAAAGAAGGGAGAGGAGGTTTATTTGTGCAGAGAATGAGGCGGCAAAGAAATGAAAAGGGAAGAATGGTGAAGTGTGAAGTTTAATCTGGCACGGTCTAAGGTTTCTTTCTTTGAGGCCGTCTCTGATCCAATCAACACCGGTTTGATATTTAACATCTCCCCCTGCAGTTGGAAATGATACAGGCCGGAGAAGACCGGAGTCAGGGCTTCGCAAGCCCCGACCTGTGGAGGGAGAGAAAAGGGGGTGCCGGCAGCTCCCCGCCAGCCTGACGGCTTCCCCCACGGACAGGTCAGGATGAAGCCGGGCCCTGACACAAAATTCCTCTCACAAACCTTGGGAGTCAGGGCATCTGGCACGAGCTGAGTACAGGTTCTCCTTGAAGAGAGCAAGCTCAGGATGGGATGGGATGGGAGAGGGGTTTGATTTCTAACTTGGAGGAAGGGATATCGACACTGTCTCAGCGTGGGGATCCTGCTGAGAAACAGGATCAAACACAAGTGAGAGCTACCATCCATCCACCTCCCCAGGGCAGCGCGGTTTGGGTAGAGGAGTAAGACCTTCCCCTTGCTGACCGTGCAGGCTTTTAGAGGGGATGCGATGCTGCCCGAGGGCACTCGCCCCCGGGGGCTGAGTGGGGCTCCCGCCACAGCCCTGGGTGATCAGGGCGGACACAGACAGACCTGAGCAGCTATAGGAGTCACCATCACCATCCTCCTTACTCCAACAACACTATACGTCAGCCTGGGGAGAGCCTTCCACCACAGACCCGCAAGAGGGTCCCAAGAGGAGGGGAAGCTTAACCCTCTCCCAAGCTGGACCTCGGAGGATGCGTGGACGAGTCCTCACGGCCTGTCATGGCGCCGGCTGCCATGCCTCTGCCATGATCCCAACAAGAGAAGGCCCTGAACACCATCCGCCCCTCACCAGCTCTTCTCAGTCCTGGCACACTTGATTTTGCACTTTTCTGTAACTAAACATCTACACTGTCAGACAGAAAAGATGTCCACTTCCTCCTCTTTGCGTGCCTCTTAGCTCTTTCTGTCCCACCCTCAGTGAAAACCCTGAAACTTTACATACCAAGGAGCGGTGAAACTCCAACCTGACCCAAACCTGATCTGAATTCCCCTGTTGCCAGGCTCCCAACCCAGTCTCTTGCTGCGATTCAGACACCTTGCCACCAGCTATACAATACCCAGGGCCCAGACTTTGTGTGACCAGCAGCCGCCAGAGTCCCGAGGGGAGCGAGGATGCTTCCTCCGGGAGCCATGCAGGAAAGCAGCCGGTCAGCGGGAAAGCAGGGCGATCAGAGCGGTGCCGGTTTGGGAGAGCGGCACGAAACACTCAGCAGAGATTTCAGGGGGAGCCGAGCGTCAAACTACAAAGTTTCTGGGTTTACAATAGAAAACAATGCGCCCTGCTCTACCTGCAAGAGCTGGCTCTCCAGGAAGCAGCTAATTATATGAGCCACCTTAATCTTTTCATCCGGCTGAGACAATCAACATTTCAAAGCCACGCACAGAACGTTTCAAAGATCGTTCCTGGTCAAAAATGCAAGTGTATCCGCTTTCTTTCAGAGCAGATCAAAACCAAGTACCACACCGGGACCACTCCTAGATTTCCTCCTCCTCACCATATCAGATTAACAGATTTGGTGCATGTAGTCAGATTAAATATTTGCAGTAGCACAAAGCTGCCTTTGAGGGGAAGAAGTAAAAAAAAAAAGAAAAGCTTTTTTTCTTTTTTAATTTGCTTAGGGCAAAAATACTGGACTTTGGGGACGTGGGAAACAAAAGCACTGACATGATTCAGCAAGGCACAGTTTTAAAACCTGAATTCTGAATGCAGAAATTACGTGCAGTATTCCTGTAACAGTAATGCTGAAAACAGGTAAAAACTGCTGATGCCCTTAGCAGATTTGGGACTGTAATTTATCACAGATGTTCTCATCAAACTGCGCAAACACCCTACAAGACAAAAGCTGCTCAATTTCTTATTTCCATTTTAGTGTGTTTTAATTACGTGTTGCTTAAGGAAGGCTCCAAGACCTGAAATTGGGAGGCGAAACCTAGCAATAGTAATCCACTCCACTAAATTAGCACAGTAATACACCAAGCAGTAGGACTGCCAGACGGTGTGATAACATTACAAATTACTATTGTTAAACAACTAGCCAGGTGTCAGGATGCATGAAACCTAGAGGAAGCAAGAAAATAAATATCTGGTTTGTTTTGTTTAATTTTGTCTCATGTTGTTCTGGTGGCCTTGTTCCCAGAAAAAGCTTCAATCTAGGAAAAATCCTCCTGAACACTCATCTATTTTAGCAGCAACATCAATTCTCTCTTATAATTAAAATGTATTTTTTTAATCAATGCAAATATTTTGCATAAATGATTGTCCTTTACTTGCCAATAGCAGTAATAACTTTGCTGTTCTTTTTTAGATTATTACTGTAGCAAAACGAAGGGGAAATTTTTGTTTCTATTTAAAATTTTAGAGAATGAGAGAAAAACAGAATTATGGTAAGAGCACCAGTGAGTTTTGTACTCTGTCCCTTTTCCTTTCTCTGTTGCTCACGCACTCTCTCTCTAAAAAGAAAAAAATGTAATATGATTCACGTTTAAAAAGCTTCCAAGTGGTACATTTTTAACCAAGTGCTTTCATGTGCTTGATTCTAACTGCCATTTTTGACCTAGTACAACCAAATACTGTTGGATGTCTGGAACGGTTAATTATTTTTACCTCACCTTAAAGGAGGGGTTCAAGAGAGAGGATAGGCACTTAAACCTTTCAAACAGAACAGGGTAAAACGAATTCCTTGTTTTGCGAGTGTGTTAATCAATGCAAAGGTCCCAAGGGGCTTTCTTTTAATTATTTTTGTTGATAAACAAGAAAATCCCTCCAAAAGCATATACAACCAATCTTCTTCTCTTAAAGCTGTATGCAGAGTCAGACTTCTAGCTGAAATATAGGATGAACCAAATGTTAGTGAAAGCCAGACTTTTTCCCCTTAAAACAGTTCCTACTAGACTTCAGGGGAGAAAGGGCTGAAGGCACTCTAAGGACATTTTAATCACACCAAAGATCAGTCCTTTAATCCTTATTCTCACATCACCAAGAATTTTTTTTCTCAAACTAGGACAGTAAGATAAAGCTGGAAATAGGCTGATCCAAAACTAATGACGAAAAGCAGGTTAAAAATGAAATATCATAGCAGTAACTGACACCATCTTAAATTTCCCCTGGATTATTTGTTTTCTTCCACACACATTCATTTCCTGAATTTCTAGTAAATCTGATTTCATATAAACAGTTTCACAAAGCAAAGTCAATAGCTGTGACTGTGTTCCTGATTAATCCACTGAAATGAAATAGATCGCATGGCTTAGTATTTGGTTGTTTAAAGCTAAACCCACTGAAAGAATTCTGGAGTCCAGTTACACCAGTGACTTTTGTTTCTTCATCTACATCCTTTTCTCTTTGCTGAACTTTACCTGTTCTGAAATGAAAAAAATCCACGCAGATGGCACACTTAATTTTCCACAGTACGCGAGGGCAACATGAGCCAGTTTGTTTTGACCTGGAGTGACCACTAAAAAGACGACCGACAGTTTGCACGTACTTAAATCTATTTGAACAATGTCGAAATTTCTTGTTTCATTGTTCATGCTTCATTCTCTTCCTGACAAGTACCACAGAGCTGCTTTACTTAAAAACAAACAAACAAAAAACCCCACTTTTTACCCAGCTCTGAGACAGGACGGGAGGCGTGGAAGTTTCCCTCACAAGTGGCAAGCCAGCGGACACGCACATTCACACCCTGGACATTTGCCTCTCCGATAAATGATACACACGATAAACACGCAGCACTCGCTGCGCACATCGCACGTTTTTTGCGGACAGCACAGATCGCCGCGACGGAAAACGGGCAGCCCCACGCAAAGGCTGCTGAGGCCCGCGAGTGACCCACCCCGCTGCAGCAGGCTCAGGGCTCGCCCCCATAACCCGACCGAAACGCGAGGAGAACGGCGCCCACCTCCTGGGATAAGCCACGAGGCCCAAGAGCCTCCTTACCTGGGAGAAGTTGAGCCCGTTCAGCGGGTGACACTGCTCCTCCACCCTCTCCACCGCACCCGTCGTCTTCTTCATCCTCTCGGCCTCCTGAGCGAGGTAGAGATCGAGCACCGGCACCCCCCTGGAGCGGATGTCCGTCTCCGTCAAGGAGTTCACCATGAGCATCACCCAGACGGGCCTCTTGCGCTCCCAGTTGCCGGCGATGGCGTTGAAGAGGTAGTCGGCGTAGAGCCCCTTGCCCCGCTGGTCCGGGGTCATCCAGTGGGGTAGCATCAGCTTGATGTAGTCCAGGTGGCGTTTGAGGCGGCGGTACAGCTCCCGCGGCAGCACGTCCTGCAGGTTCTCCCCGTGGGGCAGCATCTGGCAGCTGGCCAGCCCCGAGATGGTGTAGGGGTCGGTGAGGTCCAGCTCGAAGTAGACGCTGGAGCTGGCGTGGAAGGCGGCCTTGGAGTTGTCGGGGATGAAGTCCCACACTCGCGTGTAGGGCACGTGGATGGTGCCGAAGAGATAGGCGGGGGGGTCGCGGCGGATGGTCCAGAGGAAGGAGTTGAGCTCTCCTTGCTGCGGGGAGGACAGCGGGGGGGGGGGGGGCTGCTCAGGGGCAGAGGGGCAGCCCACGCTGGGAATGCCACCCCCGGGGCTGCCCGCAGGGAAGGAGGAGCGGGGGGTTGGGGGGGTCCCTCTGCCCCATCTCCCTGCACAAGCCCTAACCGCGGGCACCAGGCGGCCCGCCTAGGGCAGGGTCCCGCCGTGACACCCCCCCACACACCCCTCCCCGCTCCTCTCTCCCCCACGGGCGCCCACCCAGACGCCGCATCCCTCCGGACCCGCACCCAGCCCAGGGGCCCCCTCCGCGCCGGGCGGGCGGGCGCGCCGGCACACCGCACCCCTCGCGGGGGACACGCGGGGCAGCGCCACACCTGCGGGGCCACGCGCGTCCGCGTGGGCCGCGAGCACACGCGCGGATTGGGGGGGGGGGTCCCTCCCTCCCCCGCGTGTCCCGTGTCCCCGTCCCCCCGTCCCCCCATGTCCGCGCCCCGGTGGCTCCCGCGGAGCGCCGCGGACAGCCGCGCATCCCCCGGCGGCCGCGCCCCCCCGGCCCGGCCCGGCCCGGCCCGACCCGGCCCGGCCCGGCTCACCGAGCGGGGCAGGTCGCACTGCCCCGTGTCCATCTGCTCCCGCCGGGCCGCGGCGTCGGGCAGGAACCCCCCGAAGACGAAGCAGATCAGCGTCAGGTTGAGTTGCATCCCGCTTCCTCTCGCTCTCCTCTCTCTCCTTCCCAGATGAGCCTTTTTGGATTTCTAGGATCCTTTTTTTTTTTTTTTTTTTTTTTCCCTCCCCCTCCACCTGCTCTTCCCCCTTTTTTTTTTTTTTTTGGCTTTTTTTTTTTTTTTCTTTATTCAAACAAACTTTGCCAGTCCCATCTGCATCTGACAAGTGCAGGGGGAAGGACTGGCCGCCCCCTCCCTCCCATGCTCTCCCCCCTCCCGCCCTTTCCCACCCCCACCCCCTCTGGCTCCGGGCTTGTCAGAGGCGCTGGATGCTTTGGGGAGGACGGTTCTCATCGCCAGCCTCCGCCATGCTTTGATTTTGCAGACCGGAGAAGCTCCCTTCCCGCCCCGCCGGTTCGGGAGGAGGTGGTGGTGTGGTGTGTGTGGGGAGGGAATAGCCTGAAAATAAAAAAAAAAGTAAAAAAAGAATAAGGTTTGGGCTTTGGGTTTTTAAATTCGGTGGCCAAGGGGGGCTCCCGCGGCGCCCTGGGAAGGGCGGGCGCTGCTCCGCGGGGCGGCGGCGCACACCGCACCGGGGAGGCCAGACTCGCGCTCCGGCGGAAAGTTTGGCGCAGCCGCCCCGGCCCGCCCGCGCCTCCCGCCGCCGCCGCCGCCGCCAGGGGCCGCCGCCAGGGGGCGATGGCGCCCCAGCGCAGCCGCGCGGCGGCCGGCGGCTGAGGGGCGGTGGCGTTCCCGCCTCACCCGCCGCCGCCTCTGAGCCACGGCGGCACCTGCGTGGACCTTCCCTCACTTTAAAAGCCGAAAATGGAAAAGTTTCGACATTCCCGCACTCAAAAAAAAAAAAAAAAAGTGACAAAATCACGCAGACGGGGCTTGTGGCGGGAAGGAACGGAGAGCGGCTGGCTCCTGAGGGGATGCCCTGGCGCGCGCCCCCTCAGCCCGCCGCCGGCTGCTCCGACCCCGCTCGGCTCCCAGGCGTGAGGCGACATGTCCTCGCAGGCGCCGCCTTCCCCGGCCCCTCCGAACCCAGGGGCAGCAAGGCCTCGCTGAGCGCCGGGGTGGAGGGCAGGCCAAGGACGTGGGTCCTCCATGGCGCTGGCAGCGCTGGACCCAAGCGCCCCAGGTATCCTCATCCGTATGGCCGCCCCGGGGGGGGGGGGGTCCCTCGCCTCCTCAGCCTCACAGGAGGGCGGAAGGAAACCTCTCTCCGTGTGTTTTCAAAATGTGCATCTGTCCTGCTTGCACTGCTAGCTATCCAGCTTCCACTCGGACCAAAAAGCCTCAGGAGGAAGCACCTTCCTCCAGCAGGACCTGAGCTGGTTCTTCCTGACAGGAGCACGTCCAGGACCCCTGAGGGGCTGGAGCTTTCTCTGGAGGGTGTTGGCGGCAGGCGCTGAACTCCAGCAGCTGCAACTCAAACCTCCTCCCAAGTGTCCCGTCTCTGTTAAAGCTGCGGGGTTTCAGAGCAGAGGATAGACTGACAATGCCTGCCACCGTCACTTGCAGAATCCGGATCCTGCCTCTGGATCCATTCGGGGCACGGATGGGGGTCGGGGTGCCAGCCGTAGCCCCTTCTCCCGGCAGACCACCACGCAGCCCCGCTGTGTTGGTGGCCCCAGGTGTCCCTGCCAGCTGGCCTGCCGTATGCAGTGCGCACAGCAGAGTGGATCTGGAGCCCGACCTTCCCACCACCTCCATGACTGTGAACCTTTCCAAAATTGGGAAGTTCCTCACTCTATTGAGAAGAATCAAAACTACCAAAGTTTGCGTGATGAAATACAGTGATTGCTGTTATGAGGTGGAGTCCTTGCTCTAGCAAGACTCAGAGCGGAGCCAGCAGGGGTTTTGCCAAGGACGGTGGCAGAGTTAGGCCTAGCTGGCTATAAACATGGCTTCCTGACAGCCCTGTGGAGACTGAGAGGGGACACCACTTGCTGTGGTTACTGATGAACAAATGCAGCTACGCAGGCCACTGAAGGGACTTTTGAACCACTGTGTGCACATCCCATGGACTCTGTTCCTGGCCTCCAGAGGCAGGAGAGCGTTCTAACCACAGCGTTGGGACTAGTGGCTCCTTTCTTAGTGAGCGTCCTCCTCAACCTCTTATTTCTCCTCTGCTCCCAGATCTTCCAGCCAGGTAAAAATCATGCAAAGGAGCAGGGGATTTGTTTTCCTCATGGTGTTTCTAGTTCTTGCAAAGAAATATTTAATTTCCTGATTCTACCCTGAGGGATAAGGTTCCGATCAGGGAAGGACACAGAGGCACAGAAAGAGGCAGAAGGTTTTTTTAGCCCGCAAGGTGACTCATCAACGTGGCACAGGATGGTCCAGTGAGACAACCAAGTCACGGCCACACTGGGTGCTGGTGGCCTGGTGTCACCCGTGGCCCTGTGCTGTTGGGACACGGGGTGGCAGCAGGTGGGTGTGTGCTGCTTTGTAGGCAGCCAGCTCTCAGGTGCCCTCCCCGCCCCATCTACCCTCAGGGGACGCAACACTGGGGCCTCTCAACATGCCTCCCCAGCATTGCCGGTGTGATGACACAACCCCGAAAAGATGGGGAGGGCAGGGCCTAGCTGCACGTGCCCACGCCATCTCTCTCTCTCTCTCTCTCTAGCAGCCCCACCTTTCTCCCAAACGTGCCTCAGCACTCACTCCAAGGCCACCCACAAGCGTGCAAGGGTGCTGGACAGTCACCTTAGGTGGCTGTGTCCCCACCTGAAATGAAGTCCGGAGCAGGAAGCGTTGTGCAGTCCGTGTCCCAGCAGATGTAATTCCACAAGGGCCAATTCCAGTCACAACACAGTATCCTGTTGTTTTTCCCTAAGCTGCCAGAAACCATTTAAAAGCTACAGGCCTGATGCTATCGTGACACTGTAGCATGGAGGGCTGCTGCATTTGTTCACAGCTGCACCAAACTGCATGCCTGTGTTCAGCAAGTGCCACTTCCAAAGTGACATGGCTGCACTTGCCTGGCTTAGTGGCTTTGACTTGACCCACCCTTTTTCTAGCTCCTTCCCAAATCTCTTCCAAAGTAGTGAAAGAACAGAGGGTCCTCATCAGAAGGCTGGTAGGGACATCTCCAGTGATGTGACCCAACATCTCGCATGTTGGAGACGATGCCTAAGAGGTCTATAAGGAGAAGTGAGGCCCCATTCAGTCATGGGTGCCGTGTTGTGAGGTACGGTGATTACCCTCATCGATGGCATACATATCAAAGCACCCAGGGCAAGAATAAACAAACATCTTTGGCACTGTGCTCATCTTCCGTTAGCCAAAAGGCAGGTGTGTGGGGGGGGGGTATAGCAAGTTTTGCAGCCATTTCCCTGAACTCAGCCCTGATGTTGCAAGAACTGCCTAGCTGTGAAAACAGAGCCTCGCCTTGATTTATGCCGCTTGTGGGTAAGATGACTAAGAAGAAGAAGGGGTAAAAAAAAAAAAGCAGAACAGGAACAGAAATCCCAGTGGGAGCATGATGCGGGTGTGTACCGATTTGGTGGGACAGTCAGGTTGGGGAAACTGCAGCCAGAGCTTCAGGCAGTAGGAAGAGGAGACCACAAACCACATGATAAGTATCACAATGTTCCACCTAAGATACTAAAGCATGCCACAAGCTTTTACGAAGACAACTCTTTGGTAACAGCAAGGGAAATTAATTCTTTTCTGTAATTGTAACATTTTTTTCCCCTTCAGATGAGTTCCATATGTCCTTGTGATTTTTTTCCTTTAAACACAGCAGTTTAGAACAAATCCTAAGTAACATTTAGCCTACTTCTAGAGCAAATATTTACAAAAATGTTAAATAATGGTTCTGATCTTTGGAAAATGTATATTGCTCCCTACCTGCTACTGTTTTGCGCCTATCAGGAGTAATAGAGAAGCTTTGCAATAAACCCCAAGGCTGTAAAAGCAGTATAACAATGTGATTAGCAGTAATCAGATGGGAAATACTGACTATTAAAAACTGTGAAGAGATAAGAGGGATAAACTGGAATGAGAAGGTTACGTTATTTTGTTTTAACAAATTTCAAGAACTCTAATGGGGGAATAGGCTTTTAATCTTACAAAAGCTGTATTGTTTTTTTGGAAGCATAATAGTGTTAGCTGATATTTATGTCATGTATCATCTTCAAAGAGCTTTACTAAATAAATATTAATCATTTCACCAACCACTTAAAGGCAACCACTTCAGGGGTGCGGTGAGGCAACAACTTAACAAGTAAGTTGTACTACGACAGGAAGTGAAGACAGCCAGATTCAATAAGGAGTCCGTGTGGGTACAAAAAATATTTGTGGAGGCTTTAACAATATCTTTAATCAGGCAAAACAAAACCCCATGGAATAGAGGGCAGATTTCTTTGTTAATGAGAAGCTGGCATTGGAACTTGTAATTACAGTACATTTCCAACAGGTAAAGAAGATTATTAGATCTGAGAGGAAACAGCTTGTGAGGGGTCAGTATTTCCATGCAGGGAAGCTTAACACTTTTTTTATCAGAACATGCTCCTTACAGGGCTAACTACCCTTTTGTCTCTTCCTCCGCTCTCACCTTCCTCCCAGGAAAAATATCATATTGTTGGTCTGTGCTGTGTCGCTATTTCCCTGTCTCTGCCATGGTGTACTTTCTTTTGAAGAATTTCAAAGCACCCAGTGGATTTCAGTCTCTGCATTACTTACGCCTTTCCTTTAACAAGGAACTCTGGCTGACCCACTGACTCTCCCAAAAGCTGTCCTATGTCAAAACTCAAGAGTAAGAATCCAGCTTTTCCTTTTTCCATGAATGAAGCTGAAGGTGCCTTCCGCTCCTGCCAGATATGGCAGATGAGATTCAATCTTTTTGTATGTTACAGATCACGGAATAAATTAAGTTGGAAGGGACTTCATGAGGTCCAACAGTCCTCACTCTGAGCAAGGTTAACTTCAATGTTGGATCAGGTTGCTCCGGTCCAGTTATGGATCCTAATTAAATTTCTCTGCCCTCTTATGCACAGGTGGCATTATATGTAGCTGTCCTGGACTCAAAAAGTGATAAGCCTAAAGCAGTTGCACTGCTAGCTATCATGCCATGACTTTTTATTTGCCATGACGCCTGTGCTGTGATGTGTCTAGCAAATACAGATTTTCCTGCAGAACATTGATTTTGATGTTAGTAATTGTATTCACCTATAACATCATTGTTCAGTCATGCAATTCATTATTTGAAATGTGCAGTTGTCAGAGGAACAAACCCCTACTACTTAAGGCTGTCACACTGGAACTGCTGAATTATCACAAATGTTTTAATGTTTCACATCTTTTTTTTCCTGTGTTGCAACCAGTACGACGTAGTCACTGTAGTCAGTCTTATATTTCCTTGCATGTTTGTCCTCCTGTGTCCAATTCAGTGTCTTCTGTCTCAGCATTCCAGAAACAACCAATCTAGTTCTTGAAGAAAATCCCCTCTCAGTCCTAACATCCTCCCTCCTAAGGACTAGGTATGAATTTTGCAGACCAACCAGCATTAAAAGCTTGTATTACATTTTGCAAAGTCTCACCTTGTGCTGTGGCCTCTGCAATGACAGACCACATCCTGCCTGAGACTAGGCGTGTAAATATGCTGAAGAAAACCTTTCCCAGTATCAGACTCTGGTATGCATTCTCCCTCTGTATAAAGTTTAGTCTGCACTTGTGTATGTATATAATATTGCACATGTACACACCTAGGAAGGTGTATGTATCTATGTGTGTGTGTTTATATATATTAGTGTGTTTACATATATGCATACACATGCATACACACAGAAAAAAAGATGGGATAGGTGAGTGCTATTAATGCTCCATTATATGCTTGTCGGTTCCTTTTCCCATCTTCTCAAAGATACTCTGGATTTCAGCCGATGGAGGCAGAAGCCTGTCCTTCTCTGTCATCCTTCTACAAGTATGGTGGATCCTGTCCTTTCAAGATTGTCTGTCTGCAACTTAAGCAGAACATTACTGTTCCATTCCTAAAATCTATTAAATCAGAGGGATGGTGAAAAAAAGGTCTGAAGGCAACTCATCCACCTGAACAGGAGTGATCTCCCTGCTGCATAGCAAAGGCTGTAGCTGTTTCTTTAGCACAATAGATTATCTCCTTGAGGCCTAATAAGCAAAGAGATTTCTTCCTGTTCAGCATAGTTCAGTGTGCAGTTCCAGAAGCTCCACTTAATTTCATAAACAGTTCAAACCTCTTTCATGTTTGGAGAATGATTGGGAGTTCAGCTGCTCGAGAGTCCTCTAAATGTTCCACTCTTTATTGTCATTCACTATGTTTTCTTTTCCTGGTTTCTAGATTGCCATTGCTTTATACAACCTTAGTATCATATTATGTTCTTTGGCATTTATTAATGAGAAGCCTGAAAGGGGTTTTGTAAGTGGGATAAGTCTTTATTATAAAACAGCTAAACCAGCCCTCCAAGACGGCACTTCTGAAAGAGGAGTCTATGCGTGACTGTCTTTCTCCTAACCTGGAGCAGAATATTCCAAGCAAATGCAATAACTTGGTGCATATGTCTGAAGTAGCTGATTTACCAACAGCATTCTTATTCCAGGGGCTTTGAACATGCATAATGGACATGCAAAATGTGCCAATATTTTGGTAATTTGGTTTAAAAACTGCTGCTTTTTTTGTTTTGGAGCTGGTAGAATACGGCTCACATTTGTTGCGTGTGTGTGGGCCTGCTCCTTATTAAAGTCATGGTTCTTTTTTCCAGTAACCACTTCAGTGCTGTGAATCAACATAACCAGTTCAGAAAAACACCATCTGTCGATTGGATAAACAAAAGTCTAGTTAGCTGGAAGTTTAATAGATCACAAAGTCTCACCAAGTCCATTTTTATGTTAATAAATTCCACCATGGAATATTTTCTGATGTCACATGGCAAAAGTGCCCTAAATAAATAGCAGCTGAACCATTTTCCATTATTTATCTTAGTGTTTTGTGAGCTTAACAATAGGAATTGGCCAGGATCTGAACTTCCCTAATCCCCAAGTGCCATATGGGTCTGTATGTTGGGTTTTATGAATGTTAGACAAGTAGGTATAGAAGGGATCTCACCTAGCCTGACCAGAGTTGGGTCAAATGGTCCTCCAGTATCCCAACCAGATGTCCATCTGACTTAGGAGTGGGAGCTGGCACTAGCGCTCCATAATAGCCACTGACCTCATTTCATCCAGCCTGTGCCCAAATTATTCCTTCCCATGTTATTCCTGGATAGTGCTGTGGTGTGAGATATCTCATCTACCACCTGTGCTTGGAAAGACCTCCTCTGAATGTCAGCTATTTCTTTCCCTGCCAATTTAGTCTGTTTTTAAAAATTGCCCATGGTGGAGATTCAATGCATCAGCAAGTATAGCTCAGGTGGTTCCTTCATGTCCTGTCCCCATTTTCATGAGTGGAAGATTGGGCCTGCAGGTGGACTCTAGGAGAGTTCTTCCAACAGTAGCCATTTTATCTTTCTGACCTATGGAGTTTGTCAGAGATGGCCGAGGTGATCTCCCTGTGAAGGTAATTAGACTCTTCAGCTGCCAAGTTTCACTAGGAAGATTTCATGTCTTCAGAGAAGGGTCATTCAGATTCCCTGCTGTTTCAAATCAAGCACAGGCAACACTTCCAAGAGTATATTCAAGTCCAAGGGCCTTCCTGAGTGAGCCTATGGTCAAGACTGTACCAGTTTACCAGTTAGTGTAGAACGGAGGGATATTGCCTGGCTGCCTTTTGCATGGCCACCAAATGCCTTTTTGATTCTGGTCATGTGCATACTGTTTTTTGACAGTAGTCTAGAACAAAGCGTACACTTGCTCCTCTGGACATGTATGCAAATACTTGATGAGACCTTCCAAGTCATCCTAAGTCCATTAAAAAGGGTAAATAACAGGTTTGCCTACAAAGTTATAAAATTAGAGGGGAGATCACTAGACTATGGAGGAGGACTCTGCTTTAGGCAGAACTTCTAGTGGTGCTGAGAGACAGACCCTGAGGCTGGAAGTTTATGCCAGCACTGCAGCAATGGTTTCTCAGGGTCATCACGGGGGTAGTATTCTCTCTTGATGTCAACACAGCCTGTGGCAATGTTTCCTGATAAATGGGCTACTGGGGCCACTGCAGCCAATATGTGCTACCTTCTCCATAGATGGTCTTCTAGGGCACCTACTAAAGGAGAAATTTGGCTGCCTCCCTTTATGAGGAAATCTGGTGGTTATTAGAAGGGGATCCTACCCGTCTCCATGCTGTATCCCTTGTCCTCTCCCACAGGAGCAAAATGACAGGGCGCTTTTTCAATACTTGTAATTTTCTTGTAACACTGTCAGTTCTCTGTCCAAATCACTAGACATGATTTTGCCCTATTTTTAGGAAGCCTCAGGTGAGGAGCAGGACAGATGGATGTTGTACACCTGCACACATAGTATGGAGTCCTACTTGTTTCTTTCTGTTCCCTGAAAACAACTTCTGCTGGTTTGAATAGAACATGTAAATGTACTTACTCATGTGAAAGAAGCTTTAACATTTCATAATCTTCCCCTTTCCTTCCTCCTGTGTAACTCAAAGTGGCTTATATATTTGAGATCCAGCTGTGCATGCTTGGATCTGTGATACTCAGATTGTACTTTGAAGCTACTCCTGCCCTGAAATCACACTGTGTATATCCATTACAAGCTGTAGGGAAGAATTAATCAAATAAAACCTGATGCTATGCTATGCTAAAGCACATCACAACTTACCTATCTCTGCTTACATATCTTCTGATTATTGCAGAACTGTAAAGCTCGTCTCTTGTTTCTTTGAAGCAAATTTACAATAGCCCCAGTAATCCTTTTGCACTTCAGAAAAAGTAAACCTTTCACACTATTGCAAGTCCTGAAAATGCCTGCAAGGGCTCCTCTGCTGAGCTCTATCCCTACGGGTATCAAATGTTAGCTGTGAACTGGAATACTGTGGCTGGGTCATCTTTTATCTGTGTGGTAGGATCCAAATATCAGTTTATCACAGAAGTTACTATTTTCAGGGTTTTTTTCAGTGCAATCTTTTTTCAAAACATTTTCAGCAGACAAAGAGAAAATACAGTCAGTTTTGAAAGTATGGTTATAGTGTACCATTGGTCCCAATTTGTGTCTAATCACTTTTAATCTGCCTGCATGAGGAGTTAGGCTAGCCTCTCCTGTTGTTAGCATTGGTCATGTGGAGAGCACCAGGAAAGCAGGGAAAAAAGATCAGAGTTAAGAAAAATGTCATAACCTGGCAAGAAGAATGAACTCTCCCCACTTTTTCAGAAACTAGCTTTGCTTTCATATGCAAGTAGATCTTGCAGGCAATGTAAAATCTGACCTGTGCTTTCTGAGCACATCCTTGTGTTGAATCTCTATCTATAAATGCCTCGCCCTGTGATGATAGCTATTCTATAAACATGAAACAGAAGGACAGATTATGTATGTATTTTTGTCAAGAGCAGAGAAATATAGCTACAATAAACCCAGAAGTTTGCAGGGTGAAGTAAAAAAGAGACTTTCTTTTCAGAAGCAAAAAGTTATGACTATTTGAATCTCACTGGGATGATGTTCATTGCGATCATCAGTCATACTTTTTTGTTGTTGTTGCTAACTTACACATGCACACAGAAAGTGCCTTTCATGGATGAAAAATGTCTTGCTTATTCACAAGCCCTGCAGAAATAAACGTTATTTTATATATATGTACTGCTGGCAGTGAGGATTTTATTTGTCATGCCATGTGCCAAGCTTTCATTAGTCAAAGTGTGAAAAATCCCATTTGCTGTGTTTTGGAGAGTTCATGTTGGAAGCATTTAGAGAGCAATTCAGTGATCTTTCAGTCATTGGAGAAGGGATCACCCTGGGAGCTGGCCAGCCACATGGGACTCAGGGGTTGTGCTTTAATCCTCAGCTTTGTAACCCACCCTTTTCTTGACTTTGGGCAAATTGCTTCATCTGTCCACATCTTGGATCCTCAACGACAAGGATCAGGCTTTCAAGTCATAAATTTGTTCAGTAGCATAAACTTAATATATCTCAGATACTAATATGGTGGTAGCCACATGGTCAGACTCTTCAAGCTAAATAAGCTTGATAAATGGAGGCAAGTCTGGATCTGAACATAAGTTTTGGAGAAACTCCAGAGCACAAAAAGAGTGAATCCTTTATTTCACTCTACACTGTCACACAAAACTAAGCACACTTTTTTGTGCACTTGGATCTCTCCCCCTGCTTGGTCCAGGTCCCCCTCCAGGTCCTGGTCTCTTCATCCCAAGCCTACCTCATTTTGGGGCTGATACAGGGAGATAAAATTCCTGCAGTGTCCTCACTACATGAGGTCGCTGTGGAAGTAAAGGATCATGGAATAAGCAGAGCTGCCTGCGGAATGGCTTTTGCTTGATGGATTTAACTCCATGAAGCTGTGTATGTACCCAAGAATATGTAAACTGAACATGAGTTTGAGGTCCTGTTCCTACCTGTACTGGTGAACTGTCTCTATTGTCCCTATTCCTCTGTGTAAAATAGGAAGAGCATAAGAGCCAACATGAGTAAGATCAAACTCTCTGCTTTCTCAGATGGAAAGTATTGCTTAAGTCCCCAGAGTCACATGAACTAAACCGAGGAGTTTGCTTTCTTTCTTAGAAATGGTTTTGCCAAGTTCTGGACAGAATTTACAGAACAAATCTCTTGGCATTGTAATTCATTGCAAAGGAGACCTAAGTTTATCAACTGAATTATAGATGATGGAGCGTTATATCAATCCTTTAAGTGTTCTTTTTGCCTTCTTTTTATGTTCCTTCTCTGCCCTCATCAAGATGCCCAATGAAAGACTTAAATCCATTTTCACCCTCTTTAGAGGCACCGACGATAAAGCAAATGAAATATTATTCTTTCTGAGTAGTAAATTTATAGCAGGCAATAACAAATCCATGAGAATTTACATGGCCTTTTGCCAAAGAAACCAAGGATTTGAATCCATATACTGAAAAATATATGCATATCTATTCCGGTGTTTAAGGAGCTGTGGGAAATCCATTTTTTTTAAGTGAAATGAGAGAAAAGTATCCCAAATCACCTATGACCCTCCTTTTAAAGCCTGAGTGTCATCAGAAGGTTAAAACATTATTAAGACTTTCTCATGCCTTTAGCTCCCTGACATATCTAAGGGGATGAAGGTATGAAAAGAATGTGAAGGCACCATACCATCAAACAGCCAAGCTTCCCATTGTCCATGCATGGGACAATGTGACTTCAGGCTCAGTGTCACTGTCTGCCCACTGAGATAAGGACTAGAAGCCTTACCAGATCCTCCCCTGCAGGAGCCGTGGAGGATGGTAAGATACTCCCTTTGAACTAAAGCAACATGTATCAGCATTCCTAAAACCAAACTGCACCTGGTCTCGTGCAACCTCTGTTCATTATCTTTTGACAGTTGACAGCTTGCTGCCCTTCTCTTAGCTAAAGCCCCACAAAAGGCAATGTGATATCCTTCCAGTAAGCTGCATGTTCACTGGCTAACCACTCTGCTGGATTTCTTTTACTCCTCCCATTCTCCTCAGTTGCTTCTCTTATGCTTTGGTCATGTTGGTAGGAGGATAAATGTGATACCAGTATCAAACCAACCTGGAGCCCACTGAGATTTCCTTCTCCAATCTGGGATTTGAACCTTCTGTTCTGAGAAACCTCTTGAGAATGACTGGCTACCACAGTGTCTTGTTTGCTCAGACAGCTCAGGTCTCCATGGCTCAGTGGTTAAGGGAATCTACCAGATCTCTAGATGGGCATTTCCTAGGCTGCCTACTATTAGTGCACAGTTGTGGATCATGTCTCCTGCAGAGCTTGCTTTAATATTTTTGGCAAATGTCACCATGTCCTCACCAGTCCTCATCTGGCTATGCATGTGGAAGTCTTCAGACATGTCTGCAGTCGGATGCTAGTCGTGTTTTCAATCAACACGATTCAGTTTTAAATTATAGCTGTAAGAGCTTTTCAGGCTGTGCTGACAAGCCTGGTCATAAAAAAAAAAAAAAAAAAACAAAAAAAAAAACCTCCAAACCAATGTGCTCAGGGAGAAGGGAGGGAAAGTGACATCCATTCTGGGAAGGAAGAAGCAAGAATAACAAAATCTGGCACCCTGGTCTGTGTTTTCTCTCATGATGCATCTCCATGTGCTTTCTGTCCTTTGGTAACACTGCCCTTTCCATGCCACGTTGTGGATCGTCAGATGAGGAAGCTTGGCCCAAAATAAACGCCAGGCTGCTTTTCATCTCAGGGATTTGTTTGTGCCAAGCGAACAAAGTGACTTCTTTGTGGCTGTTTGCATTTGTCGTTCCAAGTTGTCTGAGCACTAGGTTATAAATACACACCACCGATTGATAGCCTCAATATGTCCAGTCGGACAAGCTTTGCGTGCTGGCAAGAAAAGGATTTGGCTTGCCCTAATTATTTTTGTTTTAATACTTTTTAAAATGTTTTATATAAATCAAAGATACTGTAAATACAACTCTGGAGGAGGGGGTTCCTTCCTTACCCATTTCATAGACTGGGTTTCTGACCAATAACTTTAGGTAAATTTTCTGTTTCATATTTGTATTCTTTACAGTCATGTATGTAAAGGGATGCTGTCAAGTTATGTATGAAATTTAATGGCATAGACATTTTTAGATTGTTTTTAATGCAGAAATAAAAAAAAGTCAGAATTCTACCAACTTACCTCCTCTTAGAGGAGATGCAAGGTATGAGAGGAACATGAAAGGCTGAGTTGTTCTGAGCTCTGCCTTAAGAGTGCTAATGGTAAGCCAAGATCCTGCAGCCCTGGGCCCATGACAAGAAGGCCTGTTAATCAGTGGCGACTGAGCAGTCTGAGCTAAACCCTGAGTCTTGGGGACTCTTAGCCAAATCCTGACTACTTCACTGGGGAATGTTCAACCTTCTAGACTTGATTTTTTTCTGCGCCCACCCCCAGCCCCCACCACTGAAAAACAATGCTGGTGAAAAATGCCTCTTTGGGAATTTAATTTGTATGGAAAACATTTTATTTTTGTATCCAAATCTCCCAGTCTGTGTAGGGTTTTTCCATTTGCTTTCAGCAAAGACTATTTTTCACTATTTTTCTCATCCAAAATACTTATTAAGAAACTGGATGCTTTTACCAAAAATGGGTATCTTTTCCTTCCCCTTCACCCCTTTCTACATTCATAATATCCCCCAGACCCCTGAAAACAAGCTAATTGAAAGAAAGCACATTTCTTTTAAAAATTTCCCATGGAAATTATTTTGTTGTGGTTAATGTCTGCCTTGTCTGTCTTCTGTCTGGGGCTGGAAGAAAATTCCTCGAAAACATTATCAGCCAGTGCATCTCTACAGCCGAAGTGAGGTTCTAATCATCTCATTTATTCATTTGTATGATAATCCAGTAATCATAATTGTGGTCGCTGGCTTATCTGCAATTTGTATAGTGAAATAGTTGCACAGAGTCATTTGAAAACTGGATCCCTGTTCAAAGATCTCACAGCTTCAGACACGTTTCAGGAAGAATGCGCTTACTGGATGCAGTGATATGCTGTGTGTTATTATGTATACATGCATACTTACTTTTTTATATGAATATACATATATTTATATATAAAATATGTACATATGGTTGGAAATGAAAGATCATGAGGTGAGCTTTTTGTGCCTGATCTTAGTTTTGCTGTGAAACAAGCTTTTCCAGGGTGACCTGGAAACAACGTCCATCCAGAGCAGGCAGCAAATAGACCCAGATCAGTTTTCACAGTGGTTAATCAGTTTCTCTTTCTGGCTCTGGTGCAGAAAGAGAATATGTTGCCCTGTACATGCATGACAGCATGGGAGGGTATGTGCTGTATCTGCGCGAACTGAACTGGCCAGATGCAGTCTGTTCCAGGCATTCTAATATAGAGTGACCAAGCCTTCCTGGAGTCTGGTCCACATTGAAAAAGCATGAAAGAAAATAGACTTGTGGATCTGTGTTCCTTTGTAAGTCCAGTTTACAGGAATGGGCTTCTTACTTGCACTTATTCCTGTGTGTGTAAGTTAGGAGGCGTGTAACATAAATTGAAGCCTAATTTTTTCTTTGATGCGATTAACACCCACCCACAAGCAACAGGAAACAGACTTCAACTTTAATTAGTACCAACACATTCAAAATTCACCCTATATTTGCCTTCAAGTGCAGCAAAGCAGCTTCAAAGCTAAAAGCTTCTTCACTTTCTAAGTAATAATGAGGTATTAATGAGGCAATTAGGGGCTTGTAAACATGGTGTCAAAGAGATATGAACTAATCACCAGCAACAGGAAAAAGACAGATCCCTCTGACTTCAGTGCTCTGTGCTCTCCCTAGCCCCCTGAGGCATTCTGTGCTTGTAAACTAATCCGCAAAAATGTTCTAGATTAATTCAAAACACTATCCTCTTTTTAATTCCCTGACTGTCTTCGGGCTTGTTTCTGAATAGATGCTCTGTGTGAAGGCTTTTAAATACGCACTTTTGTTATTGCAATAAAACCCAGATTGAAGTTCTCTTGCACTAAGCTGTCAATTTATATTTGGCTTCCTTCTTAGGTACATATGAAATAATTCTAAGTCATTTGTTAGAATATTTCTTCCAGTTTATTTCCTTTTAGGCTGTTTAATTAAAAAAATAAAGCATGTAATTTAATTAGAACTGACAAACACCACTATTTTTCCTTTTTTTTTCTTGAATGTAAAATGTTAGTGTTGAAAATGAAGGATTAAATACACCAGTTAAATCTTGGAGCGATGCAGATAGGGCAGGGACAAACATTCCCCCTCACAGATTTGTTAGCTGGAGTGTTGGACTAGGATTAGTGTGATCTGATCGCACTAATTTGCTGCATGATTTTATAAGAGTCTCTTTTATGATTCTTATTTCCTTGTAGATATACAGTTCAGATCTGATCTAGCTAGTGCCTGAAATCAACCTGTCACACTGCTTTCTGTTGCTAAAGGAAAAGTCACAGCACATTTACCCACAGTAATTTATTAAATGTGGTTCCACCTTCGTGATGCATTTTGAAGTTGTTCCTATTAGAAATTATTCCAAAGAACCTTTTATTTTCTAAATGAAAGTAGAGAAACAGAAGAACAATAGAAAAAATGTCTCAGATATTCACGAGACTCCAGATGGCAAGGCTTTAGGAAAAGCATAGACTGAAGAATTTCCTAATCTGGGAGCAAACATAACCTTACAGCATCCCTGATACCTACACTCCAAATCTTCATATGACAGTTGAAATTCTGACCTAGCTCTTTCCTTCAAATTGTCTCCACAGATGGTATTGCTCCACAACTGAAAGTACTACTGATCTGAGAGAGGATTTTTGGATATGGCCTGTTGTCTCCTGGAGATTAGGGTGAAACTCTATATCCTTTCTCTGTGTGATCTCATTACAGTCAGCTCTCTAGGGGTGAAAAGTGAGTTCACTAAACCAACTTATTGTGAAAAAATATTTTGAAACATAACACATTGTGGTTTGATCCTGCATTCTCACAGGTATATGTTGGAAATCACTTGGTTGAAGTCAGTAACGTGTGTTAAGCTCTCAGAAGTGAAAACAGAACAGAGGCCCTAATAGTTTTTCCTACATCAAGAATTTGATCTAATCCACAGGAAAATTGTACATGAGTTCAACAGTCCAGCACTTTGCCTAGTAGTGTGCAGTTGATTATAACTCTGGAATTGCCCCTCCACAGACCAGTTAAAAATGGTCTCCAAACATTTCTGAGAAGAATTCTTATAGAGATGATGGTGGTGAATCATGTCTGCAAATGTGAAAGCTAGCAGTGGCCTCTCCAGAAATTCAACTTATTGTTTTAATTTTCAGCAGTATTTTATTGTGGACATGAATAACCTCTCATACCAGCTGGTTATGCAGGTTATGCATAAACTTTATGTGTTGCAGTAGAGATTCCTGAGTGTTCAATACTATCACAAGTGGCTCTCTTTTAGAGGTTAGCTAGCAGAACTTCTCTGAGAACTTCACCTAAGCCCATTTAATTTATGGCTGATTTAAAAGATTTCAGTATTAAAACCTCTGCACAATGAAGAATCAGCCACTCCTTGTGGTCCTGTGCAGTCCAATAATGTCTCTCCCCTCAATATTAATACTTGCAAAGCTTTAGCCTGTACTGGATATGACCAATTCTTTTTTCTGGACATGAGATTTTGTTATGGCATCACTGGCCAAGTGAAGAAGCTCTTGGGTATCCCATTGTGTTTGTGGTGGCAGGCTTTGAGGAAGATACCACCCATTCCATGTTGCATGTAAATTCCCAGACCACAAGGACGCACAGGTCTGGCTTTCACTCAGAGCTTTGTGCCTGAGAGCTCATAGCCACGTGAAGATTTTGGTGTGTGGTTGTAGGCCCAGGAAGGTTGACCCTTGGGTGAAGATTTCACTAGCTCTCATTAATCAAATGCACATAGGCCAGTGTCACGACCTTTCCAGTATTTCTTTCCCCAAGCATAAGAGCCAGTATCTCTGAACATGTTAGGAAGAGACCACAGCTACAGGCATCAGCTACAAACACATCTTGGGTGGCTCCTTTGCAAGCAGACAAAGTGCCTGAAACCTCTGACTCCTATTGGGAGTTTAAAGGAGTTTGGGATTGGTGACCTTAAATGCAGCTAGTCAGTAATCACATGTCTGGCCCACATTGTCCCAGAGAGAAGGGGAGCCTTGGCATCCTGCTGTGAGTGCATGAAGCAGAGGCCGAGGTGTGGGAGGGCGTGCAGCCAGAGCATCCCCAGTTCAACGTGTGAGACGCAACAGACCTGCCTTGTTAACTCAGGCCTCTTGTGCTTGGGACATTACCTTTCCTTCACCCCTTTCCTTCCTCTCCCCTTGTGTTAATCCTACATAACTCTCTCTGCTCTTTCTGTCTGGGTGGGGATCTTAAAAGACCCCTACAGCTCTGCAAGGCCTCTCCTGTTTGTGTGTAATAATACAGGATGGCTGGACCATTAACACCTTCTCTGAACACAGCATGTTGGAGTTGCAACACTTTCCGGCCTGGGCTCCTTTGCCAAAGGGTATTGTGTGTGTATGCTCAACTCTTCTTTTAAAATCCCAAATAGGGTTTTCTTTCCTCTTTTCCTTCCAGTTTGTGTGTGTTTTTGCCATTGGTATCCATGGGACTTTTCCTCTTGTGGTTCCTTTAGAGCCTAACAGAGTCTGGAGTTATTTTCATTTGTTGTGCTTCTCTTCTCCTCCCCACCACACCACGTTTTCTGGGAGGCTGGTAACTGAGAAGAAAATGCTGAGTGAGTCTGCAGAGTAGTAGGTGAACGTGGAGCCCTTTGCTTTGAGGTCATTAGTTCAAACAGAGCTGAAGTAAAAAAGTGACACATGCAGGGTTTTGCCATCTAAGAGCTGGTAGCTGGATTTCCATCACAAAAACATAGTGCAGGCAAGTTACTAGGGATTTATGACTGAGTTGGATTCTCTGGGATATAAGGTGAATCACCACTGAAACCTTTTTCAAGGTTGAGACATTCCTAATATCTCTGTCACATACATACTTTTGGGGATCTAATAATGGCCAGCTCAAATCACAGTTGTGCCTCCTGGATTGTCCCACAGCTGCCTTTTGGAAACTCTCAAGGCCAAGGTGCAATAGCTTTGCAGAGGAGGCCTGAGGCAAGTAAAGAAAATGATGTTTCATCTGTTTTACCCCAAGAACACAGCTTCATTCACACATAGGTATTGTGAACATATAAACAAAGCTCTGTGATGTTATGGAAATGGGGACCCAGACATAGATGGTGAAGAATGATCTGTAAGTGAATGTGAGGTTGATCTGAAATCCAGGTAAGCAGTGAGCAAAAAGCATTCTGAGGGGGAGGTACCTCAACAATAGCAGAAGTGTCTGCTACCTCCCTTCATATTAATCCCCTGCCAGTTAGTGAGAGCAATACTGGGGAGAGGAACTTCAGATTGGCAAGGATGCGTCTTGTTGTTAGTGACAACACAGCTTTGTTTCTAAGTAGATGGCCACATCTTTCTAAGAATCAAAATTTGACTGCATGCCTGTTGCTTTCCGAGGCAAAATCTTGCTCCATCAAAGCTCATAGTCTTCCTCTTCACTTGGGTGGGTACAATTCTGTCTCCTCCCTTAAATAAGGAAGGTGATACAAGTCACCATCTGGGATAGGCCAAAAGCATCTGTAATGTAACACTAGCAAGAGAGAGCAGTTGCCATGAGTGATCTTGTCACCTGCACTACAGAGTGGTGGAGATGATGTGCCCAGAAAGATGTTAAAATTTTGTTAGTGACTCAGGAGCAGCAGCGTAGTCTTCTGTTAAAAGGCAGCATGTGCTGTCTGTCCTGATGCACAGGAGTGGCAGTTCCCAGCAGGGTGAATCTGCCCTGTACATGACAGGTCAGTAACCCTCCACCTTACCTAGGGCCTGCCCTAAATCACACGGATGGCTAAACCTGAAGTACTGGTTGGCTGTGAGGTTAGCAATGAGCTAAAGTGCAGAACACCATTGATGGATGACTCTTCCATGGGCGAAGAGTCTGTCAAGGATCTCTTCATGTGGCAGAATCGTCACCTGAAATGCAGTGAGAAATGACTGGGCTGTTCTCTTTAGCATCAGTCAAGAGCTTTGTTCCCTCTCTGACCTGGGCTTCTGCAGTGGCTGTCGCTAAACTGCTTGAGTTTTCTGCGCTGCAGTTCCCTGGCATGGGAACGGGTTAACAGTCTGTTTTGTTGGTCTTTTTAGACTACAGGCTTTGTGTATGCATATGCTGTGAGAGATTTGTCAGAGCGTTTCCTGGAATGGGGTGCTGATTAGCCAGGGCCTCTTGAGAACTGGTAATGGTAATCAATATAATGATTGTAATAACTAATGGTAACAAAGTCAAGAATGGCAACAAAAGGCTTCGGAGTACAGTGTCCTTTGATTTTGAGGCTTTTGAAGGGGAGCAGAAAAGAATGATTTGGGGACATAATAAAGAAACCCCCTCCCTTTCATAGATTTCCTCCTGGGAAAAATATTTTATTGAGAGAGGGTATGTTAGCCAAAGCAAGACATAAATATTTTACTTATTAGAGCACAGGCTGTTTCTCTTCTCATTGGCTCCGTTGCCAAGGCTGGCCTCAGACAGAAATTTGCAGTGTCCATTTTTGTACTGTGTGGGGGGGGGAGCCGGAGGGCATGGAGACCCAGGCCATGGATTGAAAGCCTGCCAAAAAAAAAGAAGAAAAAAGCCCTTTTTACAGCAATTGTCTTGCTCATAAAATGTGACATTTGCATGGCAGCTGCCAAGTCCTTGTTTTTGTCTTCATGAACAGGACTTTGGAGCAAAGATGTGGAAAGCCCAGTGTGGATTGAATTGGGCAAATGGACCAGGTCTCAGCAGCCAACTTGACAACAAAACTAATTACCCTGTGAGGGCAGAACACATACTGTCACCTTTCCAATACACACCACACTGTGTGAGTTCTCTGATGTCTAATAGGTCTTAGGCTGAGCATGCTTTCTCTCCCTGGGAGAGCTAATGAGATTTCATTCTCCTCTACCTGACTATTTCCACAAGATGTGGAGAAATGTACCATCACTGAGTTCTCCATCTCCATTGTACTTCATTGAATCAGATAATACTTCAGAAAGGAGATAGGAAGGCAGAGGTGCTCAGGCAGCTGAAGTCATGTAAAGACTAAAATCATAGGTAGAGTTCCCTCCCATTAGAGTTGTTCAATCACTTTTTAAGTCTATCAAGGTAAATAAACATCCTTAAGTCTCTGGCTCAGAATATCCTTACATTGCAGATGGTGATAACCTGAGTGGCAGGGGACAGTTGCTGAGAGTTGCAGGACTGTACTTCTTTCTTGCGCTCCCTCCTTTAGCATGAGCAAGTGTCTGGTTCTGAGCACAGATGGATCTTTGGCCTGACCAAGGGTGACAGCTCTTATGTTCTTATACCCAGTTTCTTAAGGATCCTGTCTGCACTGGTAGTTTATAGCAGATGTCCAGGGAAAAGTATAAAGACAAGGCAGATGATATCAATACTTCCCAAAGGTGTTCTCTCCCAGCCTCTGGAAAATTGTGGTTCAGAGACTCTGAGCCAGAAGTGGTATCTGTTGTGTTTTAATACCTCTGCAATTGTTTTTTCTTTCATGCTTTTGTCTACCTTTTAAGCCCATGTAAATGGCTGACATGTAGCAGAGAACTCCATAGTTTAACTGCCTATGCAGTCATGTAAAGATCTATCATCTCCCCTCTTCAGCTCTGTACATACCTCCAGCTGATATCCTGCAGCTCTTGGAACTTGCAAGGTACTGTCCATCCCTCATCACTCACTCAATGCTCCCTGCAGTTTTATACACCTTGAGCATATCTGTCTTCTTTCCTACCTTCAAGCATCTTAGTCCATTCTCACACAGAAGCTCTCCAGCCATTCTCTCCTATACCTATTCCAGTTTTACTATACCCTTTGATGTTCAGTGAAAAAAGCTGGATGAAAACTGCCTGTTTCCTGGGCCTGAGCCAAGGGTTGTTTGGCTTGTAACATCACTTAGAGCAATTTAGGGTTTGTTCCATGCTTAAATTCCGACTGGTGAGCTGAAAGAGGGCAAGAAAAGGTGATCCAGAACCAGATATGGCTGGTTCCTGCTCTGTTCTATCAGGTTAACTCTCCAGCTGCACTGTCTGGAATGAGAGCAGGTTCAATTGAATTAGAAATGGAGAAAGTTTGTCAGTGAATTGGCAGATGAATTTTGCTTTACACCATGGAAACGGATATAGTAGTAGAAATCATTGCCAGTCAGCGTGCATTCTCTCTAGCTCTATTTGCCAATGAGAAGATACAGCAAAAGCCAACTTTGTTCTTGCCTAGTATCACGTTATGAATCTGCTTAACCAGGTATCCATTCCCTGACCTGTGAATACTTTTCAACTTGGATATCTGTTGGTGAAAATAGTTCAAAGGTGACCGGTTTATTTTTAACCTCTGGAAACTGCCTTCAAAAAGCTTTTTGCAAATGCTGCATTTTGTACCTCCCTTTCTTCCTACCTAGGGAATTCAATCTGGGCACAAAGGTATCTGCTAGGGGCTTGCAAAAGGTTATGCTCTAAAGCTGAGCATGTGTTTTTATGAAACGCATGAATAACTTTGACCACACTGAAGCAAAATGAACTCTGTAAAACTTAAGCCATTGCAAGGTAAGCTGCAAAGCTGGAAATGTTGTGCTGTCAAGAAAATTCAGTTCCTTCAGTCTTCCAAGGTGAAATCCTAGCCTTCATCTAACTGTATGAAGCTGGTGGCAAATTTCCCAGATTTCAACAGGCCAGGGTTTCACCTACAGTTGTTAAGGACTGCAGGGGCTGTAATGGACTGGACAGAGTTAACTCTGATGTCATCCAGGCACCGGGATTTTTCCCAGTGTTTTCTGCATGTGGGTCCAGGAACTTGCTATTGAATTAGAATCTGTCTAGGAGGAGTGCTGGTAATTGCAGAAACAAATCCCAGGGGTTGCCATTTAATCTACAAGCTCAGTTTTGTTTCAATTAGCTGTAAAGTTGGCAATGAGCACAAATGGGGAACCATGAAATGAAAGCTCCTCCAGTGAACACTGTGTCCACAAACTCTTCAAATTGCTGACTCTCATTAGAGAGCCAAGGGAGGGGAGAAAATAAAACCACAAACAGTGAGATCCAATTATGATCTTTCTCCTTTGTTCTTCCACCATCTGGAAATGGCTGTTTTAAGCTCTAGAAAAGGGGCATGTTCTAGACCTGGTTGTGCATTTGTTCTGCAGCGATGTATGTATGTTGTCTGTCTGGATTGACAGAGAGTGCTAAGGTTTCATTTCCATGGGTCAGAGGTGCTCTCCCATTTCTTTGCCCAGGATTTCTGTGCCCACTCAGGCATAATGACAGATGGTGCTGTTTCCACGTGTAGAATCAGCTTCAAAACAGAACTTAAGCCAGCTAATATTGTGTCCAGATTCCTCCAAAGAGCAGAGTCTAACCTCAGCATATTTGAAGATGTAGGATCTGAGAGCTTTTCCCCAGTGGCATTTACTCGTTGAGCCAAATTGAATGTTCAATAAAACCAGAAACTTATCACCCAGTTTCTCTGCTCATAACTCCTTCTGGACTGTCCCATGCTGCTTGTCCCTAATATCAGCATGAGCCCGGCAGACAGAGTACCGTCAGGCCATGCTCAGAGCCCTGTGTTTGGAAGTGACCAACCTTTCTATAGTCCAGCTTTCAAGAAGTATCTCCATTTTGCAAATGGCAGGGACAACTTGCTCACTTGACCAAGCCCAGAGCTTGGGCTTCATTAAACCTAGAACTTTTCAAGTCAAGTAGGATTCAGGTAAATACCTACTGAAAGCTAAAAATGCTGTTTCTCTGGCAGCTTTTTCACCTGACTTTGTTTCAAGGAAAAGTTATGGTTTCCAGGCTTTTTGTATCAAGCATTCAGTCATTCAAGCAGGACTAAATATACTCCCAATTAATATAACTTGTATTTTCAACGTTCACTCATAGAGATTTTCATCAGTACAGCTCAAAGGACATTCTGCAGATGAGGGGAAAAAGAGGACACAGAACTAAAGTGAATTGTCTGAGGTGACAGAGCAAGCCAGTGCCAGAGCTGGAATTAAGATTCCTGACTCCTGGGAAGTGTTTTATCCACTAGACACAGATCTCTCTTACTGCTACTGAAGATGATGATAGCATTTTCATTAGGCAATTCAAAAAGAACAATTGTTCTATTCAGTGTTATACAGCAAGAGAATGTATATTCAAAACAGAGCCAAGGCTGTTAATTCCTTGTTCCCAACCCATGGGATGTTGCTGCCTTATGAAGACACCTTTATTAGTTTCCCTAACAGGAAAAGCAATAAAACCATCCTAATCATCAAAGATGTTGCTATTACAGTTCCCAAAGCTATCTCCATTGTATTATCTTTCCTTTTCCTCTGGACAGATCCTGTTGAAACCCACAGAAGTCTTGTGGCATGAGTTGGACCAGAGACTTCCAAAGGTGCCATGCAGTCTAAATTATGCTATGATTTTACAGGCTATGGGTCATCAAATCAGCCTTTGTGAGAAAGGTCCCATGCCAGAAAATACTTGTTTGGGAATACTAAAGTTCGCGGGGGCAAGGTTTATCTTCAAACAATATGACTGCCAGAAACTTGGCTAGAAACAGTTCACCACTATGGCTTTTTCAAAGTTTTTCCCAAGATCCTTTGCAATCATAAGCACACACACACACCCTTTTTTATTTTTTTTTTTTTATTATTCCATTTGCAGGCTATTTACTCATGCAAAAGTGGTGGGTGAGCTTATGTTATTCCCACACCAGGTTTTCAGAATGAGAAAGCTGTGTGTTACCTCATGTTCCTGTGGCTTTGACCGAAGCAGCAATCTCTGACAGATGTTAGTTCAGAGATCACAGGGTACAGAGTGACTAAAAAAATGTGGTTCAGGGTAGATTTACTACGTAGTATCTCAGATGTAGCAATAAGACTTTGTGGGCAAAGAACTAGTGGCAGGAGTTGAGAGACTGTTAAAAAATAGTACAAGTTTCATGTGCCCTCACCTATTAATGCAGATAATGCTCAGAGAGAAATAAAGAAACACAGAGAATTCCCAGAGCTTTGTTTCAATTGATTATAAGCTCTTATGGCTTCCATGGTATCTTATCTTTACCAGGACATTAAAGACAACCTAGTCTTTAACACTTTCTCCCTGCTGCATTCCTGTGTAGGAACGCTGTGATACCCTGCCCATTTTACAAATGAAACACTGCAGGGTTGAGGGACTGCCTCAGGGTCATGCAGGGAACCAGTCTTAGAGCAGAGATTTAAACAAAGGTCTCCCAAATCCTGATGAATGCCTTAACCACTTTTGCCTCCCTACCTAGCACGCTTCGGCACACAGAGCAAATTTTAATTTGATGCTGAGATAGGTATATGCACCTCAGGCACTCTATAAAGTGGAGCATGGGAGTGCTTTCAGAAAAGTCTTCCTCTGGTGAGTAGTTACTCTTCCAATCCCATTGACTTCCAAAAGTCTCTGGTGTCAAGGATGGCTCAGCATTGGCCTTTCTCCATAAGCAGTCTCATTGGTCAAGAGGACTATTGAAGTCAAAATGCTCTGGAGAGTAAATAATGGGATCAGAATCTGGCCCAAGAAAAGAGAAAAAGAGTGTCAGTGCTTGTCAGGGAAACTCATCTGAACACCTCTAGCAATTTAAGGAAAGTCCTACAGACATGCCAGCAAAACATTTCACTGGTTTCCATTAAATAGTTATCACAGATCCTGCTTGCAAGCAGATCCATTTCTTAATATATAAAGCAGTTTAGCCACAGCCATTCTGCATTTAAAAAAATAAAAATCTATGAGTTCAGGAGCACTTGAGCAAAGCAATAAATTCTCCTTTGAACCATTAAAATTTTTGTTAGGCAACATCATAGCGCGAACATTGCCTTGTCTTCCGACAGTGGATTAGTCCCCCAAGCCCTCCTATGCTCTTCAGGTCACTAATGAGCAATTCAGCCCTCAGTAAATAAACTGTGAGGCAGTCCTCACCCAGGAACCTCCATGCCCTGTTCAGACACATAAATACCTTTATTCCCATTTTATAAGTGTGATAACACAGGTCAAGCTGGAAATAGGATTCTAGTTTCATTAATCTAATTGGACAGCAAGGTGGATTAAAGGATTAAACTAATAAATGGAGATAACTGACTTTTCAGCTGTTTTGGACTGGTGAAGCAAGTTCATTCTAACATGGCTTAACCCTGTAAGCCACATTTTTACCACCTTGCACCCCTCTGAGCTGATGGTTCTCTGACATGCTGCAATGCCATCTTGGGATAGCTCTGCTAATTCCCATGCCAAAATATTAGCTGCCATCCTTTACCCTCTGCAAGTTACTGGGTCTGAGCCAAGAATCTGTCAGCATAAGAGAAACAAAATCAGATGGTGTAAGCCTGATTACAGTCCATTGCTGTCTCACCCAGCCCTCCCACTGGTCGTTTCTCAGCAGACTCACTGCTCCGCCAGATTGTTCTCCTGCCAGTTCATCAGTCGACGACATTAATAAATAGTTATAAAGATAAGTTCCATCTTATCCTGAAGGCCTGCAGGTGATGGAAAAGATCCCTGCAAAAAGAAAGAGATGCAAGAGGTGGTCTTGGCTTGGGGCTTTTTTGGTAGAGCAAAGGTGGGCAAGACCTAGCTGGGAAGCAGTATGCTCCACAGAGTCAGAAGCAGTGAGTGAGGCTGTGATGTGTGATCTCAGTAAAATCCCTCAGTCTCTGATTTTTTTCTAATCCCAGTACCTGCATCCAGTAAAAGAAGACTGTCACACACTGCACAGCTCCCCACTTCCCTTCTGAGGTCTTTGCTACAGCAGAAAGGGGGATCTGGAGCAGACCCAAGTATTTTTTTTTACTTTGCCACATACAGGTGCCCTTGGTAAACATGACTTTGGCAAAACCTGACCAAAGTTATTTACATACCATCACATTTACACAGGATTTTAAGGTCTTCATCCTTTGAGTGGGCTCGCAGTGCGTTCAAGTTTCTCAGGTGCCCCCAGGCTAAAATGTAGTGGGGTCCTTGGATTACACAAGCATCATCACACAGTTCCCCTCTAAAACAGGACTGTGCTTACCTTCACTGGTGGCTGAGGTAACAGGGTAAATAACATTGCTGACAACCTGGCTTTTTATCACAAGCTTTTTAGTGTATGGAAGGTCTCTTTATAGGACACAAATTGCAGTGAGTTAACCATACAATTCCCAGAGAACCCCTTCCTCCTCCTACCCCTTCTAATTTGTTCTGGATAGAATTAATTTAATCTCCCACATTGGCCTTTCTCTCCTGTTCCTAGGAGGACTCCTAGGCTCACACTGCCCTTCCTGACTGAATGTTCATCCTTATGTGTAAGACTCAACATTTTGGCCCATGAACCAACTTCATCCGGGCTCCTGCAGCAAAGAATGCGCCTTGTAGCATTCTCCCTTTGTGCATATCCAGTTACCAGGGTTGGGAACATGAGAGAAAAGATGATGTTCCTGCATCACATGATACACAGCTCCACATTCACTCTGCTCTTATGTTGGGCTAGTGGCCAATCCTCCTCATAACTGCCTGATCTTGTAAGCCAAAGAGTCTTGGATCTGTCTCATTTCTGGGTGGGACCAGATACTGAAGATACCAGGCAAGGTGTCATGTCCTAATGCCAGACCACAGGCATAGAGTAAAGATTAATTTAGTCCGATTGTCATCACAGAGCTGACAGAGTAGGAATAGCTCTGCTTACAGGCAACACATGGGAAGCTTCCTCTGAATCCATACGAGAAATATTCTCCCAGGCAGGACCCATTTCAGCCAAGCTGTTTTTAAGTGAGCACCTCAGGAAAAGGCTGTGGCCAAAGGCAGAACCTCCCCTAGCTCACCATAAGATTGGGAGGTCTAGGCAGAGACAGCAGAAAGACTTTTCCTCCCAGCTGGCAAAAACACTGCCACAAATTTCCCTACAGCTCCTGGAGCAGAGTTGAGAACAGGAGCCAGAATATGGTGGATGTGAACTCTCTCCAGGGCCTTGGCAGAAAAGACATGCTACTTTGTCAAATTATCAGAATTTGTGGGGAAAATGACCTATTAAACCTCTTTGCTCTTCCCACTGTCGTCACCCTGGGTTCTTCCTTTCATAGATCTGTGGATGCTTTGTCAAAAGGCAGAAACACAGCTTTGACATAAAAAGCTGCTGTTTACAGTTGATGGAAAGCTTACATTAGACTGGGCCACCTGAACCCCCTCACCCAACATAAACAGAATCTATCAACACTGCTTAAGCCATTAACCCTGACAACTGAGGCTTTCCAGGGAAAGCCCTTATCAAAAGGGGGCTGCAAATGAAACCTGATGAGAAAAATCCTTGTTTCCCCAAACGTACTCAAATAACTTCCATGAGAAGATGCGGATGAGCCTTGTAAGGCTCACCCTAATCCTTTTGACAAGCCAGGGTTTCCTTCAGGTTGGAACACAAATCCTCAAGGAATTTGAGTCTTCAGCTTCCTCTGCTCTCCTTTGCAATGGCAGTTATAATTTTTTAAAGATCATTATCTGATCAATGTGGGATAGGAATGTTTGGACTTGAGCATCTGAGTCATTAGTGGAGAGGCCCTTCCATACCCAGTAAAGTCTGTTCAGAGAAAGCTCCCCGCAAGGTTTGTGACCCCTCTCGTGTACGTGCATGGACACCAATAATTTCATGGAGATGGCTTGAGGAAGGGCTGTCTGAGGGAACCCACATGGAGAATATCTCCTGAAACTCTTCCTTCTCACCAGTGTTTAAAGCAAAGGGTGAGGTGAAGGGAAGAAGCCTGTAAAGAAAGTTTCCAGATGTGATCAAACTCTTATTACCTCAAACATTTGGCCCTTGTTTGTAAAACAGAAGGCTTCTGGAAAAAAAGCATTTTCCAGCACAGTGCTGACTTTCCATCTCCAAATTGACTCTGGAAAAAAGCTGAAAATTAGAGACAACAAAGAGTAATAGGAACTTTTTCAACTTTGTAATGGGTTTTTAATTGTATCCACACAGGATTTCCTAAGGATTCAAGGGAGACAAGGTATTTTCCAAATGCAGAAATCTTTTTCCTCTTCATTCCGTCAACTCTGTTAAGAAGGAAACAAAAGTGAGTCATAACTAAAGGGAAACAGTAGATCATGTAGCAAATATTGCAAACAGTTGTTTAGATGCATGTAGAATTGCTTTCTGAGCTATATATTTCGCTTGTTTTCCCAAAGGAAATCTAGCACACATCTACCTCCACCTGCTGGAAGAAGATTAAAAATGTCAACGATTATGATTTTCAGATTACAGACCTAAGACCTTCTACATATTTTATGAAGCTCAAGGTGGGGAAAAGATAACTTCTTATAGTGAAGGGAAACTATACCAATGCCATACTTGCTGGATTTAGGAAGTCTTCAGTACATGGTAATAGTTAAATGTTTAGCATTGTAGAGTGGGGGTAGACTTGTTTTTATACTGAGTACATTTTTGACTGACTCTTCTCCATGTTGGACAGATATTTAGGGAACAGTAGTGGCCTCACTGGACAGTGGTGGAAATCCAATGGAATTTAGCTCAAGGCAGAATCAAGCCATTGGTATGTGAACTGTGCAAGGCAACTGAGCCTTTTCCTCTCTGCAGATGGTAAATTCACAGACATTCAGGACAGAAATATTCTTATTTTGATGTTTTCAATGCTGGCTGCAAAAATGCAATATGTTTTAATCACAGAGTAATCTTTTTGATCTAAGTCTGAAAACCAAAAAAACTTGTCTTTTGTATTTTTAAAGAAGGTTGGAATTTTCCTGCTTTTTTTTTTTTAAGCTTTTATGGTAGTTGTAAAGAATATCAGATTGGTCATGAGGAAGGATTCTTCATGATAGTATGCTAGCCTGGACTTCGGAAGATTCAGTTTTTAGTCTGTATTTCACCACTGATTTCCCTTGTGGCGGCGGTGGTGGCTGTAAGCATTCTGTGAGATCAGTGACGCTTATAGCAGAAATATCTTTTTCTCCCAAATTTTCCACAGGCATTTGAGCTAAAGATGCAGAACGGCAAAGAGAGATTATCCAGATGATTAACGAAATAGTCTAAAAAGAAATTTGCTAGCGCTGTCCCCAAAATTAGGATTTTAAAACTCCAAGAACATGTTTTCAACCTTCTGAATTTGTTTTGAACCAGGCGAGAAAGGCGGGCAGACTGGAATACCTAAATTGGTAATTATGGGGACTATCACCGGATTCTTTGACTGTATGTCTTTTATCTTGACAATAACCCTTTGTTGATAACTCCAGCAGTAAGAAAATGCGGACCCTGAGGGAGAAGGGGAAGGGGCTGGCAGTATAACAGAGCTGCCAAGTATCATTTTCAAGTCTTATCTCTGCCCTCCGTGGCTATACTTTTCCATGCGCATTACCAATGGAATGCAACATTTTTGCGCAAAGCATCCATGGGTCGTTAACATCTTTCCTCATCCCAGGAGGACACATGGAGAAACCAGAAATCTGACAGATCCTCCTAAATCTAAGGACTCTCCCACCAGATGGCTGGTCCACAAAGTGCAGTGTCCCACCACAGATGCTGAACAATTCAGAAGGCGTGACAATGGAATGCCGATATTTCATCGTTGCCACATCCCGCCCTGCTATTTTCTGCCCAATCAGTTAAAACATTGCATCTGTCAAAGCTCAGCTTAGGTGACCTTGAGTATATATTTGAAACTGAGGCTTAAAAATAGTAAAGAGAAAGTATGTGTACTTTTTTTTTCTTTTTTTCTTGCAAGTCTCCAGAGAATCTTCCACAAACTGAAGTGTGTTTTCTATTATAGTTTACATCAACAAGCTGATCTTGGGGACTTCTGTCTGTGTGTGTTTCTGTTACTGATTTTTGTGTGTGTATGTGTGTATGTGTGTGTATCTATCGTGGCCCTTGTTTCCTCTGGAGAGAGGAGACAGTAAAACCCACTTGAAAATTTATACATGGTGTCAGGAGCCCAGTTCATTCATCTGAAGACGCTCCTGCTGTGTTGGGTAAAATGCCCAGAAATATTCAGAGCTGTGTTAACCACAATTCTCTGCTTCCACGTTGTGTCTGATGCCATATTTAGAAGCTGTGATTCCTTTGCTCCATGTGGCTGACTCAGAATTTGCATTTACTTGATACCAGCATTGATTTCCTGTCCCTTTGGGTAGCTGTAATGGATGGAGTGGCCGCAAAAAGTTCAGCAGGACAAGTAGAGAGAGTTAGTAAGCTCAGTGGAGCAGTATCAAATGTCAGCCAGTGGCTGCTCGGATGTCAGTGATGCAGATTCAAATGCTGGAGTCTGGCAGACGCATGACCCACGGGTTGCAATGCGTTGTTAAAGAAATGAAACCTACCCAAGTTATTCATACTTACTGTGACATATTGCTATTGGCAGCCTCATGCTGGGTCTACCCTAATCACTTGCCAGCATAAGTTAAGAATGTGATTTCACATTTAATGATACTTCTAGACTAGTAAAAGACTTCTTTGAGGGAGTGGCCTACTTTCCCAATGCTCTCTGTCTCACAGCAAAATCTTCGTGTAGCCAAGAGCCACAAGACTCAAGTAGATCTCTCAGAAAACAGGATTGCTTCTCAGCAAGAGACAGTGGCTCCCTTCAGAGTCCCACTGGGAGCTGTCTTGAAGTAACCCATCTTTTTCAGACTCAGCTGTCCCTACTGGCTCATTTCCTGCCACAGCTAGGAATTCGGATTACCCAGCAGCTCCCACATGGAAAGCAGCACTTGGACTGCTTACCCCTAGAAGCATCTTGAGTCATAGGATACCATGCTTGTCCTGAGACAGGATTAGCAGAAAGCATCTGTCTGTTTTGGGCGGGGAGTGTTTCATTCAGGGTAGCAGTTAACAAGGCATGCTGATGCTGATGCTGATGCTGAAGATAGTTTGCCATCATGGTAATACTTGTAACTACACCAGAAACGTTTTTCAGGGTAGGCTAAGTGAGTGACAAAGATGAAAGCTGCAACTTTGGCTGCTATTGAAGCACTGGTGCTTGTCAGCGGCTACCACATGGCTCATACCATTTTGTCTCCTTTCAGCACTTCTAAGGACTTGTGTGTGCTGGTGGGTGCACAATGTAATGCAGAAACCAGAGTTGCTGGGAGACAGAGATCACATGTAATTTTTGTTTGCATTACTAGAAGTCTCAGAAGCCCTTGTCCTGGAGAAAAGCTAACTCTGCTGGTGCTATGTGGTAAAGGTAGTGTGCATAAAGGCAGTCCCTGCTCAAGAGTGAGATGAGAGACAACAGCAGATACAGCTGATGAAATAATCTTTCATTGTTTCTTCATCATAAGAGGCACCAGCCTCAGTCTGTCAGTCTGTTATCAAAGCTTTTACATGCATTGCAGCTTTGCAGGAAAGCAACAAGTTGCCTCTGTGGCTTCATGGGAATGTCCTTCCTAGCATGATGGCAACACACTGAAAAGACAAAGTCCATGTTTGGTGGGTTATAAAGGCAAAGACCTATGCCACTGAATATGAAGAAAGGTGCAGATGAGATGTAAAAAGCCAGAAAACTATGTTTAAAGCAGCAAGACAAAGGAGGGCACTAAAGGAACACAAAGAGAAGGGCTATGTGTTTAAGAAGTATGTGCTAAGAAAATGGTTGTATCTGTCAGACTGCTACCCATAGGGATGGTAGTTCTCTTTCACTCTAGGACAAGTTTGGAGGTTCAGTTTCAAGCTGTGTTTCTCCTGCTGCCTTTTTGTACCACAAAACTATACATAAGTTGCACTCTTCACCCAACAGTCTTCTCCCCAACATCTACAACCCATATTCCAATTAGTAAAATTTTATACTTGTTGCCATGGCAATATGCCTCCAGATCCCATTCTGGGTCTCAAAATAAATGGGAAAAAATATGAATATGTCATAACATTTTCAGGCTCACCCAAGATTGGAAAGAACCTCTGGGAAAGAAATCCTGAAACAAAGAGAAAAGCAACATTTTATCACTCTTGGCAGAGAGCATTCCAGTTGTACAATAGCCTGTTGGGTTTTGGTTGTGAGTTTGGGGGGGGGGGGGGGGGGAGGGGAGGGAGTGTTGTTTCGTTTTTCTTTATCTTTCCCAAAGTGGCAGTGTGATAAAGAAGAGAGGAAGAGACAAGGAAAATGGCTAATATGTCACAAACACATCTGCTGGAGATGCAGAAAACCTTCTGGAGCAGATGGTCTTGAAAGCTTCTCACTGCATTTTACATAAGCCTCAAAACTGTTAGCTGCTCTGCCGCATTTGCCTTTTCTATATAAAATATAAAACATTTTTGTTTTAATTAATGAAAATATCTTTCGATCCCACACTTAAATAAGCCTAAGCATCTATCCTATAATGTGTGATAAAATTCAGGCTCTGCTGTACTATGCAGATACAAATGTTTGCAGCCATACTGATGAATGTCTTTCCAGATAGTCTTCAAGAGCTGTGTCTAGACTTGAAGAATGAGCACAGTGCACTTCTGACTCTGTTGGAATAATTGCAGCATTTCATAGAGACTCTCTTCTCTCTACAAGAGGACAACAGGACACTCAGCAAATATCCTTTCTTCTTCTGTAACTCTGCACTGAGCTTTAGATCAAAGGTTGTACAGCAAGAAAAGGTAGTATAGGAAGAAGTAACCATCAGAGGAGGGAGGGAAGTGTCTGAAAGCTGTTGGGAACTTCCTCTTCCATCCAGTTGTCAAATTTCCAGTTCTTTGTCTCACTTTGCCATTGCAATTAAGTATGTTCAATTAATTCTTTCTCTTTTTTTCCTATTCCTGTACAGCTTCAGATGATGAGAATGAAGCTAAGCTGAGTCATTGACAGCTAGCAGAAGAAATTTTATTTCCATCAATATCTGTAAAGGTCATATGTGTTTATTGAGAACAGTCAGGACTTCCAAGGAATCTGCATTACAGATCCTTCCAAACCTGAGCACACTGATCTGTATCAAGTATTAGCCAAGTTTTGAAACACCATAAAGAAATAGCTCTTCCCTGAGAGGAAAACTTTGTCCTCATGTGAAGAGCAAAGAAAAAGCATGCTACACTGGAAGTCCTCATATGGTTTAAGAATTCAATAGCAGATAAATGTCTCAATGCTTCTGAAAAACATCACTGAACTGAGAGAGAAATGGGCCTTTTCAGAGTGCAGTTTATCCCATCCTTAGAAAGACATCCAGAATAGTTCAGGGAAGTCACAGCTATAAGCGCTCATTTCACCTTGTGGAAAAAGTGCAGTTAAGTATTTTCCATTCTTGGTATTTTATTCTGTAGTTCTCTGCAGCTTGGAGAGGCAGATCTGATTTTTTGTGTTCTTCATCTTTGTTAAGTATTTAAATACCACTAAAAGTCTGATTCAACTTTTTAGGTAAAGAGAGCAAAAGGGATGTTTGACAACTTGACTGCTGAGCAATCACAGTCTTTGTTTCAGTCCTTTAAAAAAAAAAGGTCATTCATCAAATGACATTCATCAAAAAGGAACAAACTTTATATGTGAAGATTTGCACACCCTAATCTCAGCCAGCCACATCCTGATTCTGCAGTAGATATAGCTTCCCGGCCTTGAAATCAAAGAGATTGCTCCACTGTAATTAGGGACAACTGGTAAAAGTGGTTGATCTTGGCGGTTTGTGCAGAAGTGCAAGCCTTCAGTCCTTGTTCTTCTATTCCTTGTGGAAGTCCGGATGGTCATGAGATGTCTGGGTGTCACCTGAGCTTTCTCCCTTGTAGCAGTCTTTTGAAATCAACATATCTGTGCCATTTAAACTGGCTAGCATTCTTGCCCAAACAGGTGATAAGCAAAATATTCTCTTACTTTCTCTTATAATATATTTACTAATGTATTCTTTGTGGCTGATTTGCTGTCATGCCTAAACTGCACAAGGAAGTGCTATGGACAAAAGACCTGCTTTTTTAAGTTGTGCCCCATAAGGGAAAGCCTGGGTGATCCTTTCCAAATAGCAGCTGGGAAAGCAGGGCCAGAAAATGGCTGTTGGGTTCCTGCTAGCTGAGAGCAGGGCTTGTCCTCTCTGACTCCTTAATTCCAGTCTGCCACAGTAATACTACAGAGAAAGGTCTTATTCCAGAAGCTGTTCGTGCATTTAATGAGAGGCAACCACAGTCCCAGTAGCCAGGGCTGCCTTTCTTAAGGTGATATCCTGGCAGGTTTCCCACGGTAGTTCAGTAGCTTGGCTATTTCTTTTCTAAATTTACAAGCAATCTCCTGTTACATAGTGGGGCCAGCTTCTGGGATATCAAGTGGTTTTTCAGGTGTTGTATTACAGTGGGCTGGAAGCTTTTATTCACCAGGCTGTGCGTGTAACCAGTGTATGTTCAAATGACTGTGTCTCCAGTGTTTCTTTCTGCTCTGAGTCATTGCTCAGCTTTGCATCTTCCATTGCCCCTGTCTCTACTTTAGGTTCCCATCTATTAAAAAAAAAAAGGTGTGTGTGTAAGAATAAGGCTTAGCTCAAAGAAGTGATGTCCAGCTTAATCACAGTTCTTATGAGCTCCTCAAAGGGACAGTGTTGCAGAAAGTTTTAAAACTGGTGGGACATCCAAGTTCCAATTTATGACAAGGAAACTCAAAGCGTAAATGTAGTTCACAGGAGTGTGGATCAGTGACTGGTCCAGGGTGATTAAGAGATGCTGACTCTAAAACGTTTAGCACTGTTCTTGTGTTGTTAGTATCTGTCTAACTGCTTAGTTGAATTAAACAAAACATCTGAAAATGATCAGTCCCGTCCCCCCCCCCAAATCACTGTTTCACAAGAGAAGACGCTGACTTACCAAAGATTATAATATATACACATGTGTTTTATCTCTGCAAGATGTTTTCAAGAGGTTGAATAAGCCAGTCTATGTGCTGACGTGAACTGTAAGCAGAAGATCAGCTTGAAATATTAGGCCAATAATATGGGTAATATACATCCAGTTGCACTGCTATCCATCTTACTAGGTGACTTGGGTCGTGGTTTTGCCAACTGAAGTTAAAGTGCACCATCTGGGATAATCCCACATTTCACATGTTCTTGCTTTGTTTTCTCAGTGCTTTGGAGTTCTTTGTAACCCCAAACTTTGACAAAGCTGCACCACCACCGTCTTTGAGAGGAAGACATTAACTGGGCTTTATCCCAGCTTGGTCATTCCAGCACTATCTAAGGGTCAAGAACAGCTGCAGAAAGAAAGCTCTCCCTAGAGCTCTGTCTCTACAGGGGTGGCAGAGATTCCTCTGCTGTGACAGTCAGCTGGCTATCTCAGCATGTGGTTTGTATTTACCGAGTCATTGTTTAGAAGAAGACAATGTGTTTCAAAGGCCAGTTCATTTAAGCCATGTAAGGGTTCTGCAGGTACTGTTCACCATTCCTGTCGTCCTGCTTTCATTCTGCCATAATCACGCAGGGTGAATACTGTGGCCCCACACTATCCTCATTCTAGTTTACAAGAAAGATCAGATAAATCAGTGTAGACTGGACTTAATCCCTGGGAACTCTTGAAGATAAGGCTAATTGTGCATTACAGTTTTTTTTTCACATGAGTTCATGACAGCAGGCCTGTGAAATAGTTCATGATCTGGCATCCACTTTCAGTATATCTATGGTACAGAGAAAAATGAAGTGTTATACCCATGACCTCTAACATGGTAGATAATTCAGATAAAACTTGTAGTGAGCAGAAAAATCTCATTTGTCATAATTCTGGCACAGACTCCATAGCAGCAGAGAGGCTGATGGGTACAACATGAACACATTTAAAATCTAATAAATTGTAGCAAGGAAATAGTTGAGTCATGTGTAATTCCCCCCTCCCGCCTTTACTGTCAGGAACAGTCTTTATTTCTTAAGCGTATCTTGTTAATGTGATGTTCAGCAACCAGTTGCAGAAGGGACTTTTAGTTTGACCAGAAAAGCAGGGAGCACTGTAGCATCTTTCCTTGGGTTACCATTGCTCAAGCATTCAAGCTACTCTTGTTTTCTAGCAAAGCTCACTACAGAACTGGACAAGGTATTTGTGACAAAACTATAGGCTATTTGCAGCCACTTAATGGTTGTTGGTCTACAATCAACACCGAAGTGATTGAATTAAAGGTATGATTATTCTCCTAATGGATTTAATGTAAAGCTTGTGTGGACAGTCTTACATAAATAAATTTCTGGTAATACCAATTTAAAGTGGTTAGGAAAAGGTTTAAGATCAACAAAAGTAATTTTTAATTCAACTACGTACTCATTATATGTGGTTTTCTGCTCATTTATTAAGTTAGCTTAAGAACTCAAATGAAACTCAAGTGATTTCTGTGTGGACAGGTTCCATTCAAGTCAGGGAGGGAGCATTAGCTGGTGGATAATCCACAAACCCACTTTGCTTTTGATGTCCCCACAAAGGAGAGGTTTGGAAATGGTAAGACACTTCCTAGCATCATCAGTGTAAAATATTTATCTCATTTAAATATACTGCTCCTTCTGTTAAGATTTCTGCCCAGAATGTTTTGGGACACATGCAACCAGGACAGCTTCTGGGAAAGTCACTCTGCAGTAACTCAAGCGGCTGCTCCAGCTTCTCAGTCAGGACTTTTTCTGGATTGTTTGTCCATAGAAAGGTTTGGTAATCAAACTGAGAGGTGGTGTCTCTTCAGCTTGGACTATATCATCTGTTCTTTAGTGAGCATCTTTAGAGGAGCTGGATTCTTCCGTTGCTGAGACAGTTGTATTTCAATATTTTACATTAATAGACTGAGAAGCAGAACAGTCCTCACACCTTCTGTGGTGTCACTGGCAAGTCCAGCTGGACCTTCATGGGAAGATAATGTACTTGAAGGCGTTTCCTAGCTCAGTTTTTGAAATGCAGGTGAAGCTACAGGTTGAATCTTACCAGTTTTATGACTTAGTGGGGTGAAGAATAACCACTGATGCCAACTATGTTACTGCAGGACCAGTAGGACTTGTCCAGCATCAGGTCTTTATTATGCTATGCATTATGTACAGGGACTGGACACAGACCCTGATCAGCCACTTCTTTTCATGTACCTTGACAATGGGGGACATGCCTGAGTAAACCAGACAGACACAAGTACAGGAAGAAAATAGATCTTTCCCAAGCCACAGAGGAGGCCAATTACAGAAGTAAGGTTAGAACTGTAAGTCACCAAATTCCCACCTCAGTGGCATAGTCCTTAGGATTGAACTCCTCATTCCCAGCCAGCATAAAATAGTATACACCTTTTGTGACCTGTCATAGGTGGACAGGGATAAAGAATAAAACCACCAAGGATTCCTCTGTATTAAAATTGACCCAGGATAAAAATATTTTAAAACGGTGTGTGCTATTTATGTTGGTATGTTTCGGCACTGGTGTCATCCATGGATTGGTTGGCAGGGGGGACCTTTTTTCCTTTGGACACAGTAATATTTAGGAGTCCTGCATAGGCATGAAGCAGTCATCAGTGCTATTGTCAAAGTAAAAGAAGATCATAATAGGCATTATTTGTATGGGCTCAAGGAGGATGTTCTGTAGCAGATGCTAATGAAGCTCCATCTCCAATGGCAATGGTGAAGGGGAGACACCCCTAAGCCTGTTCATCTCTCTATCACTCAGAATTAATGGTAATGCAGACAGCTTACTGTTAGCATGGGCCGAGCAATTCTTTCCCTTGCAGACCCTTTCGGCAGAGGTTTGAGAGCAGAGGTCACTTTTTGGTTAATAGCTGCAGATGGATTCCTCTTCCATGAATTTGTCCAGTCACTTCCTGAACCTGTCTGTGCTTGGGTCAGATGCCTTCTGCTTCAGTCTGGGCTTTTGTCCTGTCCCCTGATGTTGCATTTTCTGATACTGCATCACTCTGCTCTTCTGCAGGGACACAAAGTTTCATTTCCCAGAGCTGCCACAGTAGCATTAGCCTTGAAGGAAAAAAGCATTTTTAAAAAGGGAGGAGGGAGAGTAAGGAACTTGAACTGGAGAAGCAATGAGATGATTTAACAACCAGCAGCTTTTTCCTATTTGGTGTCCCAAAATTTTAGGAGTAGATGAAAACCACAGCATGCAGGTGATCAAATGGAGTACTTTGCCTCCTAAATCAGTGTAGGGAAGAGGGACTAGCTGGCATTTGTCACGCCCGCCAATTTGGTTGAAGTGGAATTTGAACCACGCTGTTGGAGATATTAGACAATTTTCTTTCATCTGGTTGTGGGTTGTGTCACATGGTCACCATATGTGTTGTTCCCCGGCACGCACACACACACCTCTCACTCTGTGCAGCTGTCAAAACAAACATCAGCTGCCTTTTTTCAATCCAGGAGAGTTTCAGCTCTGGAAGCAGTGGAGACCCGTAGGCTTTTCTAACAGGATTTCACATTGCAGATTATCTTTAATCCAATTCATCTCTGACTGATACAATTTTTGGAAGCCTGTGGCCCATCTGCAGAGTTTGCTAGATGGAAACTTCTGTCAGCTGTGCTGAAACCGCTTTCTCTGCTGGGCTGTAATAACAAGGAAAATCCTGTAATGATCTTCCTCAACCATTGAAGGGCTTTGTTGTGGTCATGAACAAATCTGAATTTACGGCAAGAGCATTAGATTGTATACAAGGAATAGATTTTACTTGACCTCTTGAAGTCTTGCATATTAAATTGGGCTCTTCCCAGTTCTTCTAGAAATGAATGCCAGAAAAATACATGTTTTGTTTTTAAAGTAGTGCTTAGCCTTAGGATTGCACCAAAGACACGGAAAGCCCAAGGCAAAATGTTCTGTCACAATACCAAAAAATGGAGATCTTTCTAATCCCTCATGATAGAGGAACCAGTCACAAACTGCTGTCTTGTCCTAACATCTCTAGGAAAGGAACCTTTGCCACAGTACAGCATTGAGAGAAGGGCTTGGATGCTGGAGGATGGTGTTCTGATTCAGGCCACTATGGGATGTAAAATGCAAAAAATGCCTTTTTATTTCTTTTTTTCCTTCTTTCTCTCCCCCCCTGCCTCTTTTTTTTTTTTTTTTTTTTTTTTCTTTTGAGGTAACAGCCACCTACCTCAAAAAGAAACCTGACCCACAAAGTAAAAATACTGTAGCTGGAAGTTTCCAGTCATGTTGCAGTCAAAGCAAGGGGAGTGGCCTGGGCTGATGGACGAGGTAAGATGCGGCTGGGCAGAAACAAAGGTGATCTGTGCTTTAGTGCAGTGGCCACAGTAGCTCTGTTTTTAGTCCTAGTGCACTGGCTGAATTCAGGGGAAGGGTTTCTTTGGGTTTGCTTCATTCCTTACTGGTGTTTCCAGCCTGGTTACAGGATTCCTCCTACCTGCAGTGGGCCTGTGAGCAAAACCACAGTGGTTGTAGGAGTGCTGGGAAAAGGGAGATTTAAGCAGTGCCAGTAAATGACACATTCCCCTCTGCCTGAAACCCCACCTCCTGTTTTCCAGCAGGGTATTCAGGGAGGAGTCAGGGAAGACAGAAGCATTTGTCCTGAGATGCTACGGTCTCTTTCAAATCTTCTAAAAGGCCAGAATTTTCCTTATGGTTTTTATCCCTGTTGCCATTTAACGCTGTCTGTTCCTTCTTTAGCCACAATCCCCATGAAAACACCCATGCTTCCAAATGCTTCTTGTTGCTTTATAGCCATGTTTTCGCGCCAGCCTTATCACCACAAAATTTTAGACTTCTGGTAGTAGAGATGATTTGTGTCTATGACACCATTTGTTCTCTTCATCTTCTTATGGGGATAAATTATCTGAGAGCAGTGGACTGCTTGTTTTGATAGGGTTTTATCATACAAATGATGTATGTGGTTTGTGTGTGTAGGAGGGTGTATATATATGTGCTGATCTAAGTTTGTTTTAGAAGAGGCTCCCAGTTCAAAGCAGCCCAAAACTGCTGACCTCCAAGATACGGTGTGTAATCAATGAATTTCCTCGGCATTCGGAAGGGATGAGGTGTAGCTGGTCCTATGAAGCTTTTTCCTTGGCAGCAGGGCTGAACTCATGCTGCTGGATTTTGTATTACTACGGTTGTTTGTCTAAAAGTGAAGCCCACAAACCTTAGACAAGCTCTAGTACTAGCTGTAGCACTTAGACAAGCCTTAGTACTGTGCAAGGTGCTGTACAAACCCATCCCAAGAAGAGATAATTGTGCCCAAATAAACTGGAAAAATGACAGTGACATCTACCTTTTTATTAGTTCATTGTATTTTGACTTCAGAGATTTTCCTGTGAGCCATGATCATATTTATACTTAAATCTTAGTTTTCATTAGAATGAAATAAGATAGCAAGGGGTAAAACCAGCTAACATTTTAAAATGAAAATGTGTTTTGAAAAAAAAAAAAGTTCTGCCATAGAAAACAAAACAAATACTGGAAAATCATTACAGTCACAAGGTAAGGAGAGAATAATGGCCAGTTGTTTATTACAGAACTGTGCTAACAAAGTAAGAATTCAATTTCTAAGAAACACAACATTTAGACTGCAAGAGAGGCTCTTGGTGTGATTATTCATCCTGCTCCTTACAATCCCAGCGACTATGGGAGCCTTCCAGAGGGTAAAAGTTTTCCCTATGGAGTAAATCACAGACAAGGTAGGCAATTACATTTATACAGGAGGAGCTAAAGCTCAGAGACATTAAAGGTGAGACATCTGAAAGTGCTCAAACAATGCTCCCTTTGAAACATTCTTTGACACCATCAGAGTTAGGACAAGTAACATACCCTTTGAAGATACCAGTTAAAAAGCTTTCCAAAATCTGTCAGTAATTTGAACCTCTTCTGCCCCTATCTCAGACCACAGAATCCACTCGTTCCCTCCCTGGCAGTATCAGCAACGTACGAGCTACTTCCTCCTATTCACATGGCCATGACCCACAGCACTATGGTCAGTGTGCAGTTACTGCACCGTAACAAGCCCAGTAAGTGCTTTTTCAGAGCAAGGTTTAGGATTCTTGGTACAAGCCGGGAGATGTCTCATCCCTTTGACAGCATTGGGCAGTGGGAGAGTCCAGGGTGGCAGCTGGAGGATGGTGGGGCTGGGCCCTGCTGACACAGAGGCCGCTGGCTGGCAGCCATTCAGAACCAACATCGTTTGGTAATTTGTGTAATTACCCCTTCGTTCCAGGGATATCTCTGAGCTGGAATGGCATGAGAAGCTGTCTTCCCCCAGCTGCCTCCCTCCCCCAGCCCATCTGAGGAGGGTTCCGCATTCTTTGGTTGCTACAGTGGTGTGGGTATGTGTGTGCGTATATTCCTGTGCTAACAGATACATTGGGAGAGGAACCTCCTGTTAAGTTAAAATGCAACCGAGAGAGGCTTCCCTGCAAGATCATGTATGTTTTCCTTAAGATAAGACTTTAGAGGGATAATATCATTCCCTGCAAAAAAGATTTTTCAGCTCCCATGACACCTGAAGCAAACAAATGTTTTGTGGCCCAGCATTGATAGATGCAACATTAAAAGCAATTTGATATCCCCTCCAAGGCTAAAAGCAAAGAGCCTTCTCACGAGCTGTACCAGGGGACTTGTAATGAAGGAGTTTTGTTCTTCCAGCCCTGGGATTCATTCTGCTCTCTTCCATTAATGTAAGTTTGCTGATGTGAAAGGAGTTGCACCACTGAGAACATGAAGAGAATGAAGCTTTCTGTTGTGACAAGACCTGGAGGAATGGGAGATGAAAAATGTTCCCTGAAAGAATTGGAAATCTCCTTTAGACACAGAGAAATCGCTTCCATGTCAGCCTTCTGCTCCTGTTCCCCTCATTGAATGATATTAGTTCCCCACATCCATTTATCTCATGTCTTCATCTTAGTGTCTCAGCGACTCCATGCTCCCAAGCGTAACTTGTTGCTCCTCCATGAGAGGAGTGCCTCAGGCATAGATTCTTCTCCAGGCTCAGCTCATATCACTACTGCATTTATAGATGTGGTCTCATGCCAGTTCATCTATTTCCTTCTATATAGGATGTGCCTGAAAATGGCCTTCAACTCCCAAAGCATTGCTTGTGTACTCTGCTCCCTAGACCGCTCTTGCTCCTATCACCACGAAGAACTTCTGTTCTGCTTCCCTGAGCTTTCCAATACCTGAAGTCTCTGTGACCCTTTTTTATTGGTTATCCAGACTCAAAGGATCATTGCATGATCGGTACTCTCAGACAGCCCCCACAACACTTCCCGCATTGCAGGGTCTGATCACAGCACCATTCCTGGGAGAAGCAATACCTCTCTGAAAGGATGACATGTTACACGTTTAAATAATGGAACTCCTTGCCATGTGAAGCCATAGAAATGACAAGTTTATATGGGGGTAAAAAATTAGGTAAATTCATGGAAGAAAAATCCATCAAGTCCTTTAAAATCCAAAGACACTCTCACTGGCTCCAGAATTGCCTGAATTCATGGTGTCTGAAATTTGGAGAAATGTTTCAGAGAAGCAGGACTATCTTTGCTTTAGTCCTAGACTACCCTGTAGCTCTCTGCACAAGTACCCTGGGAGAAAGCAGATGCTGGTAGATTGGCATTAGGCCTGACTGGCTCCAGATGTCGTTATATCCACATGGAGTTTCCTTTGCACAACTCTGCCCAAATTAATCTCTCAGTCTCTTTACCCCACTGACTTTCAGTCTCCTTTACCAGTCTGTTGCAAGAACCTACATCCCTACAGCCTCCTTCCAGCTTTCTGCTTCCCTTCTCGCTCAGAGATCTCTCCCCCACACCGTGCTTAATAGCTGGGGGAGAAAACAATTACTTATCATGTAAATCTGCAAAACCTCTTAGGGTTCAAGACAATTTACATAACAGAGGCTGTGCACCTTAAAGCAATACCAATCCCTCCGGGGGAGCTCACGGAGGAAGTTACTCATTTTGTGGTTCAGTCAGTTTGCCCAGTGACTTCACATTTCAATCCACAGTTTGCTAACTTCTCCTTTGGAAATGCTGATGAAAATCTCGTGGAGTTCAGTTTAAGGTTTCTGGATTATAGTCCGTGCAGGTGACTTTTACTTTTCAGTCTGTTTGGCTACTCCTTTTCCCCGGGGGCTGTATTCTTCCCTCCCCACCAGCCAGTTGTGCAACACAGGCTGCAGTAATTTACAGTCTCCCTTTGCATTGACTCACTCAGTGGGCTGGATTCAGTGCTGAGGTGCAGGACACTCCTCGTTGTTTGCCAGGGAAGCCTACCCTTTACTACAGTTGCAGTGCCGCCGAGGGAGTGTTGATAAAATCACTGCATTGTTCTTCCCTGGGATCCCTAAGGATAGTGTTTTGGGGAGGAGCTCCTGAAGGTATCTTTTACTAGTGAGCAAAGCAACTTAAATAAAAGAGACACGGAAGATTCTGACTAAAACTCAAACTCAAGCTTGCTTTCCCCTCTTTCCTCCCGCACCCCCCGCTTTATTTTGGAGGCAATTAAACATTTCCTTTTGGGTTCTTGCTCTTCACGGTGCTGGGGGAATAACGAGACAGGGGTCGATCAGTTAAATATACACTTGAGCCCTTTTTATTCCCTTTCATTTTCTTTTTGCTTTCCTTTTTTTTTTTTTCCTAACTCGGGACAGAAGCTGTTTGGAACTGGATTTCTCCTCTTTTTTTCTCAGGCTGGAGCTCTGAAGTTTTCTTAGAGCAGCTAATACATGTATACGTGTTGATGTATACTCAAACCTACAAACTTTTAAACATTCACCAGTTCTTAGTGGATATTCAGTTATATTTCTTCTTAAAAATACAGTTAATTTCCCTTCAGATGAATTAAAAAAAAATCATACTAATACTGATTTCAGTATCTACATTTAGGTCATCTTTCACCTGAAAAATCTTGCAGCCAGAGTTCAGGATACAGGTTTCTGCTGATAGTGTGCATGTTAGATCTACCAGAAAGTCTACCAGAAATTCAGCTACTATAATGATGCTAAACATTTAAGAAGTGTAATATGGCATTAGGTGATCATTTTAACAGTAGCCAGGTCATAGTGAAGATCTGGAACACCTTGCTGGGGCAAGTCATGCTTGCTGAACGCCTACAGGGGTTCAAAGGATGATTGGACAAGTTCTATGGGGAAAAAAAATCTATCAAGGGCTATTAAATACAAAGCAACCAAGTCTGGGTCAGGAAGCCCTTGGAGGCTGGGGGTTTTCAGAAGTGTTGCTGCATATTCTCTCTGTTCTTCTTTTCCCAAGACATCCATTGTTCCCATCTGTCTTCCCCTTAGAAGTGTCATCAGCCCACCCCTAAAAAAACCTAAGAACAATACTTTACAAAGGAGGTTTAAAGAAAAGGAAACTAAGGAGAAACAAAACAATTGTAGAGATAATAAATTAAAGAATGAGTCAAAATAGTAATTTTTTTAAAAAACTAAGAACAGGGATGCAGAGAGGGACACTGATTGGGACACTCCTTATGCAGCACGAGCCACTCCCTGAAGTTGTCCAAGGAGCCATGACAGCAATCTAGGGCTGGAGACAGATGGGACTTGGCAGAAAACACTGGTCTGACAAGGCAGCTCTTGTTATGTCCATCCTGCTGAGCTCGTCTTCCCGAATATTTCATGAGACTCCAAACTTCAAACCCATTTTACTGGAGGGAAAATGTGGCTGCAGGACATTGTGATTGAATAACCTATTTCAACCTGATGACTCATAGGTTGTTTTGGGGGGTTTGTTTTGTGGGTTTTTTTTCCTTCTGCTTTTCCTAGAAGACCAGCTTTGTGGAAAACATCTTTTCATCTGACACCAGTTCAAATGTAATTTAATTTTAGTTTTGTTAAGACTGACCTCATCCCATGCTTGTCCAGCACTACTTGTTGATTTAAAGCCCTATTATCGTGAACACATTCATATGTGATATGCACTACAGACATCTCTTAGCCTAGAGCAGGAACCTCATTAATGGCAGGAAAAGCCTATAGGCTTCAAGGGAGCCATTTTCACAAGAGACGTTTGCCTAAAACTTATTATCTGCTTAATGTCTTTTTTGTCCATCTGTCTGTCTCCTGCATTTGAAAACATAGCCCTGAATGTAGGTCTTTATGTGGTCCTTTTGATGTGTGCTGGTGACCTGTGAGCCTCACCTCTTGCAAATGAAGGGGGTCTCTGCACCTGCACGCCTGGCAGACCTGTTCAATAGGTGAGGCAAGTCAAAGGGAAAGCACTAGACCTTGCAAATCCAGCTGTTTTATCCAGGCACTGGTTCAGTGATGTAGCTTTGCAGGCAGTAGGGAGATGACTTGGCTGAAGAGACCTACAGGTCTACTGCAAAGATGGGAGAAGGACATAGTGGTTTTTCTTGCAGTCAGTTGAGCCAACTGCTGAAGAGGAGCTGTGTGTGTCAGAGCACTGGGGATGCAGCTCAGTAGCACTTTGAAGTCTGAAGACAGCGGCTGTTGTTCTGGTGGACTGGGTGGGGAGAAACAGGTGTGCTGAGGATGGATAAATCAAAAAAGCAAGCCTACCTGCTTTCTCTTTCCACCCATGCTTAAGGGTCTGCAGCTGAGCAAAAAGGTGAACACTCCTGATTGAGGCCAAAGCAGAAAGAGTGGAAACAGGGAAGGTGGTGGAAGAAGGATGAGTCATCTCTTTTGAGGGATGTCATAGTGCAGTGGTTCCTAACATGGAGTCCATGCAGTAAGTTAAGTTGGAACAAGTCCCCCAAGCCATAAATCTGAGTTTTGAATGGCTGTAAAATGTCCCTGGGTGTGCAGAGGAGGGGATGATGTCCACATCCTAGTACTCACTTCCTATCTGCGCACCTAAGCGTAGGTCATAAAATGAGGATGTAGTGCCAATTCACACCTGCTTTAAAAGTAGGATACTTGTGCTGTTTCCCATTGTCCTCAGCCAGCCCTCTAAGCAAAAAAATTTGAACTATTGGAGGGGACAGGTAGGGAGAGCCTAAATGGAAAAGAAGTTGAGGAAGCAGTATGAGAAATAAAGAGCTTTGGAAATTCAGCCAAGCTCCAGAGAAATCCCTGGCAGAAGGTTTGCTATTGGCTCTATTGGAAAAGTCTGAACATCCTGAAGTTGAGTCTGAAAAAGTCATCCAGAATATCTTGATGGAGAGCAAGGTGGCAAAATAAAGGATGCACCACTCTGTGATTATCTCATCAAAGAGCTTTCAAATGACTGTGGCCTTAGTTGCACTGCCAGACCCAAAGGAGAGATTAGGACCTCTGTATATTTAGAGTTTGTGCAACAGGGAGAATCTCTGTCCTGTAGATCCACTATGTGGAGACTGAACTTTTATATGAGGGCTGAGGAAAGATCAGCCTAATGCCAGGAAGGACACTGCCAGCAGTGGGAGCAGAATCAAGCACTCTCCTGGGAGAAGCTAGGTTATGCAACAGGGAGCTCTGAGAAGATCTTGAAATTGAATCCTGGGGACTTTTGCTCATCAGCCTTAGAAAAAATACTTCTGTTGGAAGGCTCTGCATTTAATTGCTGGGGAAACCTGATCAGAGCAGAAAGGAGATTCCCAGCCTTTGGCTAAGCTGTTGGCTTTACTCAGTGGTTTCTATCAACCATGTGCTTCTCAGAAAGTTCCTTTCAGGTGCATCTTTCCTGAAAGATTAAAAGTCTCTGTGCAGATTACAGTGCTGGGGATTAATTGCCCCCTGAGGCTGAACAACTGATCTCTTAGGCCATGTGCACAGGATGCAAAACACGTATAAAGCAGGAAGCAGAGAGGGTTTGCCACATAAAACAATTGGGAAACATATTATTTAAGGATAATCCAATCTCTTACTTAAGGAAGAGAAATGGGGGAGGAGTACAGAGCAAAGTCTGTCCTAGGCAGTAAGAAATACTTGGTCCTAGAAAGACACCCAAATTCTAGTTGCTGCAGGAATCTGGGGCTTAAGCCAACTCCTCTAAAGTTAATGAAAAACTTGTGAAGGTTGCATCCTCCATGCTGCAAGAAGCAAAGAGACCTTTGAAAGGGGGGAGTAAAGGTTGCTCAAAATAAGAGAGAAGCCTGAACTAAGAAATTTGCAGAAGCAAACAGTTTTCAAACCCAGGGAGACTTGGAGGGGCTGCAATTGAGGATACTAGTTTGGACAGTTACCAAGAGAGAGGAACTGCCTCAATATTTTGATCATAATCTTGCTTCCGATTCTGGTGTTCCTGCCCTCCCTTTCCCAAATTTATTTAGGTTTACTGAGAGCGACTTCCTAGATCCTATCTCTTTAACTAGCTACATTACCATGTTTGTCTAACGGTAAGTCCTTATGCAGCTCTCTGTGTAATATTTCAGTCTTCATAGGTACTTCAGACGCCCTGTATCATAGGGTGCATCAGGCTGTTGATGGTGTGGGACTGCCTGAGCTGTTTTCCCTGTCAGATGTGGAAATGAGCTCCGAAAAGGGTCTGCCTGTAGGACAGAGATCCATGGGCTCCAAGATGGGAGCAGATGTGTTAGATGATATCTAGAGTTCACTCACAGATTAAATAAACCATTGTGATAATATACCAGGACTTGTGGTTATGGCAGACAGCACACTTCTCACATGAGAATGAGTCACATAGTGGGTTTGTTTTCTTCCCATTCATTTACCTCTCATTTGTCGCTGGTGGTGGGTAAATAGTGAAATGAGTTTCTCAGAGTGTGATCTTTACAAAGACCACTGAAACACTTCCTCTGGAGAGCGTTGATTTGAGACAATTGGAGCAGAGGGAGAAGAAATGTCCTGTTTGAACTTTTTTGGTGAAAAATGCAGATTCAGTGGCACCAAACTGTAAATTAAGTTAATTTTCTGTTGTAGAAGGGAAAAAAGAAGTAAGAAGTCAGAACAGTTCTTTTTGATGGTTTCCAAATTAAATGCTTGGATTTTCCCATGTGAAGAGACTTTTTGTGTCACAGATAATTTTTTGTTTCTTGTTTGAATTCTTGAAATGGAGAAGAAAATATTTTAGATTATTTTTCCCCCATTTCATTAGATACTTGAGAAAGAAATTTTGGATCACACTAACATTTTATTTTAATATTTAATTTCGAAGTGGCAGGAAATCGAAATACCCATCATTCCAGCAGTTCCGATTAGAATTCAAATTTTAGATTTCCATGGGGCTCCCACTCCTCATCCCAGGTGTCCCCAGCCTTCTGCAGAGTTATTGGGCAGGACAGAATAAGCACCTGGCCAGTGCACTGAAAAATGAGTGTCTGGTGCCCTCTATGGGTCCATACAAAACGGTGGGCCTGAGTCTGACCCCCTTATTTCAGTTTTCATGCCTGAAAACCAGATTTAGCAGACTGTGAAATGAGCAGATTACCTCTCTGACTGAGACAACGTTGATTAATAACTTGCAAGTTCTTTTTGAAATAAAATTTGAAATTGAGCTTTAGAAATGGGTCTTTTGCTCCAGAAAGCAGGAGCATGATTTTTTTGGAAAACAAGGTGAAATAAAAAAGAAAAAAAAAAGTTTATTGGCTCTTAATTGTGTCTAATATGACATGAATGAAATGTGACAGGTCACCCCCGGTGAAACAAGGCAGCAGGGTCTTGCTTAGGATGTTTCCCTTGAACTAGACCTGTGGTGCAATCTCTATATCTGCATATCTAAGCTGACTTAATTTACTCAATTGGGGTAGTACCAGTGACACAGCTGACTTTTTGAATAGCCTCTGCTCAGAGGCAGCCTTTCTTATTTAGCAACTGGAGTCAATAAGCTGGTTGCAGTATCACCAGACATCAAGAGATGCTTCAACCTGACAGTGTAGGAACAGCCCTCGTTTTCAGTAAAATGCTCAAGGTGCAGGGAGCTGAGAGGTATGGTCTTGCTGAGGGACTCCTAGAGGGTTTTTTTCAAACCAATTAACAAAAGTGCCAGAAATAACATAGAGTGCTGGCTGGGATGAGAGCAATTTTTGGTACTGAGACTTCCTGTGCAGTGCTGATAAAATAAACTCTACTTACCTTTCCCTGCTTCCCTACACTGATGTGGCTTGTTACAAAGTTCATCTCTCCCACCCCTCCTTTCTCATGTATTTCCTCCAGTGAACATGAAGCTGCCACAGGAAACTGGATTGACAGACTTGAAAACTGAAGGTCTCTATGCTCAGACCTGGCAAAGCCCAAATTATGAGCAAGTCTAAAATCTCTATTCAGCTTTTGAGTTGTGTTCAGAGAAGTCTTTCAAACTAAGACCTGTGCATCTCACTGGTCCCCAGCCTCTCTCAGGGTGTGTGGGGCAACCAGGGTCTTCCAAACTGAGGGTTGTGACAAGATAAGGGACAGGATGCCAAGGGCTGAGTGTGGACCTGAGCTCCGGCAGGAGAAGGGACAAGACAGCAATGGTGGTGGGACCAGTGTCCGTGGCAGACAGATGGTTCCCACAGTGGCTGCTGCTTCCTGAGTGAGTTGTAGCAAACCTGACTGCTGCACCCTGCCTCTCAGAGCAGAGTAACCCAAATCCCCAAACTCTTGATGGCATCTAAGCTCTGTCAGCTTGTGGCAATCTCGTCGAATTTCTGTAGCCACAGCACATCTCCATGTTGCCAGCAACAACTTCCCATCATCCTGTGTTTTGCCAGCACCAGTCCTGAATGGAAGAGATTGTACATTCACCTAGAATTGAATTTTTTTCTTTGACAGAAAGCAAGAGAGGTGCATATAGAGTCAAACTTACAGGGCCTGATTGATTTGAAAAGAGAGGGAAGGAAAAAAACATCTTAGGTGCGGTTTACCTTGTAAAGTATGTGTTTCCCTGCTGGTAAGGTATGTATATGAGTTTCCCTCCATTTCAAAGCAAGCTCTGTTCATCTCTTAAGCTCCTGTGTTGCCAGGATGGGTACTTTATGAGGGACCAATCCATTCTGTGAGTGGGAGCAAGGAAGAGTGAGTTTGCAATGTGCAGCTGACCAGAGACATTTTCCTGCCACAGGTTATTGGGTCAGATGGTGTGGCTTATTGCTAGGTTTCTTCAGCAATGCAGAGACCTTAATGCCAGAAATGGTTTGCAAATGATTTAATCAGATTCCTTGTGTGTCACTGACTGATGGATCCCACCTTGTGCTGACCTGAATCATATGAGAATTCACCACTTCCCCTGCTAGTTTGTCCTAAAATTAATCATCCTCTCCGTTCAAAATGTGTCTTTTATTTTTCAGTTTCTGGCTCTGCCTTTCAGGCACAGACTGTAACTATGACTTTCTCTGCCAGCTGAAAGAGTCCATTCACCTGTGGTGTTTTCACTGGGTGAAGATATTTTTATTTCTTCTAATCAACATGTCTCTATCCAATTTGATAACCAATCAAGCTCTAAATTAATTGTTAAGAAGTGTTTTGTCTATCCCTTTACTTCTGGTGTTGTGTTCCCCCCCTCTCCAATCTTTGGTATGTATTTTAATTATTCATACAAGAACTGGTCTTGCTATTAACACCACTACTACACAAAAAGAGAGAACCACCTGCCTACATGGCTGTCTGTTCCTCTGTTGATTGAGTCAAGCAAAAGTCATGTATTTAGTTCCTTTCCATTTTGTCAGTGTGTCCTCTCTAGAGTCTTCTGCAGATCTCAAATAACTAAGCTTTGTCTAAAACATGCCTTTATCTATATGTTATAATGCCAGTTTGTATGTGGAATGTTGTATTGTGTACTGTCAAATACATACAGAGATTTCACATGTTACATTTACCAACCATCTATATGACTGATACCAGGTTTGCATATCAAACTTTCTTGACTGGCATTAGTTTTATTTTCAGCCTTCCATTCTTTCTTTGCCTTTCAGTTGAATCATCTATCAACTTTTCCGTTTTTTTGCCTAAGCTGGTTTCAGGCTCACTGGATTAAAATCAGCAGGGTACAAATGCTTTTTCTTTCTGAAACTCATCCTGTATTTACCATGTGTCGGTCTTCTTGAATTTCTCAGTTTTTTAGGATGCGCTAATCACCTACTGACATTTGGCTATGTCTTTGGGAGTTTGCAGATGCACATAGACCAGACTATCTAAGGTGAAACATCCTTCTCCATATTGCTATACTCCTTTATATCTATTCCAAATCCAGAGCTAAACTACTTGCTGAATATATTTTCTTTTCTCAGTTCTTTCTTATCAGCAATTTTACACTCTCCAGTTAGGTAACAGGCAATTGTAGTTGTTAGAATTTCTGTTATTACATTCTTTCTTAAGCACTTGTCTTTGGCTTTCACTCTGCCAGCAGTAATTTTCCTGATATCTTTTGCCTCCATTATCAGTTACCTGCAGTTCATAGCTTCTAACTGATATTTAATGTTACCTATTCCTTCTCTCAAAAAATGGTTTAATGTAGCTTTTTCTATTACTGTTGTCTGTGTCTGAGTTTGGCATTTAGCCAAAGCTGTCCTTGTTCCTTGATTGGGAAATTAGTGGCTTATTAAAATATAAATAAATAAAGAGAAGGAGGTGGTTAATGATGCAAAAGTTGGCTGAAATAGTGATCCCCTTCAAAAATAAATCCTATTCCAAGAAAAATATGCAAAGTCAGGTCAGAAAGACCCAGCCTCAATAATTGTGTTAGGGGAACATGTGAACATACAGAGATAAGAAGTTATTATGCATGCTAGGATGTTTAGGGAATAGCTTAATAAACTTAAGCCTTTGATGGGAGGTAGTGAAAGAGCAGAGGAAAGCAGCACAGTCCATCCTCAATTTCAGAAAAAAACTTGTAAATGTTACAATTGCTTTTCTAGCGATCTGTTCTGGGGCTACCATACCTGAAGTGGATCTTCTCCTCAGATTGGTTTTGTACTCTTATTTTAATCATGAAAATCAGCAGTACAGAATTATAAAAAGTTAGTCTTGCCTGGCAAACCTGTATTTTTTTTAACAGATTACTTGGATTTTAGGGAAATACATAATCACAGTGTCTTGCAATGAAACCTACTTAGGTAATCAATGCAAACTTGTCTTGGAGAGAGGTACTGTTGCTGGGCTGAAAATGTTCTTTAAGAGCGTAATGAAAACAGAGAGCTTTAAGATGTATGAAGGGGGGGTTTGGTGGGTCACTGGAGAGATCAGTATACATCTAGGTTCTTGACTTGCAGAGCTGATTTTAAATGAAACAACAAATTTTCAAGAGCATATATAGGTTCTTGGTCATGAAATCTGCTGCAGTCTTTAACTGGGAGATGGGATGATGGCTGATAAAGACACATGGGTTATTAAAAGAAAGATAACACAAGAGGGAGAGAAGCAAGCAAGCAAGCAAGCAAGCAAGAAGATTGTGGAGAAAATAAATATGAAACCAATCTCTTTACTAGGAAAAGGAAGTTTGTGCAGCAGCAAGACTGGTGGAAACATAGGGGTATTTCTGGAGAGATCATTCTGGCACATAAAATGATTCAATGGGATGCAAGATACCCCCACAACTAAAGTTTTGAGGCTGCATATGCAAAAGGCATCATCCTACGGAGCAAGGAAGTAATAGCTCCTCTGTTGTGGCTGTACCTGGCATGTGGGGCCAAACACTGAATTCCTAATATTGACAAATTGGAGACAGTTCAGAGAAGAGCAAGAAAAAAAAAAAAAAGACTAAAGAAGCTAACTTTGTTGTTTTACATGACTAATAGCCAGTGCTGAGTCCAGCAGAGTTACTGTGCGTTCACATCAGAGTGAGTGAGACCAGAGTCTGGGGCTCTCCTCTCTGTATGAGCCTTCTTTAGTTCCATGCACAGAAGACATTTGTAGGTCCATTTAGCTGTTCCTACGTGTCCTGGGCCATTGTTTCAGTCAGTGAAAATCCCATCCTTTTCCCTTTGACAGCAGTGCTATAGTAACCTCCACAAAACTAGCTACCCATGGGAAAATAGCCACTCATACACAGATCAAGAGTATATCCCCAGCCACTGCGGGACACGTGAAAGTCATCACTGAATGCTAAATCAGCTTGCAAAGGAGCATATATAGTTGCTTTGGCCCTTGTCATCACACCCCCACATTGGATCTGCTCTGTAGGACCTGATCAATTGCATGCAAACTTTGGGACTTGCTAGAATTAGTAGGATACAATTCCTGATTGCCAAGCAGCCAACACAGTTAGGAAATTAAATTAAAAGCAGCAAGATTTCACCAGAGCTACACAAGTTTGCAACTATTGAAGAAGTACCCTCTGTACAACTCTTACTACATGGGTCATGACAGTGAAATAAACCATTTGAGGAGCGAAATGGTACTTGAAGCGCAAAAGGACAGTAGATCCCAGAGGAGCACAGCGTGCTTTAGAATATATCACAGCATTACAGAAATATGGGCGACAAAGGTTATTCCATAGGAAAGGCTCCTGATAGCATGATGTATTCAGGGGATGGCTATTTTTGGAAATAAGGGGGTAAGGAGTAACTGTCATCATAAAATTGCGTGATAAGGATCCTGAGTTACCAGGATAGTTTAGTGGATCTGTCCCAACTACTTCTGCGAGCTATGCCTTGGCACCACTCATCTGCAGGTCCCTAAAGAGGATGGCAGTCTGTACTTACTGACTGGTGTGCAAGGGCTTGGGAGTAAGTATTGAGTGGCTTTATAGGTGAGCAACAAGACTAAGCTTTATAATTCCCCCAAGATAGCAAATGCTGCAGATTTCTGACTGTCTTACACCTGCTTTCCTGACTTTCTTATACCTGCTTTCCTGTGTCACTGTTCATACTGCACCATATTGTTACTCTTCTTAACCCGGGACAAGTTGGGATGTCTGCTGTCCTAGCCAAGGTTGTCAGCATTGTGCCCCATTGCTAATGGTCTGCCTTAACCAGGGATTGATAGCGTTTCTTCAGGGTCTTTCAACCCTTTACTCTGTCAGAGTGGGCCATCAGAGATGGCTTTGAACTTTCTGTTAACTGACACGTGCACAGATTTACTGAAGAGCAGAGGAGGATTTGGCAATACTCCGAGATCTCATCATGCCCTTCCGTACCAGCCAAGACTCAGAGGCATTGCATGAATTGACTAGACCACTTTTCATGACAGCTATAAATTGTCCCGTCTTTTCAGGCATACAAAAGAGTAATGACAACTGTGTTGTAGACATTTGCTTTTGTGTGAAGTCGGATGTCGCCTTCATTCCAGACACACTGCATTAATCTCCCCAGGGCTACCCTGGCTTGTGCTCAGCAGCCATGCCTTTCCAAGACAGCACATTGCCAGGGTAGCAGTTTCTTTACCGATGTCAGTACTGCATTGTTAACTGCCTTTATATGCTTGCCACCAAGGCTTTTTTTTTTTTTTTCCCCTAATGCTGGCATTTGGCCTACGTAAGCAACTAGTAATGATCAGAATATTTCTGAGTGTGTGTACAACCAACAAATGATTGTCAGAAAACAACAGATTGCAAGCCAGCATCTCTGTGATTTTTTTTTGCCATGGAGAGCCCCATAAGAATGGCCATAATGGACCAGAGCACAGTTCCGTCAGACTCAGGATCCTATTTCCAGTCATGGCTGAGAGTAGGGAATTAGCAAAGGGTATGAGAAAAGGGTAAGTGCATACTATAGCTCTCCCTAATGCATACCTGACCTCTAACTGTTATCATTTTGAACTTGCTAAGGCAGGCATAGGCTGTGGCAACCTCAGTGGATTTCTCTTCCATGAACTTGTTGAGTCTCCCCTTGAGTCCATGTAAATTCCTAGTGTCCACAATGTCTTGTAGCCCGGGGTTTAACAACTCAACTATGTGGTGTATGCAGAGACACCTTTTTTTGTAATTTTTGTCTTTGCTCCTAATAATGACATTTACTGTCCTTTAGAGTTTGTAGTGTTGTACTCCACTGGGTAGCAAGTCACATTGACACACCAATGACATGCACCTGCAGAAATCTACTCTGGGGTATCAGTGTTTACTTCCCAGCTCACCCACCTAGTAGAAAAGATTACTGACTTCATATTTGCTAATTGAGATTTGCCAGCTATAATACTTCCACAAGAAACTTGTGCAGCACTGTTCTAGTGACCACAGTCACAAGGTAGAAGGTATCTAATTCTCAAATCTGAGATATTCCCATTGCCTTCTTGGCTGATTCTCTCTGCAGTGTGCATACCATCATTCTGCAAGGGAATAAATCTGAAGTGTTCCTCAGGGTTGTGCTGAAACACCAGAAAGACAACTGCACAGGGCATTGTCTTTTTTTTTTTTTTTTTTTTTTTTGCATAATCTTGAGAACACTTTGTAATTATCTTTCAAATAAACAAGGGCAAATTAGTGGGAATTGTGCATATTGTGTTAAATATTTCTTTGGTTGAAATATTCATGGCAAGAGATGGGATTTATAAGTACTATGCTGTTTTCAGAAGAAAATTTTCACTAGCAGTTCACCGAATCAGTTTCCTGACTTTTCTTTAAAGGAACCAGAGAGTACCAGATCTTTACCTTAGCTATGTGGATGCTGGTGGATCTCTGCCAAGCTATATCAGCTGGGAATCTAGGCCAACTCTTTTTATCTTTAGGTATCACTTACTTATGTCCTTTAATGAATAGGTCAATCTAGAAGGACCTTTTTCAAGAAGAAAACATGAACTTTTGTTTCATAGCCTATAGAGATGATATATTGGTCCATTCAATCAGTATAGTCACAAATAGTTTGAAGAATTACAGTACAACACAAGCAATAGAAACAGTAGGAGGACTGACATTTATCTCCAAATTCTATCAAATTACAATGAATATATGTCTGTATGGGTGTCATGGAAACATAGCTTGTTCTAGTCTAGCTAAACATGCCTACTGATAATCTAGTTGTGGACTATGGAGCTCAGTACAAGGTACATTAACTATCTTACTGACTTTCATGATCACAGTGTAGCTGTACTCTGTGTGTGTATGCAATGTCTCTTTATAATTTTTCTAGAAAGAAATAATTCATTTAATGAATGCCATCATCTTCTTCATAGGCAGAATCCTCATGGTTTACTCAGATGTCATCTTCAGTCCTGAAGATTTTATTTGTTCACTCAGCTGGATGGCTCCTAGCAGTGCAATATTTGAAATTTGAACTGTGCTGTGATAAACATATGATGTCACTTCTCTTCCCTGATTAAAGGACTGTAATTGTCAAGATTTGATTTCTGGAGTGCATAATACATTTAAAATTCACTTTTAGGGTCAAAGTCTTAGCTGGTATAAATTGGTGAGGCTATGTTATCTTATATAATAGAAAGCCAGGATATACCAGAGAAATACAGCGCTGTCAGCTAAAATAACAGTAGATCCATGAGTTTTAGGCCTCCTTTTAATCCACAACACTAGTCCAACATTTTGCTGTGATTTTTTCAAAACCATATGGGTCTCATTTTCTTCTCACATATACTGCTTACGTACAGATGCAACACCACTGAGTTCAATGGAGTTAGGTTTTGATTTAAACAGGTGTCATGTCTCAGTCTAGCAAAACACTTAAGCACGTGCTTAACTTGAAAGCAGGAATGTGCTAATACAACTTCTGATTCTGACCTTGAAAACATTTACTATCTGCTTGAATGCTTACTACCATAAATGAGAATCAGGAAAAAAATTACTTTGTTTCAGCCACTCAAGAAATCAAATAATTGTTCTAAAATCATTGCCATTGATCCACAAGGAAAACTGTTGTTTCACAAAACCATAGTAATATTTGGGGTTAATATAAACTGTTTTATATAATTTTGTTGGGGTTTTTTTTGGTTTTTGTGTTTTGTTTTTTTAATTCTGTTCAGGAAGGAGGAAATGGACTCAACCTGGCCAATTTTTTGAATGGCATGTTTTACCTTTTTTGATCTTTTGGAAATGACATTTCAGGTTGAATTTTAATGAATCTTATAATTTTTTAAATTGTGTTTCTTCCCCTCTCTGGCAAATTAATTTACTGTATGCTACCAGAAATGACATATTGTCATGGTAAGATTTTAAACTTAGCTGGGTAGTGCAGTATGACACAGCTAGAATAAAGTGCTACTAATATGGGTTCTTTTCTGAGCATCTCCAGAAAATTCAGCAATAGCTAGCCAAAACCTGCATTTTGTGGGGAATTTATAAATTAGCCATGAAAATGCTGTCTTCCTTTGAGTTAATTCAAGAGCTTCCTCTGTGCAGGGTGCAGGCTAAAGGTATTTGGTGATTCAGTCTCCACATACCATTAGCAAAACCTCTGTGCCAACATAAATGCAAAATATTGAATAAAATACAGTAATCACATAAATCCATAAAGCATAGTTGAATTCCAGTGTAAAATTCAGAACCGAGGTGGATCTTCTCGACATATCAAGCCAAAGATCTATAGGACAGTTAAAAATAAAATCTTTACGTTCTCTTTTTCCTGGAAAATATGCTTAAGGAGAAAAAAATCCTAGAAGATTTTTTCAATGTGTCTAAAATTTAAATATTAATGGTTTTATGGAGTGTTTTTTTTTTAATCTTTTATTTGTGGAGTTCTTCTGTGGATAAAGATGAGATGGTTTCATTAAGTTTACCATTCTTCAGGGTGGTGAAGGTTGGGTTCAAGCTAGTAACACCAGCCTGATGTTCTACAAAGGTGTCTGTGAAGGTCAGCTTTCTCAAGTTGTCTCTCTGCCCTGGTAAGCTGCTTTGCTCCTTGTTCTGTTCCAGGGCCTTTCTTGCCCAGACAGTCACACTGCATGCACATTAGCTTGCACCCATATCCACACCCAGAAGGATCTGAGTGGTACCCTTGTTGAAGAAAGCCAGACAAGCGGTAGAGGCTACTTTGCTCGAGTGCCAAGCTCTGTATTGGTGGGAGACATTTGTACCAACAGTTTTATGATCATATCAACAGGGAGGATAAATTCTCAAAATTCTTTATCTCTTTTGGCTTAGGCTGCCTTATTTCTTAAGATTTTTAGAAACATTTTTTTCTCTGTGAAGGCTATATACCACAATGTTCAGGGATCTTTCTTTCAAACCAATAGTTGATGGGCACTGGCATTTGCATATGCAAATCCTGTTTGTGCAGAAACGCAAGGATTTCTAAGTGTGAAAATAGGTAAAGAAATATCAAACTGTCTCTGCAAATCCTTGTTTCAGCTGGTCTGGTGCCAGCTATTGTACTGCACTGAGCAATATTTCATGTAATTCTGATTGTCCAACAAAACATCTTAGGCTGAGCCCATGAAACTGGACAACATAAAATGCTGGTTCAAAGTTTTGATGAAAGTGTTAGAAGCATGTTTAGTCCCCTAGTTCATCATCAGAAACCTCATAACACTGATTTGCCAGTTTATAGTCCTGACCATAAATCCACAGAGAAAGCAAAATGAAAGCCCCTACTCTGGAAGAAGCTAAACACCCTCAGATCATGACCATCACTAAGGCTTTGCCTTCAATCCTGTGGGCAAGGAAGCTCCTAGTGTCCCATAGCATTTTGGTGTGGGATGAAATATAAAGAGGACAATTGACATGACTCAAACATATCACCACATTTAGGGAGGTTGTTTACATAGGTGCTGTCTTTAGTCACTAAAGAGAGAGGCCTTAAAGACAGCAATAATTTAAGAATTTAACATTGTTTACTAGAGCTCTCTCTCCTAGGAGGATAAGAAGGGAGACCATAGAGCTGTTACATTAGTGGTTACCTTTTGCTGATGGGAATATTCACTGCAGTTAAAAAAGCTTCCCCAAATTACTAATGTAAAGCCTTTCTGCTTTACTGTGGCAGGTGTATTTTTGAGCTTCTAGAAGACAATTTGCTAATCAGGAGATGAAGAATGGATGCCAGACAGTCGCTGCCATGCTGTAGGAACTAGGTCTGACATGTCCTTGTAGCAGGACATCCTGACGCAATACTAAGCTCTGTGCTCCACAGACTGGGGAGCAGTCTCTGGGTGGCAGTCAATAGGCGGGCATAGTAGCAACTACAAGCATCGTTATGTCTCAGTGTAGACTTCTTTCTCCACTCCTGTGAACACAGCTGTGCTCATCTGACCTCAGAAGTCCTCTTCTTTTACGCTGGCAATTCACATCTTAGGAAATGGGAAAGGAGTGGATATTGTATTTGTGTAGTTCATGTACAGTCACAAGGCAGGATGGACTTTGGTTTTCATACTGCAGTCCTTGCTGTACGAACATCTAGCAACAGACATGTCCCTGCTTCCATCTCTTATAGTCCAAATAAGACAACACAAGGAATATTTTCAGGGGTGGCAAGGTACTGTTAGCACCTTTGGGACCTTTTGGTTGGTTCTACAACCCTTGACTTGTTGGCAAGCCCATGGTGTCTGCTCTTTATCTTTTGTCTCTCCCCCCAAGAAAGGCAAGAAAGCAGCTCCATGTGCCAGGCGTTAACCTGGGAACCTGACCTGAGGAAAACATGTCCCATTTGTGCAGTTCAGTGTAACGGGAAAACATCTGTCCATAATGTCACGCGAGATAAGGTGATTTGTGAGTCCATTTACCTCAGGTGCATTCAATTTTTGATCTTGGAAGGAACCCAAGCCAGAGAAAGCTGTCTGCATACTGTGCTGTCCAGCCTGCAGAGCACGCACTGAGCAGTTGCTGGAGAGATCCTGTCTCCTGGATGCTTTCTGGAGCCACTTTGAGACTCCCAGCCCCTCCCCACCCTCCTCTCTACACTAACAATAACCAGATACCCCTGTTTGCCTCCAGGATCTAAAAGAAGACACCTCAATTAAACTGAATGTTTCCCATTATTTAGGCTGATTTGGAAGTTTCTGTTGTTTCAACCTCATCGTGATTCATCTGTGTTATATTTTGTTTCTCATCATGGGTTTGATTGTTGGAGGTTTTTATCTGCAAAACTTTTGTTAATTCTGTAATAATACTCTGTTTTAAGGGAGCTATATGGAAAAAAGTAAGCCAGAGTAAAACCAGTTCCAACCCCAGCCTCACACACGGCAACCAGACAGGGATGAAGTGCTGCCATATACTGTAGATGGCCAGAAAACCCTGCAGGTGAAATTTTCAAGTGCACCTTTCTCCCTGCTTTGGCCTGACTTAGCTTCTGTGGAAGCCAATGATAGTTTTATCACTGACTTCACGCCAGCAGAGCTAGGCAGCTCTGTGGAATAACACAGGCTCTTAATCTCGAAATATGAGTTTCTGGACTGCGGTTGACAGTGAAGCACTTGCATTCTTTCAAGTCCTGATCCAGGGTTTCTTGAAAAGCAACAGAAATATGAGGGGAGAAATGGAATTGTGGTGTTTCTAGGGGCAGCCAAACATCTCCTCTGGAGAATGGATGTTAGGTCTGAGATGTGCTGGGGTCTTATGGTGAAGGGCTACTGAGAGGCAGAAGCAGGAATAAATGTGTCTGCAACTGTACATAAAATGTGAATTCCTCTACCCAGAAACGAGTTCTTAAAACAGAAGCCTGTAACTCTCAGCACCTTCATTCATCTAGAGACAGCTCTCCTTCAACTGCTTAGTAGGCTGGCTTGCCATGGTGAAAGGAGATAGGTGAAAGAGGAGTATAGAATGTGACATGTACTATTTTGGAAATTTTAAATGTCAAGATGCTTAGGCAATTTAGGCAATCAGCAAGACAAAGTGATGTGGGAAGAAATGTACCCAAAGACTGTTCCTGTTGAAAATATGTCTCCAAAGAAAGATAAACAAGAAATGGTCTTTTCTAAATTTTGACTGGTGCTCTAATTTAGTGCAACCTTCCCCAGGCACAGCAAGGAAGTAAAAAGGGACAGGCTACACTTTCAGAGGAATAAATCCTCTATTTAATTAATCCTCTTTAGTAAGTATGTATGTTCAAGCCCTCAGCCTGCCTTACAAACTGGGATGCTCAAGATGTCCTTGCTCATTCACAGGTGGCATCAAAACAAGAGAAGGTGGGAATACAGCAAGAAAGCACAGCTGAGGGGGAACAGGAGGCAGAATATGGAAATTAAGAAGAAATACAGGAGTACTGCATTGCTGACAAGTGGGTGAAAAAATAGCAAATCTGGGAAAATACCACCTGTAGCAGGATCTTTCAGGCCAAAGAAAGAGCAAGAACAATCTCTCTCCATTTTCTACCATCTTGAATGCTTTGCAGAGGAGGTACTGTAACAAGGACAGAAGGCAGCCTTAGAATAAGTGGACACTGGCTTCTTCTGCCTTACATGGGCTTTGGGCCAGGACTGGAGTCATTCCCTCCAAATCGAAGTCAGGTATGAGGTCAACCTCAGTCTCAGGCTAAAAAGCCACTGGAATGCCTTAGAGACAGTGTTACTAATGGGAGCTCCCTGCAGTAAGGAACTGTTTATGCAGGCTTGCACAGGCTCAGGTTGCCAGCACAAGGTGCAAGGAAGAAGGGAATTTGGCCATAATTTCCCACTCTTACTTCATACTAGACAGAGCAATTCAGGAAGCCAAACCCACTAGCAAAACAGCCAGGCCTTTGAACATGTGTGCCTCTGTAGCCAGAAGCACAGAGCACCTGGGTACGTTTCTTTCTCTGGGGTCAAGGAACTTTTGTCCAGCCAAATATATCTCTCTTTATCATCAAGAGCAAATCTTATGGAGATCTAGGGTATGCCCTCTTTGTGTCTCACTGTCTGAAACATCATGAAATCCCATTGCCCACCTGATGGCACGTAAGAGCTGACTGTAGTCCACGTTCAACAAATGATTCTCCAGGTGTATTTTAATAGTGAGACAAGGGGCTTGGTGAACACACAAAGGCTCTAGACCTTCAGAGCTCCACCAAAGTCTCTGGTAGGCATTGATAACTGTGGCTTTGAAGCAAAGTATCTAACAGACCAACAGTCCTAAAGCTGCAGCTCTGTCTGCCTCCTCCCCCACCCCCACTTTCTTTCAACACAACAGCATTTGCTTTCTTACAAGAACCCTCCATATCTGAGTTCCAGTTAAGGCTCAGTGCATCTGAGAATAAGGGGGGAAAGAAAGGACTCCAGCTTCCCACTGTCCATCTCTTAATGTGTAGAGAGGCACAACTTAGAAGAGCCTGGAAACTCTTGTTCTCTGGTGCCTGGAGTGTTCTCACCCAAGAAGAAAGGGTATTTTCCTCTTTAAATACCCTCTTCCCCCTTCCCCCCAAACACACTGGATAATGGCGAAATCAGAATTTAACAACAGCTGGAGATCACCCTGCATTTTGATGTCTTTCTCCCTGAATTATGTTGTGCTGGGCTCCACAGATGTCTTTATAAGTGGAACAGTGGGAAATTCAGCCAATACAGAAGAAATTCGGTGCAGTGCTTAGACCTGGTGTGTTGAGTGTTACCTGCATGTGAACTCCTATATGGTGAGGCCTTCCATTCCCTGTTATAAACTCCAACCTCTCTCCTAAACATGTGAGACTCATGTGCCATAGCTCTCCAGTGTGACCTTGGTATTCCTATACATCATAAGCTACTTGGCATGTAATCCTCAGTGTTGGATACCTAGCCAAAGAGGGTGTGTTTGCTGGTTCAACATAGGAAGATGATGTCTCTATGAACAGGGGGAGACTTCAATGTAAACTGGGAACAGAGCCCATCTCTTTAGAGCAGGGACTATCTGTACCATCTCTTTGGAAAGTACGTGGCACAACAGGATCTCAGTTGTTTCCTGGAATCACAGCAAGTCAGTGATGTTAACAGCTGTGTTCAGGATATATAGGTAACATGGTTTTTTAGCCCCACCCAATTGTTTTTGCAATTGTAATCATCATTGTTCCTTTGCAAATTCATGTTGTTTTGAATTACAGCAGATTTTTCTGCCAAATCCCAATTATATTGTTAATTAATTAGTCTTCAGTATCTGCTCCAATGCCAGAGCATTGGACCAAGGCTGTCATGCTTCCTTGATGAGTGAGAAAGGGAGATCTGGTTTTGTCTCACTTTCTACAGATGACAGGATTTCCCCAAAAAGAACTCAGATTTGCTGACCTGAAAGGAGAAAAACAAAGAGGAAAACCCAATATCTTCAGCTACTGACAGCTACCTTCCCTATAATGCTCCTTTCTGAAAGCTGCAGCTCAAAACCCACCCATACAGAAGCAATACAGCCACACCTACTGATAAAGGTTGAATTGCCTTTGCAGCCTCCTGGTTTTGGGCTGCTCTGGATGTCTAAAGTACTCTCTGGCATAGTTTTCACCCATCAAAGCAAAGATACGTCCACTTCCAGCACTAGAAATTGATGTCTCGGCATCACACTCCATATGATGGTGCAGGCTTGAACTTTGGGGGCTTGTGCATGGAGAGATGTGGGGGAAGACCACATAGGTCAGTGATTTTCAGCCTGTGAAGCAGGCTTCTAAAAATGGGGCAAACCAAGCTGTACTGTGTGATACAGGATCCCACGTGAATTTTCTAAACATTCTTCATCCTTACTGGAAAATTGTTCAGGGTCCTCAAACAGAAAAAGGTTGAAACCTTCTGTTCTCATGTAATGGAAACAATACATATCTCTGTCCTTGTTCCTACCAAGCCAGAACACAACTATTTCTATAGCAGTAATAAATTAAATTACATTTGATCATGGTAATGCTTTGGTCTAAGTAATGGGTAAAGATCTGTGATTATTTTAAATTTGCATTCTTAATTAAAGTAAGATGCTATGGTGCCAATGAGACATTTCACCAAAGGGCCTTTTCTTTTTTCTTTTTATTACACAGAGGAAAAGGAAAGCTCTGTTTATAACTTAGAGAGCAGAGAAGAATGTTGTAGGCATTATTAAGCCCTTGAGAGACTAAGGTGCAGGCAGTGGGCAAATTTTCACTCAAGCTTATTTGGTGTGTCAGGAGCAGGGATAGGCAGACTTTTCTGTACATGCTACATGCTTTGGAGAAGCATTTGGCTACCATAGTAATGCATGTGGGAGGAGAGAGAGGCAGGTCATCTGTGAACTTCATCACAAGAAAGGATCCCAGCATCATGGGACCCCAGGCAACACAAACCAAAATCCTGATCCAACACAAAAAATGAGAAATACTGAATCTCGAGATTGTCTTGCATTAACATCATGTTGTTCCCTCCCATGTGTTCACTCCTTGTATTAGTCATTCTGATTTGTCTGAGCTTATGTAACATTATTTTTGATTTTTAATGAACTTTTTTTTTTCTCCTGTATCTTTCTTTCAAACATGACTGAGCATATTTGTGCAATGATAATATGAGTTACAATGGAGAAACACTATTGTCACAGTGGTACTTTAAAAAATGGGCAAGTTCAGATGGACATCTTAAAAAGTGGGCTTTGATTTCAGATCATTAACATCAGCTCCACTGATGTTTCTGAAACTGGGCAACCTGGAAATCAGGCACCTCAACTTCTAGTGGCTTCGAAATTTACTTGGCATTTACTTTTTATGAGAAAGCATGAGAAAATGTTCATTTCTATCCAGATCCCCTATAAAAATCTCAGAGGTAAAGGAAGCTGTGCCAGTGCTGAAACATCTTCAAAGCTGAAATGTATGTTTGAAGTTTTAAAAAAAATCACAAAGCCCTAAATTCAGCCACTGGTTTTCAATAAAAACACTTAATAAAATATTTTCTTTTTTTTTACAAGTATTTAAAGAAAAAACATGGTTTTGTAATGAAAAATGACAGCAAGTTCTAGTTAAAATTAGAAGTCACTTCTGAAAGCTGGGAGATGAGAGTCTTTGCAAGGTCAACAGAAGATCATGTGGCCACTGCTGGAAGAGATTTTGGCTATCCGAGTTCCCAAGCATACAATGCCTTCATCAAAGAGACTGATTTGTCACATTGAAAGATGAAGGGTGAATGTCCTATTGCACTAGCATAATTCCCTCCCTCCCACCAAGAATTTATTGTTTGGTAATTACATGCCTGCAATTAACATTTTCAATGTAGAAAGTAATTATATGTGCATCCAATTCAACAAAAGCAGCTTTTCTGAAAAAAATCTGGTTTTTAGAAGGGTTTCACATTTTGGGTTATGCACGTAACTTGCATTAAAAAACCCGAAACACTAACATATGTAGAAAACAATTGCTTTACTACCCTCCCCTCTATCTTCATTGCCCACATAACACCACCTTTTGTGAGTCATGCAAATGATTCAGCACTTGGGGCAGCAGCACAAATCCAGTGCTGTAATGTTTTCTGTTCACCTGCAGATCACAGAACGTTGGGTACTTATTTTCAGAGGTATGAACCTGCTAAAGAATGGCTTTTCCTCAGCACATGCTGATGCCGCTGAATGGTGAAGGCTGAGACCTGCCCACAACATGTGGAGGGTGAAGCAAGTTGTCCCAGAGTAATTCTGATCTTTGGTTGCCTTCAGGGGGTGTTGTGAAAGGGAATTATTCTTGCTTTTCCTCCAAATGGGCTCCCCACCCATGCTCCTAACTGACAGCTCAACTTGAAAGAGTTCACCCGCAGGAAACTATTAAACTGATGATCATTCTTGTGGTTTATGCATTGATACAAAAATGTTTCATTTCAAAAAGAAAAAAATGCTGTGGTAATTTTCATAATAACATTTTCCTCCTCTTAAATAAACTTGGGCAGGATCCCAACGAAGGTGGTTGACTGTGTTGGATAATTAAAGGATAGATCTTTTTCAGCATAAAAGATTTGTGAACATTGTGTAAATATGCATTTAGGCAATTGAAGGATTGTGCTTCACAGTGTAGTCAAGTTCATGGACAGCTGCTTTGGGATAGGGCTTATCTCAGCCGAAATGAGTGTTAGAAGTCAATGCAGAACACTTTCTGCCCAGGCTTTACCGATGTCAAACACAGCTGTGGCACTTTGTTGAAATCTCGCTGGAACCAAAGTTATCTCACCTCATCAGAAGGCTGTGCATGGTTTCTGCTTTCCCAAGCTCTTTCCAGGGGAATAGGAAAACAGCAAGGTTGAGCTGAACAATTGGGAACTTCTCCCAAGAGGAGAGGAGATGGGAGAATGGGAATGTGTTTGATTATATTTGAAGTGTGGCAGTGGCATGGAGCCACAGGCAGGATTCTCTGTGAGAGGGAAAAGATGGTCCTTTCACCAAGCTCATTTGGCTTAAAAACCAGCTGATTTCAAATTGGACCTCTTTGGTCTAAGAAATGAGCTGGGCAGCTCCCAGGAATTTCCCTGGAAGACTCCCACCTACCTCTAAGCTGTGGCCAGGTCAGAGAAAGAGAATGTCTTTCCTTATCAGTCAGTATCTCACTCTTGCTCCTATTTCCTCCTCCATCTCCCCATGGCTATTTTTGTCTTTTCTTTCTGTGAGGGAGTGAATTGGCTCTGAGACTGGACCCAGACTGGTTCAAATGACAGCTGAATGGGAATTTAACAGTATTAGACTGGCAGGTACAACAATCACAGACAGATTGAAAATCACTGACTTGACCAACAGGTTTTCAGAAGCTTCCAATGGCCTCATTTTCCCCTTCTGTTTTTCCTGTTGGTTGTCTCTTTTTCTCTCCCACTTGCAAAAATAGAGGTCTGCCCATTTATGTCTGAATTACTCGCTAATGATTTTGGAGTGGATTGGGGGTGCCACTTGGGAGTAATGTTGTTAGACTGGAAAGAGTGTGCAACACACAGACTCTGAATATGGTCCACATGCTGGCTGTTGACTTTAATACTGATCTTTGCTTTCCTACCACTCCTCTTGATCTATAGACCCTGCAGGTGCTGGCCCAGAGCTGGCACTAAGATGCCATTGGCTTAAGTGATCCACTACTGACACCAAATAGTGGGAGTGATACCGCAGTGGTGAGGTAGGCAATGCCAAGGAGAGCTGGCTGACACGGGAATTGAAGACAATGGTTTCTGTGGAAATAAAATCTCCTGGCAGGAGTTTGTGACTCCTGCAGAGGCTGATTAAAGCATCATTTGGGTGATAAATAATAAAAGGCAGCAGCCCATCTGCCTTACTACCAGCCCTGTCCCCTTGCACATTGGCTAACTCTTCCAAGGACTTCCAAGGACAGGATGAAACAGTGTGATGATTTGCCTTTCTAGTAATATGTAATCCTATTTATGTTTTGAGGTTAAAGTGCTAGTACGTAGAAAGTCCACATGAAGCCCTTCTGTGTTGGTTTGCTCTTTTCAATGCCAAGATTCCTCCTTTGATTCGGGGAAGAAAATGCTTAAGACATTTCAGGGTCAGGACTGACCCTGGGGAAAAGCAGTTGAACCATGAGAAGGTAGAGGTAGACAAGCACGTGTGCATCACAAGAGTGCTCAAAAGAGGCCCTGAGATTCAGTGGCTCACCCAGACTAGAGACTTAGAAGTAGAGAGACTTAAAAATCAGACAGAACCCTACAGCAAGGTCTCCTAAATGTCATGTGAATGTCCAGCATTCACAGGCAGATACCATGAAATGTTAAAACAAAGAAATAATTACTATCAAGATGATTATGGAGCCGTTGTTGTGCTTGACCAATTAATACTTAGTAATCCACAGCTTGCATCGAATTTAGAAGTATTTTGCAATGTTAGGAATTATTTGATGCTCCTGATGTCTTGTTTTTGCTTTAGCTGGGGAAATTTAGTCCTTGAAAAATACATGCAAATTCAGTCTGGTCTGTAAGTCACATCCTAATTTCACTGAGCTAGTTTACAAGCCTCTGATATATAACTTACTGCTCACTATTTGATAAAAAACTTACTGTTTGAGGGTGTGTGTGGTTTTGGTTTGTTTTTTTTTTTTTCTCTTCAAACCAAACTGCTCCCTAGGGAAGTGTTGCCAGGTAAATTACTGATGTGTGTCTTGCAGTGACAATTTCAGGAATGTTCTAACTCCTGTCTTCCTTTTCTCTATTTTCAGTAGGTTAGTCAAAAGATGACTTGAAGAGGTGGAGTCTGAGATAAAAGAGAACATAAATCAGATTACGAAAGTATATGCAGGAACCTTTCCTTAACTGTTCCAATTCTCTAATATGTTTAACCCCAGGAAGTAACTTGATGGGTAAACCTTAGATCATACTCAGAACCACTAATTTTGCCTGAATCCGGTGTTGAAAAGGGGAATTATCCACTCTAAAACTTTATCCTCATCATCTGACTTCCATTTTAAGAAGCAATTCATCTTTTTCTTATTCTGCCTCCAACAAAGGTGTTAGTTGTTGTATAGTTTAAGGGGCTGGATAGAGATGACTCATAAAAGAGCAATAAGCTCTTTTTCTTACTTTTCTTTAGTAAGGGGATTTTCTTGACATTCAGCTCACCAATTAAAACTCCACTCCAGCAGAATGTGGTAGGGCTCTGCCATCTTTATCTTTTAAGATTGGTTTCCTAAGGAAGTGAGAAACATGCCATTACATGCTCCATATGTCTGTTTCTCTCTGTCATCCCCTCCCGCCCCCCCCGCCTGCCCCAACAGTGTTAAAATCTGCTGATTTATTTTAACCACAAGTATAACAGAGGAGTGAAGTTTCCAAAAATATCAAGCTGCTAGAAATGTCATGGAAATCAGAGGCTGGGTAATGTGAGACAATTTACAGCACAAGCTTACTCTTGTTAGCAAAGAAATTTAGCCTTAGACATTCATCTGTAGGAAACCAAGCTTCACTAGTTCTGCTACTCCTAGCAATACATGTTTATTTCTTTGATTCTGAAGAACAATTATGTCCAGAGATCACATTTTGATATCATGCATATGTTTAAAAGTTAACTCGAACTGTTGACACTTCAATCTGCAGCCAGAGACCAGAAGTGCTAAGACCTCCTCTCAACATCAATCCACCCAAATTCCTGGTGGGTGTTTCTTCTTCATTTTTGGCCATACCACTATGCAAGTTTTCATACAGCTTTTGTCATTCACAACCTGAGACTAGTTCTGAAAGAGAAATTTTGCCTTGTCACCCCCTGCTTTGGATAACTAACTTTTGCCAAGAAAGGCTTTCAATGCCTTCTCAGTAAGGGCAGAGGAATTACGCACATTGTATTTGGCTCTTTGGCTTATTGGTCCTAGAAAAGCTGCAGAAACTTAGACTTATGTTGGTCAAGCACTTGAGCTGAATTCCAAGTTTTAAAAGGAAGTTCTTTCAGCCATGTCTCAGAAAGACACTGAAGGTGGCTTTTGAATGCTTAGTTCAAGATCAGAAACATCCTGGGCTTTTCTTGTCATGTAGAGTACTGAAATGATTCAGGATCTCTCTGTTAATTCAAAGAAATTCAGAGAAGGGATTTTGTTCAGGCAGATACTATGACAAAATGGAGCAGACAAATCATGTTAGACCCTATCTAACATTATTCTGATTCAGGCTTTGTCTTCTTGCAGCTGGTGTACTGCCAGGTTAAACATCATATTGTGTGCCCATGTGTCGCGATTTAACCCCAGCCAGCAACTAAGCACCACGGAGCTGCTCACTCCCAACCCACCCCCCCCCAAGTGGGATGGGGGAGAAAATCAGGAAAAGAAGTAAAACTCGTGGGTTGAGATAACAACGGTTTAGTAGAACAGAAAAGAAGAAACTAATAATGATAATGATAACACTAATAAAATGGCAACAGTTTGGAATGTAAAAGGATTGGAATGTACAAATGATGCGCAGTGCAATTGCTCACCACCTGCCGACCGACACCCAGCCAGTCCCTGCGCGGTGATTGCCCCCCCCCAGTTTATATACTGGGCATGACATCACATGGTATGGAATACCTTGTTGGCCAGTTTGTGTCAGCTGCCCTGGCTGTGTCCCCTCCCAACTTCTTGTGCCCCTCCAGCTTTCTCACTGGCTGGGCATGAGAAGCTGAAAAATCCTTGACTTAAAACTAATCACAACTTAGCAACAACTGAAAACGTCAGTGTGTTATCAACATTCTTCGCATACTGAACTCAAAACATAGCACCGTCCCAGCTACTAGGAAGACAGTTAACTCTATCTCAGCTGAAACTAGGACACCATGCAACAATGAACTTGTATCTGCTCTCCATCAGAAATGTTGTTTCTAGGAAATCTAGTAATGGGCACCAAGACTGGTGAAATCATGGTCCTACTAGGCTCTTTGTCAGCTACATCTCTGCTTCTAAACGCCTCCACTCCAAGGAGTGACTCCTGGGTCTACATAGAGAAAAGTGGTTTGCATCCACAAAGTTCAAAGCTAGCCTTCTCCAAAGTGAGTGGGCATTGTCCAGTGCTTCACAGTACTTTTCTTGGTCCCTTCTGAGCCACATGTAACATCTCTGCAGCTTTGAGATATAAGAATTTCTTTGTATGCTTCTTTTAGGTAGTTTTGCATGGAAAAAGCTGCAGACTGTGTCATAGCCTGTAACAATAGCCATTTTTTTGCATTAAGGATATGTTTCACATCATGGGGCTTGAAATGAGGGATATGTTTCACTGTGATAGTGTTCATGGACCTGGATGTAGCATGCTCCTATGTTCTTAATGGCAGGGGTTGGTGGAACAAGCTGCTTCTAGAGATGCACTGAGATTTCTCTGAAGGAATTAGCTAGTCCACTCCCAAAGGGATCCCAAGGGAAAGCACCATACACAATTGAAGAATCAGGATCTGACAATAAACCAGAGTACTCAGCTATTTGGCAGCATAGATGTTCTTACTGCTGTTATTTTCAAACCAAATCTGTTCTTTGTTGTGAAGCAGTGGGAGTTGACTCTGGGCATGCTGCTCCTGTTCACAGCAGGGCTGTCTCGGAATTGCAGTGAGGGGAATTTTAAGTGATCTCCTGCAGGATTATTCAGTTAATTGTTAGTGAGGACAGCTGGGTGACTTAGGTCCTCTCAGTAGGGAGCAATGTATGGTTTCACTGTGCTAGTAAGCCAGGCACTTTGCACTGTCCTCATGGTGAGAGTCTGCAGTATTTTCCAAGAGACTGCAGAAAATGGTAGGAAATACAAGAGTTCCTGCAATAACGCAGAGGCTGTACAGATGGAACTTTTGGTGAGATCAGGGCAAAATACTCCTTGAGACCTGAACCCAAATCAGATTCCATGATGGAGAAGTCTTGATCAACTGCCTCTAAACTTCAGCCTTAAACTGAAGTGATTGTTTGGTCCAAAGTGCACTGCTTCACAAAGGAATTGTACAGGGAGTGCCTGAAACACAATCAGGTGGTTGTCACTCGAAGCCACAGTAAGTGGACTTCTACCCCACAGACTTCTCAGCCTCTCATTCAATGACCTGCCCTCTCTACCCACTCCTAGGTGAGATTGATCCTGGCAGTTTAATTTCCTTTTGATTGAATGTGTAATGGACCAAATGACTGTTATAAAGTTAGGGCTAGAATTAGGATTTAGGACATTGCAATGCTCAGAACCAGCATGACTCAGTGGCAGATTCAAATGCAGCTTCACGCCAAACAGTTCAGACCTGCTCCCTCAGTCCAAGTCAAGTCATGTCATAACATAGGGCATGCCCTTATCTTTTATTTGAAGGGGTGGGAGTGAAAAAACATACCCTGCTGTCTCAAACAGCAATATGAATGCCATGAAAGTTTACTGAACCCTGATGCTATACATTAAAGCCAGCATAAACCTTGCAGAAGAATTCCAGCCTCATGGGAAATATTATATACAAGGATGTTTGAGAACTAGGACTGAAGGGTTTAGTTTGATGTCTTAATTGGGACCTGATGCACAGCTGCCACTGGCTTTCTTTGCTCCCTAATCCTAATTTCTTTTGCTTGGCAGACACCCTGCAGACAAGCAAGCCTTCAAAAGCTGAAGAAATGTGTTCTAGGTGAGGGACTAACAGGTTATATCCCAGAAACCTCTGTAGGATGTGCACAGTTAAACAGACTTTCCCAGTGAGCTATTAGCAGTGTAAAGCCAGGCAGTTTTCTTTGGATGAGGCATGCATTTCTGTCCCCCTCCTGATCTCCAGGGCCAGGCCAAGAACACTAGGGTAACTTTTTTACTTTTACAGAGTCCTGTGACCTGCAGGAGATTTATAGCTGCTGCAGAGAAACAGGTGCCAGAATGACCGTGGTATATTGGGAAATTCCATTCCACTGAGAGAGTGCAGATCCAGGAGATGGTCAGAGCTGGTCCAGGACTTTGAAGAGAGCACAGTCAACTTGAATGCCAACTTCTTTCTTTCTTTTTTTTTCTTTCTTCTTTTCTCTTTTTTCCAGAAAGCCTAGGAATTGATTTGCAGAGTTCCTTATGTCTAAGTGGTGATGATACGGGAAGGAACACAAAGGATCCCTTGTTTTTGCCAATAGTGAAAAATTATTTGCATCATGAATGATCAATAGCTGTCTTGTAAGAGAGGTTTTTCCTAGGCCGGTTTTCAATCTTCCTTCAAAATGCTTGCCCTTGCCAGATTCACCACTGAGCCCAGCACCTCCTGGATGTCTGAATGATAAATAGGGAATGTGGATTTCACTTGTTCCAAAGTCACTGTGTCTAGGTGCCATGTAAGTGCAGAGAGGTTGTCAGACAGAATAAACCTCCAAAATGGAAAAACAAAGCAAGAAGTCTAGAGGCAAGATTCTCTGCCTATGAGCTAGACTTATCCCAGAGAAATTCTCTGCTTGCAGACTCCACATCTGGCTGCTCTAAAATGTTGGTTTTGGGCTGTTTTAGAAGTTGTCATCCTCACATTGTATATTCCTAATTTCCCCAGGAACATTCTTCTGCCTTGACTATTTTGGTTTTACCACTTCCTGGGGTCATGTTTTCCCATACGACTTGTGGCCTGGTCTCCTCCTAGTTCCTCAGTGTCAAAAACGAGATCAGAAGCTTGGGCATATGCTGCATCTCCCCACAGTACTTTTGGCTTCATGTCCCCTGGAGCCGTTTCATTCATCCAAGAGGTAGTGATACTTGCTTTTGCCCTTCCTGCCACAAAAAATGACCACCCCAGAGTAAGCTTCTTCTCCAAACCAGCCAGACTGCTTTATGAAGTCCTAGAAATCTGGGCCAGAAAATGCCAGCTAGCTCAATCAACTGGGTTTTTCTCTAAATCTAATTTGTTCTTCTATACCATATCTACAGTAATGTGTCTGCCCTCAGTTCTCTATTCATTGGCTTCCTGTTACACTGGGAAAAAGAAATCTAACAGAACACGCTCTCTGATGGACGGAATTTCTTTTTAATTTATTCTTTTAATAAAGTTGCAGATGAAAATTTGGAGAAACAATCGTGAAACGTGTCCAAAATGTCAAACCATGGAGCAGAATGAGATGCTGAGATCCAGCTGTGACATTCTACAATGGATCTCCTCTCAGAGATCTGCCAAAGAGGAGCTGGGCTGTGCTACTTGCAGCTTCAAGTTAACTCTACACTGATAGTTGGCACAAAGACGATAAATGTCCCTTTTTCTTGCACTTCTAGCATTTTCCCAGCAGGGACCAGTGGCCAGTAGCCAGGTTTCAAAGAGAACTATGATTGATGGGTGAATATGTAATGGGGAAGATATCGTGCTGCTTCCTCATGTCTAATTCCCACTGCTTTTGCAGGCTGTATCCCAAAGCACTGCTGGGAATAAACAAACGAGTTTTCTTTCTTGGACATCTTGATGCTTATGAGATGGACAGTTCAATGTGAAATCAGTTCATGCTCATTAAGTGATGATTTGTCATTTGTATACAAAGGTACATAAGCAGAGCTTCCCAAATAATCAGAATTAATAAAGATTCACTGTTAATGGGGGAAAGTATGGCTTCCAATGATCAGATCTACTGTGGGTGGAGATCAATATAAGTCCTATACAGTCTTCCTAATGTTACTGAAAGTGGGTCTTCTTTCATTCCTGCTGTGGCTAGCTCCACAAGGCGATCACTAACATCCTCCTTGCAGAATGCCAGATGGGTATTTAAATAGTTTTTGCCAGTGACAGAAAGTAATTGAAGTATAAAGGATAGTTTTATTGCATTTTGCATTTTTTTGTGTGTGGTTAAGACTTCTGTCATGCTTGACAGTATCTTCTACATTGGGCTTTGGGAAAACCTACTCTGAACTGTAGGAGTGGACATTTTAGTACCAAAAGGGCTCCTTGCAATAAATTGCTAAGCACAGACTGCTTCTAACTTGGAAGAGTGTTTTTAGCATGTATTTGCATGGTGCCTATTCCACTGGAAGGCTTGTTTGTGTGCATCTTCTAGAGGGGATGACATCAGATTGAATGAATGAAATGTCTGAATAGCTGAATGAGTGGTAAAAGACAGAACCCAGAAGTACAGGCATCACACAAATGAAAACTTTCTTGATGTTCATCTAGAATAGTTTGTTGGGTATTTTTTGAGGGCAGTTGGTTGATTGATTCTCTCTTGCTAAAAGGAACAAATTTTGATGAATTCCCCTCAAATCATTACATCTTCCATTACTTGAAAAGAAATGTCAAGACCCTATGAATAAGTGAAAACATATACCAGTGGCAGGAAGGATCTATTAAGGGTTTTTTTCCCCCACATTCTGATTTCACTGTTTCTGCAGTGAGTATTTGGCCATGCAATTTCTTTTTAACCTTCAGATTCATTGAGTGCCAATGATTAGTTGTAAAGCAAAAAAATCTTCAGATGCCTAGAAAGTGTTCTGCAGATGTAGGTGATGCTGTCTTGAGGTTAACTACAAAATAATAAAACCCCCAACCTCGGAGAGAGTCAGAGAGCTCTTGGGAGTGGTAATGCAGTACAGAGCCTTTCACCCTGAGGTCAGCAGGTCAAACCCATTCCAGATCAGGAGTGACCAGCAGTTATTACATGCCTGCTTTTGGATTCGCAGAGAGGATTTGCAAAGTGTTGCTTTTATTAGTGCTACTGGAAGGCCGTTCATGCACCTATATTGCCAATCCTGCTGATCTATGTCATTCTTCCTAGATGACATGGGAATGAATACTTTATAAATGTCCAGAAATATGGGCTTATTTACAGTACAAAAATCATCAGAGTTGTCATCATTTGCCCTTTTGTGGGCCAGCACAGTAGAAAGATCAAAGATGCAATTAGCCACAATTAAGGACTTTATTCTCTTAACTCTAGAGGTGGCCTCTGTGTTCAAACTCAGAACACTAATAGCTCCCACCACAAAGTTAAGTCATTCTTCATGGGTATTTCACTAGAGATGTTTACCATCAAGAAGTGTCCAAGAATCTTAAATCAGTGCAAATAAAACTGCACACAGATCGAAAGAGCAATAAATGGATTAAAAGAGAAAAGCAAGAAATAACAATTAAAAAAAAAGAAAAAGCTGAGAACGTAAGAAAAACTCATCAGTCTCTGTAAGTCTGTTAGGGGCAGTGCTGACACACACGCTCACCATCCACAAGAAACATAGCTGCAGGCAGTACATTAGACATGTGGAAGGAGTACTGCATGAAGTCAAAGAAAATCTAAGCTTCTTTTCCTCTGTCATAAATCATAGCACACGGGGTTTTTTCCAAGGCAAGGTGAAAGATTGATTTTTGCACAGTGTATGGCTGCATATATTAGCTTCCGATTTTCAAGGAAATGGCACCATTTCTGAATTACGTGACATGCATTATGTTGTCAGTTTCAACATGTGCAGTAATACCTAAACCTACTCCATCCTGCAACCTTGTTCTCTTCTCTTGTGCACCATCCCTTCTCCCTGATTGCTGCTTTTCAAGCAATTTCTCCAAAGCAGCTTTCCTTCTCACTTTTCAACTGAAATTTGAGGCTGTGAAAGATATTCACTTCTCTGAGATGGCAGATGAATGAAATCCACCCCCACCCCCGCCACAGAATTAGGAGGCCAAATGCTTTGGCTTCAGAGTATATCCACACCATACAAAGGAACACTATATAGATGTACTCAGGATAGCACTGTCATTCTAATAAGTGGTGTAACTGGATCAGACTAATTAATCCATCTAGAAGCTAAGCATGACGTTGACTTTGCACCACAGCGAAATCTGGTTTCGGGGATTGTGCATTGCTAATTACTTATGGTAAACAACGCAGAAGGATAAGGGAGAAACGAGTCTGGAAGAACAAAAATAAAAAGGAATAACTGTAGAGGTGAGCATGTGAGTTTTAGGAGGAAAAGGAGAGGTACTGGAAGAGCACAGAGGACATGGAAATCTGAGGCTTCATTAAACCTTGAACAAGGGAGTCTATTGGGCTTTCTGCCATAAAACCAATGGTGCTGATGGGCCACACTGTACGGTCAAGTCCCTCTTTGGCAGTATTACTGTAGGGGCCCAGAACTGTAGCAACATGGGCTGCTTTATGACAATGTATACGGTGGTGTTTGTGAGCTCTTCCTATAGCACATCTAGCCCAAATATTTAGCACAAACTTTCATTTGTGATAACTGGAGAACAATGATGGAATTGCTTTCTAAAGTAATTTTCATTGGAAAGTAAACAGAAGCCATCTTTCTGCATCTCAAGGGTTAAAGTAATTCCCTTGAAGTTAGTGGTGCTCTAACAGTAGGGGCCTTGAGTCTATGCCTAAATGACCTGCTTTTATTATCATCTATCACATCCATGAGGATAGACTCTACAGGCAACCTTTTTCTGTTGGTACAGACTGATACAATTAATAGGAATCTCCAAACTAAGCAGTGGAACTCTCCCAAGTTAATTTCATCCATTTCTCCACCTCTGCACAAACCCCACGTCAAAGCCAAGCTTCGCTATTGCCTGCAGTTTGGTCTGAAACATTTAGAGACTTCCAGGCGGTTTCATTCCAAGTTGGCTTTCTCTGAATCCACATCAGTTGGGAGCTTGCTGTGCCACAGAGATGGTATAAAAAGAATTAATATTATTAATATTATTATTAATATTATTTTCCTAGGTGATCTCAAGTGAATTAGGGTTCTTCAGATCTACTTTTTTCTCCAGATTAGTGGATCAGTCTCTGCCACAAAACTGGGAAGGATCCAGTGTGCAGGCCCAGAGGAGCCTGGCACCCAACATTTAGTCTGCAATTTCTCTTTTCCTGCTTCCTGTCCCACCCAACTTCTAGCTCTGCTGAATCAGCTGTGTGAAAGCTGCCCCTTCTCTCAAGCTCTGTGAGCCAGTGCTGCCTCTTAAAAACTGGCAGAACAAAGTGGATATGCTCATATGCCTGTTTTGCTGCTCCAGCCTCAGCTTTGTTTACCGTCCCTCTTTCTGCTGCTGAACAGCCAGTTGTTTAAAGAGCTTTTTAAATCATGAATTTAAAGAAACACAGACAAGGTAGAAACAAGATTATGAGGTCACAGAGGTGAGGGGAATTGACCCCATCTGAGGATGAAGGAAATGTGAGTGCAGAGTAGATGCAGTCTGTGCTCTGGAGCCGTGACCCTGCCCTGTGAACTGTCTGACACGAGACTGCCCCAGAGTACGCTGTTTCAGCTGATTTCACTCCCCAGCTCTTGGGTGCCAGTCCCATGAAGACATACATATTTTCTTACTGCACGTTACTCAACCCGTAAGTTCCTTGCTTTCTGATAGAGGGCTCCTATGAGCTCTACTAAATGTGGGAAGCAAAATCTTTGTGAGACCTGCTTCTTTGTGGCTGTTAACTGTAATAGGTGCTTTTTGTTTAGAACTGGATCTGTAAAGTGTGGCAATGGTTGTGTTTGGTTGTTGTGTTGTGTTTGGGGTTTTTTTTTTGAAACAGAGCAAGGAATATTTGACTACCTCTTGGCAGGAAACCCTGATCTGCTTGGGTGAAAATCCCATGAAAACATTTCTGTTTACACAAAGCAGGGGGGGGCAAGAGTAAGCCTTAATTTGTGTCTTGGCTAATGATGAAATTCATCTGAACTGAGAATTACATGTTAAGCGATGACTAGTTGCTGCCGTGACTTTCTCCACAGTAGTAAATTGTCCCCTAACTACCCATTGGATTAAACTCTTCACAAGGTGAAAAATTTGATTTAGGAGAACCACAATCCTCCAAGAAACTGAACTCATATTTTCCTTTGAAGCTTCATGAGATTTACAGAAAGAAGTCCCTCTGAGCCCAACATAGAGAAGATATCATTAGAGAAATGAAAATTAGTTGGAGTGCCACAATAAAACTACGTTGCATGAAGATAGACTACGATGCTGCCATGTCTGTACAAAGGCTCGGCCCCTATTGTATGACTCTTAAAGGGAAGATATTCGATTAAATGAAGGTTACTGCTGTTATTCCAGTTATGCACTACTCTTCCCACTCTGATTACATTAATTTTGCTTCTGAAGGGGGTTAGAGAAATTAATTCTTGATATGCTGTAAGAGAGGAAATCTTGTGCTGTGGTTGAGGGCAGGGTGACCTGAAGAGTTCCTTCCTCCACCCAATAAACATGCTTCCTATGGCCAAAGGGAATGAAGTCTTGGGTGTATCCCAAACATGCAAATGGCAAACAACCCCCCCAGCTCCGCAGGCTGGGCCCTTGGGAGTCTTTTGTGGTTTAAAAACAACAGAACTTGCTTCCCAGTTGCAGTCTTTGAGAGAGCATAGCTGTTTGTGATGGGTTTCTCTGGACAACATGAGATCTCTACTACTTAATGGATGGATACAGCTGGCATCTACTGAGTGTATTTCAAGACTGTGAACTAACTGTTTTACAGATAAAGGTGTTCTTTTCAAAGCTTACCAGTTGTTTAAAAGTCTTTCTTGGCTGTGGATTTGAGTAGGCAGTATTACATCCTTCCCTAGTGCTCTAGTTTATCTAGTAGTGACAACTCCATCCCCTCTCACTGCAAATTGGTATACATCCTCTCCTTTGCAAGGAAACTATCTGAGATGGTCCTTTTTGTGTCTTTGGGTGATCAGCTCTCCATCCTTCTCCCTTTTCCCAATCAAATATTTTTTCATACTTAAACTCTGAGTTACTGTTTCTCTGCTCTACACCGATATTGAGGGACAGGTCTTTTCAGCTTGTAAGAATTTCCATTTTTTTTCCTTCTCCCCAAAATACTTGGCTAAATTTTACCCTAAACTATTCTCCTTTTAATTGTTAATATACTAGAAGTTCCCCAGACCCTACAAGTGCCCTGGGAAATTATAATCTTTCTAGTTTCTGAGCAAATGGCAGCAGCACTGCTGAGAGGAGTGTCATTTTACAGAGCAGCCTCTTTGGGGCTTTCCTGGTTTGCTGTCTGTAGGACAGACCCATTAACAGAAAGGCTACAACCAAGGATCAGCACATCTAAGGTCTCCAGCCACAGCAGAGACCCCCAGCAATCTGGGCAGATTTCCATTGGAAGCTTGCCTTGGAATCAATAAAATTTCATTAAACCCCTGCTGTGCCAAATGTAGCATATAAGGCTCAACGGAAAAAAATTTGCTGGCTCTTATAATTTTCCCGATACAATTCTCTGGCCCATACTTTCTATTTCTACTGCCTCCTTGCACTTCATAGCAAAATTAGCTATTGCAGACAACAGCCATAAACAAAAGGACAGCTAAACTATTAGCCAAAGGCCACTAACTACTGCAGTGAACCAAAGTAATTCACAAATAACTGAAAAATTTATAGCTCAAACAGATTTTACCATAGTTGTCAGCTGTCTGTTGTAGACTTCTCTGTACTACTTTTGTTAGGATATATCAGCCTATGCCAGTTTTCCTCTTGTGACTTTTAGCGCTAGAAGGGGTTGTGGAATATGCTGTCTTTAAAATATGGCTACTACTTTGGGAGATCCCATCACAGTCCCTATTTTTGTCAGCAAACATAGTCAAACCAATGGAGCTGTAAATATTAATAGCAGAAATACAGTTACAGAAGGCTGGAAAAGATATGAGAAAAAGCAATGTTGGTCAGCATGTAGAGAACATTCTTTACAAAGGGGAGAGAAAGGGTTAGCTCTTCTCTGAAATCTTTTCCCAAAATAGATGACTTGATCTATAAGCTATCTAAACTATCTTTTGATTAACTACATGGAATAACTGCTTTATTCTACACCACCACCACCACCAAAACCCATTGCTAGATCCCACAACTGGAAGCAGCAGCTTGTCAAATTCAGGCTAAAAATAAAACACAGAACTTCGGTTTTGCAGGTAACTGCTGAACTGAAATAATGTACCTGAAAGCATTGGGAATTGTCTGTAGTTTGCCGTCTGGATGTCAGGATTTGTACCTTGCAATGTTTTGGGGTTTTTTGTTTATTTTTCCAGCTCAGATAAAAATTGTAATTGTAGTGCAAGAATTCTTGAGTGACATGGGATTTTTGTTTGGCTGGTGCTTTGTAGAAGGGGCAGATTAGAACAGTCACTTCTAAATTAAAGATTTAAAGTCTATGAAATGTTTGCAGCACCCATGTTATGCAAGCTATTTCATACTTACATATACCAAAGCCCTGGGGAAATTCAGTCCTAACATTCCCTTACCTATTTACTGAGAGGAATACCATGATCACACCAAGAGAGGTATACAGGAATAAAATAATAAATAAGGTACAATGCAGAAAAAGAAGTTGTAATTAATTTCGCTTTGAGTTTAACTGAATAAAAGCAGTGAATCATTTTATTTTTACCAGTGGATTTTTTACAAATAGACTTAAAATATTTCTCTTTAGATTTGTGGCTCCAACAGCTGCAGCTGAAACCAGCAATCAGCAAAGCCCCTTGTTTTTATTGGAGCTGAAGTGGCTTGTTGAAAATGGATTGGATTACAGGGATCAATCAGCAGCAGGTCGAGGATGCAAAGGGAACTCTGCCAATGCAGCAGGCTGCCAGGAGCAGCAAAAATCCTTGGGCTAGTGGCAAGTCCTAATGTACTGGAAAATCCATTGTTTTACAAAGAGCTTTGGAGATAGGAAGTAGATCGAGTTGCAGAAGAACGCAAAAATAACAATAATTCTCTCCCAAGTTCCTTTTGTTCCTTTGCACATGACTGAAAGGAAAACAAACTCCATGGAGATGCTGCCCAAGTGTATGTCTAGCCAGTGCCAGGAGATGATCAGAAATAGGACAGATGCTAAAGCATGACCTTCCCTGAGTCATAGTTTAGGAAATGGAACATTTCTGAATTTCAATAGCAGTCATATTAGAAATTTGAAAGCTGCCATATGGTTCTGTCCAGTGCAATTCTGGATTCTCCCAGAGTGGTGACGATTGCTGTTGCTTTCCATTAAATTAGAGTTGAATAATCTTGTCATTGTTCTGGAGATGGTCAGTTTTCAGAGTATTAAGCCTTGGCTAATGTCAGGATGAGCTGACACCCCATTGTGTCCCCAGTTGCACAGCAGATTCATTACACAACTTGCTGGGAATATTACTAAATAGCCTAAAACCAGAGTAAATAATAACTTCTGCGTTCAACTCATTTAGACTTCAGTGATGGTTCTCTTCTTGTCATTTATGAATTAGCCCCCTCATTCAGTTGGAGCTGTCTCATAGCCATCTGAAGTTTGAAACCACAGATGGCAGAGAGACAGTCATGAATCCTGCCTGGCCTTGTTGACACAGGAATCAGAGTTTCTAGATGAAAGACAGGCATTTGCTGATCTACACTCACGAGTATTTGGGAATATTGACCTCCAGCTGGATGCTGAATAGAACAGTAGTCACAATTCCAAGAAATGTTTGCAGCGTGTGGCTCATTCTCTTGAACTCTAGTCACATGGTGAAGTAACACAGATGTTTTTCTCAAATATCGCCATTATTAAAAACAGGTAGCTCTGCTAGAAGCACAGAGGAGGAATGGATCTATCTGATGACAACATCTATTCCTCTGTCAATGGCAGGATATGGTTCCCACGAGACCATGTGTCAGATATTAAACTGATACTACGCTTGAACTTAGCCAAACGTCTGGCATGAAAGGGTTAGAAAATCCACTTCATGAGCGGAGTTTATAACAATAATAAAAGTTCTGAAAACTTGGGAGCCTAATGAAAATCCACATAACAATCCAAGAAAAGCTGAACAGTGGAAAAAGTGAGGCATTTGAATATTCTCTCTCTTTCTGTGTGGGGCTCTGGTAACCTTGGTGGGACTGACTCTTAGGTATTGAAGAGCTACAGTTCCCCTCGGAGGAATGTTCTCCTCATCTGCTTGCAAGAGAGCATATTTTACATTGTAAAATCAGGCAGAGAAAGAGGAATTTTCACAGATTTGTTAATTCTGATTTGAAATAGCAAATTCTTTGTGAAAAAATTTGGGCAGTATGTTTTGGGGGGACAAATGGCAGTATTTCATTCTGAGAAAATCAGCATGTCTGATTTCAGTGCTGACTCTTAAAACCTTGTGGGATACAAGATTTTTAAAATGCCAAAACAACATGGTATTTTGAAAGGAAGATGTGAAATGTTTCTTTCTCAAACTTGAAGGCTTCTGAACATATTCCTCTCCAGAATAAAGTGCCAGCAAAGTGGAAGACAGTTTTTCCTTCTTTTCCTTATATTTTTTCTACCACTTTCTTTACTGCTTGTTAATCTATATTTGGGACATAGATGTTAGATGATTTGGGAAAGGAATGTCTATTTCTAGTTGCTCAGTGGAATGCCTGAAACACTTTTAAACCTTTTTGGACAGTATGATGATATAATGAAGTTCAGAGATCTTGGGATATAAGGTTTAAAGTGGAGGGAATTATTTCCGTTTCGTGTAATGTCAATTTTCCAAGGCTGTGATATCAGTGTCTCTCCCAAAGCATAAAATACAAACAAATAGGTAAGAAGGCTATGCTCTGTTGCTTGTTAATCTGAGGATAACCAGAAGATTATTCTTTTCCAAAGTTTTGTGGTAATGCTGCCAGAAAGAAGGGCATTAGAAGGGAGCTGTATCGCCTTTTTTGGAGGACTCTCTCAGACCATATTTCATTTGAACTGCTTTCTCATTCCAAATGCTCAGGGGCATCTTCTGGAAGGAGGCACACTTCCAAACAGTGAAGTACTTCACATATGGTCCTATGACACAGTGCACAAACAGTGTACTTCTACCTGCTGCCAGGACTGGCTGTTCATTTATTTTTCACATTCATAATACACTGTGGGCATCACTGGCTGTCAGAGAATATATGAGGACCTTCCAGGTCAATGCCAAAAACTCTGCTACTTGAGCTGGCAAAAGTGCTGAATTGTTATTCTTAGGTAAGGAGTCAGGAATACAAAGCATATTCTATTTTAGGCCCTGAGCCATCTGTAAGTATGCATGTAAACTGCCAAACCCTCTTTACACCTGCTGATACAAAAGCATCATGTACCTGTATCCCATTTAAAAAGCTGTAACCACTGTATGTGGATTTCATCAGTTAATATTCCCTTTGCATTTCAGGCCTAAACAGCTGAACAGCAGAATGATATAGCCATCCTTCTGCAAGAGTCTGTGAACATGTAAAATACATATATGTATTATTTTAATTTTGCAAACAAAGCCAGCTTTATGTTCTTTATGTTGAAAGATTTAATTCATGCAGCAAGGCTTCAAACAGAAACATAGCTTGCCTATGTGTGGTAGGATGAATAGCATTTTAAGTGACTCTTCAATGGCTCCCATGACATCCTCTTAAACAATCAGAGGCACAATAAACTGGTGATTTAGATGAAGAATCTTCTTGGTGGAGAAATAGATCAATAGAGTTTAATGGAAAAAGTCACTAATTTTTACTCTAGAGTAAACACTGATGATGTGACTGGAAACTTGATAGTTCCTAGGTTGGATTCTCAAGCATCTGACATGTTCACATGCGAGATATTACTCATCTTTGCTCTGACAAGGATCTTCCTTTCTGCATTTCCCCCATCTCTCCTAGGAATCGGGTTTGGCTTGCAGGCATCTACCTAACTTGCATTTCATATTTAGCTAGCTCCAAAGCAAGACTCAGCTTTGTTTACAGTGGCCGATTGATAAAACATGTTTACCAGTGCCTTTGCCAAAGAATAAAGACCCTGGATATTCCATGATGATGGAGACTTTGTGTGGTAATTAGGGGTCCGCCCACTTTTTTCCACATCCTTCCCTAGGCAATGGAAGCTTCGGAGTTTTCAAAGAGAATGAAAATAGAGTACAACTATGTCTATGTCTTTGCACTACTCTCTACTCAGTCCTCTTGCAATTTATCTTGCCAGCTCTTCAGAGCTCCTGATGCTTTCCCCCTTATCTTCACAAGCTCTGGGGATTTCCTGGGATTGTTTGTTAAGTCACATCACTGGCGGTATGCACCGCCCATGTTACACCAGAAGGATGTAAATTCCTCCTGCTCTTGCCTGGACAGCAATGTTCTTTGCAGCCACTTTGAACAGTAAACCAGCAACAACACAGGCAAAGTGTAAATAGCCTCAGCTGGCTGCCTGAGTCTGTGCCAGACCAGGCTTGTGCATCTGTACAGTCATGTTGGTGCACTTGGGGCTTTGCTGAGCCTGAGACTCCTCCATCCACCTCCCATGCTCTGCCCAGCACTGATAAGGCGGTCACTCACTTTGGGATCACCTCCTTCTTGCAGCAAACCTACATGCCAGGTGGGAGGAGATCTTTGTTTCCCAAAAGACGTGATGCTGCACTTCTTGCGACAGTTGCTGGAGGGGAGAACAGCCTGTGCTGTTTGCCCTTTGGGATTTAAAAGATGTATCAGCCAGTCTATTTATGTTTTTAGGAGTTCACCCTAGCATGAATTTGGCTGTTAAATTTCTGTAGAAGCCACGAACAAGCACACAGGGAATCTGCATGTTGGTCTGGATTTGGGTGATGTTCCACATCTGTAGGGAACTCGGAGACTCTGTGTCCTTAGCAGGATTTACTACATGACAGGCTGAAACATGAGAAAAGTAGATTGTCTGTGTCTGCCCTGCAAGGCTGAAAGACAGCTCAAGAGGGGTGATAAACATGCTCAGAGCTGTGATCTGTGTGCTCTCCTTTGCACTGTTGAGTGCTGGTCTGGCTGCAGCACGGGCTCAAAGCTGCCAGAGCTGCGTGAAAGCTGCTGGGTCTGGGCTGTCTCCTTTGAGTCTGTTCTAAGGTGCTAACGATGTTCAGGTCCTTTCTGGAGAGCTTTGCAGTTCAGGCTGTCTCCTGCACTCACGGTTGGTAAGAAGTGATTTGAGCCTGTGTCTGCAGATTCTGGATGCACCTCCATGTGTGTCACATGGACGGTGTGAAAAAGTTTTAATATTTCTGTGTGGGGAAACCTGTTCTGTTCATCAGGGCTACCCTGGACATTTTTTATATTAAGAGAAAGCTGAGATCCCCACAGCCTACTGGAGTCCTTGGGAGTGCAGTCCCAGGCAATGCATACTGATAATTGTTGGGAAGGCCAGTGCAGAAAGCTAGAGCTGATAATAGAAGCTGGAAAATGGCATTGCAGTACAAAAGAATTGTGAGAGAAAAGGATGACTTAGAGGTCACTAATAAACAGTGCCCAGATCTCTCCAGGTAGCATGACTGTGGGTACAGCCAGGCATCAGCCTGCAGCTAAGCAGAATTTGGTGAATTGCTTCAATTTTATAGCATGAAAATCAAGCTAGGGGCACAGAGAAGGAATAAAACTGGATCTGGTTAAAGGCTCAGTCCTTTTGCATTTTTCTTCCCTTGAAAAATTAAAGGCATTGAGTTAAGGTCAGTGTTGGCTTGGTCACACAGGAGCTGGGGATCTGAGGAGTTCAGTTTGCGGTCCTACCCTGAAGAGCATCTCCAGAAGGAATGACAAGATTTTTGTTGCTGTTCTCTGCAAATGAGCTTTGCTCATTCCTTTTCACTTGGCAAAGGGACCTCTGAGGTTCCAGGATTTTACATTTTAAGATGTATGTTTTAACTGCTCAGTCACACAAAGCACAAACCTGGCTGGAAAGAAAAACATTGCAATATATTATTTGTTCTGTTAATTGATTCAGACGGCCAGCAGAGAACTCATGTACAGGGAGAACCAATCTAAATCACTTTTATGAGCAGAGATAGTCAATAGGGAATTTTGTTTTTACTGTGCTGCAGTTGGATATTTGGTATCAGGCTTCCTAAATGGACTTAATCTCAAGATTATAGTTCTCTATGGAGCCATTGGGGTCACTTTGTAATTACCCAGCTTTCCACACTTCAGGTGATGAGAAGGACATGCATGGGAATGGCATTCTTTTACTCGTTTCATTATAGAAGGGACCTTTCCAGAAATGGAGGAAGTTCCAGTTTGCAAGGACTGGGGTGAGGAAGAAAGACCAAAACACACACATCCATGCATTTTTAGAAGTCCTGATAATTATCCCTGGGAACAGTAGATATGCACTCTGAAGTTGTGTTTGTTGTGGATATTTCACTGTGATCCGGTTGGATTAATTACAACCATGACTTCTTCACTTAAAACCATCACTGCCAAGCCGTGGACAGGAAGGCTAGAACAGATAGTAAATTTTTAGCTGACTGTGATCAGCTAGCCTCAAAATTTATCCCTGGAAAAGGATGCCAGCAAGTTAGACTGCACCCAGAAGGAACATCTAGACATCAGCTTTGCAATCTACCTTTATTTCTGTGGCTTAGAAACTTTGCTGCATCCTGAAGTAGTCTTTAGGAAAACAAACAAACAAACAAACAAACAAAAACCCAGAAAAAAACAAAATACAAACCTGAGGTAACAGTGAAAAAAACAAAGCAGAGTTTGGATCATGGTTTCCAGTAAAACAAGCAAACAATGTGGAAGTTCAGTAATACAGCTGGAAGTTGACAGGAGATAAACCCTTTTAGCCCCACAAGTCAGATGGAAACTGCATATGGAGTAATTTTAAGGATCTAGCTCTCTGAATGCTTGGGCTTCCTTTCCTTCTCCTTTTCTTGGGTCCTGTGAAGTTCATGAAAGTGAGAAATGGTTGGGTAGGCTGTAAGCCGCAGCACTAGTGATCTTAGATTTGCTTTCACATGGACCAAAATAGACCAAGGAAAATATCTAAACAAACTTGCCCTTTCCAGAATTAGGGAGGCTCCTCCTTGATGTTTTAACTGCAGCTCTCCATGTTTTGTTAGCAGTGTGTATGGGTATCATACAACTGAACAGTCTGGGAGTTTAATTGGATGAGGAAAAAAGCACAGGAACCAAAGGTGGAGGGTGATCTATCAGCCTGCTTCTGCCCCGTATCATTCACCTGGCTGTACATACACAGTTTTTAAAGTATAAATTTTAAAAAGGGTTTTGACACATTAGCAGAGGAGATGTTCAGGACAGACTGTTAAACATGATTTGTCCAAAGGCAACTCTTGCTTAAGAAGACCATGAACTGCTGCTTACTGAGGGCTTGAAGGGTAGAAGGAAAATTTTACAGTAGTTGCCTCTTTCTGCTTCTTTGCACACTGCCTACTGGCTGCTATAAAAGGCAGCATACTGGACCGAAGAACCTCTTTTTGTGACTCAGGATATTTGCTCATATCCTCTCTATTTGGCCTTCGTAAGATTTTCTGACAGACTTAGGAGGTCGATCTTTTGAGGAAGACAGCATATATGGGTGTGTTGCTGCTTGTTTAACAAGGCATTCGTATCAGCAAGAAAAAAAAAATCTCAATTCATTTCATTGTAATGTTTTCTAAGTGAATCTTTTCTGTTGTTGACTCTGAATACTTTCAAATTAAATTTGTGTGAGTTGAATATTAGAAAAATTAATATGGAAGAAAAGTGATGTTTGAGATGGATTAAATACATTGTGCATTGTGAGCCTTCTCAACAAAATTAAAAAAGCAGTTAGCATTTTCTACTCTCCTATGTGCATATTTAATATTTAGGTAGTATATGTAATATAACTGAACATATTCATAGACGTTTATCTGTTAATACATATTAAAACATATTACACATGTTAAAAATGTATGTAAATGTTAACTGCGTGGTTTAGTCCTGTGTAAAGACTGTCCTCGAACTAGACAGAACTTCAGACTGTGCAGGTGCATGTAACTGCATGGCTTTCTCTGGTTTTACACTGCAGGTGTTACTATATTTCTGATGAGTGATCTGTATTTTTGCAGTGAGGGTTTCTGAGTTTTATCCTTATCGGTGACTCTGAAGTTTGTGCAACTGTGGAATTGCTGAAAAATTAAAATCACCATTGCTAGTATGTAACCGCATAGTCCAATTCAAGATACCTCTTTTGGGACCATACTTGAAAAGCACCCAGTACTCAGTTTTTTCCAGGAGACTGAAACAGAAAAAAATAACCAAAGGAAATGGCAGCTACCTCTGCCTCTGAGTGGTGGTGCTCAAGTTGATGTGTAGATGGTACATTCCCACTGAAGTGCGGAGGAGAGCTCCACAGAAGGCTATTAAACTCACTGGTTAAAATGCAACCTCTCCAGTAAGTCTTTAAACCAAGAACTGAGAGGCAATGTGAGGGAAAGGATTACTCTATACTTGCCCTATTACACTCTTCGCTAAACATCCACTGCTGACTACTGCCAGATGCATCTTGTGTTAGATGGACCTTTGGTTTGACCCAGTATGGTTGTCTCTGTGTTCTGCTGCGATCTATGAAAACATGATTATAAGTGAGGTAGTGTTGTTACTAAACAGTTCTTGGAATGGCAAGCCTGTCAGCAATTTTTAGAGCAAAATTTTTACAGAAACCTTTTGAGTTTTGTTCTGTTTTGGAAGAAAATTAGTCCCCAGGTCAGTCTGTGAGGTCACTCAATCACTCAGCACTTCGAAGCAGATAGCCTTCCAGAACACATTGGGAAAAGCACTAGCAGAAAGCTGGCTATTCGTTCGTGTTTCACACCTCCTTAATTACCCACCTGTGTTCCTTTTATTATCAAAGCTTGAATAGGATCGCTCATAAAACAGAGGCTGAAAGGAAATTGCTGGTTTGCTCAGATTGCATCAGCAGTGTAAAATGGAATCATTTAATATCTGAACACTCTGCCCCTTTCATTTTCATTTTCATTTTCCTTTGTTCCTTCCATGACACTATGAATCCTACCCACCCAACACCTAAGATACACCGAGCAGCACATGCCTATTAGGGAAAGGGAGACATGATTTTACAGTTGTCTACCTTTTTTTCCCAGCCTAACACCTAGATTTCACACAAATCGCCATTTCAGTCCAATGAGTTACTGGAAAAGTAGTGTCAGGTCTCCTCAGCTATAAGGAACTGCTCACATACCCATTTCCAGTCAAGCTGCTCTATGAGAAGTATTTGAACAAATCAACAGCTTGGATTAGGAGGTGTGTAGAGTCTCCAGTCTGTCCTGGTAACGAGTGGCTTCATTCTTACCGTTTCATTTCTAAAAGCGGAAGAGTTTGTAAGATGTGTAGAGTTTTTAACCAGTTTGTATGTAGCGTATCTGGGTGTGTGAATGCATGCAATCCAATCCTATATGGCTTCTTACATTACAAAACCTGGTGCAGTTTTATAACCCAAGTATGTAGGAATGAAATGACGGATATTTTCCCACTGTGCGTGTTTTACGCAGTTCAGGAGATTTGTACACTTGTCTTCCCTGATCTCAAGGATTCACTTTTTTTTGCTTTCACTCATCATGTTTTCCATTTACATTTATCCAGAACTGGCTTTGGCTGACCTTTTGGTATCTTCACTAAGGGCAAACCCCTGACATTATGGAGAACTTGTTTCATGATCTAAATCCATGTTAGTTTAAAACAGATTGTGCCATGAGTGTCACTTCCAATGACATCCTGTGAATTTGTGCTTCAAGGTTGGCACACTGATGTGGACTTTCCAATGGTTAAGGTGGAAGTACCCATGCAGTCCTGCTATGAGTGATTTGCCCCTACCCAGTGACCTCTGTTCAAGAAATAGGCAAAACCATATTTTTTTTATTCTTCCACATCTGTGCTACATTTGGTTGGAAGAAGCAGACAGATTTAAAAATTATTGGGAAACACTATCATGTATTTCATGTCACGTACAGAGACACAAAGAGGACAGGCTCACAAGTTTCATTTCCTTGCAAAACCAACGTAAAAGTAAATCCTTCTGACATTTTTGTTGGGTTTTCCTTTACCCAGCTCCCCTTCTGAAGGTGGTGCTTCAGTTATTCCATGTTAGTTTGGAAGTGCAGTCAGTGATGTCTTCTTGTTTCCGGAGCTCAATTTTCACCAAGGTGATCTCCTAGTTCTGTGAGAGCTGTATGTTGACTGCACACTTGACCCACCTCACCCGGACCCTTTTATCATGCCGTTCCCCTTCTTCACACTAGAATGTTGCTCTCATTCCCATTTTCCCCAGGAGCTGCAGCTCCTAACTTTCACATTTCTTCCAAGTAGGGGAACATACAAGGTTTCTGTGTATGATGGAGGAAGGTGCAAAAGATACTAGAGATATAAAAATATATTTTTTAATATTCCTTAATCCATGCCTCTGCCAAACATAGTACAGCAGAAACAGCAGCATGATCTCACCATCTGCATCTATATGACAGGACAGCAACAGTTACCTTTAGGGTATAACAGTTGTTCATGAATCTGGCTCCGGATGTTAAATCAAGGTCAGTTTCGATGCCAAGTAGTTCCTCTTGTGATGGATTCTCCAACAACGGGCTTTGGAGAAATTTCCCCTGGAGGGACAGGAAATGGGAGTTTTTCTTAAAAAAAAAAAAAAGAAGAAGAAGAAAAGGCAAACATCCATGCTTTACTGGCACAGTAAATGATGAGATCGAAGCTACTCTGTGGCAGTGACCTTAGGATATTGCCTACTTTGCTTTTTGCTCCTGTTCGTCTTCTCCAGACCATTGTATCCTGTAGTAGGCCAGGAAGGGAACGTAGAGTTTCAGGCTGTGTCTTCACTAGAAGAAAACACTGTGTTCCTCTCTGGGGTTCACTGTCATGAGGCACCTGGCCTGAGGTGAAAACCTAGTGGAGACAAGTTTGTTGTGTGAACAAGTGTGAGCAGGCCACAATAAAGGTTATGGGGAGAAGCCAACATTTACCTCTCACCACATACTTTTACGACTGCTGCTCCATCTTCACTGGCTTTGTCATTTTTACTTTCCATGCTGGCAAAATCAAAAAGACATATGCTTCTTCCCTCAGTGGAAAAAACTCTCTCTGGCTTTGAGAAGACACTTGTGCAACATAAATCCTTGCAGTTCTTCCCTTTGCTATTACTTTTTCTATGGGTAAAGCCAATGCTTGTCATTCTCAGCTGAGGGCCTCGCAAAATTACTTGAGGTGCAACCTAAGAGCTGAAAACGGCGACTGTTTTCCAGTGCAATGGCATAAATTCCAAATTACATCTGCCTAGGTGGCAGCAGATCCAAAAGAGGTCAACTCTCTTAACTCTCCTTTCAGGTACAGGAGCAAAGAGCGGAAAGTCAGTGCACCGGCTCTGGCAAACTGCGAAGGACAAAGCTCTGGTAATGGAGGGTGGAGATAAGAATCTGACTCTGCAGGTTTTGGCAGGTTTGTGTCATTTTATCCATGCAGGGCAAAGGAAGAAAATCACAAAGGGGACATGCAGCAACAGGGAAAAAACTGTTTTCTCTTTCAGACTCTTCCTGTGCTATTCTTCTTGTCCATTTTAACCTCCCACTTTCATGAGACAAAAATGATGGAAACAGATAAGAAGTGACTTCAATTAAGGCTGATTCTTTCTTCCTCTTAAAGAGGAATCCTGGAAGCTCTCCACAGCCGCCTTTCTCTCTTTGAAGTGTTGACTTATCATTCTTCTCCCATTAAAATATAATGGTCTAGCAGTGGGTGTGCTGGGATTTGACACCCAGTGGGGAACTGCACCTAATCCTACAGGATCACCTGATCTGGTTTGGCTTATTTTCGCAAGTCACTGACTCCATCTTCACCATTCAAAGCAGAAGAGGGGGAGGGCCAGAGAATTACTGTAGAGGACTTAGCCCAAGCCAGCCAGTCTCCACATAGGTGTCACAGAAGAGGGTTTCAAACACAGCCATGTAAGCCGACGCCTGGGGGAGGGACTGCCTACAGACCCTTCATGAGGAGGAGAGAGGGAGGGAGGATTTTATCGGGTGTCTGGGTGCATTTGATCACATGGTGCTCCAGATACTGCCTTTATCTTCCCAACCCAGTGGGTTGCGGTGACTCACCAGTCACTTTGTGGGGTGGAAACAGCTTATGGGTCACGGCAACAAACAAGCAAGGAAAGGAGCCGGAGAGACAGAAGGGAACTGCTCGAATACCACCAGCCTTATCTCTGTTACTGGGCTGCATGCAGAGCGCCTTGGGTCTGGCCATGTCAGCCCTGTAGATAGCAGAGATTTGGCAGAGCTGGGAGTGCGGGAGGGAAGGATATGGAGGGAAGATGGGCTTTATGCTTTCATGAATGTCTGTGGTTTCCTTAGGAGGCAGACAGCTGATACTGCCTGTAGAAACCTCCCTATTTCCCAAAGAGAGAGTCTTGAACAATCTTGTCTGATTGTTTTTCCATCAGAGCTATGCACAACATCTGAGCAGGGATTCACCTTTGGTTTCAGACTTCTCTTTCTTCACCAGCAGAAAGGCAACATAAACTGGGGTTGACATACCATGTACAGATGCACTCTGTGCATCTCTTTTCTGGCATGGCAAAACTAACCATATCACAGTGCTCACAAAGGGCAGTCCTATAGGCATCTCCTGTAGAAAGGAAGGCTGCTCCTTCTTTTTACCTGCTGTGTGGTGGGCCATGTGTTTTACAGCCCCATCTAGGGGAACAAATCTCAAATATGACACAGGAGGTAATCTGCACAGGATCACATCTGCTTCACTGCTCCTGACCTGCTCTCTTCCTTGTCACACCATCCAGCCACTTGTTCTGGTGGCTGCAAAAGGCTCAGATAGGGCTGAGACTGAAGTTTTTCCCTCGAAGGGTGAGAGTAAGAATGAAGATATGAGGATTTTTGGAGCAATGTCTGTTTTCCCCTCTTCCCTCTTCTCCTGCTTTTGCTTAATTTTGCTGGCCTAGCCCTGGATGTTCGGGAACATTTTTTCCAGCTAAAATGGAATTAATTCATCTGAGCTGTAGATTAATACTCCAGTCGTTGCAGTCACTCATCACTACTTGTTCATAGATGGTGAAAGAAAGGGCAGAGGCAGGTAATTGCAGGCATTTGGCATACCTGGGTTTTTCCCAGGCCTGTTTCTTCTCTCTTCTTTTCTCTCTTTGTCCAGTCAAAAACAAGGTTGTGCTGTTCACTCAACACGGCCTCGATTTTATGATTACGAAAACAGCAGCAGGCAGAAGGTTTCCAAGAAGAGCACAGTCGCGTGCATGCCTGTCTTGTATGTGAGATAATCTGTAATGATTTTGGCTTCTGACAGTGGCTGTCTGCAGTTGCAGAGATCAAAGTCCATAAAGAAACTGTACCTAAATACACAAGACTGGTAAGTAACACCAACACCTCATGAAAATCAAAGTAAAATGTTTGGATTCTTCGTTTTTTGCAGGACTTTTCATTTCAAAGTCAAACTAAGAAAACCAGAAGACAAAACATAATGTATACTTTGTGCTGCATCGTAAGACTTGGTCAAAAAATGTAACCGAACTGAGGGAGGAAATTCCAGCTGGTTCTAGCTAGCACGATTAAGGTGCACCAGCCTCCCTGGCCAGCCGTAAAGAAAGCAGGACTAGTATTTGTACTGGGCTGCCTCTAGCTCCCCAACAGGAATGACCTGGTATCTCTCACACCTCTGGTAACAGGGGGACAGTTTTTCATAGCAATCCAGAGCAAGGTGCAAACTCGTATCTCTGAAGATATGGCAAGCTATTGGGATGACTCTTTCTCAGGAGTGTTTTGGCTCTGTGCCTGGGTTTTATTGTCGCTGCTCACCTCACTGTCTGGAGCACAACATCCCAGGCTCCTCTCTACCTTTTTTTTTTAACCAAAACAGAGAGGAACTGAAGTCCAAGCACAGTAACTTAGGCACATCAGCAGCTAGATCTCAGCTGGAAAATCAGATCCAAATACCATTTCTGTCAGGCTGACCTATGTTATTTTTATCTCTCTTGGTTGTTTCAGGGAAGTGCTTGCCACATGCAGGTTGTTTCTTGGAAGTTTATTCGTTGTGTTTTCTCCCTAATTAGTTCACCAAAGATTTCTAAATGGAAAAATGACTACAAGTGACCATGAAATTTCATAACAAGTTTCTACCAAGTAACCATTTATGCCAAAGTCTTTAAAGCTTTCAGGAATTGTTAATTTTTACACAAATAATGGTGGATTTCCTAATAACTTCAGCTAACATGACATGATGAATAACAGGGAACTGAAATAATCAAGGAAGTAAATCTGTTATGGACTCAAACCAGTCATTTTTTTAGTTGAGGTCTGGTCCAACTACAGAGAAAGTTTTGCTCTGTTGGTTGGGTTTTTTTCTGAGTCCCACATAGTCTTCAAAGTAAGAGTGTAGGTTCAGTTCTGGGTTTGAAAAAGAAATAACAATTCAAATCAGTTTTCAATTTGGGTTTGGGTTTGATTCAAAGCTGTCAAGTATATTCACAGAGTGATTAAAACTGTTCCAACAGCTCTGGCCATAAGGAAGCTAAGGCAAACCCAGAGGACATGCAGATCTGGACAAGTACTCTTGTTATTAGCTAATTTTTTCTGTTAACTAAATGTTCACACAGACCAAAGCCCCATTGTTTTAGGCAGGGCAAAAGCCAGGTAGTTAGAAATTACCCTGGTCCAAAAAATCTTCCGGTTTGTAGGCACAAAGCTGGTACAAGATGGGAAAAAAGAAGCGACATCTTCTTTCTCAGATGAGGAACTGAGGCATGGAGAGGTGAAGTGACTTGGCAAAGACAGCGCAGGGAGGCTGTAGCAGAGCCGGGAGGTGCACCCGAGTGCTGGGAGCCCATTGCTGCAACCACAGGCTGTCCTTCCTGCCTCACCCTCCACATCTGCTCCGCCAGCTTGTACGGCACCCGTTCAGATCTCCATAAAACAAGACAGAACAGTGACCCAAGTGGCTGGGGAAAGAGGGGAGAAAGAAAGCCCGTTTATTTTTCTTTCTGCTACTTTATCTCACTTCAATGGGAGCAGTTGAAAATGTCGAGGATAAATGAAAACAACTGTTGGGCATCAGTCCAAGTGGTTAACAAAGAACCCCAAACTCTTTTAAGTCCTACAACTAAAAGGTGCTGGCATAGAAAGAATAGCATTTTTCTTTGTAGAAATCATTTGTTGAACTCTCTAGTTCCGAATAGGACTCCTTGCCTTCTCCCTCTTCTCTTCCCCCCCACTTTAAAAACAAATCACACAAAAAAATAATATTTACCCCCCCCCCCCCCCTCCCTATATATATGCTACATTAGCTGTTTCCTGAGAAGCACTGAGTTGTCATCTGCATGTGACAGCAGTCTAAGGTCCTGCCTTAGATGACATTAATTAAAAACCCAGTATGAGGGTCCCCCTCCCCCTCCCCAAATCATATGTTACTCTGGAGTTGGGGTCAAATGCCAGGGCAGGTAACTACTTTCATCCTTGGATGGATAGAAGATTTCCTGCTTTTTGTGGGTCTGTAGTGCGTCCGAAAGCACCTGTCCATCACCGGCAGGTAGGAATGCAGCACCAGAGAGGGAATATGGGTGGATTCAGTATGAAGTTTCTCCTGGTAGCATGGTGAAAATGCTTTGGAAAATTAAATAAGAAGCCAAAGGAAAAGGTTGGACTTTTGAAAGGAAATTGCCGATGCAATAAAGCAGAACAGACAACCAGAATAGGTTTAGTAAGCCGGTAAAGAGGCTAACCTGTGTAACTTGGGCTGTAGAAGAGGTTTGCTTGGTGAGAGAGACTATGCTTTCTGCAGCACTGGGAGCATATTGGTGCCAGGGTAGAAGCGTGCAGGGAAAACTTGGCCTCGAGGCTTTGATGCCTGCAGTGGGAAGATTTTTAAATGAGGAGGCAGCTGTGAATTCTATCTTGGTCTGCATGGCGAGACTGAACACCTCACTCGTATACAAGCTTAGAACAGGGCCTGTAATACCTGGCCTTTCCCATTCCTCAGCTGTCAGCAGAGACCTCGGGTCCTGGGGGCATACTGCCTTTATTAATGTGCTTTGCTGAGATGACAATTTGTGGAGCTGGCTGGTCTGGCCTTTGTTCAGATGGCTGAAGTCTGTCCCATCCAGATAATGCAGTCTCTGTATTTCCTTTGTTAGCTGTTTAATAATGAAACCAAATGCCCCTGAAAACATTAATTCAGCCTCTTTTTATGACAGTCTTTACTGTCTCAGATGCTTATATGCATGATCCTCCTAATCCCAAACTCTAGTCCTTTTTTGAGTGCACAGGAAAGTCTCACTCTGCAGATTGAAATAAGTGATCTTCTGGACACATCTCCCTCTCCTCCAGCAAAGCCCTAACTGTGAAGGTCTAAAAGCCCTCCAAAACTACGGTTTTGTTTCCTAAACAGTGCCAGGCACCACTTGCATTAGAAGGAAGAAGTAATGAAAGAGAAAGCAAACTCTAAAACATTCATGAGTTCAGAGATTCAGAGTGGGATTTCCATAGTATGGGAACCTGGACCACATCCAGTAGTCCCTAGGAGGCTCCAGGGAACCAGTAGATGCCACCTGTAAAGCAGGTATCAATTGTCTTCTCCACAGTATTAGAGATGCCTGTTTTGGCCATGCTGATACAGAGGTCTTGTAAGGCTGGAGGTGCAAATGTGAGAAGGGAGTGAGGAAGGTGCAGCCGGAAGCTCAGCCTGCGGTTCTGGAGGAGGCAGAACATGCTACCATGTTGTGATCTGGCTCTGGGCAAATCTTTAAATCAGTTTCTCATAAGGGGTTATTTAGATGAATCCTGGCTTTGCAAAGCTTGGGTTTATGGAAGTCCTGAGCTTTCACAGTTTTATCCGTGGTAAAGGTAGTCAGAACTTATGCAATGAGCCAGGATGCAGTATCAGTTGAAAAATCAAATCACAGGCCATTTGAATTTCTCAGGCTTGGGAGAAACATGTATCTTAATACATCTATGCATCTGTTACCCATCCATAAAGCAGCGGTGACACCAGGCAAACTAACTCCTCACCGGCAAGCTGTGAAAATAAACCCATTATCATCATCATCATCATTTATGAAATGCTTGGATTCCTTCATGAGAAATGACATAGAAGAGGCCACAAGGAAATGAATATTCCCAACTTCAGAGTAGAGTTTGAGTACTGTGCTGAAAAGAGATGACCTGGGACCACATGTTGATCATAGATATTAAAGTGAAATATTCAGCATCTGCATATTAAGCTAGCACTCCTTGCAGGCTGTTAAATGAGAGAAAGATGCTACCAAAACCAAAACAAAGCAAAACCAAATAAACAAGGATATCTCTCAGCCACTGGCAATTCCATAGCTGCAAGAATATCCTTCTTCAAAGTTTCTGGACTGGCATATGTCTAAGCAGGGAGTATCTAATGGAGTCAGAAAACTAAGAGGGTGAGCAAACAGGCCCAAACAAGGATTTACATGATAATAGTGTCAGGATAGTAAAGCCCACCCATTCAGTAGCATCACTCTTGCTCTCTTCTGCATTCAAACCTAGAATATCTCATCCCTTCATTGGTCTGAGTGGTTCTTTTCACTCTGCTGTGCAGGAGGAAGGGGAAGAAGAAGCAGCAGAATCAGCTGGCCTGATTTCTTCTGATTTCTCTTTCTGATTTCTCAAATGAGAGTAATTCCACCAAAATGAAATTAATTCAGAAAAATAGTGAGCGAGATCAGAATTAGTCTCTAAACATTTATTTAGAATTCCCTGAGGATGACAGAAGGGAAAAACTGGGGATGTGCTGAAACATTGCTCCAGGCACATTCAGCAGTTATTAAAAAGAATTCACTTCCATGCAAATTGTATTTCATCAGCTAATTAAGAAGGTATTTATCCTCTGCTTTAATTAATATCTTGTATCTTCCTTCCGAAATACTTAATCATGGAATGAAATCATCATAGAAATATTGCCCTGAAGTTAGCATCGGCATTTTATATCTCAGCAAATCTCATGTGTGTGTGTGCGTATGCATATATATATATATGCGTGTGTGTATATTTTAATAGCAGTAATTATAAACTACTCTGCCAACTTATAGGGCTGGTTTACATTTCTGGCTTGCTGCCAGGCTTTTTTTTCCCAGCGCCTGATGAATAGCAACTGTTGTGTAGGCTAGATCTGTGCTCCATTTAAGCAATATCCCCAAAGAAATCGGTCTTCTTAGTCGTTAAGCACAACTTTGTTAGGCAGTGCCTGGGGCAATTGACAAAACCCATTTGTTAACTAAAAACTGTAATCAGTGGTTTGTGTATCAGCAGCATATACTTTCAGTAAGGCCACATTATAATAGATGGAAAATCGGTTATTTCCTGAGCATCAACAACCAATTTTCCACCAGTTAGGCTAGAGATGTATATCCCAGAGGTATGTAGGAAACAGAATTAACTGGTGTCAGCTTAAGCATGGGAAAAATACTAGCAAAACACATGGTAGTAGACTTTCTAAACAAACTAAATAAACCATTCTGGAATATTGTTATTGCCACCTGTAATTCAAGTGCAAGTTAACGAATCTTGCTAGACTATTAATGTTGCATTGAAATAGAAGAAAATTTCTGGCAGAAGGTGCAGTCTCTGTCATTTACAATATCTCATTCCAGACTGCTTACAGTCCTAAGAAAGGTGTTACAACTTAAACAGAAGTTATGGGCTTGATGCAGGTGGTACTGAACCTTTGCCACACAGGAGACCAGTCTGAGAACAATAACCCCATCTGGGCTTAAAAACAGATCTATGAATTTATGAGAAGAAGCCTCACTTTCTTAAGTAAGCCTTAACTCTTGCCATTAAATCAATAGGCACTGTTCAGTCCGTTCTGCCAGTGGAGCATCACTCACATGAGCGATGCCTTCCAATTCATCTTGGAGACATTCCTCACCCAGAATCCTTGATTCAGCTCAGCTAATCCATTAATATAAATAAAAACAAACACCATCAGGATGTAGCTTATCAGTATTTCTGAAATGTTCTTATCTCTTCTAGAGTTTCTCACTGGGAAATAATGTGCAGACTGTTTTTTCCCCTTCCCTTTCTGTCAAATATATGACTGGAGCGCACTACAACTGGTAACCTGCAAACCAACAGTCATGAGCCTAACAGGAGCAATTCACTCACTTCAGTAGTCATAGAGATTTTGGGGAGTTTGAAGTTTCCCTTCTGATTCAAGAGCTGGAAGACCAGGTCCCAGATACAAGCCATTACATGTGTCATCCACCAATGGCACAGAGAGGTCGCAGGACCCAGGTTTCAAACCTTTAAGTGTGGGGGGGAAATCTCACTGTGTTAACAATTCTCTTTATTTCTCTTCTTAACATGATAAATCATTAGAACATTATTAAGTCAACCTTTTGTTAGAGAGCATGACAAATCCCTAAGTGAAAGCAGGATGCTGTTGGACTGAGTGGCCTGTGGATCTTGCTGTTATAAAGAGAATGATTGCAATTCCTTGTGACATTTTTCACTGAAAAGATGGATTAGTAGGCAGGCATGTGCTGGAGCTGTAAGTTACAACTTATCTCAGAAAGTTTTAACTTTATGCCTTTGCATGCCTAAGAAGTCATTTTTAAAGGCAGCTTTAGCCTTTACGAGTCCCTGCGGATTGCTGCACAAATCTGTAGCTGCAAAGACTGTCCAGGCTCTTTGATGAGGGCCTGGGAGTTCAGACAGGACAAGAGGAATCATGACTCAGTTTCTGTTCCTGAGAGTGTCACGGACTCTGGCCATGTCACTAAAGTTCTCCAGGCTCCAGCTTTCCATATAAACCAGGCATAGTAAGATCTGGAGTATTTTAATGTTTTGTTAATACTTAGAGAAAGGGTTGGCTAAATGGCATCATCAAGAAGTACGAAGAAGTGTTTCAGATCAGTGCTGAGTTATGGGACCCCTGGTGTCCCACTCCTTTGTCTTTCCCTTAGGCTTGTTGCTGAAAACAACACTGTAAAAGGCTCAAAGTCCTGGTGAGGTTGGTGCAAGGTCTGATGCAAGGAAACTTAGGGGCCCGCTGTCTAATCCACCTACGTCTGTGCCTTTTCCCTCTTCTTCCTCTGCTTCAGACCTCAGTCCATGGTGTCCTCTGGTCAGTTGGTCTTATACCTTTTATGCTGACTAAACAGTTAAGAAATCTATGCCTCTAATTCTGTGCCCATTAATTTCATTTTAGATCAATATGATCAGGTTTGCTTTAGTTCCTGTACCTAGGAATTGTTATTTATTACACAGAAAGATTCTGAACAGCCAGAGGTTTGTCTCCTTGTCTAGGACAGATGGGAACTATCCAAACATTTTCATCTACCAGACTTAGAAAAAAAATAATGAGCATAACACTAAAAATAAGAATTCTTGGGATTTATCCTGGGGACAGACAAATTGACAGATCAGCAGGATAAGCCCACCACCTCCCAGCCCTGGAACAATACTTAAGATATTTTAAAGGCTTTCTTGATTTGTTCAGGAGTCTTTTCAGATTTGCCTCAGTTCTTGTATTATCTGATCTGCTTCACCCAGTCAGTCCCCTTATTAAGCAGTGGAGATGGATGCTGCTGGGAATTTTAGTAGGAACTTAGGATGTGGCAGACATTGATTGTTTTGCTTTTCCTTTTTCAATCACAAAAATGACATTCAAGTACCAAGGAAGAAAAGACATGGATGTTTAGCCGTGTGATTAGAAGGGCTGAAGCAGAATATGCATGTGTATACAGAATATATCTGCAAACCAGGCTGTGATTTACTGCTAGGCTTAAAAATGCTTTAAAGACTTCTAAGCACAGGAAGAAATATGCTGTTAGTAAAGCTTCCGTGTTATCAGCCCAGCTAAATAATGATGTGCAATGTGTCATGTGTAAAGAATATATTAATGCTTGGATAAATATTTTCCTAATGTCTGCTTAGTTGATATCTCCTTGGCATATAACCAGCGGATAGTAAATAACACTCACGACTCTGTTTACTTAAGGTCTATTTTCTCTCTTGTCTTTTACATTGGCAATAATTTTGGGGGCTACAGGGGAGGAAAAGGCAGAGGGAACTGGAGCCTTATAAAATGTTTGCTTTCCTTACAGATTTCACGAGAAATAAACTGTTTATGCTTTAGTATTTCACTGCCATGGAAATGTTAGATGATTTTTTTGTGACCGTCAAACTGTTTAATGTGTAGCCAAGCAGTAGCGTTATAGAGAGTGGGAGGGGAGGAAAATGAGAAACTGAAGGAAAACAATGAAAAAAACAAATGAGTCCACTTTACCTCGTAGCTCCTAGCATGCTATTTTTCCTTGCTTGTGGGCATGACTTAATGCTGGTTACTCCCCTTGGCTTCAAACTGCATTCATTTTAATAATCTGTTTTGACAACCTCTTTCCCCCTCAGGCTCATCTCTAATTGAATTTGTCATGCAATCCTCACCTCCCCGAAAATCGTTTGTATGGGAGGGAGGCTGGGAGGCAGCTGGACCCAGGTTGGCTTCTGTAGTGTTTCCTCCAGAAATCAACCCATTCCAGTCCTACCTGTGGAGCTGAGAGGCTTGACATTGTCTGGTATCCCACAAATGTGGCTGTCATACTTCCAGACCTAATCCGATACCTTCACACAGGGCTCAGTGGACTTCCAATTCAGATGCCTACCAACTCCTGCCTGCCCTTCTCTGCTGTCTTCCATGTCATAGGGTAGACGTGGTCTTAAAGAGCTATTTATTTTGAGATTAAATTTCTCCCTGCACTCCCAAAAATGCAGCTTCCTAGCTTAATTCGGTCCTTTATGACTTCCTGTACATCAAGGGATGTCAGTAGGGTATGCAGTGTGGACTGTAGAGTCCCCCAAGCAAGGATGCAGACCTGAAATGCTGTAGTTTTATCAGGTCTAAGGGCAAGACAGAATTTGGCATGTGATGTTTAGTGAGGCCCCAGCTGTGATTTGTGGTAGTGGTCAAGAAGGAACTTAAGAATGGTATTTTTTTAATTTTTCTCACTCCAAATGTCCTCAAGCCTGTCAGTCTCAAATATTGTGCTTTTATTCTTAATAAAGGAAAATAACATTTTTTTAAAAAAAACAACCGAAAGGGAAGTTTCCATGAAGGTACACGTTTTCTGTATAAAAGAACTGGCTACCCTTTTCTGTCTAATTCCACAATAAGAAAATGAAATCCTCCTCATACCCAACATAAGTTTTGTTTGTTTTTTAACATTTCTATTGCTGAATTCATCCAAGCAGTTCCACCCTGCAAGCTCAAGCTGATAGCATTAGGCATGGGTGCGATTAACGTAAGAACACTCATCTTGTTCCTTAGCATAAGTGGAGCCATCATGTTGTCTTCATCTACTCAAAAGCGCTGTGTCAACATGTCCCTCATGAACAAAAGTGTTCATGGTATCTAGATAACAGGTCACGTGTTTGACACACCGCTGTGTTATCTGAACTGGCCAAACACTAAAGATAAACAGTGTCATGGAAGTGCACACGTGCTTTAGACAAGGTTTGTGATCAACTCAAATTTACAACCTTTGTATCTGACTGCAGCATAAACAAAAATATGACAGACTTATATTGTCTATATGTAAAAGATAACCTGTAGGAAAAGTGGCATTTTAAAATCAGAAGTGTTGCACTTAGGAAGTCAGAACACTTCCTTCCCAGCAGAAACTACAAAATTGCCTGCCTAGGTGCAAAAGAGATACTTACTAGTATTTTAACTAAACGCTAGTTAAGTATTTGTTTTGTTTTCTAAAGGCACACACCTTCTAAAGTGTATGTCTAAAAATCATCAAAGTCAATTTATTTCATTCTTTTCAATAGATTCTTTGCTTTGAAGAGCAAACCTCTCCCTCCCCCCTTTGGCTCCTCCTCAGAAACAACTCCTTTTTTTCTTTGTATTGTCAGACTAGAAAGGAAATACTTTGAACCCTCCCAAACCCTGTTGTTTCACTGATGAATCACAGAATTCAGTGGTGGGCTAAAGTGCAATCTGGAGTAGATGAGAAATCAAAATACTTATGGCAATGCCATTGTAAAGTGGATAAATATTTCCAGATAGTGGATTCCAATTTGATGTATTATTTTCTTTCTCTTTCTTATATGCAGATGATGTGAGGGCCTTGCAAATAAAGGATATAATGCCAGGGAGATGGAGGTAGGAAATGAGGATTAGTTTCCTTTTCTTCTATCTTCACCTCCCCGGGAGAAGTTAATTTTGGCTGTGTTCAGTCTGAGTTCACAGAAGGGAGAACACTAAAAAGCTTACTTCTTGTAAAAGTCCATTGCCAAATTAAATGGAAAGAAGCAGCAAAAATAATAATAATAAAGACTGAATTTGAATTTGGTGGGGGGGAAGCTAATATCCTCTTCAGAGTTCAGCTCTCACCCCTTTGGCATCTTTATTTGCCAGCTCATTAGGAAACATCTTTTCAATATTTTGCTCTAATTTAAGTGGACAGATGCTGTTTCTCCACAAAAGGAAGTGGTATGAAGAAAGCCTGTAAGAGTTAGCCTGGCATTTTCCTTTGTTGCATTTTGTATTTATTGACCATTTTTTTCCTTCCCACAAATATACTCAATAAGATAGACATGAGTCCCTTGGCAATAAGGAAACAGAAATCACACTTGAAGGCATTTGTCCTGGTCTACAGTCTCAGAAAGCTTTCCCAGGGTCCAGGTTTGACAGATCAACATTACATATGTCTTCAACATGCTGGCAGCAGTCTTTTTTGTTTAGGATAAACTGAGTACTGAGTAGGCAGAAATATTTGGGCTTAACCAAGATACAGCATGGAAGGGCATGGCCAAATGGTATTATATGTACACTGGGCATGTGCAAAACATTTGAAGCTTGTGGGGTCCCATGGTTGTAACTGGCAAGAAGTCCAGCAGAAAGCCAGCAAGCGCTGCTCTGAAGACCTAGCCTCATTCCCCTCATCTTCTTGGCCCATTTGCAGGAAACTCTGGGTGATGTTTATGGCCTCAGTTTTGCAGGAGGTCAACCAAGAGGCTTGTAAGTCCCTGATGGCCTCGAAATCCAGCAGAGCAGGACTGGATCTGGTTCCCATGGTTCTGCTTACTGGCTGTTCTGAAAATTAAGTCCAGAAGCTTTCAGAGCAGTATAAGCAGTAGATGTCTTTTAGCTTATGTCTATCCTGGATAAATATTCACTCAGAGGGTTGCATTCACCACAACCTCCAGCTCCAGAACCTCGGTACACCTGCATGCAGGTAGGAACCAAACAGGATTCTCCCATGCAAAGGAACAGGGAGGGTCTCCAGTGCATACTGAGTATTGGTCTGAATCCCACATTGCTGATACATCTAATTACACCCAAAGTCACTCTCCATCTATCTATTCCTTGTCACTTTGATTTGACCTTTTCACTAGCACTGCCTCATGTGCCAGAGTGCAGCCTTGCTGAAATCACTGTTCTGCATTAGCAGGCTTGCTGGAGCATAACGGTCTAGTCTAAAGCCCATCAAAATCAACGTACGGATTCCCATGGGCTCTCTGGGGCTTTGCAATGATTTCTAAACATATGGCCCACTTTTCCTCTGCAGCAAGCTCATACAGTAAAGCAGCTCGATGGAGCTGGTTTGGAAATTGCAGCTAGCAATGACTGACATGAGCTCACCTTAGTCGGAGATCAAGGTAATTGCCAGAATCACTGCTGCAAACTTCACTGACTGTTTCCTGTCAAGGTGAGCTAAGCTGTTAACCTGAACCATCCCCTGCACCTTCATAAATTGTTTTACTGTGTTATGTAAAACAGTGGTTAAATAAACAGCCCTCATCTATTTCATGTAAAGGAAGAGCAGTGCTTATCATGAGAGGAGAGCCATGGATTTGCTCCCTACAAGGTTATACTTGCTCTCAAAAATGTGCATACATCATCTGGCAAATCACAGCCCCAAAAGGCCACAGCAGAAAGCAGTGGAGCTGGGCATTTCTTTCTAGGGCAGACGAGAGGTGCTGCTCTTATGTTCGCAAGTTGTGGCCATAGGGGCGAGAAGGGGAGCCTGCAGCTCCCTGCCCAGGGTGGCCTGCCAGCATGGCTGGGAGCAGTGCTCCGCAGGGCACACAGCATCATTAACAGTTCTCTGCGTGTGTGCCCAAAACTGGACACACGGAGCTGGAGTTAAGGCAGTGCACATGCTGTGGGGTGTGATGAGGGGATTTGGAGCAAATAAAGTTTAATTAGTGCACAGTGACCCTTAACAGTAATTTCCTGTGTGATGAAATACCCACCACCAGTGATCAAAACTTACCGCTTAATCACATAGCATTTTTCCTGGAAATATGCATTTACTTTGAGCTTTCATGTTTTCCTCTTTTTCCTCAGGGAAAGGGTAAAGCATACCTCTAACACAGACTTAAAGCTGCAATTGCCCTGTCTGCTCTTAATTCTCATGGCCAGCACTGGTTTTTCCCCTCTGATTTGCAGGCTTGGCCCTGAGAAGTTTTCCAGTGCTGGGGGGAGAGAGCAAGACCCAGCTCTGGTTCAAATGACTCATTGATAAGGACTGTTTGGGCATCAGTAAAGTGTGCAGTGCTCTTCAGCACATTTGTCTGAGGGACTATACGGGGCTCCTCTAGCCCCCAAGGCAATGAATCTAGTTACTCTGGGTGAGTGATTCCCAAAGAAAGGGGCACCTTACGTTGGAGATCACAAATCAGGCACCAGAGTAGTGCAGGGGAATTGCTTCCAGCCTTTGTGTCTTTCCTTCTTCACTTTCAACGTTCATAGCACACTGAGTCGACAGGCCCAGGGTCCATAGTGCAGAACATGTGGGGGTGGACCAAAAAATTGGCTGTCTCTCCCTTTCCATCTCTGTTGTGAAGTGGCATGACAAGCTAAGATGGGAGAAAAGGGAAAGGACAAAAAGTGTCAGTGCTGCAGCTTCATAAGGGAGAGCAAAAGTCACTGGTTAAAGCAAGATAGCCGCAGGGGTCAGTGTTGTCAGGATAAAGGGTTTTCAGAGCAGGCCTTGGTGGCATCTGGCATGCAGAAGCTTCTGGAAGAGACACTGGGGCAAGGAGTGCAGTGAGGTCCACCAGGCAGTGCAGTCAGACAAGGAGACCTTGCCTGGAGGTAAGGTATCAGTTTTGGGGTAGAGAGAGTTAGCTGGAGAAGAATGGGGCTGGTTTTTCAAGAAAGGGTTGGCAGAAGGAGGATGATGCTCAGTATGGATCCTTATACTCCAGGTGACCCCATTGGTGAGGCAGATATTGGAGAAAGTCAAGGAGTGGAGTTGTGCCTAGGTATGGGATCAGGCACGAACTATTGAGAAAATGAAGTGAGGAGATGACTCGATCACAATATTTTTAAGTGTTTCTATGCTGGATCATTCCAGAGCAGACTTGCATGGTGACAGTCTTGTCAAACACGGCATCTTCTTTCTTGTCCTGCATCACCAGGGCTGATCAATGAAACACACATACCCTCTCAGCAATGTCCTCAGCCATTTTCACTTCCCCTCAATTGCTGGTGTGCTCTTGCCCATATCTCCTTTCAGACTGTAACTCTGTGGAGCAGAGACTGTTTTTCAGTGCAGAGACTCATGGAGGATCTGGGTTCAGCCCCAAACCCTACTTCAATGCAAAACCACAGCAGTCCTAACACACCAGAAGCCTGGAAATCTGGGTCCTGACACTGGGTTCTCTGATGTCTCTAATAAGATGTGAACTCGAGTGTTTTTGCAATTGGGACACTTGGACTCCTGAGGAGATAGATTTGTCTCAGGCACATAAGAGCTGAGATTGCACTGAAAGTATTCTCCCAGGAGGGGCATTAAACATTCTCTCTTCTATCCATCTGCCCTGTTTTTGTGAGATGTGGGAACATAATATGCATGAGATTTCTCCCATGTGTCCAGTTTTGTTGAAACTGGCCCATGTGTTCAGAAGTTGTAAGGGGTGGGGTGGAGTAACAGAAAAAGAAAGACAGGCTGTATGGATTCATTAAATATTCAGCTGCAAAATAATGCTAATTGCATGGTCCTTTACTGCCATAAGAATTGGGGTTTCCGTTAGAAAATTAAATCCACTCCCAGATGAGATGCACCACAGATGAGGTTCAGCCACAGCTCTGCTCTCTCTCACTCGAAAGCTTTTTGAATATTGCTCTTTTCATTTCCCTCGCTGACAGGGCCTCAAACGACAAGGGCCGCAATTGCAGAAGACGCTGCAAGAGCCCGCTGACAGGTGATTAACAGCGCCTGGATGCTGTGAGCCTGACCACACTTCTGACCACAGGAGCAGTTAAACAAATTATCAGCAGAGCAGTTTTGTGGTTAACTAACCCTTTTCTCTAAAAAAGTTTGCTGATGATGTTCCCAGGCCTGGCACCCCTATGCACTTGTGAGCCAGGCACTGTGTGCTGGGACATACTGTTTCTTATATCTAACAGAGTCCTTTAAAACACAACAATAGCAACAACAAAGACCAAACTGGAAGGCAGAAAGAAATATGGACTCTCAGTAACATGCACAGCAAAAACTGAATAAAGGAGCGTATTTTAATAGACTAGTTCTTTAGGGAGAATTTCAGCCAGGTAAGGAAACTAGAAATTTTTTGGCCCCATTTGTTTCAGAGCAGTCTTTAGCCAGAGCTTTCTGTCAGAGCCAATACTCTGTTCTCCATCCCAGCCAGGGCCTGAGAGAGCAGGGTAAGTCCCCGACATTTTGGAGGACTCAGGAGTCAGAATCGAAGAAGTTGGCTGATATCCTAAACATGGGCAGCAATTGAGCAAACACTTCCCGTTGCTACTTGTCCAAAGCCCCTGTTGAAAGCAATCCAAGGGGCGAAGGGACAGGGGGTCACACCATGGGACGAGAGGGAGAGGAATCCCCTGTCAGCACTGTGAAGTGTTGCCTGTATGGGAGAGGGAAGGAGGGATCCACTTAACCCCCTCTAGGGTCACTGTGGGCTTTGTAGAGTGGCGAATGCAGAAAGCTTCACAATAAGTCACTTGAACAGGATTTGACTGCAAATAAAAGTCACTGCTCTGATAGGTTAAAGGAGACAGGTAAAGGTGGGAGGTGGCATATGTAGGCCTATGGTCTGGGGACTCTCGGAGAGGAAGACTTCACCTGGAGTAGCAGGGTGCTCCAGACCTGCTTCTGCCTGCTGCTTGAACTATACGTGTGATTTGGCATGAACATACACTTTTATCACTGAAAATTATTTAATTCTCAAGCCAAAAGTCTTCTCCAGGTTGGTTGAGCTGCAACTGTCCTGAGGCATGTACCACTAAGATGCTCTTAGCTCCACATACTGAATATTTGTTAGTCTGCCATTCCCCAGATAATTAATAAAATAGGTATGTCACAGGGGTTTGCTCTATCATCTCACCTTCAGCTCACACACCAGAGATCCTTTATACCTAAAAGCATGTCGCTGAGGCTCCAGCACTGTCTTGTTGCAGTACAGAGACAGACTACTGTCTACCTTGGATGCCTCCCTGGTGTATCTTACTCGCTCAAAGTTATATTTGATCAGCAGAGCTAAAGGTGGAAGGGAGCTGAGGAGATTCCACGCCCTGGAGTGGTTAATCTAATCATGTGGACATCATCTTCATGACTTTGCAGAGTCTTTGGGTTCTTGGCGCCTGGGTATCTATGACTGAGAGTTTAGTCTTCTCAGAAAAGGGGTGCTTAGGGCTAACCTCTGTCTTTGCACTTTATCTAGAAGTCGCTGGGTGAAATTGAACACATGAGGATGAAGGACACAATACCCTTCTGGCTTTAATCTTTTAGTTAAGAATGTATGGTGATGTTCTGGGATATTCCTGTCATACAGTGTGTCTTAGAGCCTGTTCTTAGGAAGCTGTAGTGATCCAAGGTTTAGAAACAGCTCTTACCCTAGCTCTACTGAAGATCCAAGTAGTTTTCAAGAAGCCAGGAGCTCCAGGACTGCCACTCATTTGGACTCCTTCCCATGCTTCCTCAGCTTGTCTTTTCCTGAGACTGACAGGGGAAGAGGATGTTCTAGAGATCATCAGATCATGTCATGAGGGCATAGAGAGGAACATGCTGGGTGCCACCATGATTATTTCAGTTTTGAGGAGACAGGAGTTACCAGGAGACATGGAAAGTTATAACAACTCAGTTAGTGTGTCCATTTTAATTGTAGCCTCTCCTCCTTTGTCTTTCCTCCTCTTTTGTTACAATGTAGGCAAGGAATCTTTGTCATGACAGTGAATTCAATAGCTCTCCAAGGAATAAAAGCAGATGGTTTCACACCCTTACACAGTGAATTGCTTAAGTAAGAGAAGAGTCATTAAGTGCAATCACTGGTGAGAGGTTTTCAGCTTCAGTAACTCATTGAGGTGTGCACAGGGAGCACAAGGAGTGAGTACTTGCCATATTTAGGTGGAGAGTGTTTGCAGTGAAAAACATGTGAACCTGCCTTTTTTTCCTTACAGGTAACAGAAGCAGGTGGCTGTGCAAAGTCCAAGCCTGAAGTGCTTTTTGACTTCGAAGGCTTCAGGGTACAATGCTTTCTTTTTCTCCTTGATGCATGAATGAGAAGTTAGGTCTGCTTGTAACCTGGCTTAGCCTCTGCATACTGAACCCAGTTGAAAATACTGGCTATATTTGTTCAGAATTGAGAGGAGGAAGAAAGCAAAGCTGATGTTATATTCAGGCTCTTCTGAGCCTCTTCTGTTGTGTCCCACCATTATAATTTCAGAGGAAGTGTTATGCCTTCCAATAAGGCAAAGAATGTGATTTTGAAATCATGCAGTGGCTTATGCAATTTATATAACAGCTCAAATAGCTTTCTCTTTAAACAACAGTTATTAATATTTCTCTAAGCAGCTTTTTTGTTTTGAAAAAAGGTATGAAAATAAAATGCATCCTGTGTAGAAGCTTTACCTTAAACAGTAGCTGATCCTAATTCAGGAGTGAAGTCCAGAATAAGCTGCAGTAGCTGCAGTGTCTTCCCTACTGGAAAGAACACATCAGATTCACTGATTTATCTAGGTCAAATGCCGACATGGGGAGCAAGTGTAGCATCTGTTTCTTCAGGTATTTTGAAAGACAAAACCCTCACTCTCTTTCTAGTATGAAGAATGAAGAATATTTGCTTTGTTCTTCTCAGTCTTCTTACTCTGGCCATCTTCTAAACTACCTTCTGTCTGCCAGTCTTTCCTCCCATCGAAGAACAGAGGTCCATGCCCAGAAATAGAGTGAGGGATAGTAGCAAACTGACTCCTACCATGCAACTGAGAAAAGTCCTTCTAAATCTGAAGGCTGATTCTCAGTTTCCTGGCATGTACTGGAGTCAGGGAAGTCATTGTACACCTACCCACTTTTTAAATGCCTTCTTCCCATCACAGAATTGAATTTGCTGGGCTGAAAAATCCTCAAATCTACCCCCAAATCTACCTTCCAAGTAGGCTGCTACTAGTATGAAGTGTTTGATTTCCTGCCCCACTCCAAAACTTTTCCATGGGACAGATGGGTCTCAGGATCTCCTCCTAAGGAGAGACATTAATTTCTGTTCTCTGGCAAATCTCATCTGGCTCTCTCTTTCTTCATATAAAAGAAAACACCAGAATGGCAACTCACCACCTCATCCAACAGGTTCCTCAGGAGACATACAACCTTGCTGTGGGATACCCTTCTCTTCTGCTGAAGATTTGCAGAAGGGAATACAAGGCTGATGAGGCCAAAGGGTGAGACAGAAGTGGTGTTGGGCTGTAGCAAAACTGCAGGTGTATGGGAAACTACCACATCTAAAGAGGAGACTGCCAAATTCTAAAAACCTGCCAGTTGAGGTGCCTGTAGAGTTTTTGGACTGCAGTTTTGGTCTTAGCACCTAAATCCTGTTTTAGCTGCTTCCGCTCTATTTTTGTCCCTTTGTAACTGGTTCTAAGTCCCTCAGCTAGAGGGACTTGGGGCTTCTGGCTGTCATTCAGAAATGTGGATCTCCTCTAGGTCTTTGTGATTTCTGCCTGCCCCGTGAAGATGCTTTAGATACCATGGGAAATCTAAAATGTCTTGTCAACTGAATTATTCAAAACTCCTTTGGTTCTTTTTCTTTTCATCACAACATTGTTTCAAAGTGTCCCCTAGTTTTGGAATTAACCGTAGTATTTACTCACAAATTATTCTGAAAGAGGCCAAGTGTGTCCACCTGCAGGATTCACTGAGAAGGGCACTGCTAGAGGACAAGGGAGTTTTTTAAGAGAAATTTTATGACGGCCCTTGGTTTCCAAAATGAAAGCTTGACCAACCTGAGGGCTCTATTCCTGAGATAGGAATGGTAACAACCCTTCATTTGCCCTATAGTCCCTAAAGTCAAATGTTTGCTTTCTCTATGACAAAGCCAATGCAAAAGTCCACTGAAGACTGGTGGTAATTTTAAGTAATAGTTGTGCTTTTTTTTTTTGTTTAACGGTGGGGTTTTTAATGTATTTACATGAAGAATAACACACAAATGCATCATTGCTAGCATGCTTTCTGAGTAAGGCTTTTTAAAGCAAAAAATAATGTCAAGAAGTGTAAGAATTTTTTTCTGAGTTTTCCTGCCCTCTGATATGTTGTTACGACTTTTGTTTTCACTATGTCAGAGACATGGGTTAGTTTTGCCAAGAAAAATCTGCGTGTTCCTATGTGTCTATACAGCAGTCAGAGCAAGTTTCTAGGACTTTGCTTTTGCAGAGAGATTTGTTAGCAAAAACTATATCTGTGTACTATAAGAAGAACCATGAACAAACAGCATTTCTGGATTAAACATGTGTTGCTTTCAAATCAGCCATAGAAAGATGAGGTCACTTGCAGGTGAGCCTATCAGTCAGACCCACATGAAGAATGCCTTTTTTCTCCCCCAGTGGTCACAAGGAAAAATTAGGAGAGGCAAGGAGAGAATTGTATTTTGTCAGACCAAATCATAGTGTTGTGGGTCATTTGGTGAAAAAAGGAAAATAAAATCAGTCAATTTGGGCCACTCCGTTTCACTTTCAGGTTATTTAACTCTGAAGCTAATGACAACAGTTTTCAAAGAATGAACTCTGAACTAGCAGAGCAAACTTCAAAAATGCATGGATACAGAGGAAAAAGAAACCAACCTGCATGGTCAGTTCATAACTGTGTGTTAGAGAGACAGCTTGATTTAAGGACTAAGTTTTTCTCAAAGTTTGAAAGCCCAGCCTCCTTCAAAAAAAAGGTGAAAGCACTCCACCTTCCCGCCCTCCCCCCCCAAAGGCTTGGAGAGCAGCTTTTGTTGCACTTCATGATGGGCTTCTTTTTATGCTTTAAGTGGTGAAACCAGTAAAAAGCAAGCCCTGAGGGCAAGGAGCAGTTTGGAGCTACTGTTTCAGGCTCTCTGCAAACTTGGGGTACCATTGCTGCCTTATTATTGCTACATCTATTATAGGTTTTTCCTACTGTATATACTATAGCAGACAGTGTTTAAACTCTATGGGATACATATAAGCAAAAGTGCAACATAGCATCATAGTTTATGCCTTCCTTATTCAATAATATCTTCATAAAGTTATTAGCTAGGGCCTTAGGTGCTTCACTTTAGGTATATTTAGACAGCCACTTATTTCTGAGGATCTGAGACTATGAGTCTCTAAAGGAGCTCTTAAAGACGCCTTTTGGTTTTTAGCCATTCCTCTTACCTCCTCACACCTAGAATCATAGAGTATTTTGGGAAACACTGAATTTTATTGTTTATGTCAGGAGCTCATGTTTCAGATCCAGCACTGCTCTTGATCCCCTTGTGATCTGGGGCTCTTTACTGCTCAGAGTCTGAGTTTCCTCATTTTTGGATAACTAATAATGAAGGCCTCACCCCACACTGGCCATAGCAGCTAACTGACTGCTGATGAGGTGCTTAGACCAGTGGCAATGGAAAACACTGCTGAGAGAAAAGGCTTATTTGATCAGTTCTGAGCTGTGAGATCTGTGTGTGGCACAGAAGCTGTATTATCCATAAGCACCTAAAGGAAATCTTTATTGGAGAGAAACTCACAAAACAATCTATTGAACCTCTGCGTTTTGTTTTTCTAGTTCCACAGACTGTCACAGCTATCTCCCTTGAATTTCCCATTTTACAATTACTCATAAAATGAATGACATGCCTTATAGGCAGCTGTCAAATGTGTTTAAATTCCACTGCTTGTTCCTAGGCAGCACTGGTGGTGCTTTTTCAAGCAGCATGAATCTATTTGCAGTGATGAGGGGACATCTCATGGGGACCAGCTTCAGCAGTACTCGCTCCTGTCTCCTCTGAGAGGGCAAAGGCAAGCCTTTAACACTCATGCTAATGATCACTGCCAGTTAAGCTGAGAAGGGCTTATGAGCCTGAGGAGGAATAAAAAGTCCTTCCTGGCACTGTGGGACCAGGAAGGTTCATGCTGGTATACTTTCCAAAGGATGCTCTCTAGGATCGTGGCCCCTTCCAGGTTCTTCTACTCACACACCAAACCAAACTTTTTCTGGAGTCTTGAGTCCTTATGATAGAAGCTCCTGAACTGCAATACGAGAACGTACAGGAGCTACAGCAAGGGAGTTTGCCTCCCCCACATAATTCAGGCTCATCCATATTACATGCTTAATTCCATTTTAGACACGTTAAGACCATGGGCAACACTTCCTGCATTTGGCCACTCTTTCTGTCCAGCAAGCCACAGCCCTGGGAATCCACATGTTTATGCTTGACTGCAGCAGATTAATCTCTTGTTACAAGTCAATGGCCCGTCTGTTTTCCCAGCTACATTTTCTAGGAATTTTCTTTCTCTCTCCAGTCCCAACACCCCTGAAGCCTTTACCAAATATTCCTTTTTGGCTTTTGACAATCTCAGTTTCAGATGCCTTTTGCCAGCTAAAGGATTTCTGGGCAGGTTGACAGACATAACATCTCCTTCTTTTAAAAACAGTCCGTATACTGGAGTGATGGGCTGGGAGCTGTGTTTGTCTTAACTCAAATTGCAGAGCTATCACTCAAGCTGGGAAGATCTCCCTCTCTCAGCTCTTTCTGAAATTACAGACCACCTGCCTTCATCTCTATCCAGTCTACATTAAAGTTGCTTTTGCATTTGTCAGGAGCTCATTTGGATGTATAAGAAAGCCTTACCATGAAGACTGACTTTTATAAAACATACTGATGGCAAAGAAGTAAAAGCATCACTGAGAGAGAATCTTTATAGGCCTTGAATCAGCAGTGCTGCCTTTCTGGGTAACTAACTTGATCTGAGTGTGTTATTTTGCAACTGCAAAGAGATATTTGTTACTTTCTGGGCCGGTCAAAGCAGTTCGAAAGGCCTGATAGATACTTGCATGTGATGATTGTGCATGAAGCATTTCATAGGAGTCTCAGTGCTTTAAGCAAAATAGCTAGCACCAGGGATAGGATACCAGAAGTGCTTTGTTTCCACTTACTGTAAATGATCATAAATTCTACTGCTACTTTATTGTGGTGGCTGTAGTTCTTAGAAGAGTAAAAGGGGTGGGGAACCAGTTCCCAGTCAGTTTTATAAAGTACAAGGTTGCTTGTATTGGTACCAAGTCCAAAGTGCAATATTTCAACTATGAATGATTGGATGTTTTCCCAGATTCACATAAAGTCATTAAACACAGTGTAAAGGGTCACCCATAACATAACCAAAAGATCAGTGCATGCAAAACTGGAGAAGAATGTCATGACAGCCTTGGTTTTCAAGGAGGTGAATACACACTTTCAACTGCATAGCCTCGGAGGTAGCCATTGCTGTGAAAATAGGCCTTGTAAAGCGTACTCTGGTAAGGTCGCTTTTATAGCTTGCTGTGGCCTCTCCAGATACGTCTCATAAAAGCAGCAGCCAAGAGCTCTTCCATCCCTAGGGAACTCGTCTCATGTGGAACTTCCCTTTGGAGAAATCTTCGCTTAAGTAAGATCCAGCCTTGGACCAATTCCCAATGATCTTCCAAAACTGAGAAAACAGTAACTCTAATGCTTTTTGTTGTTGTTGTTGTTGGTTTTGTTGTTGTTTTTGAATGCTTTGTGGCAAAGTCTCATTTCAAAGAATAAGGATGATGCCCAGAGGATCTACATATGTTATTTTAGACGTCCATAGAGGTAACAGGGAATTGGGTTGTCACCTATGTCTATTGAACCATTCTGCAGAATCTGATAGCTGCAATGTGATTTTTCTATTAAACTGCATGACTGTTCAGCAAAGTATTCTGCCTGCAAAAACAATGCTCCTACAGGAAGAGCCCTCCAAGAAAAAACTGAAGAGACATGTCATCAGGCAGAGGGGACACTGCTAAGCATTGGGATGTGCACAGTGGCTCAGCAGATGACTGAAGTTTCATCTTTCTGATCAACTTCACCAGTGGAGGGTCTCCCTCAGTGCCTTGGAGGTCCAAGCATGCTGCCTCAGTAGAACTCTTGGCTTCCAGTAGTGTGGAAAGGAAAAGATAAGATTGGGAATTGGCTCCTAGTTTCTTTCTTAGCAATACAAAGCATTACCACTGGAGCAACGCAGGTCACCATGCAGATTTAAATGTTCACAAAGAGTTTGTTTTTCTCAGGAGGTACTCAGTCCAAGATGGAAAATAAACTTCTTCAATTTGGCTTTTGACATCTGCTATAGAGGCAGCTCCTTATGAAGCTGCAACAAGAGGCACTTCCAAACTGAAGCAGAAAATATTGGTCCATCTGTGACACACGAAAAGCCTATGCAGCCCATTTCATGCTTGCTTAGGGCAGCAACAGACATGGAAGCAGAGACTGGATGCAGGATTGAACTTTTCACAGTCCTGGGTGTGTTTGGGTAAAGGCTTTGGCTCAGTTTGTTGTGCCAAAATACAAGCAGGGCATGAATCTGAATTCTCTCAAAGTTCAAATGCAGCCGTATTCAGACTCCTCAGACCCTTGTTTATTTGGCATGTTGTGACATTTACACATACACACAGGGACTCATTTAAACCATCCAACTCAAATCCTCCTACAGCCACAAACACATAAAATTTGAATGCTTTTTTTTTCAGACATTTTGGCTGAAATGAAACTTTTTTACAGTGATAAATAACAGAATAATTGTTTTTACTTCCTACACAGGAACTCAAATGTTTGATTGATTTTGCTCTTTTTGGCAGAGCTGATAAGTCTGAAATAGTTTTCCCTGGCATCTCAGCAATAATGGTTCCTATTAACCCTGAAGACTCCTGATGACCTAAACTCAACTTCAGGATATTTGATTTCTCCATCTCCCTTCTACCCACATGGGAATGTGAGAGGAAACATAACACAACATAGTAGTGATTAGAGCCTAACTTTTCTTTTTGCTGTCCCTAGCGTTTGTGCAACAGCTAAAGGTAACTTCACATCTGTCTTTTCATAGACATGTGCTTGTTTTCTACTTGGCAGTTATTTTTGGTGGAATCTGAGGATTTTTGGTATTTATCTAGGATTTCCTTACCCAACAGGAAAAGCAGAGAGCTACTGTGCAGTGCTCAAAGGAAATAAATTGATTGTACCACCATTACACCTGAAAATCCCAACCATTTCTGGTGCCCACAGCTCAGTGCTTCCTGGAAGGTCTGGGCTGACCGTGCCCACACTGTACAGAAGATTCTTCAGTGTGCAGTAAGCCATGTGAAAACCAAAGGTGTTGGTCTTGAGGGCCTGCACCTAGTAGCTGTATGGCTTGATGTTTCCCAGAAACCTCAGGCCGAGTGTGTGTGTGCAGCACACACTGTCTGCGCACATACTTCTGTCTGGGAAATGCCAGGTTCCACTCACCGTTGGCAAATGCTTATGTTTAATGAGAACTACTGTGCTGACAGATCTTTGGCTGCTTCGGTTACATGTGAATGGTAAAGACATTATTGTTCTCAGTAGTGTTACTAGACCCTCATGCTTGCCTGCCCTGGCTTGTTCCAAGCCACTCGTGTTTTGGTGGCCTGCGTGGCACGCATTTGTCTCATCATTCATCTGAGCTGATTCAACTACCACCAAGCAAACCCAGCCCGTCTGGCCAGTTCTATTGTTCCTGTACCCAAAATGATACACAAATCTTTAACCTTCTGGGTATATTTATATATGGGAGAAAGAAGTAGAAGAGTAGACTTTTATTAATATAACCTCATTTAAATAATTTCTGAAGAGCTCAGAAATCAGGGAGCTCCACATGGAAGAGACAGTGTGGCGAAGCACAACACTGGAGGCTTTTCCCAATGAACACAATTGTGATGATACGAGCTTAGAACTGCAGAAAACGTCAGGGAGCAGACTAATGTGCTGGGATAATGTTTAGAATGTGTTTGGTGTCTGCATTACTGATGGAGGACTCTTGGATCTGTTTGACCATCCTTCTACCAGCAAACTATTCCAGTTTCTGTGGTCTGGAATGGTTAAGAAGCAAAGGATCTTCTTCATGTTGGAGAACATCATCCCTCTTCCCACTGCACTGAAATGTACAGCAGAGTAGGTATTTAGCTAAATTCTTGTTCCACGAATGGCTGTGTTTTCTCAGCTCTCATCCTGTCAGCCAACACAGTCCCTCTCCTACATTAATCTTTCCAGTTTGAACTTTTTTTTTTTAAACTGTGGACACCTTTCACTTGTCTTCTCAAGTGCACTAGAAAAGTTGTATGAAATGAAGCAATAGCAGGTGCATGTTCCCCGATACAAATCAGACTGGTAGATGGGGATTCTTGCAGAGAAGTCAAAGATGCAAGGAAGTCTGGAAAATAAAATTCACTATAGTGGTGACTTTAACTTTGTCTGGACATAGATACGTTGACATCAGCTGCTGAAACTATTGTGCTTTACTGGTTCTGCAGGCAACCTGGAAGTTTCTGCCTTCCACAGACAGTTCAGGTCTTTGGTGGGCTTAGACACCTTCTGGACATAGCAGTTTGTCTTCACTAACCACAGGGACCCCAGGGAGACACTTAACTGTAGGCACTGTCTGCATCTAAGCCAATGTGTCCGTGTATCAATCTGTCACGGGGAGACTGTCACTGGTTTACCCATATGGTGGCTGTGAGGATAAATATGTTATCAGAGATATTTAGGAATAGAGGGCTGGACAAGCGTACATGATAGAGTCGCTGCTGTGTACGAGTAAGAGATTGTCTCTGTGTGTGTGCATAATCTCATTCAAATTATACAGGCGGGATCCAGCATCTGAGAATCATTTTCTCTAAGGATTATAACTGTAAAGTTTAACCAAATAAATATTGAAAGACATTATATAAAACTCCCACACAGGGTCCTGCAACCTGAAACATAAAATATACATACAGCAGATTCTGCTCACCACAAAACTATGCCAGGAATATAAGAGTATCTTTTTATACAGATTGGCTTGCATCCCATTCCAGGGTCAGAGACATGACGCCCCAATAAACATTCACGGATCGCTTGGAAATCACAGGCATCTATGAGCTGTCTTGCCTGCCCACCCTTTTTCAGCTGAACGTTTAGTGCTGAGTCTATGAAGCCCCTCACTCCTTCCTCATGATTCTCTTCTCCTTAATTCTACCAAGTAATTCATATGGTGCAGTTTCACCAGCTAAATCATTTTTAAATAGTTAAGCCCCTTTGGTGGCTTTTAAAACAGCTGGCTGTAGGACTGACTCAAAGTTTAATCTGTATGTCTCCTGAGAGGGTACTTTTCTCCTGCCTCCCACTTTCTTGATGACTACAGGACCCAATAAATACAATACTTTCTAATGTTCTAGTTGCTTGCTTGCCTTCCTTCTCACAGAGGGAGCCACTATGTTGAGAAAACAGCAATAAGAAAACTCTATAAATTCAGTCTTATACATTCAGAGCCTTGTAAAACCAACCAAGGCATGAATTCCCACAGGCACTGTGTTCCTCTGTAGCAGTGTGCAGAGTAAAGGCTCTACCATCTGAACCCTCATGCCATGTGATATGTGCTGGCAGGCTCCTAGTAGCACCCAGAAGTAGCTTTGGCCTTTCTTTGTTTGGAAATTAGTGTGAATTTCTATTCTGCACCAGCTAGTGAGTAGAGAGGGTTTGGTTCATTCCACTGTATGACTTCAGCAGAGTTCACCAACATATGAATGGGGACAGGAGTCCAAATGGCTGTGGAAGTTATGCACCTGCATGAATAGAGACTTGTACTCATGTAAGCTCATGGTTATGAACTATTTCAGTACTTTTTTGTTAGAGGAGTATTAGAAAATGCATTAGAAGTACTACTATATCACTGCCTATATCTGGTGGTTCTACTCGTATGAAACTATCCATCCCTCTTGCAGGCACACCTCTCATTCAAAGGGGGTAGGTCATACAAAGTGTGGGGACAGCTCTTTTCTGTAGTGACCTGCACAAAACTTGGAGGGACTGGTACAGTTTGCTGAAGAAAAGAGATGAGAAAGGCATCTGTAGTCAGTCTGCATAGATGGGCATGACCTGTTTTCATGCACATTTCTGGGAATGAGAATGGTTTCAAAACTTTAAAAGTGCTCTTCAATCTGAGTATAAAACACAAGGGCAGACAGGTCAGTTAGTTGTGTTGGGCATTACTCTAAGAGCTTTTGGGGCAGATAGGCTTTCAGGGACAGAAACTGAATCCTGAATTCAGTGGATATTGTCAAATTTGGTTAAAGATCCCTGATGTGCTTAGATCTTCCTTCTTCTGACTTAACCACATGGAGATCTGGGCCTGTCTGTTGGAGCACTTGGGGACCCAGTCCCGAGAGAACAATGTTATGCAAACCCAGCAGTAGCCCAGCCAGTGCAAAGCAGTTGAATGAGTCACAGGCTTTGTGGCATACAGAGGCTGCAGATGGAGATTCATGTTCACACCGAGAAATGCAGCCTCATTCTGTACTCCCTGCCATCTGGAGACAGAGAAATCAAATACAACTGGCATGTGTTAAAACCCCTCCACCCTTTTGTATGGCTTAATCTTGCAAATTGTGTTTGTTTAGCAAAGGAAGAATGTATTAATTGTTCTGCAAGTGTGACTAATAGTGGTTAGTCCTATTCTGCTGTCAGGAAAAGGGCTGCAGTTGACTGCCTTTAACTCCTGCTTGAAGGTGCTCTGTTTTATGCAAAGTTTTCAGACTTTTGCCAGCTTCAAAGCTAGCATTGCTCATCCAAAGCACTCTGGGAGTTGCAGAAAGACCTGCTGACAAATACTGCAGCAGACCCAAGTTCAAGACCTCTAGAACTCGGAGGAACTCAAGAGATCTGAACACAAAACAGTTCCCTTCTAAATGGAAATATCTGTGTTTCTCATCCAGCCTGTTAAGGCTGATTTCTGACTCCTTTAGCATTGTACTCTTCAATGATTGGAGCCTTCATCATTTCCAGATTGGATGACAGTAATATGGCCTGTATATCCAGCCTGAAGCTGGTAGAGTGCCACATTTTGTTTCTTAAGCATGATAACTGTAGGCATATGACATATTCGTGGCTTAGAGGATTCAGAGCTGAAGGTCTGAGCTGTACAAATTATGTTGGGATGACCCTCATTGGTCAAACCATCCCTATTTCAATGCAGGGAATTTGGAGAAGGTTTTTTTTACACTGCTAGAAATGTACAAATAATAAGTGTGTCTGCTAAGGGATAAGGAAATGTTGGGATGTCAAATCTGTCTACAGTTCCGTTTCACGTTTATTTTTTTAATCCTCCTGCTTCCATCTCTGTCTATGTCTTATAATACATTCACCACAGTCACATGGTGTGTGGCCAAGAGCACATAAATGTGGCTAAGAAATACCACATAGAAATGCAACGTTATCAACAATAATGGTCTCTGGGTATGTCCAACCCCCCCCCACCCCCCAGAATGAAGATGGGACAGTGCATGCATGCAACTCCTTCTCCTCCTTATACAAGATGTAAAATAAAAATCCGATATAAAAGGAATGATTTCACACAGTCTGAGAAGGTAGGATCAGTGTAGTTAAGGAAAGGAAGCTATGGGGACATAGAATAACTTAATAAAGCAATCTGTTAGTGGGAAGATCTCAGAGAAGTGGAAGACTTCTCTCTGCAGCCTTTGAAATTGAGATCATCAAAGCACTGAAGAATATTCAGCAGGGCACAAACATCTGTGATAAGAACAGAGGTGAACGGGAAGAAAGAGTTCTTTTTCCCCAACAGTCTTTGTACAGAGAGGTGGATAAACAGCAATTCCTTCTTTTTCTAGGAATTCCTCTACCAAGAAGTCAGACTGACTAGTGGAATGTGGAAATGTGGAATGTGATCCCACCCTAAAGCCACCCTCAGCTTCATTGTATTTGTGCTACTAGCTTTATTGCTGCTCCCTTTGCTTATAGAATTGAACCAAGAGCATGGAACTGGTAAATCAGAATTGACAGCCTAGGAAGCCAAGTAGTCATATGTCAGCATCAGTCAAGTGCTTTCTCAGGGAAGAATTTGCAAAGTAACAAGTTCCGCATCTTTTTTTGGCATAGTCCGGAAGGAATAAGCAAACAAAAGGAGCACCATGTCTTCTGTCTGCTCTGCAGCAACTTACACAGATTTTCTCAGTATTTCTTTAAGAAAAAGAAAGCTGCCAAGGTGGAAAAACAATAAAAACCTGAAACAAATTTTGGCCTGCTTTATCAGTGCCATGGAATTTAGGATCTCTTTGCAACTATGCTCTCAGGACTGCCTGAGATAGGAGTAACTTTCTGCAATTCTTTCAATGAAATGGCTATGCTCAGAAACTTAAGCAGGGTTGTGGCCCTTCTGGGTATGCCACAGGACTTCCTTTATTTTATCCTCAACTTGCTAGGCCTTGCCATTGTACCACAGGGACTCAAACTAAAAAGACAACAAAACTCCAAATGATGCATCTCAAGGGTGCAGCTTCTTTGCCAGGGGCAACAGAATTACATTGCCAACTTTACTGCTTTTTCCAGTGATCTTATTTAGAAACAGCAAATTAGGGACTGATGTAAGTCAAATCAGATCATTGGATTTCTTCAGATCTGTGTTGCTCCTACCATTCTAAACTGTGTTCCCTACACACTAGGGAATGCACTAACAGAGTTCAGACCTACTTGTATTTCGTCAACCACACAGTTAGCCTTGAGTCTAGTCCAGCCCTGACCAGAATCAACTGCTCTTCGTTTCACCTTCATGACCATCGCTCTGTGAACCCTGCCATTCACTTATTCTGTATTTTCTCTTACTGTAAAGGGATTAAATTAAGGGAGAAGTGATTAGAAACAGAAGGGAACTTGGCTTTAATGATCTGTACTTTGTTCACAAAATAACTCACAAACCATTCACTGATACCTTTTGATTTTCAGACCTTCCTTGCAGGCTCTGAGTCAAATCAGTGATGCAGAAGAGCTCAGAAAGGAGACATTTTTTCCCCCCTCAAAGCAGTGATATTGGAAAAAGATGTGGCCCTCTGCAGCTGTCATGGCCTTTGATATCCAGCTACATGTTGTTTTCATATTGCATAGTGAACTGTGAGACCAGATGATCTCCATAAATAATGCAGTCTTGTGATTTCCTCAATTACCGTTCCAACAGAAACTTCCAAAGGGTCAATGCACCAGGGAGCACTCATGAGCACATGGGGACACCTAAACTTTTAGAGTACTTGTGAACATGGATGAGAGATGTCCCCACATGAGAGGCAATCTAGACATAAGCATCCAATCTTATACAGGGCTTTGACACATGGAAATAAACCTAGAGCAATTTGGATTATGGAAGCATATAGTGCTGGGCATTGAGAGGCTGTTGTACATGCGAGATTTCATTCTCAACATGATAAATTGTGGACATTGACTGTGAAGATTCCTTTATTACCTCCTTCTAGAAAGTCCTTCAAATCTCTTTACAGAAAATTCCCAGGTGCAGCTTTTTTTTCTATTGTGATGTTGCAGTTGTAACAAAAAGTTGTTAGATATTTTTCCACTACATAAGAAAGCTCCTAAGAAGTCCCTTTCCCAAAGAACACTCAATAAGAAGTCTTCCCCCACCAAGACATTGACCACAGGAGTGAGAAGCACACATGACTTACTAACATCTTTAAACTAAATAAAATGAAATATAATAAATTTCCCTTTCCCATCACAAATTAACACCTTTGTGCCTCCTCTACTAGCAGCTGTAAATTAATTTCCAACAGGCAGACTTGTCTGATCTCCAGAAGTTCCTCTTTCCAATGAAAGACTACATCATCTCCAAGCAGAGTCTTTACCAGGTTAACTGAAGGCATTCTTGAAAGACTGAGCCTTCTGGAAGGACCAAACAGGGTACAGTGAATGGTCATGTTTTTAGAGAAACAGCAGGGCAGGATGTCAAGGCAGACAGCACTGGCAGAGCTGAGCAGATGGGAAGGTGAGCTGAAACAGATCAGTTATTCACTCAGGCCCCAGCTGAAAGTTGATTATACAGAAAGTTGTGTGTAAAGTATTTATAGTCCAGCCTCAAAACTCAAAATCTATTCCAAGTAGGATTGTTTATGTAGTCAAATAAATTCCTATTAATTACCTGTATTTTTATACTAAGATGCTTTGATTAGGTTTGGGGGGAATGTGTTTGTTTTTGGTTTTGTTTTTGTTTTTTAAATCTGCTAATTACTCTTAAACAATATCATCCTGTGAAATGTTCTTACTGAAAGATTCAAATGGTCTAAAAGGAATGAGAATTTCCACCTAACTAGGAACAGATTTATGCTTGAATTCAGCCCCCAGTCTTGCCTCCCACAGGCAGTGCCCAACGGAAGAAGTGGTTGGATTTCCTTCTTTCATTTTCTGAACCCTAGATGCCACATGCACATGGGTGCTTGTTAGTAGTTTTGCCTTTAATTTGATGCATAGCTTGAGGGCATATGGTACCATAAAGCCCATCAAATATAGCAACCCAAGTATTGGCTGCAAAAATCACAGAGGGCCTGGAAAGCTCAGTGATGACAATTGTGAGAACCTGTATGACATCTTATTGAAAGGTAGGTAGGTCTTCTCAGAACAAGACACAAATTCATGTACACTTCCTAGCATTTACGTGCACGTGCATGTGCTCAAAATAGACACTACATTCATAATTGTCTTTTGCAGTCTGGTATTACAGCTGCATTTAAAGCAGCCTGGGAACATGATAAAAGAGTGACATGTCAGATCACTCTGTCATACCTTTTCAGCAGGGTTTTCACTTTGATGCTTTTCAGTCATGTTTTGGCTGATATGGGTATATATTCACATACATAGGCATATCTGTGTGTGCATGCAAATATTTCTTTAAAAGGGATATGTTTCTTCTATATTTTGTTTCTAACACTGTGACCTCTGGAGTCCTGGGCCATACCTTCCCATGTTTGGTTCTTGTATACAGATAAACACATTGTAATAATTCCCCTAATTTCTCACATGCCTAGAGACCAATTTATAAAGGCTTAAAATGAGGGGAGAATGTCTTTTTCTTAGTGTGGGTTTTGTTGAACTTTCAGGAGGAACTTTGCTGCCATGTGACCTGAGACACAGAAAATGTTGATACCAATAAAATCTTAGCAGAGCATGCCAAGAAAATCAGCATTTAGTTTACCTAGGATATCCCAGAGGAAACATACAGTTAATACTGAAGTTTAAAATATCTTAGCCTTGGAATCTTAAAACTCCATCAGCACTTGGAAGAGGGGGAAGAAAGAGTAACAAAAAGTCCTGTAGCAACAAGGAGGTTAAATACACACATATGCAAAATGTAGCACGACTCAATGGATCACTTTTAGCAGCTACAGATTTTGTCTGACACAGGTTTTGCTCTTGATCTCCTCATATTTGTAGCATGGCAGAAAAAAAAAAATTAATAAACCCTTCCCCTTTCTGAGAGTACCTTATAATGAAAACAAGAATATTTTGAAAGGAAAGAATAGGAAATGTTGACTGGGGTGTCCTGCTGCTTTCTAAGTAGTCCAGCTCCCAAGATTTATGTCAAAAGCAACAGAAGGTTGGAAATGAAAGAATGCCCTTGAAGTTACGCTCTGTAACTCAGCCAAGTGCGATGGCTTTTTCATTTACCTTGTCGAAAACCCAACATGAAAAAAAAGGTTGGAGATAAAAATCTTACACCATTACTGGAGATTTACAAATGATGTGACAAAATAAACATGTGTTCCACTCATGAGAAAAAGTGTTCCATTCAATGATATAACAGCTCCCCTGCTCAAGATAGGTGGTACTTAGTTTGAAATCTGCAGAGCATTGGCTGGAGTTGCTGAAGTAGCACCCTTTTGGTCTGAAGCAATCCTTCTACATGGACTCTCAATAAGGCTGGGGAACTGGCACAGTCCTGCCAGCCTACAGAGATGATGGAGCTCTTCCTTTGCTGCCCCTGGTGCTCACGGATCTTATAGCATAATTTACCTTTTCTGTGTTTGAATTCGACATCATCCCATTCATTCCACTGTTCCTGCCAGTGTAGGTATTTCTGAATGTGAGAGCAGACATTGGTAGGGTTGATGCTGTGGGATTAAACAGCCAATAAGAGACAGCAATAGAAGTTAAGTAAGTAAAAGGGAACAAGGCAGCTGTGTGAAGAGTGTGTTATTGCCTGAAACAAGTTTCATTTGTGTACAAGTATGAAGATGTCTCCATTGCATATTTCAGATTTTGATGCACAGTACCTTAATAGTATGAAAGGGGTCCCTTTGGCTTCAGCTGATTTTGGACTTGCGGTGTTGTTTCTTAACAACAGCTAGGTCCAAAAGTCATTGCGCTGAGGTGTTAATGATTTCTTCTTATCCAATTGGTTCAGCAAAACCACTAAAACCTGAAAGCAGCTTTCTTCGCTTGGGAACCCAGGCCTACAAGCCTTGATCATGTACACAAGGAAGCCTACATTTCAGATGCGCTACGAGACAGGTTGTGCTAATACCTGAAATAAGAAGCACATGCTCTGAATGGATCAATAGTTAGTTTGAAATCAATTATTAAGTGAAGGCTGTGCCACGTGCATAACATGGGCACTTTCAGGAGGCTGAAGTGTAGACTGTATAATTCAGCCTGCCCATCCTCAAACTCATTATTATTTTTGCTCTTTCTTAACATATCTGTTTCTCAGCCTACCCATGTATGATAACAATACTTAGATAGTAACACCAGAAAGGGCTGCCATGATTGGCAGAGCGCAGGTGAAGGAATGGCACATGGTTCCTACCTTTAACCTCAGTTTGAGCTGTACCATGTATGAGAGATCACTTTAGTCTCCAAGAAGTAACTACTGTACTGACTTACTTATACATATTAATGTAGGACAATATCTAGTGTATCTAATTTGGACACCTAGAACTTAGCGTTTCAGCTATATTGAAACTTTCATCTTCTGTTCATAGTGTAATTCAAACCTTGGGAGTAAACACTCAAGTGTCTTCTGTCAGTATAGGGTGGCAGATCCCTCTGGGTACCTGCAGAGATCCTTCCACCAAGACTAAGTGTCCACCTCCCTCCTTGTGGGTTCTTTTACAGTAGGAGACCAATATGCTATAAAGATGTATCTCCATTCAGGATACAGTTTGTGAAGTCTTCTTTCCACAAAGATTCCCAAACAGGGCTGGTTCTTGTTAAAAAAACAAAGCAGTGGTAACAATCTTGTGGCTAGAACGTTTGTCCCAGAGGATGGATACAGGTTCTAGGGTTACCTTCAGGAAATCTGAACTACCACTGCAGGAAAGGTCTTTAACCAATACACATCATCATATTAAAATGAGTTTGTGGAGCTTAAGACTAGTATTAATAGCTCAGGAGTCTCCAGGACTTTAGGTAGCTGTGGTTGACACATCACAGCAGAGTTCTAGATTGGAGATAGGCATATCTCCATAGACAAAACACTTATGAGTTGTGTTGTTGTAATACCAGAGTCTGAAAAACTTTCAGGCCAATGAAGATGGTAATTAAGGGCTAGACACTAATGGATTTGCAAGTTCTGAAGAGCAGGTGAATTACACAGTGGATTTTACTGTGTACATTTTACATAGCCAAAGCCTTATTTTAGAGGATTTGAGGCTGAATGGTTCTTAGCCTCACATCTTTATTCCCAGCTAACTGTTCAGCTTTTTGTGTTCTTCAGTGTCACAGAATCTATAAATCTAAATATCTGTTACTTTAAAGAGATTCAATCAACATAGCTGTTGTACATGTAATATGGCTTCAGTGTTTCATAAAAATAGAGAAATGAGAACAGGCTAAACACTGCCCTGAAAACACACCCAAACACGTAAAAGGCAGAGGATAGCTATGAATTCCAGTTTACTTCCTTACTTATCCCTCTGTAATGGGCCAAGCCAAAAGCCTTCAATCCAAACAGCCCTGAACTGTGAGGAAGTTCAGATCCAAACTCTTACAAGCCAGGCTATTTCTAATTATTTTTATTGCCTCATTAAATTTATTGTGTTGTGCCATTTCTAGTGACCTCATTAACTCTCTGCAAAGACTTTGTCACGTACAATCCGTAACAGATGTTTGATTTCAGGCATTGCAAAGTCAGTCATGTGGCCCTTTCCCCAGCATGCATAGACCCATAGCTCTCCAATCCTATGCTCTACTCTCTTTCAAGAAGGATTTCATTTTGATGATGCTGTATTACTGGGAAATTTGCTGTGGTCCTGCTTGGGCCAGTTTTTATGCCTTCATCCTCTGGCTATGTACCACATATTTCTTCTCATCTGCCTTGTTTCCTTCTGCATTGATCCAGATGGGTTGTATACCAGAATTGCATTATCTCCTGTGGAGAATATCTTCTGGCTTCTTGAGTCAACCAGGGTTTGCAATGCCCCATTGGGGTTAGGCTGTAAAAACCTTCTATTATGTGTGCAGCTGGGCTCAGAGAGCAGATTTCACTTTGTTCTTTCTTTATCCATGATTTAAATGGCTTGGATAGCATGATTATTAAATGCTGGGGTTCTGGACCACAGCCTTGAAGGATTGTCAAAAGGATTTTGAGTCACTCTGCAGCTGAGAGCAGGATGTGGGACTGACAGGATCAACAAAAAAGGAAGGAAGCTACCATGTGAACCTGAGACTCAGCCAGGTCTCCTACAACTGACTTGCCGGGTAGGCAACATGCAATGCCAGACATCTGGGGATGAACACAAGTCAAGAGTCGTTTTTGGAAGAACATGTGGATTCTGCAGTCATACCCATTCCCAGATCAAGAGATTGCCCCAGCAGGTTGCATCCCATGCATTGACATAAGACCAACCATGTGCAGGCAGGCCAAAGGTCCATGCCTTGGTGCAGTCAGCCTACATTGAATGTCCAGGATAATGGTCCAGGGAGCATATGTAGAGATATTTCCACGGAATACCCCTCAGGCTTTGGCACGATATCAATCAGGTGACTTCCCGTGTTGGAGTTTTTGGCATTTCTTGATCTTTGGCTTTCCTCCCAAAAAAAAACTTTTTGAGCTTTTATAAACCTTTACTTCCCACGATCTCCTGTGGCAAGCATTTCCACAGCTTAACTACATACCTTATGAAGAACTACCTTTTTTTTTTAAACTTTGTCTTCAATTTTCCTGTTTGTTTTATCCTTTCCTGTTCTTGTGTTGGAAGAAAGTAAACAATTCTATTTTCATTTTCTGCAGGCCAGTCATGATTTTACAGACATCTACTCCTCCCCTTTTCAGCCATCTCTTTTCATGTTGATCCTGTATCAGTTTGACATCTTCCGTCTGGTAGGGTAAGAACTGTAACAGGCTAAGCATCGGGAATGTTTTTCTGTAGTTTCAGAGGGGAAGGAGAAACAGGAGGTAGGGAGGAACCTGGTCAGCAGTGATTAGATTACATGTTTTGTTGTGAAGGTGGTACAGCTTTTTCCTGAAAGAATATCTAGTTTTGTAACTTAGATTTGCTAATTTTCAGAAACTGTAAGCATATAAAAAAGGGGAGGACAGAAATTTATGCAAACCTTCAATTTCCACATAAAACTTAAGCCCATTTCTTTTCTTGCCTTTCATAAAAGTTGGTCTGTAACCTGGTGTTAACTTGAATTATTGCAAGGATTAGAAGGTGAGATGGGTCCAGTTCTTAGTTCTTCTCACTTCTTGGTTTTATAGAGGTGCAGGTCTCCTGGATTTATATCTGATTTACACCAGGACAGATGGGAGAAAAGTCAGGCCTATTGTTTTTACACTCTGCTGAGAATCTTCATGCTATAAAAGTGTCTGTGCTGTGCCGTCTTCCATCTGTATTGCATATATTGTATCTGTCATGCTGGTTAGGAAAAACTGATATTTTTGGCAAGCTTTCCTTCTTGTACAACTCTACATATAGCACCACAGCATAAAAAATAGCAATGGATGGGAAAAAAAATCTGACTCATGGGAAATTCACATATTTGTTTTATCCCATGTCAGAGCAGAAAAGGAGAGTACCAATTTTTCCCCCAGTGGAATGAAAGGTGTTATTAGATTTCAATTAGTTCTCATCCAAATGTAAGGAGTATCCTGAGGCACTGGGACACTTCAGTCATAGGAGGCTCAGATTAATTTCTTACAACTGTAGTTGTCTAAAAGTTGTCTTCTAAAATGAGTAAAAGAAAGGCATGAGCCTGTCTAGAGTGCAAGTCATTTCATCATGAACACCACAGCTCAGATACAACAGATCACTACATGTTTGGAGATACTTTGTTCTCTGTACCGACTAGACAAGGGACCCAGACATGTCATTGGACTAACTGCTTGCCCTCCAAATTTTATTTTTTTTTTTTTTTTTTGAGATAGTGTTCAGCTGAGGAGAAGACAAGGTCTAAGCAATGTTATAGCTCCTTCCATGCTCAATGTAGAGACAAAGGCACCTCTAGAGAGACTCATCTCATTGGTTTTATAACTGTGTTAAAATCTGAGGAAGTTGGATGGCTGTAAGGATGATGCATCTAAGAATGTATTTGCACCATTTTAACTCCAATAAAATACTTGAGTCATTCCCACCATCAGTTTATAAAGATGCTATGAATGGATAAGCTACCTAGCACAAGATGTGTTTCCCACCCCCAGAAGAGGCAGGGAACAGCTCTTTATCCCCAAAGATTTTCCCACAAATGAAGAGGTCCAGGGAGAGCAGAATGAGAGAGACCTAGAAAGGTTCTTGATTACATTTACTAACTGCAGCTGGTAGAAGGGTCCTTAAATGTACCATCAATGTTACTAGGTTAAAAAACAGCTTCTGGCTTTGGACATGGTGTAGTCTTTAATTTCACTGGATCAAATTTGGGAGGATTTTCACATGACGGCAAAAGGCTACACCTAAAGACATTTTCCAGCCAAATTTCAAGCCTTTGTTTCAAAAGGAGATTCACTAGGAGGAGTATGGAGAAAGAAGAATGACTTCAGTTCAAATAATGAATGTCTGGCAAGATCAACAGCAACTGGCTAGTGAGTATTGTAATGGGAAACGCCCAGTGATTTTCATAGCAGCACTGATGCCAGACTCCTGATGGTAGCAGTCTAGAGGTTGAACAATGCTTCTTGGTGGCTGTAAAGTTTCACTGAGCCTACAAACCAACCTCTGTGTCTAAAGCATTAGCATGGGGTGAAGGGAGGTGGCAAGAGGGGATGCTGTGAACTTGACGACTCATTTGTAGTATGCCAAAGAGGAGAACAGCAGTAAGGTAGGAACCTGGGAAAATAAACAGTAAGGCAGTCTGGCATTTGCCCCCAAAATCTGTTCCTGCTTTGTGGTGTCAGTAGTAGAAACAGATCAAGACAGACCCCTAGATCACTGTTGATTCTTAAAAGGGGTTAGTGTGCCACACCATGTGCCCCCATCTTATTAGCATGCTAAGGAGGAACATGCAGGAGCTTGTGTCCTTGTAAGATGAGTTTTCAGTAAACACTGATTGTTACTCTGACTGAGATTAAGAGTTTTCACCCTCAGTGACCCATAAACACATGCCCTGGGACCTTTTCTCAGAGAATTTCAACTGACTTTACCGACTGACTTAAGTAAAAATGCAGAGGCCTTATGCCTTCAAAGCCTGTGAATATATTTTCTGCCCAAAGCAGAAAGTTCAGGCACTGCTTATCCTGTTCTGCCCAGGGCTCGCTCTTTTAGATTTGCACTGAATTTCTTTCCTGTTAGACATTGTTCATGAGCCAAAGTTTTCTTTGGAACGGCAAATGGGAAAGGACCACCTGGGTTAGGAATTCCTGTCTTCTGGAATTGCAGGCTGCTGTGCCAGTTTCATAATTTTTTTCTCAGAAAAGAAGAATGTAGTGCTAGCTGGGAATGTGTAGAGCTGGTCTTCCCTTTTGCTACTAGTTGCAGATGGACACAGAGGGTAACCTCCTTCCAAAACAAGTTGTATTCTACTGTAATGGCCACGGTGTCTTCCTATTCCTACCAGGATCAGGAGGTGGCAATAAATAAGTTAACAGTAGATGCACCTAATCATGGCAAGGCTAGGAGGTAAGTCCTACCAAAGGCAACAGGGTCAATCTGGTATCAACCACAGTCCTCTGTAATCCAAGGAAACAAGGTACGTATGAGGGAGGAGCAGGATTAGGTCTATGGCACTGTGTCATCCTGCAGGCCACTCCTGGTGGGCATATGGAGAGGGAGCAAGATGCCCATGTGAGCTGCTATGGTCATGTCTGTGTCTTGTCAGAGCCAAGGAGTGAGGCCACAGCACAGGCATGTCAAACACATTGTCAGAAGGCGCTGAAGTGGCTGGGTTTATTTTAATCTGGAAATGTGGCTCTTGCTGCCTTTTATGATGTGCCAGTCTAAGCTGCCTCTGGCAGCTGTGAGAATATTGGTTTTGGCAGACAGCTGCAAGGAGCAGCAGACTGGAAGGAGTCAGCAGCAAATGTGATAAAAGGGGAAAGTTGCTGACGCCAGGAGGAAAAGCACAAGGTCTCGCTGATTACCAGAAACCCTTCAGGAGCTATGAGGAAGAGGAGGTCTCCTCTGACACTGGGATGGATGGACAGAAAATGACTAGCCCTCTTCCCTTGACTTAAGTTGAATTGCCCCACTACACATGTAAGATGCCCCACTGGCTGGAGGGGAAGGATGCTCCAAAGGAGAAGGGCATAAATGATGGGAGATGTCCGGGAAAGATTTCTGTCTTTACCCGGCATTTGGCTGAATTGATCCTCTTTGATAAAAAGGACTGGGTCCTGGCCACCGATAAAACATAGGTATCTCTGGGAGCTGAAGATGTCTGAACTAGAGGCTAAAACCATGTATGGAACCTACTCAGTGCTCTGTTAACAGGTCCGGTACTTCCCAGCGCTAGAGTTTTATTGCAACCCCCTCCTCCATCTCTATCTTATAATTACAACCCTCCTCCTCTGTGGTTTCAGGGATGGGCTTTTTTTTGCCAACTAGATAACAAGCTCCTTGGGACCATGATTTTTTTAATGTGTTTCATGCTCACAAAGAGGACGGGATCTGCGAAAGGTCCCAAGCCCTTGTGAATGTTAAACAGTGATGATAATAATATGAATGTCAGTGAAATTCCCACAGTTCCTTCTCTAACCAGCTGGCTCTAATGAGAAGGCTCATCAGAGATGATCTCTGAGAGTGGATCCCTGGAAGGAGGAACAGTTTAGAAGCCAGCTTGAGGATCCAACACACTTTTTATCATTGCGGTTTCCAGTTACATCTAGAAATGAAAGGAACTGATATTTCAGTCGACCTGCAGCTCAGATTACCTCAGGACAGGAGGTTTTGATGCAACAGGTACAGTGCACAAGGCTGCCAGATGAAAAGGGATATTCCCAGGGAGTATTGCTATTGATGCGATGAAACGGAACACAACATCCATGTCGTGGTTTAATCACAGCCAGCAACTAAGCACCACGCAGCCGCTCACTCACTCCCTGCCCACCCAGTGGGATGGGGGAGAAAATCAGGAAAAGAAGTAAAACTTCTTTTGGGTTGAGATAAGAACAGTTTAATAGAACAGAAAAGAAGAAACTAATAGTGATAATGATAACACTAATAAAATCACAACAGCAATAATGACAGGATTGGAATGTACAAATGATGCGCAGGGCAATTGCTCACCACCCGCCGACCGACACCCAGCCAGGCCCTGAGCGGCGATTCCCCCCGCCCCCACTCCCCCCAGTTCCTATACTAGATGTGACATCCCATGGTATGGAATACCCTGTTGGCCACTTTGGGTCAGCTGCCCTGGCTGTGTCCTGTGTCAACTTCTTGTGCCCCTCCAGCTTTCTCACTGGCTGGGCATGAGAAGCTGAAAAATCCTTGACTTAAAACTAATCACAACTTAGCAACAACTGAAAACATCAGTGTTATCAACATTCTTCGCATACTGAACTCAAAACATAACACCCTACAAGCTACTAGGAAGACAATTAACTCTATCCCAGCTGAAACCAGGACAATCCATGAGGCAGGACAGGATTCTTCAGAAAAAAAATTTAAGGGGCTGGGTTGGTTTGTTTGTTTTTTTCCCAAGGCCTGAGATGCTCTTTTTCAAGAGGATTTTTTTTAGTACAAACATGGAAGACTTCTGTTTATGAGAGTCATACCCAGAAAAGCAAAATGCTTAGCCAAAGGACTGCTTACCCTGTGACTGCCTGGTTTGTGCTTGAGTGCCCAATGCCTGCATGAACACTGCCGCAAAGGGTAGCAACTGCCCATAAGCTCACCGTAGCGTGCCCTGGGTGTACCAGTTGTCTGGCCTTTTTTGAACTACAGTAATTGGTGGAAAATTTGAACGAGTCAAAATTTTAGCTTTATTAAAAAATAAACAAAGGGCAGAATCTCCTTTGCTGTCAGCATGCCCTGCAGGGGGGTAGAGGGGCAAGAAAATGCAGAGATTGCCACAGTGACCCTTCTGTGCATGATCTCCTACACAACAAGGACAGAGACTTAAATCAAGTTTCTTCTGGATGGACCCCAGTCACTTGGGTTTGACTAAACCAGGTCCACTGGGATACTTTGCCCATAAGTCCATGTGTGCCCTTTTAATACACAGTGGCTCAATTTTGTTTTCTATTGCATTTCCTATTTCTGATCAGGGCCAGCAAGAGAGAGCGCTGGAGGAATAATCATCTGAAACGCTGCTGTTCTAATTTCAGTGCAAGGAAAAGCAGAAAAAAATTAGCTATAGAAGCTTTTTGTCAGGACACTTCTAGCTCAACTTTGCAAACTGAAGACCTTTCGGGGAGAGCCAGATAAGTCTCTGAAGCATGTATACCTTATCTGAAATAAAAGCGCACTCTGAACCTATCTGAGATGTGCCTGTGACTAGCTTTCAGAGGGGAATTTACAAGTCTGGAACAGTTTATAGCCAAGACAGCTTTCCAAGAAATAAATGTAGGAATAAATATTTACCTCCTTTCTCCAAATCTCCATACTAAGACTTGTGCTGAAATAATTATCTTCCCTTTTAAGTTGTATTTATTCAGAGATCTATATGGCATGAAAAAGCAGCCCAGATTTATATAATAGACACCTTGTGTTGTTGTGTACAGAGGAACACCATAAATGTTAGTCACCCCTGGCGTGTTAGGCCTGTCCCTTCATGGTGATTCTGGGGAGTATATTTAGGAATATAACAGATGTGGTAAAGTTTGTTGCTTATGATACTAGATCAGAGTAGTTTGGAGTTTTCTATTGCTGAAATGTTTGCTAATGACCCAGATGGAAATATTTTCATATAGTTAGGCACACTTGCCAGGCATCGTTTTTTTTCTCGACAATTTCAGATTTTCAAACAGTTGATTTTAATAAAATAAAAATCACTATTTTAACCTGACAAGTAAACTATGCCCCCCAATATTTTTCAAAGGCAACCAACTTCCTGAGAAGTTTCCTACATCCCAGTGATGTTTTGCTTATAGACCTCATTCTAACATTTTTTCATTAGAATTCTTCTTTGAAAATAGAAGAAAAATAAGAAAACAAAAAACAACAAAGAGGAGAGGAGAGGAGAGGAGAGGAGAGGAGAGGAGAGGAGAGGAGAGGAGAGGAGAGGAGAGGAGAGAGAGGAGAGGAGAGGAGAGGGGAAAGGAAAAGGGGGAAAGGGAAGGGAAGGGAAGGGAAGGGAAGGGAAGGGAAGGGAAGGGAAGGGAAGGGAAGGGAAGGGAAGGGAAGGGAAGGGAAGGGAAGGAAGGGAAGGGAAGGGAAGGGAAGGGAAGGGAAGGGAAGGGAAGGGAAGGGAAGGGAAGGGAAGGGAAGGGAAGGGAAGGGAAGGGAAGGGAAGGGAAGGGAAGGGAAGGGAAGGGAAGGGAAGGGAAGGGAAGGGAAGGGAAGGGAAGGGAAGGGAAGGGAAGGGAAGAAAGAAAAAAGAAAAGCCTTTCATGCCAATGATCAGCTTGAGCTGACTATTCTTACTTAATCTCTCCATATTTCAATGTAGAGCCCTGATGTCTATGGTTGGGTTGATGTTATGTCAGTAACTTCTGGTGGTCTGGTTCATGGCATGCTGTTGTTATTTACTAGGGCTATAACAGCAATGCCATACCACAAGTTTGAATTGTGCCAGCTGGTACATGTGCACCTGGAGAAAAATCATTCCAGCTACAAAGACAAAACCAAGAAGGTTGCAGAAAGAAGACAATGTGGTGGCGGCTACGTAAAAGAGAATCCAGTGGAAAATGACAAAGATGATGAGAAGGACTGAAAATAGAACTTCTGTGGAAAAGATTGACAGAACTTGGATTGTTTAGTCTAGAAAAAAAGACAATTGTGAGACAGTTGTGATAACAGTCTTCAAATATGTTAAAGACTGCCACAAAGAGGGAGGTAATGAACTCTTCTCGATATCCACTAGGGATAAGGCAAGAAGTAATGTGCTTAAATTGCAGTAGTGGTGGTTTGGGTTAGACAGCAGGAAAAGCTTTTTATGGGGAAGAAAAAAACCCACAGGGATAGATTGCCTGGGAAGGGTTTGGAATCTCTGCCACTGAAGGTCTTTAAAAGCAGGATGAGGGAAGATACGGTTGGTAATGTCTCTCAAGGTCTTTAGCTCTATAGCAGGCTTTATGATTTTCCCAGTTGAGAACTTAAGCACAGAAAATGGAAGCGACTTGCTGACAGCACAATGGGTAACCTAGAGCAAGAGTAGAAATCAAATATCCTGAGTTTATCAGCTTACTGAGCAAAAAGTAACAGTGCCAGGGAATAATACTAAGAATAAATAATTACCCAACTGTGTGATATCAAATAAAAGACAAATGGATATTGATCCAAATGTTTAAATTTTGAAGATTTAGGAAGTTTGCTCATGTGTGCTTTTAATGAAAATTGGCCAAACCCCCAAAATTTCCAGTCTGCAAAGAATTCCAATATTTTGAAATGTCTTTATTGAGAATCAACTTCAAGATAAAATGTTCCATTCCATGCTGAAACTTAATTTTAAGTATGAAAGGATGCACACATTAATGTACTGTAATAACTGATGTGTACTATATGTTCAAACAGCAAATCAGAACATTATCACTAACACATAACATTTTAGCATTTAAAGAACAAAAGGAAAGAAGTCAAAATGATTAGTTGTTATTCCTCTCATGCCAAAAATGTAGTTGTTAGTATCAGAATGCTTTGCTGAGCCAAGCTGGATTCAAATTTGCCTATTTCTAACATGAAAGTATGCAGTGATGTTTTTTGAGCAGCTCTGTTCATGTATTTTCCATTATTCCCATTTTCTTTCTCTGCTAGAACAAAATCAGAAGGGCCAGAAAAAAAACACAGGGAAAAGCTGCTCTAACTGGAAGCTGAGTTACCTGATATAACCCCAAAGGACCTGCTCCCTTCACATTTCCAATCAGCAAAATTACTGAGTTGTCATCTGTTTATTTTTGTATCAACATGTTCAACACAACGAAGTCAGCTCACCCCTCTGAAAAGGCAAAGAACTGTGCTGGTATCCACTAAACATTCACTTTTTAAAATGCATGCAGGAAACATGATAATATGAGCAGAAACATCTGCATGTGGATGGCTTGCTTATGTTTATCTGGGGGGGTTTCTTGTTGTCCAAGTCTGTAGTATCTTGTCCTTCACAGACCATCACAGAAAGCCTAATGCACTATAGGAGTAACATTTTATCTTAATGTCTTTTATCTGTCTGTCCACTTCAACCAGATGAGAGAGTAGGCCATTAAAAGCCTGATTTAAGAGCGATGCTTTGAGTCATGTACCAAGGAATGATAAATGCTGGGGTTAGTAAAAAAGATCCAGAGGTTCCCAATGTGTGTAGGGCCAAGCAGTCTAGTGCAGAGGGTAAGAGCAGGAGAGCCTGGGGACCAAAACTAGAGGTGTCCTGCCTGGATAGTGCCTGGAGAAATCCTTCACTGACTTTGCTCATGCAGTAGCTATTTTGCAAACGAATTGCATTGCTCAACCGGCACCTTCCCTAGCCATTAAATCCACTTCAGAATGGTTTCATTGTAAGTCATGTACCCCATGTGTGGCACAAAATGTACAACATGCACAAGTCTATGTTGCTATTATCACTTCAAGGGTCTGACTGGCATATTGTCAAACATTTTACAATGCAAAAGTTGCAAAATACCTTCTAATTAAACAAACTGTTCCTTCCATAATGCCAAAGAATTAAACAGGTTTTTAATCTAACATTGCATCTGGTTTAAAGGTCTGTTTTAAATATCAGTCTTCTGATCATCCCGTGGCAGCTGACAGCTGATGATGGGGCATTTCACCCATCTATACCACAGTGTCTGAAGAATTAATTTTTTTTCTACTTTTTTCTTGCCTCAGTGTATTCAAGAGAAGTTGTGCACAAAATCTTTTATCACCATGGCTAGGTTTGGGGAATCATCTCTGATACCAAAGATAGATTAAGGTTCCTCATTATTTCTGCAGAGCTTCCCCCAGGGATTAAGTCTGGGAGCAGGATTTGTTGAGTCATCCACTTGAACAAGGGCAGGCACCCATGACCATTTTAAGGACCAGATCAGGAAGTCCGAATATGAGCCTAGCAACTAGGCTAGGCTGGAAAAAAGCTGTCTGTGTCCAAGGTCATCCATTTCAATGTCCAAGGTGATCCATCTGAATTCCTAGGCCCTATCACATCACTGCTTGCAACATCTGGGCCAGACACCATCAGAGGGAAAGAGAAGAGTCACTGAAGCTCTCTGAAGAGCTGAGTGCCTCAAAAGTGATCCTGGATGAAAGCTGATTATGGCTTGTACCTGAACTATGAACAGAGCTGTTCAGCCAGGGCTCAGATGCATAGTGGTCAGTAAAATCTGAAGTCTGTTGACACTGGGACCACTTATGGCAAATTTCACAATAGCCAGTGGAGGAACTGAAACAAGTTGATGGAAACCAAAGGGTCAGGTTCAGCAGCATATTTATGCAGTGAAACTTCTCTTTGCTGTACTAAAGAGCTCCAGCAATGTCTTTGCAGTATATTGTTACTTTCTATTGTTACTTGTCTGTGTTTTCACAAGGATAATCACTCAGGTAGAGGTTTAAATCAATGTGGAAGGCAAGCCAGCACACCAAACCATAAAGGAAACAAGGGTTGGTATAACAGCTGGGCATGTAACTGGAAGAGACAATGCCTCTACAACCAGCCAGGCCCAGCTCTATTTATGCAGGTGTAAAAGGGCTCTTGCCATTGGAAATAGCATGCACTCATTGTATTACACGTTCTTTCCTCTGTCGGCATCCTGTTTAAACAGGCTGAGTGCAAAGGGGTGTCTGCTATTCATTTGCGGATGCCTTGTGATGATATGAAACATAATTGTATAATTTATGCCGAATAAACCAAGAAATGGCTGCTGTTCAAGGGAACTAGCAAGGCCCCAAAGTACTTGAAATATTGGAGCAGGCAGAAAAGATAACAAAGCCTGATCTTTTTGCTGCTCCTTTCGTTAGGGTTGCTCTTGTACTGGGGGAGAGGAAATGGTTAGCAAAAGAATGTGATTCAGATGTGCTTGAATATTGCTGGAAGTGAGAGAAGCACAATGGCCCTGCAAAAATATTGAGTAACTCCACCAAAGTCAATGTACTTGCCCTGGGAATGAATATTGGCCCCTGGACTCTTCTTTCTGTGCAGTGCAGCTCTTCAGATGTTTGTCAAATTGAATGTGCAATTGTTTGTTTGTTTAGAGCCAACAAAGCCAGGCTGCACATTATGGGCCTGCTGTGTTTGGCTTGTTCATGACTTCTCTGCCTGAAATAATTTTGTTTTTATTTAGCTGGAGGAGGGGGGAGGATTTTGGGGACTTTGTTTTATCTTGTAACGCATGATTCAAGCCTTGAATGTTAAATTTGGGGCTTGGCTCTGAGGCAGGTCAAAAGAGAATGACTTGGAATGAACTGCTGATGTGGAGCCTTGCTTTCTACGTAATGGCAGGATGTTTTCATGCTATGAAGCTATGAACAAGTCCTCTAGAATGACTACAGTTTTACCTTCCAAAGAGATTTTCTGGCTTAAAGTTAAGGCCTCCTGATTTTCACTTCCTGAGCAGAAATGCTATCACTACATCGAGGTAATAAACTCACAGGCTTCTGATGTCAGTATTCTGATTCAGTTTACAAGAAATTTTCAGCTGTGAGAAAATAGTCAGAAATGAACATGTGGAAAGCAATGTGTTTCAAACCGCACTTGATATGCCACAGTTCTCTCACTCTGGCTCAGTTCTTGTGAGACAAAACTTACTTTTTCTTATTGTTCAGCAGCTTCCTTTAGAAAACCTGGCTCATTCAGTGGTTTCCCATTAATCGATTTCAACATAGTCAGTGTTCAGTTTGTGTAACAACACAATGTTTGTTCAAGATGCAACTCTGAATTGAGCAGAACATAAGGTGTTTAAGAGAGGTGCACCCAGCATCTGCATTAGTGAAGGGCAAAGACAGATGTGTGAAAGTGCACCCAAAACCACTGTTTGCTAAGCTGGTTCACTAAGGTTCCAGTCTGGTCCCATTCTTCTGCTTGAAGTTGGGTTTGTTCAATATCTTCTGTGTGCGAAAGAGATTCTGAAGATATTCACTGGGTCAAAGTGAAACTTTAGTTTGCTGTCCTGAAATTCATGGGTTTTTTTCAGACAAAGATAAATGGCTGCTTTTTAAAGAGCTTCTTTGGTACTTTCTAGGAAATCTAAACCTCAGGCCCTTGTCCCAGTCAGTCTCCCTTTTCCTGAATGTGCAGCTCTGTAGCTGTGCACTGTAGGATTTTTCTGATTTACAAAGAAAAAAGTAACTTTTTTTTAGTATTTACATCCTGTAAGAGTTTAGATTTGGGGTTTTTTTTGTTTTGTTTTGTTTTGTTTTCTTTTTTTCTTTTTTTCTTTTTTTTTCTTTTCTCTCTTTGACCCTAGTGGAGGCTGAAATCCAAATGTCAAAATAATGGCATTTACCACAGGGACAGAGATGGCCTTTTCCAATCAGCTGTATTAATGAACCTCAGCAAAATGTGGTGTTACTTGGCAAAATAAAACCCCATGTCCTTGATCTGAGAAATATATACATATTGAGGCATAATCAAAAGCTGACATTTTCAGAACACCATAAAAAAGGCATTTGGACTGTTTAGCAATCATGAGAAATACTGACACTAAAAATGCCCCAAGTTTTTATTATGGAAATATGGTCACCCTAAATAATAATGTTCTTTTGGCCATTGTCTCAAAGGGACCTCAAAACAGTCATTGCTAAACCTCTCAACATCCCAAGGACGTGGAAAATTGTCTTGCTAGGGTGAAATCTGTTGCATTAGTGGCATTCCCAGACGTGCCCACAGTCACACAGTGTATTGAGGAAGGAGTCAGAGACCAGCATGAACACTATGGGTCTTTCTGTCCTGACTGGTGATATTGCGATCTAAACATTGTTTCTCTTCTTAAATTGGACAGTTCAGCTAAACTTAGGCTGAGTGACTGACCTTTGCAGGTTTGATCAGAACAGAGAACAAGACAGATCAGAATGACGTATTTCTTCAATTGCCATAGTGTAATTTAGGTCGGAAAGGAACTCTGGAGCTTCTGGCCCAAAACCCCTTTCAAAGGTTGCTCAGGGTGCTGTTGAAACAGGTGTTGAACAGCTCCAAGAATGGAGATTTCGAAGGCTCTTTGGCCCTTTTTCATTCTTTGTCTACTCTCATCATTACTTTTTCCTAATTCTTATCATACTAGAACTTCCCTTCTTGCAGCTTGTGCCAATTGCCTCTTGTCCTGTTGTTGTGCACCTCTGAAAAGACTCTGTCTCTTTCTTCCCTCTAGATCAACCATTAGGTAGTTGAAGACAGGAGAAAGATCCCCCAATAGCTTACTCTTCCTAAGATTGCACCAATCAAAATTCTTTTTTTTTTTTTTTTTTTTTTCTGGGAAAATATCACTAAACCCTTGCCCTGGTTTTATTTCTTTTCCCAGAAACCTAATGTCAGGTCTGCTGGGGAATGAATTCCAGCCTACGTGGACTGTTGGCCTTACCCACTATTGCATTCACGTATCCTTAGGAAGGACACGCATACTCTGACTCAAATCCTTGAATTTTTTTCTGCGAGCCACAAGGTTCCGATTGCAAGCAAGCAAGTACATTTACCTTCTAGTGGTTGTTTTAGATGTTCAAAATTTCCTAGTGTGTGAAAGCCAGTGCAATGCAGATGCTTTTAGGATCAGGTTCCTTGCAGATTAAATTGCTCTGACATCTGCAAAGTGATTCGCCTCTCAGTGTCTGTTTCAATTCCAATAAAATTTACAGTAGCCATATCTGACCACAAAGTGCTCCTATCAACTGTTGTGCAGTCCTCAAGCAAAACCCACATTTCCATATTTTTATTTTCACACAAAAGTATTCAGCACATGACAGAAGGTTATGGAACGGTATTATAAGATGTCAGAAAACAAATGCAACAGAAAGAGAGAGAAAACTCATGGCATGCTTTTTCTGTTACCAACGTCTTTCACTCTGCTGGTGAGATAAGCATTGTAAAGAGGTCTTCATTATAGCAGGTCTGTAGATATTCTGCCCTTTTCCATTTGTCTTTGTTACTCTCCAGCAGACTTAAGCACACAGGATTGGACTTGTGGAGCAGCTACGGGACAAGAAATCTGCCTGGGTGTCAGAACAGAAATTACTGACAACAGAGAGTTGGTATAAAGTGGGTGACTGGGCCCTTCACCCCTGAGAAACCTGGTCAAATGGACTGAAGCAAGGCACTGGAAAAGGGGGTGCATCTCAGGAGGGACCTTGATTATTGCTAGAGAAAGATGTCCAGGAATGTCGACTGAAGCTGGACAGCTGATCTCCAGCTCCTGATCCCCACTTACAGTACCAGCTTGCTCAGCTTATGTCTGCATTACCGTTCACATGACTTCTTGTGAGTGGAAGGGAAGAAGTTCTTGCTGTGGAGCTGGGCTTGTGAGTGAGCAGGACACCTGCATGCCATTCAGTTCAGGTTAGTATTAACCATGGAACTACACTAGCCATGACAATGCAGGAGGCGGGTGAAATTCTATGTACTTTGACACATGAAGCAGCAGACCACTTCCCATTTTTGACTCTGAAAATCTCTCAACTGAGGTGAACCCCGTCGGTCTTCTTCCTGCTACCTATCAACAGAGCGATGCTGTGGGACATGAAAGCCACCTTCCATCCTTGCTAAAAGTAGTCAATCTTAAATTGTCTGTGCTTCATGATAACTGAGACAAGGGAAAACCACCTCCCAAGCATTCAACTGCATATGGGCTGGGTCACTGATGGATGGGAGGCGTTTCCAAGGAAGGTCATGGTTAGTACAAGAGCAGGAGGTTGATCTGAGAGCAAAGTGGCAGAACAGCCCCAGGAGCTCTCAGAGCAGATGACAGAAGTGCCAGAGACAGCCGGGGAGAGTTAGTAGCATCATCCTGGGGAAGAAAAAGCAGAGGCTTTGCAGGCAGAAAGGGGCTCAGAGCCATGTGCAAAGAACCATCTCCCACTGCTTGTTTTCATCTGCTTGTTTTCATCTGTGCTTGGGAAAAGACAGCAATATGGTCATTCTTCATAAATAAATATACCTAGCACCCACTTCTTCGCCGGTGAAAATAACCCTGCAGACATTTTGCTACCTAGTCAGGTTTGAAAGGAACAGAAATATCACTGCTGAATTAAGCTCAGAAAGAAGTGGAGGGAAACCCAAATTATCCAAGTCTGGTCCAACTCTGTCTAGCACTTTTTTCTAAAGAAAAAAGATTTAATGCAAGTTTCTCTATTCTGCACCACCAAGAAAGTCAGGTGAGCATTTTGCTTCTTTAAATAATGCAAACCATAAAGCAGGCAAACACTTTTTCGCAAATACCTGCATCAGGCAATTAGCTGGTCCTTTCATTAAGCCATGACAAGGATGATGGTATGCTGTTGCCTCCCGCACTTTGACTTAGGATGAGAAAGCCCAGCGGCACCTTGTAAATCCCAACACTGCTGACAGCCAAAATCAGCACCAGCTCATTCCCCTGGGAAAAAGATTTGTGAGAAAGGTGCTGAGCTCTCCTTACCCATATGCTTTCTGTTCTCACTACATCTATTCCATCACCTGCTTTCTGTTCGTCTCTGTCACAAAATTCATGTGTGAGAGCCCAGAGCTGAGAAGGATTTTCTTTTTCCCTTCCCCGCTTCCCCCTCCCCCAAGAGAAGACACTTTTAAGTGTTTGAGCATTTCCTTAAAAAGGGCTTTTCTCCAAGTCCTGGCCTTCCCTTGCTGTCTATCCCTTTTGTTCTGTATGAATTATATAATGTCAAGTGTCCTCAGCAGCCATCCCTGCTCCAGTCCACCATTGCAATGTGCAAAGAGATGCACAGCAGAGAGAGAAAAGTGCAGAAAGAGAGAGAAAAGGTATTACCTGACATTAAAAGTTGCTGACCCTCTACAATTATTAATGCTGAGAGCAGATTTTTTTTTTTTTCATGTGGGAGGGCTGGGCAATTTTCACAAAATTACTGGGCTGTTTGGTGATCAGGCAGAAATTCAACTGCAATAACATGTTGCCCAGTTTCCTGCCCAATTACCGAGAGGTTTGGAGGTGAAGCCACAAAGTTTGACACCTTTGATCAAACCTTTCCTGCTATTTGCAGGAGTTTTCACCCTGAGCGTGATATGCCTCGTTATGGAGGTAACAACAATAACTTTCCTCCTCCAGTTTCAGGGCTGATGCCACAGAAAGCACCTGCTTATTGTTACTGGTGTTATGGAGAAATGCTGCACAGCAACACCCTCTCCCCAGGCTTAGTGGGATCAGTCATCAATGGAAATTATTTGGGACATTTGCCCTTTTTCTATTTTACCTGGTGCTATCATTTCTTATTTCTAGTTGGTAATTGCAAAGAAAATCCGGGTCTTTTTTTACAGAGGGGGGAAAAGAAGGACAGGGAAAGGCAGGGGCTTGCCCAGCACTACCCAGTAAACCAGTGACATATAGCCAGATCTCTTGAGACCTGGTTCAGTGGCACAGCTCAGAGGAAATGCTACCTGACAATAAATGTTTCATAAGCATGCATACATATATACGTGGATAACAAGGTAAAAGCTGCACATGATATTTCATAACAGTGCTGCAAATTGCTTCATGTATTTGCCAAAATATTTTCCAGAAGCAGCTCTGACTTTTGCTGTCCAATGGGCAACATGATCAAGCAACTCATACCCTTGTAACCATCTCCCTCTTGCTCTCCTTCTTCCTGCCACCTAAGTGGTCTTATCTCATCATTGAATGCTAAAAGTCAAATCCCAAATCTGAAGAGTTTTCATAGTGTTTCATGACAAGAGGTTTGTGGAGACTAGCATGCCTGAAACTAGTTCAACTCTACAAAATAAGGCTGAAATGCTGTGGAATATACTACAAAAATACAACCTTTTTACAGGTACTTCTGTTTGTTTAATCAGTGTAGCCTGGCCAGAATCTTCTATTCAAGGTGAAGGGGAAGGGAAAGGGGAAAGGGAAAGGGAAAGGGAAAGGGGAAATGGAAATGGAAAGGGAAAGGGAAAGGGAAGGGGAAGGGGAAGGGAAAGAGGAAAGGAAGGGAAGAAGGGAAGGGAAGGGAAGGGAAGGGAAGGGAAGGGAAGGGAAGGGAAGGGAAGGGAAGGGAAGGGAAGGGAAGGGAAGGGAAGGGAAGGGAAGGGAAGGGAAGGGAAGGGAAGGGAAGGGAAGGGAAGGGAAGGGAAGGGAAGGGAAGGGAAGGGAAGGGAAGGGAAGGGAAGGGAAGGGAAGAACGCTTGGCTGGTTGAAGTGGAGAAGTGCCGTGCTCCTGTTTAATCCATTAAACACTCAGACGTCTTGCAGGACTCGTGTTTCAGTTTTTTAGGTAAAGTTTACTGTTGCACTGAGACATCAGTGACAGAAGGCATCAGAGAGGGTGGGCTGCAAGGAAAGACAAAGTAGTTCAAAGTGCTCTGAGATGCTGAGGTGCCATGGAGAGGGGAGAGTAAGAGTTGACACACCAGACTCAGGCAACAGAAAGGCTGTAAATTGTTTTGAGTGCATTGGAGCAGAAATGATGTGCCAGTTGTTTTCAGTTTCCCAGATGTGAGAGGCTTCATGAATTAATTCAGCGAATGAGTGTGCTCTTGTGCTCTTGACCAAGTCATGCCCCTTCTCTGTTCCTGCCTTTGTTCAGCTACATCCTGAGCTTGTTGGGCTGGGGCTGCTTTTCAGTGTGTGCACATCCTCCACTTCACACACCAGGATCTTCCACAGAGTCCTGGTGAGAGAAAAAACAGCTTGTGTTAACAGGAAAATGGTCTGGGGAACAGCTGGGGTACAGCCCCAGGGGTAGCTGTGATGTCTAGTGAGGGATGCAACAACACACACCAACTCTTCCACTGCCTTCATTTCCTTGAAAAGGAGAGGAAAAAAAAGCGCCCCAAAATCTATGAGGCACAAACGTGTTATTTTTCCTTTTTGGAAAACAAACAGTCTTTTCAATTAGACTGATTTGTCCCTGAGACAATCAATCTGAGGTTTATAAAAGCAAACACTAGAGTAATTAGTTCTATCCAGGAAGAATATTAACTCTGTTTATCTTTGTGTAATTAATCACTGACCCTGCCAGCTCTACAAAATCTCCTTTGCACAGATGGGGCAGTGAAGGAGGTGAGCAGAGGGCAGGAGCGAGGAGACTAACATGTGATACACAACATGAGTGTGTCAGGATGCTGTAACATACATCTTCCCCCCACGCACCTAAACAAGTGGCCACGTAAATTCTGTGAAAGCGTATTCCAGCCACAGAGCCATGGGGCTGTGAAGGGCTGCTACTTGAAGAAACGATAAATAACATTTTTTAATATAATTATTTATATTAACCTTTTAGCTGTGGGGACATTCAGCTCTTCACTGTGGTTCATTTCCCTAATTGATAAAGCAGTTGCAGTGTTTTCCATGCAGCACTGCTATAACCAGGGCCCCAGCAGCCAGCAGGTGAACTGGCACTCAAATGCCTTCAGCCAGAGGAATCGCAGCATCTGGTCTGGCTGGATTGAACATTGCAAAGTGCCACCCCAGAGCTGGCTGTGTGTCAGTGGCTGGTGTTACAAGCTAGCTGTGGTTTACTCTGATCTCGAGTCTACAGGAATGAAGCAATGTTGAGTCTCTTCCTCTATCCCTGACCTCCAGTTTAACTTTGAAGAAATGTTTGGATTTATTCAACTGTTTTTCAACAGCATGAAACAAGATGAAGGTCTGTTTCCTTCTTCTCTTACACCTGGTATGATTGCACAGACCATCTCTCCTACGCTGCTGCAGTAAGATTTTTTTTTATTGATTCCACAGTAGCAGCTGAAAACACTAGAATGAGATAAAAGGTGACAAATATGAAATACGGTGTAAACATGTAACTAAGAGAAGTCAGGCAGAATGCAGCAGGTGTATGCAGCAGGCAGTTGGGAAGATTAGCAATAAGATGAACAGAACTGATGGGCATCTTGTCTTGTCAGGTTAAAGAAGACCAGTCTCAATTCCTGCCCACAGTGCCTTAGCACTTCTGTGTGTTCTGGATATAAAATCAGAAGAGGAGATGCAGGTCTCCGGACTCTTGACAGAGCCCAGGGTGATAGGGGACTTGCTTTGTCTGCCAAGATCTTGGTGATACTGCTCATGGCCGCTGGCTGACCCCATGCGTGTAAAATAGAGGTGCAAGGCTGGCTGGTGGGAGTGGGTGGGTCTTACTCCTCTACACCTCCAAAATGGTCTTACACAGGTTGGCTTGTACTGGCTTCGTTCACTATCCTTCGGATATCCTTTGGATTTACCAAAGGGCAGAAAGAGCTCATCCAAGAGGGCTAATTTCAAAAGAAATTTAGTCTGCTGGGCAAAACACAGTGTTAGCCACTGTTCCCATGAACGTGAAACATGTTTCAGCCTGTTTTCATGTCTATGAGGTCCTAGAGTTTGTCTTATCGGCCCTAGCAGAGGGGACTGCGTGTGTGTTCATGTGTGTCTCTCTGCATGCCCATGTGTGTGGAAGCAGGGGACATTTTTGGACTGATCCCAGTGCTTCTTCTGGTAAGATTTTGCTGTGACATGCGAAACACACTGTTTTGCATGCAGATCGTTGCTGCTGCTGGCAGCTTGCGAACAGCCCCAGGCCAAGCTTTTCCATTAAGGAAGAAAAAAGGTTCCCCCCCTTTTCTCACCCCCTTTACTGAGCTACCCTGCTATCTCAGCCACTCTTGGTTGCATCCAAAGAAGTTGAACTCCAGGTCAGAGGAAATCTGATCATCCTCTCCCACCTCCTACCCTGAGTTGCTGTTCATTAAGGTGAGGTATAGCTTTACCTTCACGGGACACTCCTTTTGCTCTTTATCAGCCCTGCTGAACACTAAGCAGGTCACATATGGCCTCTGTCAGCTACACTGCAAATCTTTTGTACCCTTTAATGAAAACATTGCCGGTGTTTTCCTTCTGTCGCTCTTGGAACCCAGCCGCATCTCGGTGATAAATGGTGCCTATTGATGAAGGAATGCTTCAGCCAGACCCATGATCTGCAAGGACACTGTGCCGATCTGAAACTCCAGCCAGGCGTTGTCTCCACCAGGGCAACAGGGGCTTCAGCCCCTCCCTGCAGGTGGGGCAATAAAACCCCCTCTGCCACTTCTTTTTCCACCAGGCATCGGGAAGGCTGAATTTCTATATTATCTTACATTGTTGTGATTGATAGCTACTAAATTATGAGATTGTCTATCATCAACTTCAAAACACAAGCTGAACATTATTTTTTTTCCAAAAATCTTCTAGAGGGCTTGTTTCAGTTTGAGAATGGGCTGTACTTCAAAGACTCAGTGAAAGAGTGAGAGTTTATGGAAATGCAGTGAAAGGCACTGCATCCATGTTATATACAATCAAAGACCGACAGGTGAAAGCAAGGGATGAGAAAGACTTAAGAACCAAGGGGCCAGTTTCTGTGCCTTCTTTCACATGAACCAACTGTTGTTCTGAGGAGACAAACCTGAGCTCCTCCTGCTGCTCCTTCTGAGCTCCTCCCTGGGTCAGACAGGTGGGGTATGAGTGCTATTCCTTGGTTTGGTAGTTTCTGTACAGTGTAGATACTGACCTGATCTGAGCTCACAGCTCTTCAGTGCTTTCCCATGGTCCATCCCTTGGGCCCATGAGGAGACATTGGTTCTCCCACAGTTCACCAGGACCTTGCTAGTGCCAGAGCGAGCATTTACTCCTGTGTCCTTCTTGTAGTGATATTCATGGTTGTGGAAGACTCAGACCTCTTGTTTGATCCAGCTTACAACCACCCTAACAAGGAGACATTTGCAATATATTTTTTTTCTTTTTTAGCCAGATCACCAAACAGATTTGACTCCCCATGCAGCTATGTGATCGCTGATAGCAAAACAAAAGGGGAAGCAGGTCTGTATGGCCAGGAGCTGGAGAAAGGCGAGTGCTCGTGGCTTTCTTCGATGATCTTAGATCACTTTAAAGCAGCCATTAATCCTCTCCCTTTAAAGAGCCATGATTTCAGTGTTGGATAATCTCAGGTCAAGCCTAAGTGGCTGTCAAGATGGGTGGTCATCACAATAAAATATAGGATATCAGGATGCAACTCAATTTAGCAAGTAATCTGCCAAAGTCAATGACCCTGTAATTAATGTCTTAAGAGAAGGAAAAGAAAATCTTTTCTTACAGGAAGGGAAAGACATTTTAATGTCTTCAGGGGGTTACACAACTGCGAAGTGTTGTCTAACAATGATAGCTGGGGAAAGGAATCTCTCTCAATTTCTGATTTCAATACTTCACTCACAGATGCACGAGATTTGAGAAGTCAGTAAGTGTTTCCTCCAAGTCAGCCTAACTATCATGTGTTCAAGCATATTTTTTCTATTCATTCTGAATGGGCTTCTCTGACCCTTACTGAGAATTTATCACAAGAGATCGGATAGAGATACATCATCAGCCCTTGGGTGGTTTTTTTTCTGTTTCCTTCTTTTGTTTCAAAAATACGATGACTTTTCCACAGCCACTGTGGCTGTAAATCGAAATTCCACTCGGACACTGCCTTAGACACCCAGCACTTCAGCGCTTGTGTCTGCAGCCTTCGATGTAAAGGGTTTCTAGGAGACTCAGGAAAAATGGTGAAATAATGCACCTGTGTTTCTCTTCAAAGCAAGGCAGCTGGATAGGGGTCATATTAACCTGATAGTCACATTTCTACCTTTGGTTTAAAACAGCTCTTGCGCTGCTAGAGGCACACTCAGCAGACTTTCTGCCTGGGCCATCCTCCATGTAATTTGAAAGCATTCACTGGTAGGGAAAAGCAGTTTCCTTAGCTTGAATGTGTCCTGCACAACTGGCTCCAGGCTCTTCCACGAAAGAGGCAGAGCTGCGTTGCAGTAGTCTGTGGATGACTACCAGGCCCAAGGGAAGGAGAGGAGGTGACAGGAGCAGGATGAGAGGGTGAGCAGGACACAGAAGCAGAGTGAAGTCCCTGGGGCTGTGAGTTGCTGCTCCTGCTGCCAAAAGGGGATTGAGAGGATGGAAAGAGGAAACAAGGATGAGCAAGGTGCTTGTCTTCTCCATGAACCTCCACTCCAGGGCAGCAGACCATTTCCATAGGAGCATCTGGTTATTCCCTCCTCAGCTGCAATTAGAGTTTCCTTGTACCTGATGCCACTGATGGGGCAGAGCACACACAAGGAGTTCGTACAACATACTCATTTCTCCCTTATGTCCCTTAGGTGGAAAACACCAGTTTTGGAGACACCTTCTTTTTTTTTAAGGTTCTTCACAAGACTGGGGAGGAACTTCCATGGTTCTTTGACCTCTCCTGCACACAACTGACACAGGGCTAGGTATGATTTGTTCACCAGTCCTTGAAACTTAGGTGCAGAAGTACAGTAGAGGTCTCCTTCAGGTGTCCCAGTTAGCTGATTACCAGCCTTATCACCTGCCCAGCATGTAAGCTCCGTAAATTATGGCAAGACTTACCAGCACTTTGGCAGTCCTGGCAATACACAACTGCAATAGTAGAAAATGTCCAGGAGCAGAGCTGGATATTTATTCAGTGCTGGCCTTTGAGTCCACAATGACACTGTGCAAAATGACGAGCTATTTCTCTTTGCTAGTGAAATTTGGAAGGTGAATAAAAAGGGGATTTATCAAGTGGTTTAAGGAGATTGGGAGTCCACATGAGGGGGAGGGAGCACACGCTTATGTGAGGAGCCATGGCTGTTCCCACAGAACAAAGAGATGAGAAAACCACTTCTTCCCCCAACCTGCTGTCCCATCACCCGTCTGCCTGTGCTTGAACTGCTGTGTGATTGAAATGAATCTGACCTTCAGAAAGAAGAAGCAAAATGTTACTTTTTTTTCCACACACAGCCTTTGGATAAATGCCTTGGTGGTCTGATACACCGGCACAAAGGAGCCATTAATGGCACGGGGAGTCCCAAGGAAGCGGTGATGCCACCTAGGAAGGCACTGTGGTCGTAACTCTCCCAGAGGCTTTTTGCTTTCTTTCCCACCTGCCCCAGATCAAAGGCCTCAAGGAAAATGGATTTTAGGAGGTGGCAGGGTTAGCTGTTGTGAGCGTATGCTTGTGTGTTTTACTGCCATATCCCAGCGGTTGTGCAGCTTCAGTGAAAACTGGAGCTCTATTATTAATTCTCTTGTATCAGTAGAAGGAAGCAGGGCAGTGGGGTCAAGTGAACTGAAAGAGGCCTTGCAAAGCAAGCAAAAGAAAGCATTGAGGGGAAAGTAGCACTATCAACTCTTGTGATGTGATAGCAACTTTCACCATCCTTGACCTCTTTCTGAAAAACTGTGCTTATCAGAGATAAATGACTGTGCTGGGAAAGCTGAGAAATTGGATTGGACAGCAATTCAAAAGGGTTTTTTAAAGCAGCGGGGGAAAAAGAGTAACTACATGTTTTATATGAAAAGTGCAGGTAGATTATAATGGCAGTTATATTTTTGAAACAAGAAATTAGACCTATGGTCATTAAAGATACTAAAATGAAATTATACAAAGTGATCACAGACTGAAATCGAACAGTCTAAGGATTCACAAAATAATCAGAGGTGATTGTGTATGTACGCTATCATAAGATATTATATATTATTTATATTAACTATTGTCTGTAGAATTATTTAGGTTTTGTCTTAGATATAACAAAGTGTGTTATCTAAGCTGAAGCGTACTCTTTTGTAGAACACATTGTTTAAGGCCATGTCCCTGACCATGAGACAGACAGATGAGTTCTGACAGGGACTGAAGCACACAGGTGGTGGCCAGTAATGCTCTGCTGCCTGTGGTGTGAAGCACATGGACCAATAGAGCTTCTGAGACACACCACCTTGTTTTCACCTTTAAATGCTAAAGAAAGGAGATGATGACTCAAAGTCATGATTGCAGTGGAGAAGAAGAAAGAAGTGCATCGTGACTTCAAACATGCCCAGAGCAGCCTTGCCTGGGGCCACCACCCCTTGCAGTGTAAGGAACATACATGCCTGTGGAAAGCAGCAAGGTGCTGTTTATTTTCTTTTCTGTTTTCCTACAAAAAAAGCCAAATACAGAGCTAGCACAGTTTGGATGCTGGTTTATATCCAATGAGATTCCCATCCCCTGGTCTTACTTGTGCAGTCATTTGAGCAAACGCTGAAATCTTCATTACAGAAGGTCACCTGTGCAAGTATTTTCCAACTGTGAAATGCTTCGTTCCCTACACAGGCTCTTAGGATTACTGTTAGACTCGCTGCTTTCTCTGGGGGAGGAAGGCAGAGAGGAAGCTATCTGTTTATCCAGGTTTCTGTGAAATTGCTATTAACCTGTGACACGATGCAAGGCTTGCTGGCTCTACCTGCTGGCTAGAGGGGAAACCACACTCCCCTCGCTAGGATGTCCTTAAAGCATTAACAAACCATTTCATGAGACAGTGGATTAGAGATAATGGAAGAAATCAAAAAGCAGCTGCTACCTGATCATTTTCGAGCTGTCAGGTATGCCAGCAGAGCAAGACTGATGGTCCAGAGCAGAGGGAATTGATAACATTTCTCTGCTTCCTGTCAGGCTCTCAATAACTGAGCAATGAGAAACATCAGTCCCATTGCAACAGTTTCATCTGTGTGAAGATTAAAGCTCAGACCATCATACGTCCCGCTGCAGTTTGGAGAATTGGGGATTGACTCCATTTCACCTCAATCTCATTCTGGTCTAGGGCACTGCAAAGCCAGGGGCTGCAAGGAAGGTTTTCATTACTGAATTTTAGCTCGATAGTCTGAGCTCTGATGGAAAAAATGAACAGCTACAAAAGCAAAAAGGGGCTTGTCTGTGGTTTAGCTGATCCTTTTTTATTTGGCGTATCGGCAGGAATGAAGTGAATGGCCTCTTCTCTCAGCTTTTTCTCCAAATAACGATTGCCTCCAAACAGTGACTCTTACGCAACCGGTATTACAATCTTGACATTGTAATCCTTTCCTGAACACATTTTCAAAGTCGACAGTAAAGAATAGGGTGTTTTTCCCTTCCTAACTGCCATCCCAGCCTGGCTCTTCATGTCAGCTTGAGCTCTCGTGCTCATATCTTGTCACAGACAATCCAAGGTATGACTCTCCAGGAGCCTTAGGGAGCTTGCATGCCAAACCCAGAGATGAAAATCAGTGGGTTTCCTGTGGAAAAAATGCTCAGAAATCTTATCAGCCCAATAATGTTCATTTCCAGACATGTCTAATCCTGAGGGACTTGCCACTGGATTTACATCTGGATTGTATAAGTTTCACTGAAACACCTGCATTAGGCTCCCTCTCCAGTCAGCGGAAAAGATCAGCAGGGTTGACAGAGTCCTCTTGGAGGTACTCTGCTGTGCCGGAGGCTATGGCAGGAGCACAGGGTGATGAGTCTCCTACCTTGGACACCACAACAAAGGACAGAAAATGACAAGGATACACTGGAGTCATAGCTAATAACTCTGAGTTATCAGACTGGAACCCAGCTCCAGTCTTTCCGGAGCAAACCCGCATAGTCTGGTTTTATCCCTCAGAGGAGTAACTGAGCATCACCGTGTGAAAGGCTTGTGTCTCTGGAGAAAGAAGAGGTCATTTTTAAAGCAGAACCACTCAGCAAGGGAAGAATTTTCCGCAACCCCTGCCCCGTATTTGCCAAACTTTGCTCCCACTGGGGTCAGGACTCAACAGTTAGATCACCCTAGGCAGCCTTTGAAAACTTCTGCTATTCAGGAGATGTACCTATGGGATTTGCCTAGCGCAGATCACAAAGTTTTTCTTTTTCTCTCTTACTTAATACATTAAACTTTTGTCCCATGCACACTGACAGCGACTTGGAGAGCTGATGTCCTCCCTGAGAGACGTGCTCTTCTCTCATAAGCAAGAAACTAAAGTGGGAGTGTTCAGCTGCGTGTTTATGGTTCCCTCTGGGTACAAACTGGATAGAGATATTGCAGCTATGCTGTCAAACTACAAAGAGTTTGGATCCCAAATTGCTTGCCCAAAATTTACTACCACCACCAAGCACAAGATGTACATCAAAACCTTACAGATTCAGAATGATCTGTCCACTGTTCTGGTGGAGCTAAACCATGACATGGTCCTTTTGTTGTTATGTAGGGTGAATTCTGAGCAATTTTCTACTGGGAGATAAAATCTTTCTGTGGATTTTCTAAAAGATGCTCCGAAGCTTGGCTTTTCGGCTTTGTGAAAGAGCAACGGAGATGACTAGGAATAGTTGTTGCCTCTTTAATACATGCCTGCCATACTGATTGCATGCTGCGTGGCCAGAAAAGTGGCAAAACACCCCTAGAATCTCTGAAAAATCTGATTATATGCATGAGGAAAAAAAATACCTTCCAAAAGCTGCTTTGGACAAAGTGATGTCAAAACACCCTAAATAAATACTATGTTCACAATAGTTCTATTAAAACAAGGATCCCATTGTGCCCGGTACTGTCACGACACAACACAAGCTAAGATTACCCTTACCCCAAAGAATTTATGTTATTAAGCTGAGAAAATAGGAAAATTCATTTTCTTCACTTTACAGGTGGAAAAGAGTAAGTGATTTGCCCAAGGTCACACAGGAAGTCTATAAAAGAGGCAGAAACATGACCCCGTTTTGCTGAGCTGTATTCTGGAGCCGTAACCACAAGGCCATTTCTCCTCTCCCAAAGCAGAAATTGGTTCTGGCTGCAACAATTTCTCAATGAGGGGATTTAACCATCGTTTGGGTCTCCGTCATGGGTGGGCGGAGCTGAGACAAACCTCACCATTAAGCTCATGATGGTATTCATAGAATTGACTGTGTAGATGTCCCCAATGCCCAGAAGAAATTCATTATGCAAATGACCTTCAAAATCAGCCCATCATTTCAAGTTGCTAATGCAAAACAACTTTCCTTAAACTGCATATCCAAAACATTTCCTCCAAGCAGCAGGCTTTAAAATATATATATGCACATATATATTTTTTATTTAATCAGTATTGTATTTCTCTGACAGATTGGTCCAGAATGCAGAGGGAAGGGAGAAGCCACTGGAATGTGTTCTAAATTAATAGTGAATTGTGACACAATCCAGAGCACTCATAATAATCAAGTTAGTATGTTTTACATTTTCTCTCAATGTGTTTTGCATTTTTGCTGCATTGGGAAGGAGGCTTTAGATATTGAAACAACATAATGTTAAACTTAAAAAATGACAATTCAAACACCGGGTGCTTTAAATAGCACATACCTTGATAGTCTAATTCTCTGTGCAATGTACACATGGCTTTGTTAGGGACCTCTCTAATAAATATAGATTATTTATGGTTAATGGATGAGTGCTATTATAGATTGAAAAAACTTCTGACTCCTGCCTGGCTAACCACTCAGCAATGTTTTTTTCACACATGGGCAGTAACAAAATTGTAGTAATGAAATGAATGAGCGTTTGCTTTTATTGTTCCTGACCTTTACCTGGGAATTCTCCCAAGGCATGGAGGATGTGTCTCCATGTTCCCTGCAATCGTGTTTAGTGGTACCAGAGAGATATTGTTTCTGCCTTTCCCAGCACCACATCCTGCTTCCTTCTGTTTTCTCTTCCCATCTATGTTAAACATTACCCTACATTCACCTTATGACCTCGAGGAAAGGCTGTTGCGAGGTTTTAGGCAGCAGGGTTATTCAGTGGGTCTGGTTTAAGAGTCAGGTTATTTGGCTTTCAATTCTTCAGTGAAAGGGTGAAATTTGTTTTCTGTTACTTCAGTCTTTTAAACAACAGGTACCTCATTTAAGGTCATTGCATATCTCTTCCATTCATCTCATCTATCTTGGACATGATAGATGAATCACAATTGAAGATGCCAGTTTCTCTCCATTCCTGCAATGGGATTCTCCATAAATGGTGTAGTCGAGGAAGCAAACTTCGAAATGACTACAATTAGGTTAGAGGAATCCTGTCATGAACTGTCCCATAATGAGAGAGAGACACACATCTTAGGCGTCATGGCTAGCATAACTGTGAAACTCAGCTCAACAACAGGCAATTTGGGCTGACTGAGGTAGGACACAGCCCAACCCAGGGTCCTTGGGCAGGAAACGGAGAGCAGTAGCCACGGTCTTAAGAGTAACAACCACAGTGTAGGGTTAGCACATGACTTTAGGTCACTTCTCCGCTTTGGTTTGAAAATTCCTGGTATTTGTCATCTTTCATGTATTCAGTTTGGAAGTTCTCCATGGCAGCAGGATCCTCCTTCTCGGGGTTTGTATGGTTACTTGGACCACAGAGTCACTTGGACTTTAGTAAGGGTGGATTCTCCTGTAAGAAAGTTCATGTCTTCTTTAGTCCACATTCATATATCCACAAGCGGGCAAGTGTAGCATAGGAGACAGAACAGTTTGCTTTCTAGTCTGATTATGCATCAAGAGGTACATAGTGTCTAATCAAGTCAGTCTGACTGTTGATTGACCTAAACAAGTCTTGTGAAGCTAATACCTACTTTCCCTCTCTTCTTTTGTACAGGTAAAACAGCATTGTACCTCACAACAACAGTGTCTTGAGAGCAACATGGCAAGTACATAAATTTTTATTTTATTTAGGCAAAACAACATTTAAAAGACTTCTAAGAGAGTTCCATCTTCTGTGCCATTCTGTAATATATATTTCACTTTCTAGGACTGATAAATAACAAGTGATTCCTGTTGGGCTGATGATTAATTGTACATTTTAATGGTAATACCAAAAGGCACTTTTTAGTTTTCTTCTTTGTATGTGTGTTGCTGGCTGGCTAATCAGGTTAGACGTGTCTAATCATTGGCAATAGGTATATTAATTATGTCTCCTATTATATTGATTTCTAAGTCAGAATTCAAGATCACCTTGATTGTCTAAATGACAGATGACTTAAGTCAATAAATGGTTCTTGGAGAAAGGAAGAAAATTGAAATAAATTGACACAGAAAAATGCCTCAATATGTGCATGACTTGGATTAAAAGAATTAAAAATCAGCTCATGTATGTCATCTTTACTTAATTTTTGAAAGACTATTTACATCCTGTGGTGATGGCTTTGATGCCTAAATGAGATTCTCAGAATGAGACTGACACAGTTAAGCTGGTCCATTATGTGCAATAAACAGTCTTTTTGTAAATTTGGGGTTTTTTTACTAGAACTGTGTAGTTTGAGGCTCCCCATCCCCATGCTGAGTGCTAGCCATGTCTACAGCCAGACGCAAACCTCAGTGCCAAAGAACTTCAAGCTAAACAGGGCAAGCTGGAAGGGCAAGAAGACTTGCCCAACGTCCTGTAGCAAGTCTCTGAAGGAGTAGAGAATCGAGCAGTTGAAGGTGGGTACCCATCTGATGATGGCCAACTAGTCAAACCAACACCCAAACAGGTTCACACCCTAATTAACATGCAACTCAAAGAGACTTGGAAGAGTATTTGAGACAACCCTATTTGTCAATGATGTGCCTTGTTAGATTAGCTCAAATAATTCAACACATTAACCGGGGGCGGGGAGTGAAAAATACAAGGTGATACAAGTTCTGACCACAATTCCCACCATCTTCTCTAGAGTGCTAAAAAAAAGAAAGAAAAAAAAAAGACTGATGCCACTACTTTCTTGTAGAAGAAAGAAGTCATTGTCTAAAGATCTTCCAGTCAAAGACTGGAACATTTGGGAGCCTCTTTTCCTAGGAACATCCTGAAATCAGTTTTCCTAATAAAGAAAGAAGAGTATGTCATTTATTCATCTAACCCACTGACCTGGGTTTTCCTAGACTCACTGTTCCTCTGCTCTTCACAAATCATCTTTCTTAGCAATTGACCAGCACCTCTGCTTAATGTGAAGGATAGCGTTGGTCTACCACAAATTAACCAAAGAGGACATAATACAGGGATTGTTATAAACATTCCATGTTTGTAACTCAAACTACTGCACACCTTCCAGATGCAGCTTTATCTGTGATGCACATCAAACAAACTCAACCTTCTTGAGTTGCAGTAAGCTGTTTTACGATCTGGATTTACTTAATCCTTTTTGGTTTGATTTTTTAAGAAGTCCAGCATATACAAAAAGCTCACATATCCATAGCCTAGTAGCAGGTTATTACCAAGAACAAAAAGTGGGTTATTGTGATGGGGAGAGAATTTTAAAAAGACACATATCCATAAAGAGCATCTTCATTAGCTTTGCCACTCACAGAAATGCTTGTTTGTTATTGAATACTCCCACAAATTCATTTCTTACTTGTATCTAGTCACCAGATGTTAATTTTTAAAAGTATCTGTTACCTTCAATCTGCTCATACCAACTATTCACTGATCTTTGCATGACTGGTTATTTATTTTGCACAGTATCCCTGTCTGTTTTCTTATTCCATTCCTAACGCTTTCTGACTTCATAATGGCATAATATGACTCATAAGAAGCAAATAATGAAGAGCAATTAACTATTGAAGTCCTAGCAACACAGTCATTACTTATGGTCTGGGCTTCATCGTCCATCAGTAAGTCTCCAGACACTTTCAGCAACCAAGTAATGTGATGCCACTCCTCAGAACAAATACATTTGCCACTTGTATTCACAAAATACTGTCTCCAAACCAAAATATTATGGTAGAATATTTTGGAACCTTTTTTTCAGCACTAACAGTGCTAGTGAAGTTGCAGGCGAATGAATGTGTTAGCAAAAGAGATAGCTGCAGATTTGTAAGTAGAAAGTGTGTGCCGCTGATACTGATGCTAGTCTAGGATATGTAGCATTGTAAGACTGATCCAAACTGTTTGATGTGACAAATGGTTTCTCTTGTTTGGTATGAACCACTGAAGGTTGAGAGAAGATACTATTGACTGATGTGAACCAAAATGATAACATTTTTGTCTGACGGAAGTGGAACACAAATCATGCAAGTTCTGCATCATGCCATATTATGGGTGTTATGTACTTTGTGGTCTAAGACCTCGTGAAGACCCAAGCTAGAAACATATCCAGTGATAACTACGTGTGGGAGAGAAAAACTATTTAAACCAGAGGACAATGTTGACATAGGAAAGAGGACATGAAGAATGGGATAAAATCTGGCTGTCAATATAAACTGTCCATGAATATGTTCAGGCTAAAAACTGGGAAGAAGGGAAATGCAGTCTTGTAACACTCTATAATAAGAAGAGGGAGCACAAAAAGCAAACATCAGAAAAAAAGACCTGTGGTAAGTTTTGATGGAACTTGATGAAGTTGTGTTTTATATGTACATCTAGGAGGCCCTTCGAGACCTATGTCATCTCTCAAAGGAGTACTCCACCAACATGAAAAAGAAGTTAATAATGTGATACTAACCTTTACTTAGAGAAATTTGGGGAACAGAGAAAGCCAATCCCAGTTTATGGTGCTGTGCTTTTGGTATCTGTCATTGTTACATTAAAATCATGGTCTACTTTCTGTTAGAGCATATGTATTAAAGCTATCTTGATGCAAAAACAGTCCCAGCAGCAGATCTGGACAGTGGCAAGTTACTCCTGTGTATGTAAAATGTGGCTGGAAAAATGTATGTACACTTTGTTACATGTCATGGAAGTTTATTTCTTTTCTTTCTTCTTTAAATCAATCATTTGACTGCCCTCAAATATCAGCCTTTAGACGCAGGAGGCATTTATGCAAGCAGGCTATTACTGTATCCACCCAGACCTCCACGCTGATTGTGCAGATTATATAAACCTTTTGGTTACATTAGCACCTGAATATGATTTATGAGGGCAGACGGGAGATGGTGATTGACCCACTTTCATGAAAGCAGCCGGTTTGCTGTGAAACAGCTTCCGGCATAAATCATTTTAGACATGCTTTTACACCAGGACTAAATAAACACTCACTTACCCCTGGTACCTGCTAATATGTTAACAAGTAATGTCCTCAAACAGCCTCATTATTTGATTACATCCGAGATTGGGGACTTTGTGCTGTTGCTTTCTCTGCCTGCCAGGATCTCACGAGCCCAAACACATTAGCTCACTTGAATGCAGAGAGAAAGTGGGAGTTTATCAGCCTCCATTATCAACCCAGCATAACAAAATAAAGCATAAGGGCATTTATGATCTCATGACTGAGGCATTATAACACAAATGTCTTAATCCCTGCAGTTCTCAACAGTGCTGTTGCCATGTCTTTGGGTCAGTAACATGGTGCAGGATTAATTAAGAAAGACAAATACAGTGGAAACAAGGGAAGCTGGAGGGGTGCCTGCATCCCATTCCTGCCTGCACTTGTGACCAGTGTGCTCTTGGCCTGTGGAATATATGCTCTGTTGCTGCAATGTGCACAACGTGCCCCTCTTCAGCGACAGTTACCGAAGTGGACCATGGCTGTGGGTGATCCTTCATCCCTGAAGAGAGGAAGGTAATCACCCAACATGAAGGAGAAGCAGACACGCACACACAGACAAAAGACAACTTTTATCTCAGGTGCAGACTGCAGTTACTAGCTTTGCTGCGGAAGTAATGCTGACCACCAGCTCAAGATGAACTTACCCAAACCACTGCATATCTGCAGGTAACCATCCCTGTGTGCAAGCAAATACAAAGTCAGACAATGAAGCTGGGCCTGCACAAACCACAGTTATCCTAAGTTATATCACTTTTCTCTTTTCATGGCTCAAGAGTGTCAACATCGACAGCTGGACTCACTTATTCTATATAATATCATTATTTTGATATGACTCTGACATGTTAACAGGCCTCGTGAGCCACTTTGAGACCAGACCTTTTGTTAGCATGAGGCTCTTTCCAGCACCAGTGTTTCTAGTTGTTTTTCTAGGCACTGAAGGATGTTGTAGAAAGTGCAGGAACTCGGCTTAGATAGAGCAGAAGGAGAGAAAAAAAGATCCATGAAATAAGAGAGGGAAACAGCACTCTGGGAGGTACATAAGCTTTATGTCCAAAATATGGTGGCAACCACTTGTTGTTAGCATCAGCCACCAGACGCACCTTCAGTGATTTCAACAATAAATGACTCCCTCCCAAGATACTTTGTCAGCTCACCGCCACAGCAGCTGTGACCTTACAAGGAGATATTCACTACTGCTTCAGGGAAATCAATATGTTTTTTGTAGTCCATTAGACTGCACTTCTGTTATCTTGGGCAAGTGAGAATGCAGGCCTCCAGATGACACATTTGAGAGCCACCAGTGGAGGGGAGAGGGTGATCGAGTGGGTGCCTCCATAGTATTCAGGAGTGCAAGTGAGGACCTAGGTTTCACCTGGAAGCTGTATCTCCTACTAATATGGACCTGAAGCTAACCCCATGTAGAAATGTCCCACCTCCAGGCTTTGGGGACATCCTTGTACCACAGAACCTGCTTTCTTAAAACACAGGGCAGAATCCCTCTTGACATTAATATCTGAGCAGGTATCAATGAAAGTTAACTCAAGCTGATAGACATGCAAGGCTGTGGGGTTGCTACAAGACGAAAATCAGGCCTGTAATGCCAGGAAATTGTCCCCATTTTCAACATACTTATCTGAGCTCAGAAGTTTAAGAAATCCATTTAAGTCATCAATAACCAAAACCTTTACATTTTTATTTCCTCAACTGTGATGGAGCCATGCCATACTTTACAACAATAGGCGGTTATCCCTTGTGAAACCTAGAGCAGATTTAACAGACTTCAGACCCCAATTCGGGAAAGCTCCCCATCATAGGAAAGTGTCAGAAGTGCATATGAGTCCCATTGTAGTGAGAGGGACATAAACACATCCTGGAAGTCAAACACAGGTTTGGATATTTTACTGAATCAGGCCCTAAATGCAAGCTTCATGAATACTTTGAACTCTGTGTACTCCTTTACTTAGGACTACATTTTTCCCCCATCTTTGCTAAGAAAGGTTAGCAAAACTGATAAAGGTGAACACTGAACAGAGACCATTTTTATTTTATTAGATTTATTTTGCACCTCACATTTATCGTGGCTGTCCTAGCAGTGATGCTGTCCTAGCCATGATGTAATCTGCAATTAACTAGTCTCCTTTTGTCAGCCTGCATCATCAAAGCCGGTTTTTATGGAGTGTTAAGTCTAATATTTACAGTGTTAAATACTTGGACAATATTTAAATTGGTTTCATCACATACTATATTTAGTTGGACTGATATTGTCTGGTTAACAGCAATGAAAACAATTCTGTTCTTCTGGGTTTTATATTTTGAGTGGGTATTAGGTAACTGGAAAATATGGTCATTATATTTGTCTAACATTTCTACAAGTTGTAACATGGCATTTCAATTTGGGCTTTAACTCATGAATTATCCATACGCAAAACTTTTGAGAAGTTTCCAGGTTCAACATCCAAACAAGCGCAGAGTTCACTGGCGTGTCTGAAAGGAAGGCAGTTTAATATTTATACACATATATAGAAAAGTATGAAGACATTTTTCAGGACCTTTTCTTTCCAGCAATGCTGCTGTTACACAAAGCCTCCTCCAAAGGTATTTTTAATGTCAAACAAAAATCACAATTAATGTGTGATCTAATCCCAATCTCACAGAGACAGACATCGCTACATTTCTGGGTATTGCTTCTTGGAGTTTATATTTGTCCATGTGATTCATGTTTGCCTCCACTTGTAGCTTATGTGGCCAATCTTGCCCATACTTTCCTGAGTAATTTTGCCCTTTGAACCAAAGGCCTGTAGGACATTGCAGCTGTGCTGACTTCTCATGTCCATCAGCAAAGAACTCCTTCTTCAAATGACGACGATGTCTCTCTTCTTCAAAGTAGAGATGTTTTCTAGAGGTTTTTGCTAATGTTTATGCATTAGAGCAACTGTTGGAAGAACCTTTTTTTTCAACTGCAGGGAAAACCTTTTACCTTCTTTTATGTCTTAGCTTTTCTTTCTTTTCCTAGTGTTGGTATTAAGACATCTTCCCATCTCAGCTGTGTGATTTCTGGCTATCCCACTGAGTTAGTCATTCCTCTCCTGGATGATCACAGCCATGGTCTCTGGGCCAGAACAATACCTGTGCCATATGTTGGCTCTTGTCCACCAGAAATTTCTGCTCCAGAATTGTCTATAGTTCTATGCAAGAGTCAGAACCATGAAGGAGCACAGCACGGAGAAGGATTTTCTCCCGACTCAGAAAGGACTCTGCTCACAAAACCATGACTCTGACTCAGCTTTGTTGAGCTAGGTCTGTACGCAGAGGATCGCACTAACAAGAAAGAGCTGTAATCCCTTCAGACAGCCCTTTGAACTGACCAGGAACTCTTTGACAAAGCCTGATACAACTTCTGAAACACTGGAAACTTTTAGTCATCCATTTTATTTATTTTTAGCAGATAGAAATTACAGATGCTGCAGAAATCTGCAGGCAGGCTACAGGAAACTAAGCACAAACCAAGTAATTTTGTTAGTTATTGTATGAAATGAAAATTCATGTGTTTCTTTTTTGATAAGTCATAGGCTTTCGAGACTTGAAATCTGCCTGGTTTTAGACTTTTTAAAGAAACCCACTAAAGTTCGTTTCTCTCTGTGGACTGCAGTTTCTCCTTAGCACTGCAATGTGAGTTTGTTTCATTGGACTTAAATTTGTAGTATGAAAGCAGTTCTACTTCCCCTTCTGCTAAACTTGTACCAACGCCTTCACAGATGTCACAAAATTGATGCTTGCACATAGCTGGCTAGAAGAGGGGTCAGTTTGAGGAAGGAAGATCCCATCTATGTGTGATACTGCCATGACTTGGTGACCAAAGTCCCCCGTGTGTCTTTTTAAAAGTAGCTTGGGTGTCACTCACTGAAGCTCCAGCTTTCAGAGTGTCTAACTGAAAGGAAAGCTTACTCATTCTATAAATAAATGAGTAAAGCCATCAATAATCAAATAAAATATGCTGAATTCACCATCCCTGGTAGATCACTTGGGTAAGGCTGCAGTCTACCCTTGGCTCCTTCCCATTCTCTTACTAGCTAAGTATTCCTGAAGGCAGCTCGTCAAACAAGAAATCTTTGCTTTGGCTTCAATGACAATGTCAAATTATCCAGGGCTAATAGAGCAACCTGGGTACCATCAGAGCCCCTGAACAGTCACTAACAGAATGTGGAAAGCCTTGACAGTATTTATCTGTTTTCTTTTCTATATGCTTATGAACCATCCACTCTTACAGAGGGGGACACCTCTGTAAGACGTTTCCTTTTCTACAGAGGAAATAATGTGCTGAACACTTCTTCCACAAACACTGATCTTGTCATTCAAAACACGGTTGAGACTTTTAGAAAGGGTTTGAGTGGCCAAAGTTGAAATTTTTTATTGCTTTTCATTCTGTCCTCGCTTTTGCAGGTTGGACCTCAGTATTCAGTGCCTAGCAAATATGCTCTTCAGTTGTGTTTTGGAAATCCCTGGTGAAAAAGTCACAGAAAGCTGAGGGGTGGGAAGGATAAAGACCGGGGAACCAATGTTTTTGCATGTTATTTGCTATTTTCCACATGGTCCCATGTAATTTTTGTATAAATTGTTTTATATAAATTACATAAAATACAGCATTTTGCAACTTTCACTTAGTAAGACAGTCTTTTGCATATTTTTTTAGGGAAAACCTCCTTCCCCAACAATCTTCAGGACAATTTGTGAAACTTGCAAAATATTGTTGTTTGTACAAAAAGAGTTTATTTCAGGCTTTTCTAAAGCATTGGGCTGGTTTGGGAAATGGGAAAGGCTTAGTCATATTCCTTAATGAACCTGTGTTTTAATTTAAAGATGTCACAAATTTTATGACAGTCTTTATTTACTTTCACTTAGCCCCCCCAAAACAAGTATGACTTCCAGATTTGCTACAAAGTGAGTAAAAAAGCATGAAATATAAACCAAACTTTGATTAAGAGCCTGATTCTGCTGATTAAAATCAGTGGCCAAACATTTTCATGACTCCAGAGATCAGACTTGAACCTTTACTGCGCTGGACCTGCTCCAAAACCCACTAAAGTCAATCGGAGTTTTTCTTTTGAGCCCAGTCACCGGGTGTCTGTCTGCCTTTTTCTCTCTTAAATTATAAATCACCAGGAGAAGTTTAATCTTGCAGTTTTCAGTGCCAGTGTGACATTTATTTTAACTTCAGCTGTTGACAAAGCACCCCGCATCCTGCATTTCCCTGCTGGCAATCACATGTCTATTCTAACTCACATGTTACTTTCTGTCAGGGATTTTATTTTATTTGTTCTCTACTTACTGCCATCCCCTTCTCCAACCCTCCCTTTTCATCTGTCCATCGCATTTGGCAGCAAGAAAAATGGATCTATTTTGCAATACCAATTTCAGTGCCACTTGCCAGTCCAAATAAGAGTTGTGTATCTAACACACCATACAGGGTCTCAGTTTCTGGATTTTGTCACAAGAGCTGTATTTTCTCAGCAGCTTATTAACAGCGTGTGTTTGGGGTGAAAATTAAGCAAATGGAAAAAGGATGTCACAGCAAGGAGCTGTGTTGCAACACTTAGGTTATTATATTGCATTAAGTTAAACAAAGACTGTTTAGCCATGTTATGACTATGATTCTCATTCATTCCAGTCCCTTAAGAAAATGTATTTGAAAAGAGGCAACTTTGCTCAGTCAATTTCCCTCTGGTCAAAATGCTCCCAGGTGCCACTCTTGTGAATTTGACAGGGAAAAAAAAATAATTGTTAAGGGGGAGTAGAGCTCGGGGAGGGGGGCAGGGTGAAGATTGCCATAACTCTGCTGATGCCAAGAATAAGAAGAATAATGGGAACTGCTACAGATCGGAAACTTTCTTTTGGTCATTTATCAAGCCTATATTATTTTCTCATCTTTCACTGTCTTTGGAGCGCGTGTGTCAGCTGAACAAAAAAAGTTACAAGAAATCTTGAATTGCACTCCACTTTTTGCCAGAAAAATGTGCTGACCATCTATCGTGTGCCTGAGGTCAACCATGCAGCTGTTAAACGGGCTCTGCATCCATAAATAGCCCTTGGACAAGGTGAATAAGGGAAAAGCAACTGATGTATCTACCTGGACTTGTGCAAAGCATTTGACACAACATCCTTGTCTCTAAAGTGGAGAGGCACGGATTTGATGGATGGACCACTTGGTGGATAAGGAATTGACTGGATGATCGCACTCAAAGACTTGTGCAGGCAACAGCTTGATGTCCAAGTGGACACCAGTGACGAGTGGTCTTCCTCAGGGGTCAGTATTGGGACCAGCGCTGTTTAACGTCTTTGTCGGTGACATGGACAGCGGGATTGAATGCACCCTCAGTAGGTTTGCTGATGACATGAAGCCGTGCGGTGCAGTTGACACACTGAAGAGGGAAGGGTTGCCATCCAGAGGGACCTTGACAGGCTTGAGAGGTGGACCCGTGCAAACCTCAAGAAGTGCAACAAAGCCAAGTGCGAGGTCCTGCACATGGGTCGGGGCAATCCCAAGAACAAATATAGGCTGGGCAACGAGTGGATTGAGAGCAGCTCTGAGGAGAAGGACTTGGGGGTGTTGGTTGACGAGAAGCTCAACATGACCCAGCAGCATGTGCTTGCAGCTCAGAAATCCAACCGCCTCCTGGGCTGCATCGAAAGAAGCGTGACCAGGAGGTCGAGGGAGGTGATTCTCTCCCTCTACTCTACTCTCATGAGACCCCACCTGGAGTACTGTGTTCAGCTCTGGGGCCCCCAACGTAAGAATGACACAGACCTGTTGGAGTGAGTCCAGAGGAGGGCCACAAGCATGATCAGAGGGCTGGAGCACCTCTCCTATGAAGACAGGCTGAGAGAGCTGGGGTTGTTCAGCCTGGAGAAGAGAAGGCTCCGGGGAGACCTTATAGCAGCCTTACAGTACCTAAAGGGGGCCTACAGAAAGGCTGGAGAGGGACTTTCCACAAGGGCATGTACTGATAGGACAAGGGGTAATGGCTTTAAACTGAAAGAGGGTAGATTTAGATTAGATGTAAGGAGGAAGTTCTTCCCTGTGAGGGTGGTGAGGCGCTGGACCAGGTTGCCCAGAGAGGCTGTGCATGCCCCATCCCTGGCAGTGTCCAAGGCCAGGTTGGATGGGGCTTGGAGCAACCTGGTCTAGTGGAAGGTGTCCCTGCCCATGGCAGGGGGGTTGGAACTAGATAATCTTTAAGGTCCCTTGCAACCCAAATCTTTCTATGATTTTATGATTCTATGTGACCTATTAACAACCACGCAGGTGGGGAGCTGTGGCTTGGCTTCTAAAACACACCCTGCTTGTGGCCTACTGATAATTGCACATCTCATCACAACAGCCACGTTGTTTCAGACTCCATCCACCCATCCATCCATTTCTCATGTGTGAGGTGAACCCAGGGCTGATCTTGAGTGGCATCCAACAGAGAAAACTCACCCAGCTTCAGGTTATGAAAAAATGGACAGCACTAAACAATACGTGTTGTTAAGCTGTGAAACTGCTTGCCACAGGAAACTGTGGATACAAAGAGATTTGGAATTAGCTGGATAAATTCCTGGAAGCAAAATTCACTGGGGGCTATTAAATACAAAAACACTATGTCTGGCTCCGGAAGTCCCAGCACCACAAATCACTGGCCCTGAGCCATGATCTGCATGCCCTGTTCTGATATCCTCCCTTAAGTACCTACTACGGCTGGCTACCCATTGGGCTGGATAGACCTTTGGTCCTAACCAGTTTGGCCATTCCTGTGTTTTTGTACTAATAGATGAGCTGGGACTGAATATCACATTCGGCACTAATGTCTCTGCATTCACCCAGCAGCATTTCTATCACCAGCACTCTCCAAGCTGCTTCTGCCACGACATCTGGACATCACGTAGCACCTGAAGCACATTAAGCTTTTTCAGCAGGTAATAAACCCCTGGATAGTGTACGGCAGGCGAGCCCCAGTCTCTAAATACCCACCACGGACATTGCTTTCTCCAGCAATTGCCGAAGCCTGGTTTAGATTAAACTACTTCAGACCAGCCACTGCAGAAGGGCAAGGCTGGAAAAGGAAGTCTCTCTTGTTTTGTTTGAGCTCTTTTTTCCCTGCTGATTGGTTGTTTTGGGCTTGTTTGTTTTTTGGCAAGTTATTTAAAGGACAAATATAAGGCTAGACAGCTGAATGCATCAAGAAGGTCAGCCAATTTCTCAGGCTACTGTCTTTTTCCAGCTGTTCCAGATGAGAAAAAGGATCAGGCAGGGCTGTATCTCCCTGGTTGCTTTCCACAACGTAAAGTAGACTTCTTTGATATAAAGCAAGGGGTTAGAGAGGTTAGAGGATGCTGGGGTGGCGATGCTATATAGGACACCAGCAAGACCCCTCTCCCTGTTGGGCAACTGCTGTTTTCAGAGCCATTCCCACTGTCATATATCCAGGACCACTGTCTGTCAGAGTCCTGAAACAGAGCTGTGCTGTTCATCTCTGGGTCTGGGAATTATATGGGCCTGGAGCCTTCCTTCAGCATCTGGCTTCCCAAACTCCATGTACTATAGGGAAGTCTGGGCCACAGCAGTGGAAAGCTCCTTGTGACACATGAGTTGTGGCAGACTGTCCCCTGCAGCCTTCTCTCTGGAGGGTACTATGCACAGTTTGCCCAGCCCCACCAGTGTACAACCCAGTATATGAGCACAAACGTGCCAGATCACCATGAACAGGGGCAGGTGAAGCACAGCATCCTTTTTGCACGTCAGATTTGGGGGACAGGATTGGCCTCAGAGGAAGGCGACACTGCTACTTCAGCTGGGTCTCCCAGGGATCCCCTGGGAATTTTTCCCCTTTTGTCCTGGTTCTTGTCCATAAGTGGGGTAGCTTAGCCTGGAAAGGGTTGCATCAAGCAAGCTGATATATGAAGGGAGGAAGGGAAGTGAGAAAGGAAGGAATGAAGGCAGAAAGAAAGAAAGAAAGAAGGAGAAAGAAAGAAAAAATGTAGGAGAAAAAAGAGAAAGAAAAAGAAAAAGAAAAAGAAAAAGAAAAAGAAAAAGAAAAAGAAAAAAAAAGAAAAAGAAAAAGAAAGAGAAAAAGAAAGAGAAAGAGAAAAAAGAAAACGAAGAAAAAGAAAGAGAAAAAGGAAAAGAAAAAGAAAGAGAAAGATAAAAAGAAGAAAAAGAAAGAGAAAAAGGAAAAGAAAAAGAAAGAGAAAGATAAAAAGAAAAAGAAAGAAAAAGGAAAAGAAAAATAAGAAAAAGAAAAAGAAAAAAGAAAATGAAAGAGAAGAAGAAAGAAGAAGAAAAAGAAAGAGAAAAAGAAAAGGAAAAAGAAGGAAAAAAGAAAAAGGGACACCCCCCAAGCAAGTATGGATTTCTGATGACAGCTGCACAAACGTGCCTTATTGCAGCAGATCTCTCAATTAAAATCAAGCCACCCTAATTTAAGGGGAAAATAAACACAGGCCTGATGTTATGCGCTTTGCTTTCAAAAGGAATCAGCCTGAGGAGAGGCAGCAGGGCCCTTAGGTCGGGAGGGCTGGTTGGAAGGGAGAGGCAGATCTTGCTGCATCAGCTGCCACCCCCTGATGCTGAGACGGAGCCGAGCGGCACTTTGCACCCCTGCAGCAGTGGGGGGGGCTGGGGCAGAGGAGCCCCCACCCTGCAGTGGCTCTGGGGATGAGGGGAAATGGCTGGTCTCAGATAGGTCTGAACCACTGAAAACTGGAGCGGAAAGTTCAGTGCAGTGACTCACTGCTCCTTTTTTGGCTGAGTCCGTATCAACCAGAGGCTACAAGGGAGAGCTTTGGACAGTCTCTGCCCTGACACTGTCCCTTATGGTGAAGAGCTAGGAAGTTCAAGGCACAACCATGTTTTCTCATGTTTTCCTTCTCCCACATTTTTAATTAAACATGAGGGCACTTTCTTTGCACATAGCTATTCTAAAACTACTAGTGAACAACATGAGGGGCTGCTTTTTGAGCAAGCAAGCTAAGAGTACCATTCACATGGAATCCATACAGCGCAGTGCTCTGGCTCTCTTGTAGTGCTCCTGCACTCTCCAGGATGGGAAAGACGAGTGCTCCCATAACTGTTCGATGGCTACATCCCTACCTGGGTATAGCAAAACTTTCTTGAAAGCTCCTGTTCATCCTTCTGCTGTTGCCTTTTTTCCTCTTCTCACTGTACTCATGGTGAAATAAAGAATCACCATCCACCTTTGGATAAGAAAATACTGAAATCAAATGAGTTAGCTCACAGACTGCGGTCCCGCTGTGTCTCCCATGTTTGTCCAATGAAACTATTCCTAGAACAGTAGACACTCTCTGTGCCACTTAGGGACCAGATAACATGGCATAGGCAAAGCTCTATGATTAATCCTGGGGCTCTTGCAGATCTTAGCCTGCACAATGGGAACCGCTACTGTATAGTGACGGAAGAAACCAAAAAACCAGCAGCACAGGGTTGCGAAGATCCAAGGGTCTGGGGAACCGTAAAAAGCTCACTTGCCAAGGCTGGACATCTAAAATGCCCATTTGCTGCACAAAAAGAATCTGCCTGAAGTTTCAGGGGAGAAAAAAAAGAAAGAATTTTAAGAGTGTAACAACAGGAAAAACATGTGAACTCTTCAGCATAAGCTATCATGGATTCGTCTCTGGATTACAGACGGAGGTTCAAGAGATCAAAGCAGTAGCAACCAGAAGGGACAAACCAGAGACAGCAGAGAGATAAAAGAAGAGATGAAAGCCAAAGAAAGCTTGGATAGGAGACTGACGTTGGTAAATGAGGAACTGGGGTTGGATTAAACTGGTAGTTCTTGATGTGTTGTCTAGTCCCCTTTTTGGCTCCATCAGTTTCTGCAGGACTGAAGTGTTGGGGGTGGAGGGAGGTGGGGGAGGAAAAACGGTATTTCCAGTTTTTTGTCCTTGCCAAGAAAAGCTGCTGCGTGTGAGTCCTCTCTGTGCTGCCCATGGAAGGCTGCAAGGAGCCAGGACAGAAAGTATCGCCCTGGGGGTAAAACACTGCTCAGGGGGACAGTGGACCCAGGTTCAGCTGTGCTGCAGGCTCCCCAGAAGTCACCCCGGTGGGACATACCACCTACTCTTTGTCTTACGTGCTTGTGCAGGGGCCCAGTTGATGCACATTGCTTCCTTACGCCCTGGGATCAGGTGTGGATCTGGCCCTCAGGCAACAGGGGACTTTTTTAAGCTGATGGGGTATCTCTGGGAATTTTATATATTTTAATATGGAGCATTCCTATTGCCTGGCCTGAGAGCATAATGCAAGTAGTTGCATTAGCAGAGCCCATCATGGCCTCTTGACAGAGGATCAAGAATAATCAATAATTATTCAGTCAACCCATCAGGGAATGGGTGGATCCTCTCACTTCTCCTCAAAGACGACTCCTCAGGGTGAGCAGGTGGGGTTGACTACTTCTCACAGCTGCCCTGTGTGAGCTGGGATTTGTACTTCTCCCTTCTGTGAGACAGCTCACCCAGGCTATCAGCTGGGAGGAGAAGGAGGAGAAAGAAGATGGAAGAGAAGGAAAAGAACAAGGATGTCTCAGAAGAGGATGTGGAGCTGGAGCAGGGCTCGTGGCATGGCCCAGTGAGATGCTTCTGTTGCAGGTCTGACTGGGATGGAGGGAGGGACCTTTCTGAGCAGCGGAGCCCGAAAACAAAAGGAGCAAGTGATAATAACAGGCTAATGTTCGCTTCTGAGCCTGGTGCTGTGGAGAACTGCTGCAGCCCAGCAGTGCGATGTGTTGTGGGTGAGGCTTTGGTGCAGAAGGGGAGCAGGGATTGCTCCTGTACTCTGAGTTACTCTGCCCAAAATGCATTTGGGGACTGGCTGAGACCTGCATGAGCACGTCTGAGGTGGGATCAGATTAGAAAATGAGATCTAAATGGCTCTGTGGTTTGAGAGGTTGAGCTTGGGGTGGAGGGAGGAGAGATGTGGCCTATGAATTAGTTGATTTCTTTTTTTTTTTTTCTCTCCCCCCCTTTCCTATGCATGGCAAGATAAGCACTGTGCCCTTCCCAGCCTCTTCTCTCTGTCCTTGCTGGGGGTCCTAATGCATTCACCCCCTACTCGGGATGAAAAGCGGGAAGGTCACATCCCTGCTCGGTGGTGAGACCATGCCTGTGCCAAGGTCACCCAGTATTTGCAAGCTACACTCGTAAGGCCAGAGAAAACCCAAATTTCTGTCCGTGCCGCTGTGGAGCGGCACCTCAGCGATCTCCAGCTGCCATCTGCTGGTAAATGCGCCGTGCCGGAGCTGGACAGCCAACCCTTCTCTCCTGGCCCTTGCCCTGGCTGGTGCAAAGGCTGGGAATCCTTGGGGGGGGGACCAGGGATGTAGAGCAGGAGCTGCCGGCTGCCCACGCCAGTCAGGACAAAGCAGTGCGTGAGAGATGGCAGAAAGCTACCTGAGCGAAAGAAACCTTGTTTCAAGGTGCGCGTGGGTGAATCGATCCCGTTATGGCAGAGCACTGAAGGACAAGCAGGGTTTAAGCGCTGCAGTAAACTTGATTTCTATTGGAGACTAATTTTTTTCCTGGAGAGATATGAAACCCACCTTGGGGAAGCAGGGAAGAGGTGGGAAACAATCTGTTAAAATATGTTTTTGCTGCTTTCTGGTCACTTAGGCACAGAAAAGCAAGTTAACAAAAAGTGAAGTGGAAATTGACAGCTTGGGTCTTTGACTAGTGGGTTTGGTTTTTTTGTTTGTTTGCCTTTAATTGAATTGTGCAACTTCAGGGCTGTTCTGCTGCATATTTGCCAAAGAAGATACGAGTCAGACGGGTCCCAGGTCGAGTGCGTGAATACTAACTGTCCCTCGCAGTGTCAACAGTAGGTTCATGGTGCTGTTTGCACCCCTGGCTGAGCTGGAAAACCCTTTCCTTTCCCTGCTCACAGCCCTGCACTGCAACTGCCCCTCTTATCTCGGACCTTGTCAGGTATGTCACGTAACACAGTGGCCAGGCATGGCCTGCTGTGTGACCTGCCAGCAGGCATCCGTCCCCTTTGCATGCAGCCCAACACATCACCCCTTCTGCTTTGGGTTATAGTATAAAGCTAATAGCTATGCAAATGTCCCAGACAGCGCCAGGCCCTGTGACACCGTTCTTGCCTTCCCTGCATGCAGGACTGTTGTAGGTGGGAGGCGAAAAGCCACAGATACTGCCAGAAGTGGTCTGAGGAATTTATTTCCCCACATTTGGAAGGGGAATTTCCTGGGGTGATCACAGGGGGGAGGTGGCAAGGTTCCATTGGTCCTTGTGAGCATCACATCCTAGTGGATGCAATGGTTAACACCAACTAAACGTGGTAGAGAACTAATAGTTTTGAATATGTGAAGTCCTTACAATGTTCATGAAAATAAATTATGGAGCAGAGGAGAAAGACCCTATCAGTCCTGCCAGCAAAGCAAAAATTAAACTGTGAGCTTTAACCCTCGTTAGTCAGGAGACAATCCACGGCAGTCGAGTGCTCTGACCACTAGAATGGATGTGCGAGACCTCACACCTCACTCTGACCGGAGCCACCTATCCTAGGACATACATCCAAAAGAAAGCAGATTTCATTAGTTTAATTGCTCACAGAAGAGCTTGTTTCTTGGGGTCTTCTTGGAGACCTGCCCGTGGAGCTGCAGCTTAGAAGGCTGCACGTTGAAGAGCAGAGCCTGTGCTAGGAGAGTGGGGGGAGTGTAAAAGCAGGGCCTCCGCTGAGCACCAACGTTGGCAATTCTGTGGAACTCGTGAGGTTTATTGTTCTCCCTAAAGTCCCAGTTTCAGGAGTCATGGGATTGCAGTAAGCATCCCAAATTTCATGCAAATATGAGACTTGCTGCTAGAACTCCTTGTGGTGGAGAAAAGAATAAAAATGCACCTTCTGGGAACAGAAACCAGAAGGAACAAAAAAGCTTCGCTGTTAAAAAAAGAAAAAAAAAAAATTCTCATGATATCTAAGCCAATATTGTTCAGCTGTGGCCCCCAACTCAACAATTTTTAAGGCTTAGAGTTGGCAGTAAGGAAACTCCACTCATGCTTTGGCCAAAAATAAGGGCATTATTTCTCGTGTCCTGGCCAGTGTCCCGAACTGGATGATTCCCTTTCCATCTACGCAAAACCATCCCCTGGAAATCCAGCTCTGCATGGGCCTCTTTATCACTTTTTGTCCTCAGCTTCTCTGGGGCATCTCAAAACAGCAGCATCCTCCCACGCTAAGTCTCATCACACTGTGCAAGTTGATGGCAGTAGTTTATCACGTCTGATGTATTCCTGAGGATACAAGCTGCTTGACTAAGGTATAGGAGTCATATAAGTTATTATTATTATTATCATGGTGAAGATTAGCATTGGGGGTGTTGCTGGAGAATGTCATAGTCTTTCTATCTCATTCTAATTTATTTATTTTTTTTTTTTTTTTTGTAGTGCAGCTAGCTTTGAAACTGGACCAAAGAGACTTTTTATTTTTATTTTAGTTTTGTTTTAAGAAATCTCAGCCCTGGAGGGAGCTGTCATTTTGGGATGCTGATTAGCTTTTGCAAGTTGACAGGGAGCAAGGCGGCTTTCTCTGTAGCGATCCCAAGTTCTTTCGCCTAATCAAGCTAACACTGCATGCTCTGTGTGGAGGAAGTGTAACCCTATCTCACTGCCTGACAACTCCTTCAGTTCCAGGCTTTGTTTCCTCAGTCCCCACAAACTGTAACAAACCATTAAGTTTGATTCCTCCCCCCTCCCCGCCTTTGTTCTTTCAGCAACCATTTTGGCTCAGCCTTCCTTTCTGGTTCTTTTCCTTAAAGATAGCAGCTCTGAAGACTGTACTCAGTTCATATATATCCTTCATCCTTAGAGCTTTTTGACATCTATTTTATCAACTAGTCAAAGGAAATGCAGCATCCTTCAAAAATTCCCCTTTCTACAAAAAAAAAAAAAAAGTTGTATCTTATCTGTCCGGTTTGTTTTGAAAAATGTTCCAACTAGAAATGCATCAACAGGCTTTGTAGAAAGCTCTTGCTGAAGCTAAGAGGGTCTTGCAGCTGTAGGGTTTGACTCAAAAGACATGGATTTCATTTCCAGTTCCGTGAGTCTGTAACATAGTGACTACAGGGAAGTGACAATGAAATACGGTTGTCTTTCACTGAGCTTGGATGTGAAAAGAAATTAGGCATGTTCATAGACCGCTCACTGGAGCAAGAGGAGCTGCTGTCCTAGACTCTCAAGGCTGCATTCAAGGGACGGTCAGCAGCCAAATCATCTTGGCAGAGATGCTTTCCATGGGGCTCTGATGCAGTCAGGGGGATCAGACACTGAGTGAGGGAGCTGCATATGAGGGAGGGAAAGAAGGAGCACAGAAGATCATGCACAAGGCCTTGTAACTTTAATAAAAGCCCTGCAGAGCTCTGGAGCAAAGTGCTAGCTGGGAAGAAACCTTTCCTTGATTCCTTCTGTTGGACTTCAATATTACTAAACAAGCAAGTTTGTACCAGACTTCACCTCCCGTTGAGAACAAACGCCAAACCCCCAAACATTGACTAATCTGTCACAAGGGAGAATGTCCTTATCCTGCCTCCTAACTCTAAAATGAAGGATCTAATTCTTCCTTGCCATTTTTCCCCTGACGTGAAGAAGGAGGTTTTTCTAAATAGTCGCCAAGCAGAGATGGATCAAGCTGCTGATACCTCTCTGAACCTACAGTTCCAAAAGATCCAGGCTGTTCACATCTGTGGTTTTGTCGTGGGGCATTGTCTCTTGAAATAGGCCACACAGTGAAAAATTAAATGCATTGGATCACTTTTTAGTTGTGTGCAGGGAGTGCCTTTTTTTTTTTTTTACAGAGCACATACCAAAATCACACAGCAAAGGCTGTTTTCTTCCCTACTTTGTGATCTGTAAAAGGGTTGTGCGAGGTCATACCGTGAAACAGAGACAGGTATCCTATTCCGTGCCCCACAGGAGCTTTCCAGGTGATCGTGCACCGCTTCCAGTTTTACCAGTCTTGGTCTAAGTTCCTCGTGATTTTCAGACAATGGATTGCAGGAGAACATCAAAGGAAACTGGTTGTTCCTGTAGTACCTATCAAACATGCCCTTTGTAGTGGCTGTGAAGCGTTACCTTACCTGCTTTACTGTGGAGCATTGCTGTCCCAGGCAGCATGACTTGCCTCCTCCTGCCCTCCCCCTTGGCTGGCTGTCCTCTTCTGAGGCGCCTGGAGAGGATAAAACGAGGTGGATATGTTCGTACCGCAACTCCTCTATCTCTTTTGCTTGTTGATTTATTGTTACTGAATCTTCATCTTGCTGGTGGTAACTAATGGTCACAGCTCACGACAGCCTTGTTGTGGAGCATCACCATGAAGGCACTAATTCACAGCTCAGATCGTAGAGCTTATATGGCTTTCACTTCCTTGGTGTTTCTCGGACCATCATTTCATTTGTACTCCAAACCTAAGCCACCTTTCCAGAAAAGCAATACCCAGAGTCCTAATACAAACTACAAGCAGATCTCTTCATGTCTTAAATTCATTAAAAATGTTCTTATAAAAAGATTTATTCCCAGGGCTTTTACCCAGACTTCTGCATGGAGTTGGCAAAGGCATCGTGTAATAACTAAATCTTCATTAGTTATATCTGTTTGCTTTGTGCCTTCGTGACAATGATGAAAGCTGTAAATAAGTATATTGTCCCATCTTAACAAGGATAGCGTATCCATCAATAAGGACACTTACTCTGCTGAGATCTTTGCAAGGCTGTACAGGGGAGTAAATTAAAGGGAGAACAACATCCTTCATCTAAAGTGTCCTTGTTCTGTCACTTAATGTTTTACCCTTGCTAATATCTTTCAAAGTCTGGCTGTTAGTCAGAAAAGTCACTCAGTAAATGTGACATATTTTATCCAGCCTAAATCTACTTGGTCCTAGAATGATTTTTCTAGGCAGTCACGGCTGGAAGTGCAACTTTAAACTCCTCCTGTGGCTTCTCACCTTAGTTTCCTAGTTGGGTGCATGAGGATGGAAGGGGCGACCAGAGGAGCTGTAGCAGCTCAGCTGAACGGGGAGGCGCAAACCCTTGTTTGGGGTGGCAGAGGAGTCGTCTGGAGAAAAGCAGATGGCATGAGACTCCACTCTCAGTAGCGTTCACTTCAGCCTAGACTGACTGGTTGGTAACACCATGCTTAGTGCAAGGCATCTCCCTTCACTTAACTCACGGAACTGTCCCAACTAAGTGCAGCAAAAGCTATATGCTAACTTAAACGTCCCTGTATGTCAAGGCTATCCTTAATCTACACGCAGATGACGGGGTCACGGGTCCACAGTGCTCAGGCAGGAGCTACAGATGATCTTCAGGACAGACTGAGGAAGGGGTAAGTGTGGTCAGTGCTGCTTGCTGGGAGAGGTCCGTGCTTGCAGCTCCCTGCGGAGAGGAAAGCCCAAACGAAGCACACCCCATGCGAGCCCACCTGCCTCTGCGCCAGCATTGCACGCCTGCAACTGAGCAAACGCATCCGCCGCGGACCTCTCTCCCTCCCCAGGAGCGGACAGGAGTAGTCTCCAGTGCACGGAGCTGGGAGCTTTCCCCCCGGTGCGATGGGTGCACGCAGGAGCCTGCCGAGGTCCCGAGGTTCCCACCGAAACCAGCACCTTCCCCGGCTCTTCTGCACAGCGCTTATACCGCTATCTTCAGCACAGGTATGTATCCCTGACTCACCCCGGGTTAAACAAACAAACAAAATCATGCAAGGAGACTTGAAGCGATGGACTTGCTCCAGGTTTATGGGACAGTCCAGGAGTGAAAATCAGAGTGTGGCCTGCAGAGGGAAGAAAAGAGCCGTGGTAGCACTGCTGTGGCTTCCCGGGTGTCTGCTGCTTCCCGCTGCCACTGCCTGCTTCCCACCACGCTGTTCCTCTGGAGCAGGCTCTGAGCTGAATAGCTTGCCTTTAAACATTAAATACATTTAAAGCCCATTCATATCAAACCAAAATTAAACTGCTGAATTTCATTCAAGAGTCGTTCCCCCCGAGAAAGGGCTGAGAAGAATAGAACGGTTAGCTGAATACCTCACCCATCCAGCACGCAGCAAAAAATCCCCCCAGGAGGTAAGGTGAGAAGTGAGGCTTGGCTATCGCCTTGCCTCATTGCATTGTTATCTGTATATAAGCCAATTTCTCAATCCATTTAGAAATTCACTAATTGTCATTGGAGCTGTTTGCTGGTGACTGTGAAGTAGCTTCATAATGAAGAGGAAGTCCATTTATTCGTTAACATTTGCGAAAATAATTGCCTGTCACTTAACTGAACATCCCTTGCCCCAGAAACACTTGCTCTTCAGCACTTTTTCTATTTTTATTTTTTTTTTGAGCTGCACACTTTGAAACGCCACTTATAATTTCCAGTCCCTGAAGGGCTCATTCTCAGCTGCTGTGACATGAGTGAGGGAGCACACTCCACGAGAGGACACTAAACGTCCTGTCACTTTTGCTGCAAGGAGAGGAGAGCGTATTAACTGTGCTGCAGGAGGCCTCGGGCAGGCGGGTTGCAGCTCTGAGATACTGCTTAAACTCTGCGGTTTTACAGGGCTGCTGCTCCTCTGCAGCCTGCCCCGCACCTCTGCCGGGCAGCCCGGCAGGGCTGGGAGAGACCGTGGCTGCAGGGCTCAGTGCCAGTGGGCCCATCTCTGGCCAAGGAGTTGGGACACGTGAAGTAGCCCCAGCCCCACCAGCTGAGCTCCAGAGGCTGTCTTCTGCCCCCCATTTGCTAGCCCTGCTCTCAGCCCTCACGAAGAGGAAAGAAAGACTGCGGGAAGCCAGGCATGCACCAAGGAGTGAGTCCTGGAGGGAGGAGGAAAGGTGTTTGGGGAGGTAGAGGAGCAGTGTCTCAGGAGGGGAGTGAGGAGAGGATGGAGATCTGTATTCCTCAGCCCTCTGTGCCCATTACCCCCATGAGTACAGCCAACACCTCCACCAGCCCCTGTTCGTGCCACGGGTGACACCCCACAACAGCTTTGTCCCCCGTGCTCATCACCTTACCCCTCCCCACCATGCCCAGCACTTCCTCGGCCACCACCACCTCTCCCTCCAACACAGGCAGTGTAAGCCAACCTGTCCCTTAGCTTTGGGGAAGCAAAATTTAGCTTTGCCTACGTGACCCAGAGGCTTTGAGGTGCTCTGCCTGCTGGGGAAGATGGGTTTGCTGTAGCACTTAAGCAGAGCATTCGAGGTGCCTTGCCAGGTCCCCTGGAGATAAACGGGAGCAAAGGAGCGTGCCTCCCCCAGAATCAACAGAGATCTGCCTGCTTGCACCTGCTGCGCTTATGTTGCTGCAATACCTTTCACTCCAATGGCTGTTTGCTTGTTTGACGGCTGTGTTGAATTTTATTGTTTCCCGGGCACGTGAATTCCCCCATCCGTTCCCAGGGCAAGGAGTGCCACGTCTCCTGGGGGTGGATAGCCGCCAACGTTGACTTAAGAGTGCGTGGAGCAGGAGATAAGCGCTGCCCCGCTGCCGGGGCCTGGCGGAGCCGTGCACCTCGCACCGTACACCGTGCTTCTCGCCGGGGGCTCCTGCCGTGGGGCCAGGAGTCAGGGCGAGCGTCACGCACCACCGGCATGCGTCATCCCCTCGGCTGTGGGCAGGGACGGCGGCCACGTCCCGGGGGGAGCGCGGGAGGAGCACACCTCTGCGGCCGGCCCCGAGGAGCGGTGAGGAGAGCAACTCCTGCTGAACGGGACCCAGGGCAGGAGGGCCACGAGAACGCCAAGCAGCTAAGAAGGGGACTGCTGGGGACGCGCTCGAGGTATCATCTGCATTCAAGGTGCAGCTGCTGCAATCCTTCCCGACTGCAGCAGCGACGGGGTTGGCCGCTGCGCCTTGGGATGATCTAGTCGGTGTAACAACATTTGACAGGGTCCTGCCACCGTAAGCCAATATCTTTCTAGTGGGTCCAACGGACTCGTGATAGCTCACAGCTGCTGGGAATGGCTTATTAGATGTATTTACTTTTCAGGGGCGCAAGCTTTCAAGTATTTGCAAGTGTTAATTTGCTGCTGGTACAGCGTCTTGGGAAAGTGGGGTGAAGGGCTGGGCTGGGCAAGCGCTTCAGATTGGGCTCCCCATGGGGAGCAGGATTCCTGGTCTAGGAAGCCTGGAGATACTGGCTCTGTTTGCTTCTTGGGCAGGAATTGAATGCATTTCAAGATTAGGCGACTGTCTCTTTTGCTTTCGGGTGCTGCAGCGTTAAGAAGGAAAAGTGTGCATGTGAGTGAAAATCAGCTCTGCGCAGGGAGAGCTGCCTGTTTACACCAGGGGATTTAGGCTTCCAGGTATTTAATTTCTGGTAACTGTACTTCAGCTTGTTGAAACCTTTCAGTCTTGAAAAGCCCCTTGTGGATAATGAGACTACGGGGAGGTGCTGCTCCCAGAGAGCCTCAGATGAGGGAGTAGGGGTGGTTGGGGGCCTTGCTTTAGCGGTGCAATTAATGAGCAAGTAGGTAGCCAGCATTTGCAAGAAAATGCTTGGGGAAGAGGGGGATAAAACAAAATGAGCGAGAGGTTTTGTTGCCTCCCTTGAAACCAAGAACAAGCAAAGCTCACCCAAGTTTAAAATGTCCCACCTGGTATGTCATGGGGTGAGGGACCACGGATGGCGGAGGGTGGGGGAGGTAGGAGATGGTTGTGCTTCGAGGACCGGGGAACTGCAAGTGTTCTTTTTCTTTTAGCATCCAGCTAGAGCCCTTTATGACTTCTTTTCTCACAGGACTCAGGGTAAGCCCCGCTGAGCCCGCCAGGGTGGCAGCCCCAAACCAAAACTCTCCCAAGGACATCCATCGTAGCCCCTGCCTTTTTGCCTGCTAGCCCAAGCCACTGCCCTGTCTTCTCCTACAGCAGCATCCCCTCCATGGGAGCACTCAGGAAACGCCTCCAGCGTGCTTGTGATTCCCCTGGTGCTGCTGCGGGTGGGGAAAGTGAGGCAGGGGAAAGTGACACTGTCTTGGAGGGGCATTCACTGCACCGTGGGCACTCAGCAGAAAGCAGAAAAGTAGCTCTTCTTCAGCCACTGGAGAGAGAGGAGAGATATGTCCGGAGGGTGACTTAGGCCAGCCATGGTCTGGAGATGTTTGTATTTATTTAAGGAGGAAATGGATGCCACAAGCCCTCATGGCTTTGAGGGTAGCGTCAGGAGCCAAAACCTGTGGGAGGCAAATGTCTATTAGCATCATTGGGAACCACACTGAGAAGCCAGGCCCGTGCCCATCTGCCTGTCTCAGGCTCTTGGGTTATGACCATCAACTGAAGCACCCGCAGGGACCATCCTGGACTCCTGCCAGCACCTCTGAGCAGGGCCCTGGTACAGCGGGAGGTGGAGGGTTAGGTCCTGCCTGGCCCCAGCATTAAGAGGTGGAGATGAGCGAGACATCCCAGGCAGCTGAGAAATGACTCTGCTGTACCCTGCAGCGGGAGGGATGAGGAGGAGGACCTGCGACTCGCAGTTTGCTGCTGTGGTAGGGGACAGCGCCCTCCTACCTGCCCATGCCCCAGGACAGCTACTGCTCCTGCTGCCACTGCAGCTTTCCCAACTCATGTAGGTGACCTGGCATTGGCTCTGCTTGTCACGCAAGCAGCTTAACTACTTCGCTGCTGGCCACATGCATGCTGGAGAGCCTGCCAAGAAAACTGAGCTGTCTCCTCCCTGCGCTTCCCCCTGTTGCTGTCTGCAAAGTGAATGTGCAGTGTAACACGTGCTCCCTTGTCTGCTGACCATCCGCCGGGGCTGTGGGTCTCTCTGCAGCACCCATCCTGCACAGATCAGTATCCTTACCACCCGCACCGGGAAGAAAGACCAACTGCCCTCTACGGCAGCTCCTCTAAGGGGGAACTTTCCCCTATAGGATGCTGCAGAGAAAGTGATGTGAAAGAGGGGCAGGGGACAAGACAATGTGACACTTAATCCATTTGCCATCCCAGTGGCTGACACCAATGGGTAAATGAGCAGGAGAGGGGACTGCTGGTAAAAGGACACAGGAGTGTCTGGGAAGGATGCTCACACCACAGAGCTATGGGAAGGTCCTCACTGATGAACCATGGAGCCAAAGCTCCTGCTGGGAAAATATTAGATGCAGTCCTGCCTGGCTCCCACTCACACCTTCTCCACCCTGTTAATTATTACAAGGGAAGCGATGAAGGCCAACGTGCACCAAAGTCCAGTGTGAGAGAGAAAATCAGCAGTTCGCTCGCAGCCATGATCCAGCCAACCCCAGCTTCCTCGGAGCCACCCGCGCTGCCGGGGGACACGAGAGTGGCCTTTGAGGTGGCAGACATAATCGTCGTGGTTTTTTACTTCGCCTTTGTCCTTGCCGTCGGGATATGGGTGAGTCCCTGAGGTGACTGGGTTTAGGTCCGCCTGAGGCGGACACCCTTTGATCCTCCCTGGACCCTTCATGGGTACAAAGGTGTTTGCCTGCAAAGGGCATCCTCTGCGCACACCGTTATCCCAGGGTCTATTGAGGGGTGACAGTGACCTTCCAGTGAGCCCTCACCCCCACATGGGGATAACCAAGGGGTCGTTCCCTGGAGGTTGTTCTGGGGATGATGCGTACCTCCCATATTGCAAAGTAGTCTCGCACCAGGGTGTGGGCAGGCGGGGGGGGGGGGGGGGGACAAAAAAAAAAGCCAGGGTTGGGGTGGAGAAGACTGAAAGGGGACTTTAAAAAAAGCTTTGGAAAGATTGTTGCTAATTATTTGTCCATGTTGCTTTGCGAAGGCCTCTTTCACAGAGGCCTGTAGTGTTCTGGCTGGCTGAAGCGTTTTTTTTTCTTTCCCAATTGGTACATTCAAGGAGAAGTCATTAAAGGTACAAGCAGCTTCTTTCCAAAGCTGGACTATCAGAAACCTGCACAAAGAGAGGCAGAAGCAATGGGTGAACACTGGCATACTTGACAGATACACGATAATAATTTTGGAGCTGCTGCTGAGACCAGGCATTCAGGCTCCTCCTGGCTTGGTGGCAGTGCTGCTCACCAGTCTGGATGCTGCCATGTGCACAGGTGTTTTGCAGGAAACCATTTTACTATGGTGCCCGACTGCAAGTTCCTGGTTGCTGCAAACAGCAAGCACAGTCAGCCTCAGTCACATTGGAGGGACTTGCTGGCCTATGGACATCCTATTGCTCTTGAAATCCCTGCAGTTCTCATGCAGTTCCTAGACGGAGCTGCATGATTTGGCCGTGCAAGTGTGGGGCTGCTGGAAACCCTGAATCCACAGCAGTGGGAAGAAGCAAGGCAGCAGGAGCTGCAGCGGGACATTGCTAACCATCCTGGAGTGCATGTCATGCCCAAATGCAGTCCTTGATGGCATCCCACGGGATACAAGGTTGTCCTCTGATTCTCACCCTTGCCACATGCTCCCTTATTTGGCTCTGAAGACGTTTGCTAGGGGTGCTGGCCAGTGAGGAGGGAAATGCTTCCTCTTAATGCATACCATTGTCAGAAGGTGGGCAGCCTTTCTTGGAGCTCCAAACACATATCTTCACATGTCTGAGTGCTGACAAACCTCTTGATTTCTCAAAATTAGATGCCTTTCACAGGGGCCCTGCTTCAGCCTGCATCGGAGCCACGCGCTACCTGTCTGTGCTGCTTTGAGTAGGGTGAGCCAGTTAACTGCAGTGACACCCAAGGAAGCAGGACTAGGGTGGTGCAAGAGATTGCTGATGGGATGTATCAAGGCTACTGGGATGGGCATTGGGTCTGACTTGAGGGTGGGTGAATGGAGGAAAACGCTTTTCTTTTTCCTGTGCTTCCAGTCATCAATACGAGCAAGCCGGGGGACCATTGGAGGCTATTTCCTAGCTGGACGATCCATGACTTGGTGGCCTGTGAGTGAAATGCATCCCTCTCTTCCTCATGGTTCAAAAGCAATTCCCGATGTAAGGACAGCAAGTCTAGTGAGGGGACCCAGTCCATATGTGTTTTGACTGTAGTCTTGAGATGAAGAGGATCCGCCAGGAATCATCCCATGCAGCTTTGCTAATGGGCTACAGCATGGAGCTCCCAGGCCAAAAGGATAGCTCAGCATCTTCAGGTTTTTTTCAACTCTGAATTCCTCTGCTAAACTCAGTGATAAAAATGTTCACATCGATGGAAGTGAGGGAGCGCTGACTGCCTAGCTGGGTTTGAAAATCTTTGGCCCCAGCTCACCAAAGATACCTTTGTCCCCAAGCTAAGAGAGCATTAGGTGATCTAGGAATGTGCTATCCAGTAAAATAGCATTTAGAGACTGAAGAAAAAATAATCCCAGAGCCCAGGACTTTCTGAGCCCTTGCTATTTAGAGTAAAGTTGAGATTATTGACTAACGATGTAAAGGATATAAACTTCAAAACACCAAAGTATAAATCTTCACTATGAAGAAAAAAATCTATTGAAGGCGCCTTTTCTTGGGAGTGAAAGGTACATATAAAGATAATTTAAAGTTTGAAAGGAATAAAACCGCCACAGGAATAAAGATCCTTCTCAGCCAATGCCAGACTCTAGCACCATATATCTCTCCAGTGAGTCGTGGGTAACGAAATGCACTTCTCAACCTAAACACTGTATTTTTTTTTCTATTTTTCCTTTGGATTTACATTGCCCATAAATTCACTAGGCTAGATTTTCAACCTCTTCCATCAGAGACACATACACCTCTCTAAAATCTGTTATTTCTTAAATGTTCTTTATACTTCTGTCTCGGCCAAGTGACATTTAATGGAAAAGCTTAGCTTGATGGTTTTCTCTAATTAGGAGGGGGAAAATGAAAAGATACTAAAATGGAACATTTTTCCCCATCATCATTCTTTTTTTCTTAAAAAAAAAACCCCAACAAACCACCAAACAACCGAAACCCCAAAGCATTCTCATTGCTTTGGCTCCAGCCACAGGTGGCCAGTGTCTGTTGGGTACAGGTTGGCTCTTGGCTCTCCTAGTTTATAGGTTCAAAGCAACCTATAATGCTGTTTGCTTTTCAGTTTTGTTTGTCAGAGAGCTGATTCCACCTCTGCAGCATTCCTGCAGGCTCAGCTCCTTGTGGCCTTCACCTTGAATACAAGACTGGCTTGCATGTATTTGTTTTTTTTTTTTTTTTTTTACGGGTGTGACAGATTTCTGCTGCGTGTCAGGCAGCCTCAACTAAACCCTGATATTACATTGCTGCTCCTGTGCTATGTATCTTCTGTATTTCTGTATCTGATATAGATATCAGGAAAACTGTTTACATTTCTTGAGAGCATCCCCACCTCAGTTGCAAATTCATGTTGCAGCAGCCAGCTCTCTAATCAAGAGTTTTCTTAGACAGACAAGCAGGCAGAGCTCTTGGCAGGAATCAGTGTGGGTGTTGATGACATATTAATGTTTTACCTTGCTCAAAGGTGAGAAGCAGATCAAATTCCATCATTCCTTGTTTCACATGTAGCAGTACTATGGAGAGAAAAAACTCCTCCTAGGCAACGTAGCTAAAAGCAAACTTTCTCTAGAGACAAAAGGGTTAGACTTGTCCTTTGGGTAACTTCTCATTTGACCCCGAGAGAGATTTGATGTTGACGTACAGAAAGGAGGTCTTTGCCCTGTTTAAAGCACCTTGGAGCTTGCATTCTTCCAATTAGGGCGTCAATGAGCCATGGTAGGGACAGCCTACCGTGCCCACAGCTACAGTTTAAGTTAACCTGAGGCATTAGCATTTTCCAGGCTACGGCAGAGCTGAGTATCTCTGAACCTAAGTGTAGACATTAAACACAAAAGGCCTGCACGTTTCTCATATCGTCCCTGCTACGGTTCAGGAATCTCCTCCCTTAGGAGGAGCTCCAAGAGAGCACTCCTGTCACCGTGGCTCTGTAACCCACCACGTGCATGTTCAGCGCAAGACTTGAAAGAGGCTGGGCTGTCAGCAAGACGTGGAGAGGTAGAGCAAGGGTCAGCAAGGTTGGAGAAGGCACGTTGCTGGGTGAGTAACAAGGGAATGGAGAAATCTATCATGTTTCATGGACACTGAGGTATCTGTTACTGCCACCAGACTTCCCTTACCATGCTGTACTCCCCATAACAGATGTATATCTCAGGAGAACCATTGACGAAGTGAAGCCCGATTCTGAGATTAAGCTTTGCATTGGAGTCAGGGCAGTGGAAGGGAGTAGACACACCCACTTTAAGATATAAAAATGTAGTTTTCTTTAAAAGGAGAGTGAAAACACATCTCTCCATTAGCACCCAGCTACCTACCTACAAGGAGATGGGGCCCTGGGGAAAGAGAGTGCCTGGGGAAAATGCTTGGGCTTATACAGAAGTTCCTCAAGGTGACTCTCTGGGGTTTATGCCTGTGCTATGTGTTTCAGATTGGAGCATCCCTGATGTCAAGCAATGTGGGCAGTGGCTTATTCATCGGCCTGGCGGGCACTGGAGCAGCTGGGGGCCTCGCTGTTGGGGGCTTTGAGTGGAATGTAAGCGTCACTTATGTTGTCAACTAAGCTGTCACTGTTTACAAAGGCATTGGGGGTTTGTCTCCAAAATCAGGTGCTAACAGTATCGGCAACTACAAGTTCTCCAGCCTCAGGAAAGAAGCCTCCAGACATTCAGACAGCCTTAAAAACATGAGATCTTTATTTTAGTTTAAGTGGAATCCACTAAAATTATTAGCTCTTTGACCTTCCCAGAAGCACATGGCCGTATTTTTAAGCTTTATTCTGCACTCATGAAGATTAAAAGATAATGAATGCTGAAAAGGTACTTGGATAATCACAGGATTCTGGGTACAGGGAGTTTGAAAAAACCAGCATGTGCTCCTAAATTCAATGTAAAACCATGAGAATCGGCAACACTTCATTCACCTGTCAGTGACGTCTCTGGGGTGAACACCTGGGTGTGAAAGCAGGTCTCATTCTGCCCTATTGAAGTGGCCTGGAAAATTGCCACTGACACCACACAGAGCATGAAAACCAGGCCCTTGGTGTGTGATACTAATGAAATTTCTCAGCTGCAGTGATGAGGAATGAGATTAGTGCCAGCCTCACAATAAACATCACTCACCTAACTTTAAATCTCTTGTCTATATCAGCAGAGACTGCTGATAGTGCCGGATACTTGCCAAGCACAGGCAGGGCCCACCAAGAGCTCTTTCCTGGTATATCTATTCACTGCACTGGTTTTTTTTCTAAACCAATAAAGATCACTTTTAAGTCCCTTGTGAAGAAACCAGAGCCTGTGTTCAGCCTGGTGCATGTAGGACATACCAATATCGCTGTACTTTAAGTAAATCTATTCAAGTCATTTTAGAAACCCATGAAGACGAGATTGTATGTCAGGGCAAATCTAACTTCATGAGTTTAGATTCATTTCTTTCAGATTGGAAAGGGACCTTAGATATGCCCTTATTCTCTCCCTTTGTCATGGGACATCAACTCAGCTGCAGGGATTGTATGAGCATCTTACCTAAGCCAGTCTCTGCCACTGCAGGGGCCATGGCTCTTCTCCTTGATCACTCACAATCTCTGCTTACAGGGATTGGTTTAATTTCTGATAACTTAAATAATTGATCAAAGTAAAATCTGGACTACTGTAAGGTACTTGGATGAAAGGTAATGGCCTGAGACAACCAGGAGGTGAAGTTTGATGATCCAATGGCTGTCATGTTCAAGATCTCCTGTTCAGGCTTTTGCTGGGTTTCAGAGAAGAAATACATGATGCCTTTACACCTTCCAAAGGACCCTTCACCTGTGGCAAAGCAATTGAACTGCTCCTTTATCTACCAGCGACAGAAGCACATCTGCGTCAGCCTGCAAGGAGAACATCGCAGCAGACTCTTGCTGTTGCTTATTTTTATGCTCCGCAGGGACAGTCTGCTGCCTCAGCCTCATCACTTGCTAATCAAGCAACAAACAGATGCTCCCATCCTTCTCTGAATCACTTAACCCTTCACTGACACAGCATCAGTGGTTTCAAAGGCCACCAAATACAACACCATCTTTCAGAGATCCAGAGCAACAGAATACACTATCTTGCCCGAAAGACTAGGAGATGGAACAGGACGTGCCACTTGTGACAGAGAGACACAGAGCTTAGAAGGATAACTTCAAAATCTTCTAGCTGTATTGTAATAATTCCTTCATTTGTCATCTCAACTTCTGAGCAGGGAGAAAAAGTCAGACTGCTTCCCAGATCTATTGCATGGTACTGTACCTTTCTGTTTTCTTAGGATGTTCACTGAAAGAACAGAGGACAAGGACATTTCCATGTGTTGAATTGTGTGCCTTTATTTTCCCTGTCTCCTTAACAGGCTACCTGGGCACTTCTAGCTCTCGGCTGGATCTTTGTGCCTGTTTACATCGCAGCAGGGGTGGTCACCATGCCTGAGTACCTGCAGAAGAGATTTGGAGGGCAGAGGATACAAATCTACATGTCCGTACTGTCCCTTATTCTCTACATATTCACCAAGATATCCGTATGTATCCCGCTGAACACAACCCTTGTGTCTAGAGCAGGGGTAGGTCATCCTGGTACAATGCAGAACTGCTCAGAGATAACTCAGATGTCCTTGAAAGGACCAGCTCAGCTACCAGAAACAGCAGCAGTCTGTTAGTGTGCTGCTTTGCTCAAGTAAATACCTGCCTCTGTATTGATCATGGAGACTTATCCTAAAAGAGAGAGCCCTCATTAAACAGCAATGCACAGCGAGAACTTTACAGGGATATGGCAGCTAATTACTAAACTGTGTAAGTACCATAAGCTGTCTGCCTGCTTTTTCTCTTCTATCAGATCAAACCTTAGCTAATATAGACAGGGGAACTGCAGCATTACCCCATCTGAGGATCTGGCTGGCTGCATCTTGTAGATGTGAAATTCTCTTAAATTATCATAAATCTGCTGTTGTTCTTGTAACTGAGATTTCAGCATTAGGTATGTTTATTCCTCTCTCTTTCTGTCACTTTTGTTATATAAAAAGGGTATGGTGAAAGGGGGGTAGGTTCTGGCTTAAGACAAATCTCAGCATCTTTCCTGGATGCTTGTAGGACAGTATCCTGCCGATAGCCAAAAAATAATGTAAGCTACTGGGTATTTTCCTTCATTTAAATGCCATTAATAAAGAGGCAGAACTTGGGCTCAGGGATTTGCTAAGAACCACCTGTGCCCTTGGAGGGAAAGGACTGTATTTCAGAGTCCATTACAAGGACTGAAAACATCAGTCCTTTGTCTCCAGCTGATTGTCCCATGGCCAGTACAAGTCAGTTTTCACTAGACCCTACTGAAGCATTTAGATGTCAAATTGCCTTGGAAGACATTAACTGGAGATGAGGCACACATGTGCCTTTTGCAGCTGGCTTCAGGGTCCTTCCCCAAGCTTATTATGTCTCAGGTCCTGGGAGGTGCATTACGAGGAGTGCCAGGCTGGGAGTATGGGATAGATTTCCTCCTCTAATGGCCAGCTCTTGGTCATGTCACCCATCGCTGTCACCGCTGCCTCCAGGAGCTTTGCTCTGTGGGACTTAAGCATTGCAAGATGGGGTCTTGCAAAGAGGCATTTGAAGCCTCTTTACCCATGAGGGGTAAATGGAAGATCTCTCCTGCAACAGCACCACAATGTGCACAGCTACACAATCAATATATGTGATGAAAACAGACCAGTCTTCCGAAATGACCTTCAGCAGAACAGTATTTTCCAATGCCTTTCAGAGCAGGACCCTGGCTTCAGTCATTGCTGTTTCATCTCAGTGGTTTCTCCTCTGTGCAGCTAATTCACGCGTGGCTGACGAATGTGGCTGGTGGAGTTTATGGGCATGACAGGTTCTTTCTATTAAGCAGTGCTATTGTTTGTAGAGAGCTCATTTAGCGGCTGGCTGGACAGCAGGCAGTTGGTTACAAGAAGGATTTTTCTCCCTATGCTTTTTGCCCAAACATAGGTTAGCAACTAGGGCATTGCAGAGTCTTCCCTGCTTGCAGAGAAAATCAGAGATCTCAATAAACAGTGTTGTCAAAGGACTGATCCTGCATGGCTACAGAGGTGTTTCTATTTCCTGCTGGGAATTGAAAAACCAGAAGACACAGTGGCTCCTGTGGTGTCCTGACAGTGGTTGTCCTGTCTCAGGGTTGCAGAGGTCAGGAGTTGCACTGAGTGCTTGCTTTTAAGGTGCTTATTTCAGGCAGAGCAAATATAAATCTTGCCTCATCCCTTCTGTCTCCTTTGGCAAGTGTCTTCATCTGTATCTCAACCCATACCAGATTTGCAGGTGTCCTTCAGACTGATTTCCCAACATACGCATCTCCCATATTACCTTCTGCATCTGAACGATGTTATCTGTATAATTCCAGGTTTCACCCAGTTTCTGGTTTCACCCTCTCTGCCAGTAGGTCCAAACAAAACAAAGCCGATGGGGGTTTCTGTATTTCTGGTGAGGTCCTCAGCAGGTATAACCCGTTTTTCGGGAGTCATTCTAGTATGCTGAACTGCATGGATAGAAAAGCAAGCTGTCGCCCTTTTCAGCTAAATAAATCATGGCACAAGACATCAGTGATTCTTTAGGGGTCTCTCAAGCTAGTGTCTCTCCTGGCCATGATGCCACCAAGATGTAGTCTTGGGTAGAACCTGGCCTCTGCTATTTGCCCCCCCCCCCCTTCCCTCCTGTGTCTGCCTGTGCATTCATGGGCTCCTGCTTCCCACAGATGTCTTCACAGTCAGCAAAAGGAGTGGAGTGGCAGTTTCCACCAATACCTGTTTGTGCCAGTCAGGATTACCTGCCATGAATGCTGCCTGTAAGACAGACTTTTGACTGCTTTGTAGTGCCTTGGCGTGGGACCTTGATTTTCATCCTTCTGCTGCCCCAGCTCCCAGATGCTGAGAGCTCTGACCTGGAGGAAAGATTTTCCTTACATTGAGAACACGAAGGTTCACAGCCAACAGCCCCATGCTCTCTCCTCCTCTTCCACTTCACCTTCGTGGTGTCCTCCCTCGTCAATGCTTTCAGCCGCAGAGGGCTGCAGGCTGCTTTATTAGATTTCACTTGCACGGAGCACTACTAACACCAGACTGCCCTTGTTTTTTTTTATTCTAGACAGACATTTTTTCTGGAGCGTTGTTCATCCAAATCTCTTTGGGCTGGAACCTCTACTTGTCCACTGTGGTCTTGCTAGCAGTGACTGCTGTCTACACCATAGCTGGTAAAAATCGGATTTTAAAAGAAACATTTTGAAGTGAAGCCTAGGATATAAGTTTCCCCTTTCCTATATAGGGGAAAGTATTCAGGTCCTGGTCTGAGCGAGAGATTTCCCCCAGTTGCTTCATACCTGCCCTGTCACTCCCAGCTGTTGGAGACCTCTGGCTATTCCCCTCTCCCCTCCTGGCCCAGGGGAAACTGGTATGGGGGGAACATCACTGTTTTCTAGAGAATTTTCTAACACTACAGAAGGCTCCTGGCTCCCTCTCTGCAAAGAGCTACCACTGCCCACATTTGCTCTTTTTTTCTCTTTTTGTAACATTAACATCTTTAGATATTAAGATGCTGAACTGCCTCCAAGTCCTCTCATGAGTGTGGACAAGCCCTTCAGGCCATTCCTCATGGAAGGGCTTGTGATGACTATAGGCTCCTGGGGATCAGCTCAGTGCCAGCTTCTCCCAGGGGGTCTGTCCTGAAATCACAGGGCTGGGGCCAAAGAAAACCTTTTTCCGGGTGACGTACTTGTTTCATTGTACATGGTGATGCATTCTGCCTATTCTCTCTGGTTGTCCTGACAGGTGGTTTAACGGCTGTGATATACACAGACGCGCTGCAGACTCTGATCATGGTGCTGGGAGCTTTGGTCCTCATGTTCATAGGTAAGGGGAACCTGCAGTGGCATCATACACTAGTTTAATGGTCCCAAGGTCATTAGACCTTAGCAGGGTACCTCACCTTTTTAGGTATGGTGCAGAAATGAGTTTTAAGCACTCACAGAAGTGGTGCCAGCACAACTGTCATTCACCAAGCCGTCAGACTTGCTTCAACCTTTGCACTAACTGTATGGAGGTGAGGTTCTGGATAACATCACCTCACCAGTTTGGGTTTACTGGGAGTTGCCAAAGAGCTTGCAACACTGCATTCCCAGAGCCACATTCAACTCTCACTATGCTTATGTAAATGCAGAGTAATTCTGGTGACTTTGCCTGTTGCCTTTTGGAGTTACTGTGCGTTCATCTGGGTGTAACTGAGCATTATAAAAAAATAAAAAAGCAACAAGGAACTGACCACCATTAGTTTTTGCTTTAAGCCTCCTTGGCAAACAGAAATGTAGGTATATCTTGTTTCATGTCATACCATCCTGCTCCAGCTCTTCGAGGGTGTGTGAACAAAGACTAGATGCTGAGGACATTGTGGGGATTAGGATCATGGAGATTTTCCTGCATTGATCCCCTTCCAGGGTGCACTGTTGAAACCATAAGGACTCTGGGCAAAATCCAACTGACTCCTGTAAAAATCTTGGATGCCAAAAGCAAGGGTGGAATGAAAAGAAAGGAGATGAGAGGAAGACAGGAGAAAAGAAAAGTAATCATGAGACTCAGATAAAGAAATAACTTTGAAGGGAGCACCAGACCTTAAATCACTGACATTTTCTTTTCAGGATTTGAAAAAGTTGGCTGGTATGAAGGACTTCAGGAGAAGTACAGCACAGCAATACCGAAGATCATAGTCCCAAACACGACCTGTCACCTCCCACGTGCAGATGCCTTTCACTTGTTCAGGGATCCAGTCACAGGAGACATTCCTTGGCCTGGCCTTATATTTGGCCTCTCTGTGCTGGCTCTTTGGTGCTGGTGCACTGACCAGGTAAAGAAAGTCTTTCCCTCTCAAGGCAAACCACCACTCGCTTTGTAGATCTGTGAGCTGAAAACTGACTGGGTCTCACTATGCAGGAGTTACTACCGTTTTACTGGTCTAGACCAGAATATTTCACTCCTTCCACCCTCTTGGCAAGCTGCTAATTTTGTGCACTTCTTAGTGCAGAGCGAGCAGGTTATTTTCTTCCCTTTAACCCACTGTGGACTGGTTAGTACTGGCTGTCTTCATTCAGTTAGTGTGACAAGGATATGAAAATGTGGATCTGGAGCTGGCTTTGCAGTGACCTTGTGTAGACCTCCAGAGAAGCCATTCATATGCCCAGACTTCTCACGTTTCTTATTCCTTTCAAAGTTAGAAAGAAGGAAAACTGTATTTTTTTCTCAAGACATGGTGCTTCTGTGCTTTAAGATGGGACAATTACGAAAACACACCACTGAACTTATACGAAAACACCTACAGTCTGCTTCATTCCCTGTCTCTTGCTGCTGTACAGCTGCTGTCTCCAGTCCTCAAGGTGGCTTCATTTCAGTCAAGGGCGAAATGATTCCTGTAAAGGAAATTTCCACGCTGCCCTCTCCTATAGCCTGTGCACTGAGCTCTGAGCAGTGGCAGCAGGCTGCAGTCAACTGAGATGGGAAAGTTGCCATTGGCATGCAAAACGCTCTGGGATCCTGCTGGATGAAAGTCATCCATGAGAATGAGAGACAGAGAGAGGATGGATCCTGCTATCTCTGTAGTGCTTCTGTTTTACTCTCTGCTCCATTTCTGCACTGATTGCAGGTGATAGTCCAGAGGTCTCTCTCTGCCAAGAACCTCTCCCATGCCAAAGGTGGATCCGTGCTGGGAGGATATCTGAAAATCTTCCCTATGTTTTTCATTGTCATGCCAGGAATGATCAGCAGAGCTCTTTACCCAGGTAAGCCTTCCCATGTTCCTTGCCACAGGGCTTTATACCTGCCATGACCACTAATCCCACACAGGTCTGCCAGCACTTTTACACCTCAGAAACTGCTGTCCTGCAGGCATACTCATATAGATTCCTGTTGTGCAATGGTGTTCCCATGCCCTTCCTTCACCTCCAGTGCTTCCACAGTGGCAGAAGTCACTGGCAGTGTCCATATGGGGCATATTTTGCCATTGCGGGCATATAGCTCCATGCTGTGGACATTGCATGCATCTGTCTATCTGGAGGAAGTCAGTGAGATGAAGTACATGGGGCACTGAGGTTGTTCTTCAGATCCTATGGCTTTCATTAGATATTTGGTGACAGTTCTAGCAATCTACCACACAGATTCAATCAGTTCCTGGTAGATTATGCAAAACAGCCTTCTTTTGTGAAAGAGCAAGCATTCCCCTCCTGTTGTGTCCCAAGGAGCTCTCGTTGCTGGTTTCTCCAAGTGCATGCCACTTCCTGGGAAGAAAACCCTGGTTTGGAGGACCACTTCTGGAGGAAAGTGCCTCTCTCCCAGATTTCCTCAAATTGGACTAAGTCAGCCTGCAACATCCTTGGTAACCCAGCTGACAGGTTCATGGAAACAGTCCAGTTCCCACAAACAACGAATTGTCAAGGATTACAATTACGCAACATCCAGGAGAGTTATATCTGTACCCTGAACAGAATTGCAAAATGTCATCTTGAAGTTTCACCTTTATTTTACGATGTAAAATGTTCTTCAACTCCACTCATTCTAGCTGTATTCCAGCTGCATCTCTGAATTTATATGAAAACACACAAGGCATCAAGATTTGTTCCCTTGAATTAAACAACCATAGTTCAACAGGGTTTACACTGACTTCTTGTTATTTTCCTGTCTTCTACAGATGAAGTGGGCTGCGTGGACCCAGACATCTGTAGAAGGGTCTGTGGAGCCGCAGTGGGTTGTTCCAACATTGCCTACCCCAAACTCGTGATAGAGCTCATGCCCAATGGTGAGAAACCTTTACAGTTGTGTAGGCGGCCTTGAGCCATGCTCTGCACCGGGGGGATCAGACTGCCCTTATCCATCCTGAGGATGAGGAAATCTTAGTGCTGTTACCAGACATTGGGATGAAAAAACAGTACTGAGAGGCCAAAGGTCTACTCCTGATTTTTCTTCCCTATTTTGCTTCCCCAGGGCTCCGGGGTTTGATGATTGCTGTGATGATGGCAGCCTTGATGAGTTCCCTCACCTCCATTTTCAACAGCAGCAGCACTCTCTTCGTTATAGACATCTGGCAGCGGATCCGCAGACAGGCTTCAGAGCAGGAGCTGATGATTGTGGGCAGGTCCTTACATCTCTTTATTTCTTGTAGCTCTCATCATCCGTTTTGAGTACAGCATTTACATTCTTCAGTCTGGACTCACTGAGAAAAAATCTGGTGCCTAAAATATAGAGCAGGAACGCAGCCTGGGAAAGAGCATTGCATTTTACAGCTTCATCTCAGATAGACCTGGTCAAAGAGAAACACTGAGTGTACCATTGAGCTAGGTAGATCATTGCCTCTCTCTTCTCTAAACTTAACATAAATAGTGCCTTAAATGTAACTTTTAGAAAAGCCAAAGATGCTCCGGAGTCACTGTCACCGGAGGTCTTTAAGAACATGTTATTTTTGCATCAGGCAGGAGTGATACATTGCAATTACTCCTTTTTTTCAGGGAAAAGTGCAGAGAGCTGGGCCTCCCAGCTCTCTATCTCTGTGATAAGTTATAGTACCCTTTGCGAGCAAGCTTTAGTACTGCATTATATCAGGGGCATATAAAATTCTTCTCCTGATAGCAGAATTTAAGCTGATTTCTGCATGTTTGTGGTGCTTTTCCTCTCCAGTCATGAGCATTAAGTTCTAAACTTTGCTGCGGGGTGGTTGAAAGCTGCAGACAATCTCATACTCCACCACTGTAGAGTAGTGAGAGGGGAAGTACCTCTTGCTCAGCAATATGGAGAAACCTCTATAACATACAGTGCAAAGATGAAGGAGGGTTATGGTATGCACCTGAGACCTCAGAAGCAATTTTAATAAGCAGCAAATGAGTTGGAATTTGGCAAAGGCACCAGACTGAGCATGTTATCTGCTTGGAAACGTGGCAGGAAGATTGCTTCCACCAACTTCCAGCTCCCTCTCTCTGTCACATCCAAGAGCTAGTCCTTCAAAGAACATGTCATTCTCTAGGACACACCAGGTTGAAGGGCTTGCACTGATCCAGCTCATGGTGGGAGCCACCATGCCCTTGTGGATCTCTCATGTGTGTTGACTGGCAAGTTCTAGCCGAGCTTACTCTGAAATCTGTGAAGTTAGCCTTGGGAGTTGGTTGAATTGACGTTCTAGAAGAGAACAATTTTCTCTTTTCCTGTGTGCACAGGGAAAGGTTCTTCTTGAGAGTCATCTGTAGATTTTTCTTAGGAAATTCTGAGAGCAACTGGAAGTGTGTTTTGCTACAAAACTTCATTTTCAGGTGGACTCCACCACCTGCAGAACTAATACAATTTTATCCTCATCTTCCAGGGTCTTCATCCTCATCCTTGTAGTCATCAGTATTCTCTGGATCCCGATCATTCAATCAGCCAACAGTGGCAAGCTCTTTGACTACATTCAGTCCATAACCAGCTATCTAGCCCCACCGATCACAGCTCTCTTCATCTTGGCAATCTTCTGCAAGAGGATTAATGAGTCTGTAAGTGGAGCGTCAACAACCAATTGATATACATATTTAATTTGGTGCAATACATAAATAACTCTCCCCTCAGTACCTAGCCTTTGAGGCTCTTTAAACTCAAAAGCCGGTCCAGCTAAAGTGTGACAATTAGACAGCCTTTCCCTGGCATACATTAGTGGATCTCAGCCCAGTCTCTAGTGTACGTGTGTTTGCTTCCAAGAAGGCACTGCAAGTGGTCCTCCTTGGCAGTCCCATTTGAAAGCATGAAAGGCAAAAAGTTGTTCCGCACTTTAGGGATGATGTATCAAAGTCTAGTTGGAGGCATGTTGTTAGAAGGAGACTCTTGCATTGTATGTGCTCTGTCTGTTCCATGTTCAAGGGCAGAAAAAGAAAATGAGGATTTTTAACTGAAAACATCCTCCTTTGATGCATGTCAGTGTGGGTTTCCATCAGGCATAAAAGGTCTTGGTCTAAGAAAGGGCAGAAAAAAGAGCAGAAAAGAGTAGAAAAGAGAAGAGCAGAAAAGAGTAGAAAAGAGAAGAGCAGAAAAGAGTAGAAAAGAGAAAAGAAGAGAAGAGAAAAGAAAAGAAAAGAGAAAAGAGAAACCTTTAACCAAAGGTAACATGCAGTGACCTTTTCTTTATGCTTGCCTTTTCTCAGGGTGCTTTCTGGGGCCTCATGGTTGGGCTAGCTGTTGGTCTTGTTCGGATGATCATCGAGTTTATTTATAGCACACCGTCTTGCGGTGAGGAGGACAGAAGACCAGCTGTGCTAAAGGACTTGCACTACCTCTACTTTGCCCTCATCCTCTGTGTCCTCACTGCAATTGTCATTGTCCTTATTAGTCTCTGCACCCCACCGATCCCTGAAGAAAAGGTAAGTAAGTGACTTGCAGTGGCACCCTTTTCTTAGAGTGCCCGTTTGGTTTCCAAAAATCTCTGAAATCTGTCCTTTTCTTTTCCTCCCATGGCTAAGAGATGGTGTGTAATGCATATGCTGCAAAGAAGCCCTCGCTCCTCAGCTTTCTATTCCCCAGGTCGCATAGTGTTAATGCTTCCTGAGGCACTGAGTGCTTCAAATTGAGTGTGAGTTCCCATGCTGTGCCTGGAGTTGGGCAGACACCACAGCCCATCATAACTGGAATAGAAAGAAAAGAAGAGGGGGAAGGAGATTAAATCATATTACAGAGCACTGCTGAGGAGGAATTAAATATATCTAATTGTAGCATCTACCCTGTTTCAGCAGAGCCAGCATCAATCTTGCAGGCAAACAAGATTAATATCTTTTGCAACATGGGCATTTAGGAAAATAACATTTTGTCCCAATGTGATCTCAATTACATTTAATAACTTTGAGTCAGGCACAACTTTCTTTTACTTAACACATTAAAATGGTGCAGAGTTGGGAGGCTTTATATAATAAAACCTTAAAAAAACTCTTCCCAGAGTTTTAAGGCAGCTGTCAATATAACAAAACTGCCATCTACCTCCAAACAAAGGTTACTGGATAGATTTAAAAGACCTATTTTTTTCCTGTCTAACTGCATGAGGAAATGAGGGTGATGCCATCACAGCATTTTCTATCTGTTGCTTCCTCATAACTTGTAAAGCATTAACCAGTTCCATCAATGTTTGATTGAATGTTAGTGGTGTCAAAGATACCCAGCTCCTAAAGATTACATGAAAGCAAGTGCTTAGATAGAGGAGAGGGGGAGAGAGACACCGTCTTTGTGTCTGCTTTGAGATAAAGTCTCAGCTTTTATTAGCTATCAGAGGATCCACATGGGAGAGAGAAATACTGGCAAGGAGGCACCATTAGTTCTGCTGCTTACGTTGTTCACTACTGCTCAGGGGTGGCCAGATGGTTGCCAGCAATTAATTACTGTGGTTTAATGAGTTCCCACTCATCATCTGACCTGTGATAACTAAACATGTGCAGTGCTCCCTGCCCACAGCAATAGCAAGATAAGATGCATTAACATGGCACTGGCAAATAGTGAACATCATACCAACAGTCCAGGAAATGAAGAAACTGGCCATAGCGCCTACAGGCTTTTTAGTCTGGCCTCGCAGGTATAAAAACATTTAAAGCATGTTTTGAGAGGTGGGGTTCAGGTTGGAGACCTACTATAATAGCATCAGGGAAAGAGAAGTTATGATCATAAGAGACTCCTTAAAGGAGATTTTCAGTAGAAATAGGGGATTCTATAGGTGCTAGACTTAAGGGACCTTATTTGACATATTCTTCGAAGAGCCAATGCTCAGAAAAGGTGGATTCGGACTGGAAGTGGGCCAGGGAGGAAAGCCAATGGGATGTTCAGGGAGGATAGGATTTTGTGTGAAACAGCTGTGTGCAGTTATTCCAGAGGAACAAAGGACAAGGGGGTGGTGGCTGGGCCCCCAGGTACACCTGGAGAGCCAAGGAGGGAGGAGAGCTTGGTAAAGGGCAGTGCTGGCCATGAACAAATATAGGCTGGGCTTTTCTGTGGAAGTGTTCTAAAGAGGGATGTTTAGAATAACCTTTTGGTAGGCTATGGACCCCACATAGTGCTGAGCTCAGTGCTTGACCTCTGTGTAAGAGATTCTGTTGAAGAAAATTAATAAGAATTAATGATATTGTCTGTGGTAGTGAGAGGCTGGACACAGAGACCCAGATCAATCATCTGATGACGGTAATGACCATCCATGTCCCACGTGCCCTTTCCCCCCTGACTCCACCAGTTTCTTCCCACCACAAGGAAAATAAGACAGGCTGCCAGGCAATTTGTGCCACTAAGTGGTAGCTAATTCCCTCTTTCCATAGCTCAGTAGGAATGGGAGATCCTGCCCCTACTTGATTTTAGTCTGATTTTCATTCACTTTCTACTATATATCCCCAATTTCAACAGGAAAGGTCTGCCCTTGTTCCTCAGAGAACAGCCAAAGTGAAGGCATGGGTTTTAAGCCAAGGTGGGTGCCAACACTGCTGGGTTGCTGCCTGTCTGGCACGAATCTTAGTGGGCAGCATTAAACCCAACATTTTTCATTTTCTCTCATTCAGACTGAGCCCAGCTTTTGTCCTAGACATGAGGGCAGGTGTAGGTTTGGACCGATACTCCTGGTGGCATGGTTTCTCATGGTGTCCTGCAAGCAGGGCTTGTCTCCTCATCTCAAGTTAGTCTGTGGCTGTGCTAAGATGCCTCAAGGATAGAAGGGCTTTGGGAAGGAAGGACAGGAGGTAGAAATCAGGATGGACATGTCAGGCTCTAACCCTCGGGGTAGAAACTGGCACCTGAACTTTGTGTTTGGCCATTAGCGACCTCATGTTGCTGGGGTTTGGCATGCAAGTGGGCAAACCTGTGGTGAATGTCTCCATGGTAGTGGCTGAGAGTGGGAGGCTGGGTGTCCTGGCTGAGGATATCTGAAGCTCTGGTGCTTCCCAGCCCCATGTGTTGGTCAGTTCACTTTATGAGCCTCAGATACTTCCCCCATAAAAATCGCATGGGGCTAGTTCTGCTAGCATTTGAGATATAATGATGAAAGACACCATATAAGAGCTAGGAATTACACCATTTATTTTGTCAAGCAAAAGGAAAAGAAAAACAAGCCACCAAAGAAACAGCTAAGGAAATATAGTGATAGATCATACTTCAGCAGATGTAAATCAGCATAGCTCCATTGCCTTCAAAGACCAGGAACAGCTGTTGAGCACAGTTATGCCGGTTTACACCACCTGAGGATCTACACTGGACAACTTTAAATATTGAATCTCAATGCTTTTGAGATAGTAAATAGGCAAAAGGAGAAAAGAGATTTGTATCTCATGTTAAGAGTGTTACAGCTAATGTGCCTGGCTTTAAATGAATTACAGTCCAAGAACTGCAAGCTGTAGCATTTTCTCCTGCTGTTTTGGACACTCTCCCATCCCTGTGGTGATTGATGCTGTGCTGGAAAACAAGTATGCAAGGAATTTGTTTGGTATGCTCCAGAGTTCATATGTCTTCATTGTAGGTAGTCCATATTGTGTCACGCCGTCCTTGAAAACCCTGCAAAAGAGCTTACAATTAAATTTGAGACTGTGAAGCTGAAACACAACTGTCAGGTGCCAGATGGCATTTTGGAACAGAAGGATTTATTCTAGTTTACAAACAACAAAAGAAAAACTTTGCTGAGTTCTTGCAAACTCCCTTGTCCAAGGAGAATATGAGGGTGAAAAGGGAGAGGAACAGCCCACAAAGCATGAACGCTACACAAGCCGGTCACCTCCCTGGGGGTCAGGGCTCACCCAGACAGGCTGATGGATTGGCAATTCCACCTGATGTGCTCTGGGGTCAGGGATGTTTTCCCTGCATCTTGAGGTCTGGCTTGAGTGGCTCCTTTAGGTGCAGAGCCTAGGAGGAGCACCAAGCTCGTTTTGGCTGGCCCGAGCCCACCCTGTGCACTCCGAGGTGCTGCAACTGAAGCTCCCACAGCATCATTTAGTGCCACTGAGAGCAAAGCACGCTCAGCTCCTGTGGGAACCAGGCACTCATGGAGAAGCAAGCTAAGGGGGGGACACAGGCTCCCTGAGCAGTGCCCACGCATGGTTCTGCAGTGGGGAGCTGAGACACAGGGCTCCCCAGGACCCGCCAAGTGGCTACCCTCCACTCCTCTGCCCTTGGGCATGGTGGCCTCGGGCAGCAGTTCCAAGGTCCGAGTTGATTATGCTAATGCAGCTCCCCTGTCAGCAATTCCTCTTATTGATGTATTTGCTTGCTTTCTCCAGGCATGCCAACCACGTGCCATCATCTACCTCCCCATCCCCATCCTTTCGTGAGTCTGTGCCAGCCAGCCCCGTGGTGGCCTCCATGGTCACACGGTGCTGCCGGTCTGCCCCGGCATGTGTCCTCCTGGCGATGGCAAAGAGGAGAAAGGAATTCCTCAAGGAATTCAGCCAGCCAAAACTTCTGCAGGGGAGCTTGAAGCTGGAGCGTTGGTGTGATGCTTTACTGAGGAGCCCCCTAGAGCGGTGGTTTGCTTTATTTGGCCATGGCCAAAGCACCAGCTCCTGGGTGGGTCGGTGGGATGATATGCGATGAGGTAACCTGCGTGTCTATGCTGCTTTCAATTGGGAATCGCTTCCATCTGGCAGAGTCTGAGCCCCAGGTAAACTCTAGCCCTTGCAGATTTTGCTGCAATGTGAAGAGACAGTCATTCAGTGACACGTGGGAAGAGGAGGGAAAAGAAAAAAAGTTTTGGAAATCCTTTAGTACCCTGAAACTTTGCTATGTTCCAGTGACATTTCCTAAGTGATTAAAAAAAAAAAAAAAAAAAAAAAAAGAAAGAATCCCTGAGAAAGATGAGGATCATCAAATCAAAGCAATTTAGCACATCGTGACAAGAAAGATTAGCCCTGCCCAATGCTCATCTTGGTTGAAAATGATTTAAATAAAGCTATAAATCTTCTGGAAATTATGCAACATTTTGTGTCAGCTGGAAACTCCTGCCTAGATTTGTGTGTGTAAAATTCACAAATTAAACTCACGTTACTTTGTAAGTGACCCATTTGAGACGTTCATTTCCATATGGGCAGAGCAGGGAGGCAGCCGCTCGTCAGGCAAATGTGTGACTTTGCCCGACCTGCTGTCACCACTGCAGCTTCGCTGCCCGGGTCCCATCCTGCGGCTCCTCCGCAAAGCAGCCGACAGGCTGGGGCGGGAGGACAGCCCATGGACTTGGGCACCCGCATTTGAGTGGGATTGATGAGCATGGCCCTTGCTGCCTGGCTGATCATCTTTCATGGCTTTCAGTGGTTTGTTCACTGAAAGACTGCAGAGAGAGGTAATGTTTTCTATTGGCCCGATAGAGAAAACCGGAATTTAAAAAAAAAAAAAAAAAACAACAAAGAAAAAAAAGCCAAACCAACAAACAAGCAAAAAAAAAAAAAAAAAAAAAAAAAAAGGCATTTGGACAGGCAAGTCTTACAGTGTATGCCCAGAGCTCATTTTTTCCTACTTAGAAGTACACCTGTTGGTCTAATGTATGGTACAATCCTCCCTGCAAATTCTGACTTGATATTCGCTGTCACAGCTCTGTCTGCCCACATAGTTGCATTTCTTGAACACATACTTGCACTTGCAGAGACATGATACTGCTACTTTTCCCACTATGAGCCTTCAGATAAGCTCATTTGGAAGTGCAGGTTGCTCCTTTGATGTGAGCTTGTCCCAACTGTGGGGTTTAGTGTTCACATTGGGTTTTCTTTTCTCGTAAAATGACAACTGAGATGAGACAGAAGATCCTCCAGTGCCTCCCCCATGTCCCAGAGAACGAGCTGCTCAAATACCAGTGTTCCCATGGCCATATATCTGCGTCATGCCCTTATGGCCATATATCTGCATGCCAACACCCGACTGATCTTTCTCTGCTCAGGGTACAATTGCTGTCTGTGATTGACTGTATCCAGAGAGGGTTATCTTGGCTCTTTTTTTTTTTTTTTAATTTACTTTATTACCCTTCCCTGTTTGAGGTCTGCCATTCTGGATGCAGATTATCATTATTTCATGTCAATCAAGTGAGCCTAGCAAAAAGGAAGCTGCTTCTTCAATGTCTGCTAAAAGGTTACTCCTGGTAGAGACAGGGATGGAACAGGTTAATGATTAAAAATAGAAGGAAAGAAACTAGATTAATTCACACTTTTTTTTCAGCTTCAACTGGAGGGTGTGGGCACCTATGCAGAAGGGAGGTGAAAGTGGAAGAACAGCCATTGCCCCAGAACAGGTCTCTCAGCACTGTCTTGGATCTGTGTCCCCCCAAAAGAGGGAGATGACTGGCATGCCAGTCTGGGACTGACAGGCAATAACCTGTTTGTTCTCTGTCCCGCTTTGCAGCTCGCTTGCCTGACGTGGTGGACAAGACACAGAAAAACACCTGCCATTGACCTGAAAAATTATAAGAGCGAAGCAGCACAGATCAATCCAGCCAACGGAGAGAATGACTTGGTCGAAAGTGCAGATTCAGACAATAAGGAGCAGGCAGGTAGGATGGCTGTTTGTGAACAAGCATGCTCATGTGCATGTGAGTGCACAGTCCAGATCTCATGCGAGTCCCTCTAAAGCTCGTGAGAGGTCATTGGTTGCATTCACTGGAGTTGGGGCTTGTATTTAAGGGTATACCAGTTAGAATGATGTGACAAATGAAAGTGTTGTGGTTCTTCGTCCTCCCAACATATCTTCTAGCATTTACTTTCATGTCACAGTCCTCTGAATGGCTCAGAAGAGTTGCCATTCCTGAAAAAAAAGAAAACCCATCATTCAGTAAAATGTTTTTTCTTTCTCCTCCCTAGAACAAGTTATTTACCCATGCAAACTACCCCAGCCCAGTTCTGCCCAAGTCACAGTGTTATTCCAGCATTTCAGGTGTGGGCACTTAATGGTGTGCTGGACTGCTTAGATGGGAGTCAATGGCCACTTACGAACATCCCTTGGGAGGATGGAGGTCTGTGCTGCTGGGACACTGCTCCTTGCCCCATTGACATTGGGGCTTTGTGCCATGACACTGCATCTATTTGTCTGTCTCACCAAGATGCTCTTAGAAGCTCCACAGCACTACTGCAGGCATAACCAAAGCAGCAGCTACCACTAGTGCTATGAAAGTCATGGCAGGCTTTTTAATTTCAACTTTCAGCACATAAAAGTGGCATCCTTTCCTGTCCTCATCATTGCTAGGAGCTAAACCCCTTGTGTATGTGCTAGAAATGCCTCCTCCTTACCCCTGTGTGGGCTCTGCTGGCCAAACTCACCCAGTGATGCTGTAACATACTGTATCAAAATAGCATCATGGTCTGACGGGACCATGAGACCCTGGAGGCAGACATGTGCACTTCATGGATGTCCTAGGATAAATCCACAAGCCTCAGTTTTCTCATTTATGTTATGCCAATAGTATTTTTCATCTTCCCTTATATCCTATATAAGCCATAGTTAAAACTCAGACCCAAATTGCTTAAATAGCTGCATGTCCTACTAAGGGCATTTAATAAGAAGGAAGGAGAAGAATCAAATGAAGTTAAAAAGTTGTCAGGAGACAGAACAGTAGCAGAAGATAGGCAAGTTCTTTTCAGAGCAGACAGAGGTTTATTCTGCAAATCCATTTAAAAAATGCAGCTTTCTGGTTTTGAGCTCAACCTTCCAAGGTTACAGAGCAGAACTCAGAAGAAAGGCACATACACAAGATTTCTTCACTCCTTCCTGTTCCTGGTCAGTCCAAAGGACACTGGTAGCAATTACAGCCAAGCTAAACTGAAGTGAACAACTAAAGAAATCTCTTAATATTTTTTTTTTCCCCAATAGAGTAAGTTTGGGTTTAAGTTGAATGCAGCCATTCAGCATGTTTTATTCTTTCTTATCAATTTCTAGTTCACTTAACTAGCTCAGAATTTTATAAACAAATGTCTTGGTATTTTGGTAATTAGTAATGATGGGAAAGGAAATGCGAAACACAGCAGTTGACAGTTTAATGAGGTTTTTTTTTTCCAGGTAACACCTTTTTCAAGGCCTTATGACATTCTGCATTTCAATAAAAGGTTATATTTGGAAAGAACAGCCAGCAAAATACACATGGCACAGGGCTGACAATTAAAACACATGCTTCATCCGGCACGTCACGTGTAATAAATAAGCTAGGCTATCTCTAAATGGACCATCATGCTGTCAGGAATTTGTGAAAGTGGATGGAAGCTGGGTCAGGGAGGAGGGGGAAAAGGTCTGTTAATTAACTAATTAACTACTGGTGTTGCAATCAACCAACTGTAATCAGGCTGTGCTGTACATGGTTGAGGCAGAGCTTTCTCTTTTCCCTTCCCTTCCCTTCCCTTCCCTTCCCTTCCCTTCCCTTCATTATCTTGCATATCCCACCCAAGGTGCATCTCGAGCCCCACTCCGGATTGCTCAATGCACCTCCAAACCAGCGGAAGGAGGGAGGGAAGAGTCCCACCTAGATGATAACACCCTTTTTTTTTTTGGTCCGTCTCTCACAGCAGCCAAGCCTCCCTGCTGGAAAATGCTGTACTTGTGGTTCTGCGGTCTGTCCACCGGCCCCACGCGCACCCTGTCCCAGGAGGAGAGAGCAGCCCTGGAGAGGAGACTCACCAGCATCGAGGAAAAGCCCCTGTGGAAGACTGTTTGCAATGTTAATGCTATTCTCCTGCTGACCATTAATGTCTTTCTGTGGGCATATTTTGGCTGAGGTGGGGTCAGGCAGCATGTGGCCTTGGTTTCTCTCAGCGGTCCTCATGTTCGTGTCTAAACTGGAAGCATCAGGTGACAGAGACCCTCGTGATGGTCCCCGGAGGTGCCGGCACACGTTGGCGCAGCCCTTCCCTGGAGGCACTGCTTGCTGGAAATGGCTGCGGGGCACAGTTTCTCCATAAGATAAGGTGTGACCAAGCTTCGACACTGGTCACATCCAGGACACAGGGGATGTGGACATCATGTGGATCAAGTCAGGAGACCTGGGGTCAATTTTAAAGGTGCAGAGCTCAGCCCAGCAAGGAGCAAAGGCTTTGGAAAGCTGGGTCCTTGCTCTCCTCATGCTTGGGGCTAACTTCACACTGCTGCTCTTAGCAGAAGGACTTCTGGTTTACACTGGTGTGGGGGAGGAGACTTAAGCACTACCTGAAGATTTTCTATATGGCCCAAATTCAGATGGGGTTAGTGTAGGACCACTGGATTAGCTCAGCAGTGACAGCCTTGGCTCCCACAGCCACCCCAGGACCTGTGTTGGATCCCCTCCACCCCCTCCGTTGGCATTGGAAGTGGGGACAGGGACTTCCCTGCCTTCCCCGAGCCCCCCCCCCAGCTGCATGATGGTGGTGCTTATAACCGCCTGAGCCTGTTTACTCCTTGGGCCAATCCTGCCCCTTAACAGCATTACCAGCAATAAAGGTGCCTTAGTAACAAAGCCAATTCTGACTTTGGGTTATTGTGTTTATATATCCTGCACTGACGCACAAAGGTCTCCCTGGGACCATGGTGACCTGGCTGTGGTAGGGAAAATAATAAATATCCCTCCCTGGGCCAGGTCCAAGGCTGGACCTTGCTTTCTTGGGCAAGTCTGTGCTCGTCTGGCCCATCGTGGTACCATCATATGATGTGGCATGGCCATAACCTTTTAAAGCACCTCCAGAGGAAGAGACAGCAGTACCCACTGTTAGTACCTTTGTCTGGTGGTTAGGATGCTCATCTGGAAGAAAGCTAAAAATGCCCACGGGGATGTGACCTTCCACTCCAGCATCCGAGGGGCACGTTCAAGCCAGCAGGCGTGGGCTGTGCAGAGAGGTGAGGGCATGCGGCGAAGGCCAATGCCATGAAGGTGAAGAAGATGAGTCAGGATCCAGCAAGGAGCAGGGAAACAAGGTTTTGTGCCCGCCTGGCACAGGGAGCCCAGGTCGTGGTTCCCCTGCTCATCCTCAGTTTGGATGGAGACTGAATTGGCCATGCAGGATGCGGTCGGTGCTCTGCTCATGCAGGTCAATTCAAGCATTTGCTTTTTCTAAGAGGAAAAAGTAGATTTCCTTTGAATAAGGGAGACGGCAGCCCCATCAGTCGCCCATCCAGCCACCCCCATGGGAAGAGGCATACGACGCAGAGCTTGCCTTGCCTTTCCACTATTCAATTTCAAGCAGGTGGTGCCCAGATCAGAGGGTGCCTCAAAACATTTAGAGGAAATCAAGTTACCAGCTGTGATTAATAGCTGTTAAATGTCTAATAATAACGAACACCTTTCTAATGCTTTCAGAAATAGCAGGGCTCTCGCCTCCTCGCCTAAAGCAGCGAGGTGCTGAGTGCTCCTGAGCCACAGAGCCCCTCAGCAGCACTTAGCTCAATGGCTTTATTGGCTTATTTTGACTACACATCTGCTAAAGCCAGGGGGAAAGCAAGATGGAGCAGGATGAGGAATACTGGGGCAGTTTGTGAAATGTTTGAAATTATTCTTTTCTGCTAAGAAAATTTCAGTTTTGCAGAGAGTAAAGTGAAATTTTCTAAGCCTCTTTTTTTTTTTTTTTTTTTTTTTTTTAAAAATGAACAAATAGTTTTGATCTTTGGCTATATGATGCTGCCCTCTTCCCCTCCCCATCTCACCCCATGGACCCTGGAAGATGGTGTTTCCTTTAAAAGGATGATGTCTATGTCGGTTAAACAAAAAGTAATGAGCTTTGAGAGATGTGAGTGAATCTCTGAGCTTGGCCCACAGAAGGAATGGAGACATCCGCACTGCCAGATGCAGCCAGCTGTGCGCCCCGCAGGAGGAACACATTTCAATGGTAAATTTATTTGACTTGCTACTTACTTTGAACCACTAAAGCGAAACAAAAGAAAAAAATAATCATTGGGGAGGGGGAATCTGAAACGTTTTATTGGAATAAACCAAAGTAATCTCAAAACATCTTGACCTTTCCTTGTATTTTTCTAAGAAAATACATATTTAGCTGAAAAAAATTAAAACCAAACCAAAAAGAGATTATATTTTTCCTCCTCATTGGAGATTGGGGATGGGGGGGAAGTTTCCGTTTCATGTTATTCCCCATTTCAGTCCCTCTGCTCCTTCCTTCTCATCTCCCACACCCATTCCCTCTGCCTACACCCACGTGCAGCTCTTCCCCCCTACATCTCCCAGCCCCCTTCCTAGCCTTGATAATTTCCATTTTATGCTACATCTCCCCATGGGTTGCACTTGAACACGTGCAGTCCCTCCAGCCCCAGCTCCCACTCCCTCCCTGCAGCAAGTGGGACCCTGCTCACCCCAGCAGCTCCCCCTCAGCCTCACCCCTGCGTGCCAAGGAGCCATGGGGATGGGGATAGGGACAAGGAGGGGGATGGGATGGGATGGGATGGGATGGGATGGGATGGGATGATTCTCAGCTCCCTGCCACTGCAGGGGTGATGCTGTGGCAGAGATTGCCGCTATGAGCATGCAGCTCTTTGCACCATCTTAGATATGCTCTGGGGCTGTTAAGAGGGAAAGCCCAACAGAGGCTCTGCAGGTGTTACAAGCCCAAAATAAAATGCTCTTTTCCTAACAGGGGTGATCAAGGCTGAGAAACCAAAGCCCATGACAGTCACATGCAGCACCTGTGAAGAGCTTTATCTCCTAACGTGTTGTGCATCCAGTGAAGCGGGGGTACTTTCCAAAGCTGTGTCAGTTGAAGACACACAAGCACTTGAACGCCTGTGGCAGGCTCTGGAGGTACCTTTTTAGAGCTACATGAGGTGGGAATGAGCACAGACCCTCAGTGAAAGCGTATCTCAAACCCCAGGTGCTGCAGCCCAAGCTGCTCCGTGCCAGGAGCAGCTTCTGCACCAACATTGCTCAGCCCACGCCATGAGGGCAGAGCTCCCTGGGGAACAAGGCTTATCCGCGCACCCAGCCAGCCAGAGCCCCAAAAGCAAGGAACGGGCAAATTCATGGGGTCCGGAAGAGTTTTTAGCAGTGACATGGGGAGACGCACGTGGGAAGTGAGAGCCCAGCAGAACTGGGGCTTCGGCGATGACAGGCTCAGCCGACGGCGGCTGCGGCATGGCCTTGGCGTTGGGCTCCTCGCAAGCCTTTCCTGAGGAGTAGCTTGTCATCGCCCCAGCAGCACTATACAGCCTCGCTCCTCGCAGCACGTGATGAATTGCAATATCCTAACAAGAACGCATCGCTTTCAGAGCTGCAACCAATATACAAGTCCATTGGCAGCAGATGTTATTAATGATGCCAATACATATTTTCTTATTAATCTTCCATACTAGGCTTGTGTCTATCTGCAAATGATTATCATTCATTTTCCTGACAAATCTATCAAGATCATTTATTACTGTTCGGCAAAGGATCTTCTTTTAAACAAAGATTAATAACATTGCATTTTATCTGGCTGGCTGAGCCAAAGGAAATGAAATTAACAATGAACCCTACAAACATGTCATCACTTTAATTTACCGGAAAATATTTTAAAATGTTATTTAAAAGAATATACGCTATGGTGGGCAGAGTTTATTACAAAGGAAAGAAATGAAACCGCATGCATTTTAGCAGGGTGGAGAGTAAGTTAGCAAACAGGGCACCATGTTTTCTCTGGTTCCTTGCGCTCATTTTCCGGGACAAGGAGCGAGCAGCACTCACAGCCTTCTCGGTGTGCACAGACGGGCACCTGCCCAGGTGAATCGTAGCTGGAAGTCACTGTTTCTGGGTTAAAGCAGATCCTACCCGGGATCACAAGGTCTCACCCCTGCAGGGAGAACTGCCCTCCCTGCATTCCTATAGAGGGAAACCTCACCGGGGTAAAGCTCGTGGAGATCTGAGGGAGAGAAGGGCACGTGTGGGCTGGCAGAGTCCCGGCACCTTTCTGCACTTTTCGTCCCTGTGAGGAAAAGAAACAAACTCAGTAAATTCACATGGTTTAGTTTCCTTTCTTCTGCACTCTCTTCTTACTTTCCCTTCCCTTCATTTGAGTAACATAAAAATAATCAATAAATAGACATCAAAGACCATATTAGAACCCCCCTCTTCCTGCAAACAGTAATGCAAAAACTTAATACCAGCTTTGCTTTTGCATTACTTCTTTGTTTATACCCATGGACTTTTATTTTTTGAGCCCTGTTTTTGTGTAGGTGCTCACCACTGTCTCTCTGCAGGACTATTCCCATGTCCCTGGCTCTGGGCTGTGACATCTCCAGCAATGGGAAGCCCACCTCCCCTCCACAGCCTTGGGCCTGCCTGGAAGGTGTTTCCCCCCCTCCCCAATACTTCAGCTCACTTATCTATTTCTCAGCACCCAGTGCTTCCAACACCAGCAAATTACTCCCTTGCCGGGGGGGGCGGAGAGGAGAAGGTTGCTTAAAACAATTTTGAATTATGTAGTCAAGAAGTGTCTCTCCTACAGATAATAAAGTCAACTTCTTACCTTCAGTGGATTCATCTTATCTTAGCCAGATACCAGGTTGGGAGCAATGTTTTAAACCCCAGACAAAAGAAAAATAACCTGGCTAACCTCAAGCTGTAGCAGTTTCAAAATGCTGACATATTGGCAAGAGGATTTCCAAGTGTGCATTTGTGTATCTCTATGGAGCAGCAAAAGCACACTTGCTAAATTGGCTGGTATTTAACTCTACATTTTACTGCTACATAACAAAGTCTTCTGGATTTTTATTTTTTTTAATTAAAAAGTCATCAACATAGCATAGGTCTTGAAAAATGTATAACAAATAAGAAAAGCCTCAATATATCCCAAAGCAGGGTTTGGCTCGTCTGCAGATTAAAAGGCAATGAGTTAATGAGACGCAAGTTGGCCCTCTGTTTAAGCTGGAGCTGTCCCTCCAGTTACTTTGGGGACACTCTGTAGTTTGATAAAGTGGCAAGAGCTCAGGCTGCACATGTCCAGGCCATACATACTGAAGTAGGACCAGACTCCAAGCTTCTAAAAGGTCTAATCTGCTACAGTGACCTAGCATTTACTGGTAGAATTTGTGATCTTTGACTCAGCAATAACCACAATGCCTATGGCAGAACATCCCTGCCTATTTCTTTATCAAACTGCCAGCTTAGCCATGTTTATTTTAGCATAATTGTCAATCCTGGCATAAAGACTGCAAGCTAAGAAACCAGTTTCTGGCTAAGGTGGTCTAAAAGCTACATCATTATTACAAAAAAAAAGAAAAAAAAAGAGCTGCACCTTATTTCTAGAGTGACTGCATCTCGCTCCAGCTTTCAACTGCTGGATTTCATCAAGCCTCTTCTGTTATATTAAGCAGTTGTCTGTTATGAACTTACACCACATAAATAAAAATCATAGATAGCACATGCAGAGAAAGAGGGCTTTGTAACCATGGAAAGGCAAAAAAAGGGATAAAGCTAAAAGGAATTGGCAAAGGACAAAACGTAGTGGATGAAAAAAAACCAAATTCCAGCCTCTCATCTCTCAGTCCTGTATATACATTTAATGGGGTACGTTTATTTGCCCCATTTCAGACTAATGCTAGCATAATGTGGGAGGTGTCATCCAACCTCGGTGATTCCCCAAAGACAGGTATGAACAGTTTTTAGCTTGCTTGCCTTCGGCAGTAAGAGAGATATACAGTGTTGTGAATGCAACATAAGGAGCAATAGATAAAAGTGATTTTTTTTTTAGCATAGGTAAAGTGTTGGTGTCACAATTTGAGATTTTTGTACAACCTCCTCTGAAGCAGGTGAACGTGAGTGAAGAAGCCAATTGCTAAGCTGCCGCCCCAACACAGTGTTGCTGCAACGGCGATGAAGGCTCCCTTCTAGGCTGCAAAAGGTTGCAAGGAAAAGTCACTGCCTTTTCTTTGGAGAAATGAAAGACAATGGCTTCCGCCTCATCACCCAAACGTAACCTTCTCCCCAGTGGAGACAGCAAATCCACTGAGAACACCAAAATTTCTCCTTGTTGGAGAAATGCTCAAGAAGGAGTCTTTGTTGGTGTTGCCCATCATTGCCCCACTGCGCACAACGCTCTATTTTCCCAAGTGTACCCCGATCCTCAGTCATGCCTTTTCCCACCTTTCTGTGACCCAATGAGTCTTAAAACTCCGACAGGAGAGCCCGAGAATGCTTCTGCCCCAGAACTGCCCAGGCTGCCTCACGCCAGGAACTGGCCACTCTTCAGAGTCTGTTATAGGTTTAAAGCCCTTCAAGGGGAGCAGAGAAGTCTGTGGACATCCAATGGCACTTTAATTCCTGACCTGAGATCCCATATAACACCACCTGAAGCCATCTTCATGCCTGCCTTCCCCTTGCCTCCAATGCAATTTCCAACACCTCTGTGTATCCATCTCCGTCACAGTACACGGGGGGCTATTACTTAAGCAGGTACCATCTGGTCAAAGGCTGGCATCAAGGTATCGGTGTGCCATTCAAGCACAGCCCAAGATTTCATAAGCAAAAACTGAAATATCATGCAGTGCAGTATTACAGATAAGCTGTCCAAGCAAGACCAGATGGCACCACCATGCCAAGGACAACAAATAGATATTAAGTTGTCAGAGTGCGAACCAAAGTCAGCCTGAGCCGTTGAGTTCACGCCATTTCTGTGCACGATTCCCAGGAACGAGAAACAAGCTGTCCCAAACGATACCGCAGAAACGCTCCTGGAGAGGGCACTTGAACAATGTTCTGCGAGGCACGGGGTGTCCCTCGGGGAGCGCGAGTGTCACACAAGCGGGAGCGTGCGTAAGAGTGCCTAACAGCACACACCTCTACGCAAAACGTGAGAGCAACTGCACTCGCGACGCTCGGTTACTGCTCTGCGGTGTGGTTTCTCTACCAGACTACTGTCGGATTGGGTTGGCAGCACTCCAGATTCCGTACTGGGATGCAGAGCATCGGGGACAATTCCTCTGTCCACTTTCTGGTTTAGACTAACACAGCAAGCTTTATTTCTGTGTGGGTGGGGGGGTGTGGGGGGGGAAGGACCAGGGTGACCATTTTAAGAAACCCCTAATTCTTGTTGCATTTATTCAAAACAGGAACGTTGTTCAAAACCTTCAGCTGTGACTTGCTCCTGTAGCTTCTACAAAAGCAGCATTCAATTTAATATGTGAGACTCATAACCAACTCACGCAGTGCAATAGTTCACATCAGTTTGAAGAAAAAAAATTCTGCTGGAAGCACAGGCAAGTAGCAGTGTCAATTTTTCATTAACCTACAGCCACTGTCTCTGTAGACTTACAGCTCTAAGTAAGATTACTGTTATAATTTCTTCTGGTCCCTAAGGGGAAGGAAAAAAAACTTCTCAAAACTTTTAAGGTCATTAAAAAACCCCACCTTTAAATTGGAGGTAGTTTCAGTTTACTTTCATATTTCAAAATCAAATCTTAGCTTCAGCCTCACACCAAAGCAGAAATGTCAGTTGCTTTGTTTCTACATCTTCTGTGAAAGAAGTTCCAGCTTATACATGGGCTGAATGCCAAGTAAATAGGTTTTCCTGGGGAACAAAGGCAGCTTTTTTTGTTTGTTTTAAACATATGTAAATAGAGACCCAGGAGCTGAGCTGCCTGTCACTTCAACCAGGTTTACACTCATGTCACTCCAGCTGGTTATTTCTGACCGACCTTAGGTCAGAACTGCCAAAGTTTCCCTCCCCACTCCTTCATGCACTTGTATCAAGCAGCCACTCAAGCCCTTTCCCTCCAGCCTCATTCCTCAGCAAAGGGCAAACAGTTTAATATGTATTCCTTTTTCACTAGTTTCTTATTCCTTCTTTTCTTTTTTTTTTTTTTCTTTTCTTTCTAAGCTTTAGTTACAGAACCACAGAATTACTTTGGTTCTCTGTCACAGCCACCGAGACGGTTCTGAAAAGGTTTCGGCAGATAAGATCAGTATCTGACAATATATGGCTACTATCAATAAACAGCCAGGGCTGTGTTCCTACATACTAGCAGTATATTAAAGACTGATAGCACCTACTGGTTCATGGTCAAGATTATGGGGGGCAGGGAAGAAACGGGAATGAATTGGTAAGAAAAATGACTTTTTTTTTTTTTTTTTTTTTCTAAACAGGAGGGCACCATCAGTCTTCAGATTTCTCTTTTCAGTACCAGGCATTTAAACAGCAGAGAGTTATTTTCCACAAAGCCAGAAGATGACAACAAAGAGGAGTACAATCCCTTCACATGCCCATCTTCTATTACTTTTTTTTTTTTTTTAATTTAAAACAGCAGATCAATGCAAAATTAAAAGCAGTTAATGCTTGTCATTTCCAAATGGCTTGGGTTATATCTCAATCTTCAGCACTCATTTTGGGTGTAATACCAGGTAGCACTGAGGGATGCATCACTTTATAGGCTATGCATAAGCCACAATTAAGGAAAATCCTCAAGTACACGAGAAACCTCAGTTTTGATTGGCCGAGTTACCATAACTCACTGATAATTCAAATCACGAGTATTATTCAGTGTGTTCTTCTCCCCGCTTTTTTCATCTCTTGACAAGTTTACAAAGAAAAGAATGGAGCAGAGCTTAGCTGCATTACATCCAATATGCTGCCTACACAAACGCCAGAGAAGCTAAATGAACCCCAGAACATATGGCACTCTGCTGACAGAGCTCAGAAACTGGTTCTGCATGAGCAACAAGGAACATCTTGAAACGCAGAAGACATATGTGTTTTAGGAAGAAGATTGAAGTGTTTCATAATAAAACAGGACAAAGTGAAATACAAGTGCTGTATAAAATTTTAATTAAAAACTGGTTTTACCCCTCAACGTGAATATACAATATGTTTCCCAGATGGATTTCATATTTAAGTATTATCCAAACCAAAAACGTAAATGAGACAAATAAAGCCTTCAAAAATGGCACAGAGGCTAAAATGTATGTAAACACTAGATGACTGTGGTGAAAACAAGGCAGGCAGGGAAAGCAACCTCTTAGCAAATGTTTACTACTGGAGTACTGAATGAAACAGTTCATACAACTATAGTCCTAGTAACAACACAATTAGCTAAACATTCAAAAATTCAAGTCAGTGTAACAATACAAATATAAGCACTAGAATTGACTACCGTTCAGCGACGTAAATGGTGCTTTTGTTAAAAGTTTCACTGGTTATTTTATACACTGATAATTCATGGGATACAAACACACAATCCATGGCACGCCATGCATCAAACCACTCTCAGAGTCTGCCCCTGCTTTCAGCCTCCCACCCCGTGAAGTTCTGTTCATTCAATGGCACCAGCTCTACAAGGTTACGCAAATACCTGACCACAGAAGAAAAATTTTTGTGCTGTACCCTCAGGATCAGTAAATTCTTATGAACGAAGAGGGATGTTGTTTTGCAACAGCAAACTCCTTTCCCTGAAGGGGCGAGAAGGCAGCTCAGATCACCACTTCTCAGAGAAGTTGCTGAGAGTTCTTTGCTAGGTCAGAAGAAATCACCCAGAATTTCTTGGAAATGGAATGGAAATACATATGAAGAAAAAGCACAATCTCTACATTGATCAAGCAAAAAGAAAGATTACAGTTCCTTTATGTTGCCATCCAGACAAATTATCACTGCACCTCAGAGAATTTCTCACTGAAGACAAACAGGGAACAAACTGCATGTCTTTGGCAAGCCAACACTGATAACAAAAGGAGCTACAGCCTCATCTTTTAAGGGCTTTGGTTGATGTTGTTTTGAATTCCACGGAGAAAGCAGTAGAAACCAATGCAATCAATGGGGCTCGTGTTTAATGTTTCACTGTGTAACAGAAACAGGAATATTAGGTGTTCTTGATCACTTCCCACAACACTGGTTTATTTGTTGAAACCGAAAGGAACCGGGCAAAGAGTGGTTCTCTGCTGCTACCAGAGACCATCACTTAAACCAGACACCATTTCTGTCAGTGAGGCAGCTCATTAAGATCACCCACAGAAGTGCTGATCTCTCTTAGCTTCAGTTGTTTTCACTGGAACCAGGAAGCTAAGTTTCATTGATTTGAAAGTTTCCCCAAACTCCTTGACTGCTAAACAAATCTCTTGAGATACTCTCAGCATCCCGATAATGATCAGTCCATAACCATTGAAGTTATCAACACCATGGCAGGCTTTCCTATGACCCAGAGATTCCACAACAAGATTTATACAGTTATGTGACCACTGCTAAAAGGCTAAGAATTTTGTTGCATAGTTCAGTGCTTTGGAAAACACTTTCAAGCTTAAAAATTAGGAAAAGCAGAATTATGGAATAAGCTATTCCTTGCAGACAGACTGAAAAGGCAGAGATTCCTTCTAACTTTCTTTCTCTGACAAACCTATGGCACACCACAAAAACTCTTCACCGTCAAGTTGCACACACCATTGCACCCCTTGCTCCTGGGGAGAAGTGAGAACAAATGATGTGATAGACGTTAATCGTGCTGATTAGTACACATAGCAGACAGCACTAAGACATCAGGATGACAAAAAAGTAATTTGTATTAAAAAAAAAAATAATATCATGAGAGCAATCAGTATGACTATGATGAACCCAGATCATGCAGGAGACAGAAACTAAGTAGGATACCAACTGTAAAGATTAGGTCCTAAAAGCACATGTAGTAAAGCAGTTCATTATCTTTTTCAGCCGTCTCTTAGATTTAATAGATTTCTATCTTGGTAAGATTAAGACTTGCTTAATAATTGTCTGATTAAAACATAATAAACCTGGGAAAATTAAAATAAAGCCTTTTTAGTAACTGGAGAGATGGGACTTTCCAGCCAGGCTTCCACAAAATAATTTCTGTAACATTCACCTCAGGATCCCAAAGCACTTCACAGTCATTTAATTAAGCTTCAGCAGAGCACAAACTCCCCATTTTACAGCCGAGGTATCAATGAGGAGGAGTTTGGAAAAGACTATTTAATACTGACCAGAGCTAAATGTTCTGTTATTTTACCCAAAAAACAGACTCCCAACACCTATAGGTAGATTTCTTTCTCCCCTCACTGTTTTAGTTGTCTCTGAAGCAATAATAAGATTCAAACATGTGACGCACAATCTACAGAACAGCCCTCATCATCTTCCAAGCTGCTCAGATTTGCAGTATAAACACTGCTGCCCATCTATCTTACAAAGCTGCTCCTACCTGTTCCCATTACTCTAGCCATCCCTATGCCTCTTGTCCCCAGTGGACCAATTTAAGCTTCCCTTCTAGTTGAAAACTTAGATAAGGCAAATCATTAAAGAGTCTGACATTTTTGCCTTTAATCCACAACAGGTCAATGACTGATTTCCAAAGCAACTACTACTCAGCAAAGGATTTGCATTTCTACTGAACACAGGCAGGTAGTTGGTCTAAAGCCACCCCAAGATTCTAAACGATACCAAGTTATTTGTAGGAAAGAGGGAAGGGAGCAAGTAGGAAGCAGACTCTGACTTATTAAAATGAAAGTGATTAAAATACTGATTGCATACTGCAAGCAACACTGCATGCTGAATAGCATTTGGTGAGAATACTCATAGGTTATAATAACTTGGGGAGGGCAAGAGAAAGAGACAGACTCTGCAGAAAAAACACTAATTCGTTCTTAATCTAGCCCATTATTTCTAGATTTCCTTTAGAAGGTAAAATGATGGGGGTCAAATTATGCCATCCCACTGTCACTAACAGACCACTTTGTGGATGGCAAAAGATAAGGAATGAGCATAGAAAACGCTATTTAAAGCTCCACTCAGGAACCTAGAAATTTGCATTTGATAGAAGGGATTTAAATTGTATTAGAAGGCAAGGTGCACTAAACAATTACAGTTTATTACTATGTTGGTTCACTGCCTGAACCTATACTTATCACATCCTGCAGTAGCAAAGGAGCAGCAGTGCTCAGTGCACTTGAGCTGTATGCATATTAATAGGAGGGTTAGCTGAGCAAACAGGGAAGGGGCCAAATGCTTTTGAAAACAAAGTGGCTTGCAGATTTTATGGACGGATCGGAGTAATTTGGGTCTTAAGTCACATTTCAGAGAAAAGTTTTCCATTAACCAGACCGGATTTCCAGCCCAGTGCTTGAAAGAGAACACTCTTTGCTGTATCACAGCATATAAGCTGTGGAACGACGCTGACCCATGAGAGAAACACATATCCTGCAGCAGCTGATTCAGAAAGACATAATACACACCATCTCCCCTCAGAGCTGGAGCAGGGCCAAAGACACTCATCGTCTATCTGCTTCACTTGTTCTTACGCTGCATACGAAAGCTACAGTGAGAATATTCATACCAGTCAAAATTCAATATATGACTTTTTTTTTTCCTCCCATGTAGTTTTCACCTTTGATGAAAAATTTTTCATCTTTGATGAAAAACTGAAGGTTGCCATATCACCATATGCTTCCTTTCTTTAGCTAGGGTAATTAAACAGATATACCCCAGCCATTCCTCTGGACCCCTTGCAAACATTACCCTGTTTTTTCACAGCGGCCTCTAACCTCCCTCATCCCCTCCTTGTGTCTTGAATTCATGGCAACTTGTGTCCTTACTCATACATACAAAAAACCCAAAGCCTCAGGATTCAGGCCTTCTTACACATTGAACAAACAGGGACTAGAATCTGCTGGACAGCTGGGGAGGGAGAAATCGAACAGTACTTCTGTGTCACAGAACCAGATTAGGCCAAGGGGGAGCAGCCAATCTTCAGAAGACTGTAACTTTTACTAAGCTATGACACTGGGGAGGGAAAACACACAGAATATTGAATGAAAACTGTGGGATACCATGAGAACACTAAATCTTATGGCTCAAACACCTACAGGAAACTGCAGCAACCTTCAGATTTCAGTAGATTTATTTTAAACCAAAAGCTTGGAAAGTATCTCTCCGAATGTGCCCTGCCTATCTAGGATGCATTTGAATACACCTACTTTCCTGAACAGCAAGGAGAAAGAAACTATCCCTTTATGGACTAATATGGGGTCACAGGAACAGGCTAATGAATGAATACCAGGTAACAGTAGCACAATACTCCACGGCCACCATGCCTTCAGTGGCACAACTCAGGCAAGTTTTACTTTTCACTTCTGCAAAAAAAAAAATGTACCACTACTTCATAGAGTGACTCAACACTTACCCACAGCATTAGACTGTGCAAGTAATGCCCTTTGAAAGTACTAATATGCTAAATGGCATCAAGGACAGGAAATTATCAGTGTTAATCCACTTCAACTGGTTTAACAGTTACAAGGGATAGAAATGTCTATATGCAAGACACTTCCTCTGAGAGTCCCCTTTCCTGAAACAGAAGCACACAGCCTTTCAGCGTGCTTTCCCACTAGCATAATTGCTCACCAACTGCTTTCTCAAATCAATTATGTTGTCTCAGCATTAAAGGATGGAAGGCAGAGTAGACCAACTTTTTGTTTATCTAGGCATGCTGGCAGGTTACAGTCGTATGTTCAGCCATCTGTACTGCTAGCTTTATCCTTTATCCAATCATAGCAGGTAAAATGGCATTGGTGTAACTGAATCTGTTCATTCAGTCAGGGAAGGAGCCAGAACAGGCATTTGTTTTTTCCCCCATTCTGAAAGGAAGCAGGAGATGGACACTCTTGCCCTTTTAAAACATTCTGCTTTTCAATAGATGGGCAATTTGCCCCGGTCTGCTAATGTGGGATCTGTTCAATGCAAGGCTGAAAAGGTTCCATCCCCAGGGAAAGCATCGAACTGCTGACGAACATTTGGTGGCCTTTAGCAAAAACGATATGATTTCTGCCAACAGGATCCCAGCAGACTGGGAAGGACAGGCTCCAAATTAGGTGGGATTGTGATGCAGGAACTTCGGAAGGCCCGTACAGGATATATGAAGAGCTTGCTGACTAGCTCCAGTCTTTTTTTTAAAATTACAAATATATTGGCAAATGTCATGGTTGCATTCAAGAGAACCTGGAAATTTTCAAATGCACAGGGTGCGCAAAGATAACCTTTCTTCTGATATAGAGGCTGCTGGGATGGGTGGGTTTCTTTTAAAATTAGAAAATTTGTGACTGAAGGTGCTTGAAACCACTTTGAAAGCATGTCTACAGGTCAGTATCAGAGTTTCTGCCTGTCTCAAAAATAAACAATCCAAGGCAATTTTCTAGAAAACAATTCCCTTTGACCCTGATGGGACACTTTTAAATCAACATTCACATTCACCTTCCTCTTTAGACCCCCTCTCTGAACACTAGGACATACTGCTTCTTCAACCAATTCTGTTTATGTTACTAAATAGCTTTAATTATTTAATGAAAATTGGCTGCAGCTGAAACCTGAGTTGGTGTCAGACACGAATGTCCAGCAGACCTATTAGTCCTCAAATGACTATCTTTTCGTAGTCTCAAAGGAGCAACACCATCTTGCTTACTTGTGAAGTTGCTGGGTTTTTTTGGTTTGGTTTTTTTTTGGGGGTGGGGTGGGGAGAGCAGTGGGATATTAATAGTTTCCTTTTGGCAAGGCAGGCCAAAACCCCATTTCTCCAAAACCCTGCCTAACCATAATTACACCTTAAAAATAGAGTACAAATATTTGTTACATAAAAATAGGTTTCATTACAAATATGAACACTGTGTACTGTGCATTTCCAGGTGAATTGCTATCAGGAGTGTGTTTTTTGGTCTGAAACAGTGCCAGAAGCTTTTTGATACATGTTTCTATATATTTTCTCGAGACTCTCTTCAAAGATTGCTCTGTGAGGCTTCCCTTTGTACACAGCTGCACGACTAGACCAGTATTTACCATTATCCAAGTGAACGGTAGTGTTCTGCTGCACTGGTGAACTGTCAACAGAAAAAAAGATAAGAAATAATTATTAAATCAAGATAAGGAAGAGGAATCAGAACCACAAAACCAGCAGAAATCCAAAGGTAGAGCTGCTAATCACAGATTACCTTTCACAAATTGATAAAAAAACTGCACCACAGCTCCTTCTAAGAAATGGGAGCCCCACGTTATTCATTCAGACAAATGCTCCCCCACTTATCTGAGTGCACTTGATAATACCTCCCACATAGAAAGAGAATTAATTTTCAAAGAGCATGCAGTAATTTTGCTGTATTTTGATAGGCAGTGTGACTAGGCACTAAGCCTATGCAAGAGCAACACAGTAGGATTTTTCTGTCCTTTGAAGGTCAAAACGTAACCACAAGCAGCTATTTCAATATGAAGACAATCTATCAGAGGTATATTAAATTACTGTGTTGCAGCTGTAAAGTGCTCTATCAGAAGCATCTTGGATTAAGTATTCTACCAAATACATTATGATATAGTGGCAATCGAGTGTTCCTTCCCCACCCCATCTTCTGTGTCACTGTTTTAATACTAAACACAAATACCGTCTCATATTTCAGTTGCTTTGAGAAATTATTTCCTAGATCTATGAAGTGAAATTTATTCTCTGAAAATGATTACAAAACACTGACAAATCTGAAGTATGTATATCTAAACTTCATGACTATTTGCCTTCTCTTGAAACTCTGAAAACAAAGGCTTGTGTCATATAATGAAATGAGCCATTTTCCTGTAATAAAGCATGAAACAAGTAGCTCGAAAATCGTAAGAAAAAATTACTATTGCGGTGACATTTTTCACATCTGCTCAGAGATTTAGGCACTTAAGATGCTTAAAAATTAGGACTGAGTTATCTTCAGCCTTTCGTGAATGTTCTCAGTCTGGGAAATGAAACTGGAAATGTGAAGCTTACAATGACCATCTTCACTTAGGAAATGGATTACATTTCACAGGGAAGGTTTACATTTTCTTATATACATATCATTTATTAATCTACGGCCAAATCAGTACTTAAAACTTTGTCCTCAAGTTAGTATCAGTAAACACCTGTGACAAAACTGAACAAAACATTATGTCAAAGGACTCACAAATATACTTCTAGCTAGCTGCATCAAAACACAAGGTTTTCACTTTAAGAAAGGAAAATGGTGAGGGAAGAAGAGGAAGGTGTAGGATTAGCTTTCTAAATTCACATTTCTAAGCTTCCACTGTCCCACGGAAAACAAAAGAAGGAATAGCTTTTGCTTTTAGATTTCTTACATTCAAATATTAGGGTGACGCCAACCTATTCCACATAAAAAAACCCAAGAAGATCTCTACGTGGCTCCAATATTAAAAAGGGAGGAAGGCCAGTGACACTTTTTCAAAAAAGCTCCAACATTTAAAGTCAGTCGGCAGCATGAAGCAAATTTAAACCTGTTTATCATCCTGGAGAGGGAGGACTGTGCTTCACAGTTTGGACACAAAGAAACCAACCTACCAAACAGCAGAATCAATAGAAAAGTCGTACAGGCCTGTGTTAAATGTAGACAAGTCAATACCCTGGGGACCCATCAACAACTGAAGTTTTACCTCCTTTCTGCAGTTTGTTTTACCTCACTTCTGATGGAGCATTCTCAGGCCAACAAATAAGCACAGCACCAGGAGCAGCACTTGTAATGATACAACAAACAGCTCTGCCACTCTTTTCCTTGGAATCCATCTCCTGCAGTCAGCCTTGTGCTTGCCTTTTCTTCTACTAAAAGCTTAATCTACATAGAGACACTCAAAACCAACCACTTAACTGCAGTAAAGGAAAGACTCAAAAAACAATAGTAACATTCACAAGTTCCTTATTCTAGTACTGACAAAGACTTAAAAAAAGACATAAGCTTCATTTTCCCTTCTCTTTTTGGAGGGGGGGTGTGTGTCTATGTATTTCCACTAGCCAATCCTTGCTCATGAGATACTTAGCACTGGTGTGGACAAAGATACAGCCAAGCTAGGGAAGAGTCCCTCTCCTGTCTCAACTGGAAACCAGCTGACAACCTGAGCTAAGCAATCTGGGAATTACACTCACAAATCATATTAACAGCAGGATTTCTGCACGCAACTCCCTGCTCTGAAATACCTGTCATATGCTTTTGTTCCCTCATACATCTCCTTTAAGAGTCCCAGAAGTTCTTTTCTGAGTGAATCATATACTAAATATTTCACAAAACACAGACCTTTTCCTTACTCCCAGTGGTTTTCAATCATCTATCTACTTTACTGCCAACATTTGGTTGACAGTACCATGTCCTTCTATGAACTCTGTCTCTGTCCTTGTATCCTGTTTATGAGCACTGTGGCAAACACTCAGCAATCAGACTGTCCTCGAGCCCTTTTATGTCTCACCCTTCAGTGAATGGGACTAGTACTGCCGGCCTCTAAATCCAAGGAGCGGTCCTCTCCCACCTTGAGTGCCGCATTTCATATCCCATCACTTCATGATTCTGTAGTATTAGGGTTTGTTTTTTCTTTTTTTCATGGTCTGCAGTTTCAGCATCAATCTCAAAGTCCCAAAGCTGCCTCAAAACAAAAACTTGCACTTTCTCTCTCACAAACACATCCCACACAATTTAATTGCAGCAGCTGTCAGGACAAAGGATAAGGGAGCAAAAAGGCTACATGCAGAATACAAGAGTGAGCACAGGTATAGAAATATTAACGACTTTAGAGTAGCAACTTCACATACATGTGAAAATCTGACTAACTAGAACCCTTGCACAGAGGCGACTACAAATTACAGGAATTTTTTTAAAAAGCCAACAAATCATAAATTTTAGAACTTTTCAGAGCTTACTAATTGCAAGTAGAATTTCACTATGATACCTATACTGAATTACCCTTCTTTCAGTGGTATACAGTGGTGACTCGGGAAGCCTTTGTTACAAAATATAGCATCACATTTAATTACTAAAATAAAAACTTTTTTTTTCCTAATGTCAAGACCTCTCAAATTTAGCACCACAGTTCTAGGACTTCTCTCTTAATATAAAGAAAACCAGAAAAGCTGTACAACCCAAAAAACTTTTTACATTACTTGGTATCTTTCCTCCAACAAGTACCCAAAACGTTGTACAAAATACTGTGCACATACACAGAGAATATCAGTATTGATAACTTCTACTACAGAAGTTGTCAAAATCAATTCAATTGGTGTCTTTTAAGTAAAATATTCAAATGAAGCTCTAGTCATATATGTGAGGAATACACAGAATAATTAAGCTACATAAACCAGGTTTTCAAGATGTCAGGTTTTCAAGATGTCTTCTGAAATACAGCATGCTGAATCACTAAACCATAGTCTATACATTTGCTTTGTTTTTTTGAAGATGCTTCTCTTTTCCAAATATGTGTTTTGGAAAACAAAGAACAAAACAGAAGAGCCACAAACCATATTACTAAATAAACTTCAATTTATTTTTGCACTCCCATAGTTTTAAGAAAAAATAACCAATTGGTTATTTTTAATGTGACGTTTGTTCTCTGGTTGATGAAATCCAAAAACTGCTGCCCAAGGATCATTTTCATGACCAGGTCCAGTTTCAAAATCAGTGTTTTATGAAGACTATACTGACACAGTGCCAAATAGCACGGAAGGCATAATTATAGTTAACTGTATTTTGCTTTTAGGTGAAAAACCTTGGTAGGACTAAGTCCTACAGAAGCCTTTTCCCATTGTAATATATTATGTAGCTTAAAATAGGAAGAGAATTTTTTAGCTAAATTTAAAGGGCAATATCACGAGTTTGACTGTTCTGTCTTGGTCAGAGAAAAACTCCATACCTGCTCTGCAGTTCACTCATGGATAAGAGCGATCTATGCGAAGATTCTCTTGTCTTAGTCAAGTCTCCTTTTGATGAGTTACTCTCATCCTAAAAAAACAGAAATCAGATTCTCATTACCTTGGTTTCTGATTACAATGATCTCATTTCAAAAATACATTCTTTGCATTTAGTAGAAGACTATTAAAGTGCTTACATGTCTTGGGGGAGAAAGGGACAAAGTGTAATGAGCCAAATGCCATTTATGAACACTTTTAATTAAGTTCAGTACAATTCAGCTAATAATTTTCAGGTAATAAACTGGAAAGAATTTCTAGACAGTGTAGATCTACAGAACTATACAGACAGCACAAGCTTCAATAATCCCCAGCAAACACGTTGGTGAAACACTATGAAACCTACTGATCACTGCCTTATTTTTGTTTCTTGCAGAAGAAGGGAAAAGAACCTAAATCTTATTATTTATTAGTTTTTATAATGAGCTATTGTTATCCATTTAATGCATTTTGCCAGACAGAAGCATTCTACACATCTGAATACTTTGATTCCATATACAGGGCTGAGAACATGCTTACCCAACTTTAATATATATCTATGATAGACTTAATGACCCTTCAGTGGTATTCTTAAGAGTTGCTAGAAAGCAGTCTTACCTTCCAAATGCCACCTAGACATTAATTAACCCATATTTGCCCTCTTAGCTAAGTAAGAAACAAAACATCTCATACGAAGGGAGCCAGTTGCTCACCTGAGACAGGATGCTAGGAATTCCACCACACACAATCACGTTCACCCTACTCTGAAGAGCAAAGACACTACTTAAGAGGTGATACTAAGTGATCTTTCAGCAGAAGCCAATTGTTGTAAGGATTAGTAAACAAAATCATCTTTCATGCCATGGAAGTAGTAACTGGAAAAAAAAGACTGCACAGTAAAAATAATCATCACACTTGCTGGGAACACAAAACTGGGAGACAAGACAATAAATATAGTGGTAGATGGAAATAAGATGCAGAGCAAGCTGAACTGTAGGCATATGGATGAGGAAAAACCCAACACAATCTATTGTGGTGAAACAGAAGGTAATAAGTGTGTTTGTAAACAGGAAAACTCTCTTCCTTCAGCAGTCACAGACTACAAAGCACTGAAGAGGAAATGGGGTACAGTGGTAAATAAAACTCTGCAGCATTTGCCAGAGGCAAATTATGTTCTGGAAAGCCAAAAAAGATGGAAACATTATGATACTGTCAGAATGTCTCAGCAGAAAGCTACAGTGGACACCCTAAGGAATCTGCAGGAGAGCTCCAGTCACACTACTTTTACAGAGCACTATGGAAACAAAATTCTGGAAAACACAGCTGGATGCTTCTGGGAATGGTTATTTACCATTAGGCTCTTTGGAATGAAACCGAATAAGAGATGCTTTTTAACCTTTCAAAGTTTGGAAGAGGATCCAGACTGGACCCAAAACTACTCACCACATTGCCAGTGCACTTGCTCTACTATTCCCTCACTTTCAGGATGACCCATTTACCTCATCCATCCACTGCATAACAACACAGCCTAGATTTGGGGCCATCTGGGGAACCACAACCAATCCTGGTGTATTTTACAGTACTAAGTGCAAGTAGACCTGATGATTTTTTAATTTTTTTTTTAAGCAGGTCAGCTGCTGTTAGCACAGCTTTCACAGGTTCACTGTACACAATTACCAAACCACGAGACTTCTCTGTACCATCCTCCCATTCCTTTTGCTCAGTGGAAGAAAATGGAGTGAGAAGAATAGTCCTTTTCCAGCATTGTTCTGACCAGGTTGGTAATTAAAGACTCAAAAATCTTACCCAATACCCTGATAGCTAGACTTTTTAGGGCAGAAACATGAGGTTTTCCAACAGGAGAGCAAAGATTAAAGCATCATCTCTGATGATTAATCCCCTGTGAGTATTCAGCAAGTGTTTGATACTGGAAGCGGCAAGGCGTGCTAACAGAAAGCCAACGGAAAGTACCATGCTTCAAGAATCTAACACCATGCTTGCAAATTCATGGGCATCTGTGCAACATTGCAGTTACAGGTGAATACTAGCATGTGTGTAAGTCATTCTAGAGTAGAATGTTTTAAAGTATGTAAGTAAAATAAGTAAATAGGAAGAAAATTATCAAATTCTCCTTTACCCATTATTATATTTAATAGTCTTTATGACTGTATGGAGACATCATGTAACCCAGCCATCCAGCTCTCCTAACAAACTAGTATGTCTTTTATTGTAAAGTCATGGTCTACTGTTCAAGGAAAGTAGTCAAGGACCACTGGAGATAGTTCAGGATGTGCAAACTTTCATTATACGTAGGTGCTGGACCATCATGAAATCCAGTTTGTTATTTTAAGTTCATTGTAACATCAGAGAGGTATTTGACATGATTTGTACCTATTTTGGAGTGGCTGAAACACAGAAAAATGCGATGGGCATCTTCTATTTGAAAGGCAGCAGTTCACAAGATCATAATGTTTGTATACAAACTCAGGGAGGTACAGCATGAACTAGATCAAACAGTCTTAGTATGCACAAGAAAAGGTTTTTCAGAGTTTAAAATAAAAAGCACCACAACTAAGCCAAAAATGAAGTTTAAACAGAAATGCGAAAATAATCAGATTAAGAGAGCATGCAGGCAACACAAGGAGTTGCCCAGGATGGCTAAATTTGGGAAGATAAATAAATAAATAAATCAAGACTTCAGAGCTAAGACAGATGTTCTTCAGTACATCTTGCAGCAGTGGATTGAGACAACAACCTTCACTTCTGCCCCAGCCCTCTGCCATGGGTTTACTGTAGTTAGTGGAGTCACCACATCCCAGCCAGCACAGCTCACATACCAGCATACTAGTGTTACGCTTGCCGTTCCCGTGCTGAAGTACGAGGTGGGGAGGCCAGGGGTCTCACACTCGTTATCACACTTTCCACTGATACAGTAAATTACATCAGAGGGGAAAGGTGGACGGTTGGGGACAGTAGTAACTTAAAATTGCAGCAACATTCAAAAGCAGATTTCTGTCAACACTCCTTTTTCTAAGGGAAGAAACTGAAGGAAAAATGACGTCTTTCTGCATTTTGAGGGACTCATGTCTCTTCCAGCCAATGACATTTGTGTATTAGATTGTCAGAAAAAATAATAATTTCATCAGAGCTCCTAATCTTAATCTTACCTACCTTTCATCCTTATATCCTTTTATCTTACCTTTCTTTTACCTCACCTCACACTTAAGACCCTAAGTTCTTTCCAGATGAAGAACCTTGTTATTCAGTCTGTACAATGCTTTGGCCAGGGAGATCCTGTGCCACAACTGGGTTTCTGAAAATCGCAATAGGAAAAATTTTTATCTGTCTAAAACCATACTTCAAAATTCCATCAGACTCAAGAACAAAATATTCTGATCCTGGGCATAATCTCATTAAAGGGCTCTGTTCATTGAAAGCCAGGTAATTAAGGGAAAAGAACACACATCTGAAGAATAATATTAGCTCAACAAACAGCTGGACACAAGCAGCTGCTGATGTGCAGCTGCACATGTTAAGCCTTGATGTTGTACAGATCTGTAACATATTTTTTGCCCAAATTGGAAATGGAGAACCAGATATAAAAAAACCTTGAATTGTCCTCAATAACCCATGAGACGGTTACCTATACCAGGTAAAGGCTACACATATGGAGGCTACTGAAATCAGTGTGAAACAGTTCAGCTTATATACTGAATCCATATTTCTACAATAAGGGTTGCCTCAAAGGACAACATTATAATAAATCCAAGACTGTAGGCACAGTTCTCTTCCTCAGCCATCTTGGAGAAAAGAAAGGATTTAGTTTGCCATCAAACTTACAAACATTAGACGCTGTCTAGCACTGTGTGTCCTTAAAATATTTTTCACTCTTTTATGGATCTCATCTCCATTTGCTGGTGAAGGCCAACCAGAGCTAAATCTGAAAGAGGAAGAAGAAAAAAAAACAGAAGAAATATTTTCTTATTGAAAAGCTCAAACATGTTTTTGACTCTTTTTTTTTTTTTTTTTTTTAATTATAAAGCATGCATTACTTCCTTCTATTTGGAACATACACAGTGTTTAGATTTTATTCTTTCTCTCCTCTGGGGTACAAGTAAAGAAACATTCCAAAGCAGCACGTTAACGATATGCATCCATGATACCAACAGAAGATGCAAAACATAGAAAATGTTGGATGATTTTGTAGCTTGAGTAATATTTCTGTAATGTTTGTATTGTCCCTACAGAATAGAAAAACTATACAGTCATTCTACTCCCAGTGATCAGGTAATATTTTGCTCTTTATAAAGGAAGTATTACACACATGAAATTCTTTTCACTGGAATAAATCAACAGGAGGATAACCCCAATGTGTGCAAATTGGAAAGCCCATGGAGTTAAAAACCGGCAAATTCACAATCTTTATTTCACAAGATGGCACTGCATTTTAAGTTGCTTTTTCACATTAAAAACTAGGTAGCTTGCTTGATATGAGTGACTTAAACCCAACAGCTACTTTTGGATTTTACCCTTCTATGTTTTGCAGCACTTTTTTTTCCACTGGGGAGACAAAAAACCCCCACTCCTCATCCTTCTCAGCAAGATCAGAAGCTGACAGAAATTTCATATTAATAGTTATTCTTAGACTGTTAAAGGAAGCAACTAAGATTTTAAGAATAGGATCATTTACACACCAACCTCCACATGTTAGTACACTCAAAAATGTATTATTTAGAAAAAATAAATCAACATAAGGAAACAATTATTGGGGGAAAGTTATGAAATGTTTACTGACACAATCTCATCACAGTGGATAGGAACACGGCACCAAGTCAAGACTGTGCATCTTCATTTCAATGTTTCCTAACTCTGAGAGCCTGACTTTGCACCAAGAGAATAAAAACCTCATGATGCGGTATCATCCTAATATTATATGGGTCACCAGGCAAGCTGCGAGCTGGCAAGCCATACCACTGCAATTTGAGCTAATGGAACAACAGCCAACAGCAGTACTAGGAGTCCGTATTCTGGGTGGATTAGGAGCACAAGAAACAGTGACATGCTTTGATAGTTGGCTTTGCAAATTTGATGCGGCAGAGAAACATCATGACTCTGAATCCTGAGATTCCACAGTTGGCTCTGGATGGGTTTGTGGGACTATGACTGCAAGCCCTTCTTGCCCTCTTCTCCCCAATTTATCATGTTCCCTGCATTATCCAGTCTACCACTGAAATCCTCAATCGTTATCATGCCTGGATTAGTTTACCTGCACCAAACTTCCAGAAATTTCAATACAGCTAAAGAACTGTGCAGCTCCTTCCAAAAAGAACAAAACAAGTACACATGGAAAGCTTCAGTCCAAAACAAGTAGCTTGACAATGTTAAAATTAATGGAAGCAGGATCCTGAAACTGGGAAGTGCCAGGCTGCCTTGAAGGTTACAGGCAGGGCTGGGAGCACTTTGCAATCTTTTGGATCTACTACCAGAGAGAGAAATACAAGTAGAAAGTGACCAGCTCTCTGCTTTTGAGTAACTTCCTTCTCTTTTCTTGTATCTAATCAACTTATTTGGACTTGCTTATTATTGCTTACCTTTCCAAAATATCTCTCTCTGTTCTAAGCATCCCCAATATTTTCAGCCTATTTATGAATTTCCTTAAATCAAACCATCATATTTCTGAATGCTGCTATTTTTCTTCAAGAAAGGGTGCCAAGAAATGACACAATATTAGAAGGATGAATCATATAATCTACAGGGGGATGTATTTTCCATATTTCTAATGACATTTAGCATTGTTTATCTTTGGATCATTACAAGCAAGAATTTTCACAAAGCTGGCTATAACATTCGTATTAGCATCCTGAACATTCACAATTAATTTCAAACCCAACAGCATACACAGCAAATCCATACTGTTCAATTCTTTTGCATACTAGAATCTAACGATCTGTTGCACTAAAAGTTCTCACATAACTTCTTCTAAAAGAAAGCAAAATGGTTTGTGAATTTTGTCAGGGGAGGAAAGCTTTGCCTTTAAAGGAATAGAAGTCTAAGTCCCTTAAGCAGGTAGAAACATTCATTTCCCTAACAGTCAAATCCCATTTGATGTTCTGTATTACAATGCATGTGCTCTATCACTAGCAGTGTTTTGGAAAAAAAAAAAAAAAAAAAAAATTTTTGTTTTGTTTTGTTTTGTGTTTTTTTTTAAAGAAGAGAGGTAAAGGAAAGGGGCTGGAGTGGTACTATCATCTAGCATTTACAAAAATTTAGTAATATTAAAGAACCTCCAAAATGCATGTTTAAAAATCTGCATCCTAGATGCAGTAAGAGTGAGTCATTTCCCATTTGACAAATAAAAGATAGACCCATGAAGTCATGGCATTTTCTCTTATTTATACAGCAGCTGCTGTTCTTCCAACATCCAGGTTGCTGGCACTGAGAAGAGAAGTTGGAATAGATTGCCTTTGGGAAATAAATTTTATGAAATTCGTATGTAAGATTTCAGATCATTGTTATTAATCTTAAATTTACAAATATCCTTGGAGATAAATGTATTTGCTTTTGGTAAAAAGAAAACCCAGCTTGCTATTGTATTCATTTAGAAAATACGTGGCTATGTCTGCAAGAAGAAGAAGAAGATTTAAGTACCTAATTCAAGAACTATTAAATTTCTTTCTTCAGGTGATTTTATTGATAAATCCACTAGTGTGCGCTGTGGTATAAGAAACGTTAGCCACTCACACATACCCCAAACTTAATTTACCAAAAAAAAATATATCTTAAGTATGATTAAAAACAGTATCAGCTTCTTTTTAATTAGCTTTTCTAGTATTGTTATTGTCTAATTTTAGTACTAACTATAGAGTCTAATCCACATTTAAAGTCATAATGTTAATATTTACATCAACCAAAACTCAAAATAAAATCATGCCTGAAATGTGACAACCATAATCTGAAGTGAAACCTTTTTATAATATTCTAACTCTCCTATTGGAAATGTTTTATAATACTGGCTTTATAGCACAGCTTCTTAGAGTATAAATAAAGGGATTCCATTTGCCCAAAATCACCAATAACGAGTTTTTAAAATGACTAGCTACTTATTTATGTGATTAAGGTGTCACTATCATATTGCAATGTTGAAAGGAAAGTCATTTCATTTCAATGACTGTTTGTCCTGATAAATGAAATAAACTTCTACAGCTGTATTCTTTGTCATACTTCCAATTTTCCCTGGGACTTGCAAACATTCTGCAGTTACATCAGTTTAAATTGTTTATTGATTCCAATAGATTGTATAAACACTTTGGAAATATAGCTCAGTGACCTAGAAAAAGCCAGATCAATCAGAGAACTTCTCAAGATTAATTTCAAAGATGTTGTGTCGAGTCCGATCAAGGAAACAGAACCATTTTCCCTTGTAATGTGACTAAAGGCATTTATTTTCTTTTATGAGATAAGGATTTTTTTAAGGTCATACAGACAATATCTACCTTGATATAAAAAAAAAAAAAAAAAAAAAAAAAAAGGGCAGCCAAGCAGGCAGTCTAGATCTCATGCTAAAGACTGAAGTTATTTTCATGTATAATTTTATCTATTAGGATGAAATACTCCATTAGAAATACAAACAGGATACATCCACCCATGTACTCTAGTCAAACAGCAGCTTGCAAACTTGAGAGCTGTAATAAATAGGAATTTTCAAATGTCAGACAATCCAATCATCTACTTGCACATAGCAAAAATGTTAATATCCCATTTCAGCAGGAGATACTAATACATTTCATATCAGTAGAATTAATGCAAAAGCCTACTGCAGGTTATTTGCAATGCCTATCATGACCCCTTCCCCCACCATCACACCTCCTAGCCTTGTGAACAACTCGGTGCATGTGGCCTCCATGAAGAATTCATCAGCTTCAAAGACACAGACTTCATGCTGAGCAAAACCACACACAAGGACAAACTATCAGAGGACAGAAATCAATGAAGTCCTGTACTACCAGATTCACAATTGGAGAGAACGCTACTGTAATTGGGAGAAGAGGGAGGAAGAACTCTTAAAGCTAAGTATAACCTGAAAAAACCACAATCTGCAAGAACTTATACATGGAACGAGAGATTTTCAAGAAAAACAAATACATTTCATTCTGAAATAGAAAAAAATCTCACAGATTTTATATCCAAGTAGGCATTAATGCAGCATTCACAGTAAGTGGAGAAGTTGCTTTATTCTCATGTAAGAGGACATGAATGGTAATTCAGTACGATGAACTTGGTTCTCAGTGCATACTGGTCTGTATGGAGGCACAATAGAAAGGCTAGGCTACGCTTCAGAGTTTTACTGGTCTACTTAGTAAAGGATACAATTTTGGTTTGCTTTTTCTCAAAATGACTGATGGCTATGAACCTTAGTGTAGGTGCTGTGCAAAAGTGTTCTAGAGACTATGTTGGTACATACCAGTTGCTAACTTGTCACGAAAATACACCAACATAAAAATTCTTACATTCTCACAATATTTGAAATGGAGGAAGCAGGCTGCTTTCACAATGCCAGGATACTACTATGAAGCAGAAACAATTACACACAGAAAAGGCCTTAAATCAAAGCACAGAAGCCTAAATATTTGGAAGCAGAAGCTGACAGCTTAGCTGTGTAGCCATTTGCTCTCCCTCCTCAGTAAGAAATGAAAAAAAAAGTAAAAATATTTCATCCTTTCTACATAGTTTTCTCTTACTTTCAAAAGCCCTGTTTACAGTTAGGCCTTGAAGCACTAGAGATACATTCAGTGCTGAGTTTTTAAGTTAGTAAATGCTTTCTTTTCCCTCCTAAGTTTCATATCTAGCCCTTAAAACTGTGGCAAGATGCATCATCCTCATGTAAAAAGTGAAACTTAAGCAGCAGACAGCTTCTGAGATTTCAAGGAAGGCCAATACTCTAGCTGAGCAGTTGCCTCCAAAGGGTTGAAGTCATTCTGGTACTAAATAATTAGTATTTCATAAACGGGCTGCACCTCCTTATTCTCTTTGGAAGCTTTTCCATTACCTACTATCCTCTCTGAATTTATCAATTTATACACAAAACAGCTTTGACAGCAATCCATTTCAAAGTCACTTACCGCTGCAGCAAAATCAACCAATGAAGATAGCAAATAGCACGGATGTTGGTCAAAAACATGAAACAAGGCTTAGGTACTGCTCAGTTTTGCAGAATATAGTATGAAATAACTGATCTTCAAGAGCAATTCCAGAAGTTAACTTAAAGAATGCAAAATAAGTAAACTTCCCCAAGAAGTGAGACTGATAAACCCAAAAGATTCAAGAACAACCTTACTACCAAACTAAATTCCAAAAAATCAGCAATAATGACTTTTAAATGGCTAGAAATAGACAGGAAACCTAGTTGCAGCCTCTCCCTAGAGCAAGCATTTTTTCTAAAAAGTCTGCTAAATTTTTCAGTGTTCCACTTTGTAGTAGAAAGTTCTCAGAACTTAAACATGCCCTCTCACAGAAGTAAACCCTGTCTTCAGATGCATGCCACTCTCCAAAATACTAGGTGAACTACCTGTGTCTGGATTTGGCTATGCAACAAAACTCATACCCAAGATCCTGGGAAAACACATTTCAAGATCACTGAAGACAAAGCTTCTGGTAACTGGAATTTTCAAGGACTTCATGTAGGATCTCGTATTCCATTAATATCTAACTACTAGTATCTGTCATTGTATCGATCATTAGTAATATAATGCTGGTATTTCCCTAGTACTTGGAAAAAGTTAATATAAAAAGATGGTAGTAAACCAATAGAGGTATATTACAGAAGGCCATCTGATCCAGACAGTTCACCTCTGCCTTACTTCAAACACAACTTCATTTTTTGTTAAATTTTATAGTAGGGAAGATCACATATCAGCAGTATAACTAGGAGAACATAAAAAAAAGACATCGAGTTGCACTTCACTCTGGAAACAAAAGCAAAAGCCTACCATTTCCAGAGTAGGAAGAATAATTCTTTGATCCCAAATGCATGAGAAGTAGCTTTGCCTCTCAACATAACAGAAATGGTCAAATACTCCTACGATTGCTGTAGTCTCTTGAGAAAAGGATTTCTCTTGTGCCAGCACATAGCTCCATTCAGAGGACTTCCGCCATTACCTTACAGAATTCATCTCACTATTTCTCCTTTTCTTTATGAAAGGTACTTTGCCACAGGTTTCAGCGCTGCAAGGAAGGCTTAGTTTGTAAGTCCCCAAGAAAAACACCATCTTCTAGAGGTACATGAGGATGTATATGCATCATGAAAGCAAGGACTGGACTTGAATTTTGCTTTCCTGCAGCATCATTGAGAGAATATAGTGCTAATGCTCTTTCACGAAGCACACAGGATGCTTATCTACGCACAAAAGGATACTTATCTATGCACAAAAACCAGACTGTGGGGGCAAGTCAACTGCATTGACACACTGCTGGCCACACATCATAGGCAGGAACTAAAGAGTGTGTATGTACCATTGGTCTGCACAGGAGCTAGAATCAAAATGGGAAGTGGAGTTGCATGGCCATGTCACTCTGCTTTGCAACACCAGCAAATGCTTTCCTTGGGTGACCTGAATAATGAGAAATGTAAAAATAAAGTATGAAAAATAAATATTCAAAACTTTGCTGCCTTGTTCAACAGTAAATCTATTTACAGTTCTGCTTCTGGCTCAAACCCATTGGAAAAGGGGAGAGGATTGATTTGCAGTCTCTCTAGCAGGCTTACAGAAAGGGACTGGAAACTGCTAGAAAGGATACAAAAGGGCTCAGAGGACCTTATGCAAGACCCCAATTTCTGTATTACTGAAAAGTATTGCAGTGGCTTAACAACTATTCAGCAGGGCTCTAGGAAGTACTCCCAAGAAGGCAGACATTCACTTTACATTAATTTTTTTATTTTTTTATTTTTTTTTTAAAAAGGGAAAAAAGGAAACTAAAGGTTGAAGTGGGGAGTCAAGTTTCATATTGACTGTGGATAGACTAGCATTAAAAAAACAGCCTGGATATGCTAAGCTCTTTGTCTTTGTAATTCAAAATAAAATTGAGGAAATAAACACCAAATACTGCGAGATAAGACTCTATATTCTTGTAAATACACTAACACTGATATACTTTCAGTAGTACTGATTTTCTCTGTATTTCTATGATCTGAACAGCAGCGTTTGCATGCATTTCCAAACATTGACCTCTGATCCATGTTTGTCATTCCAAGTATAACTCAGTCTACAGTCAGCTAAAACCATTGTTATCTCAGCAGCATGAAACAGAGATCAAATTTTTCAGACTATGCCCTTTACCTTCTCATTTTGAATTTTTTCTGATGACAAAAGTAAATGCTTACATCTTTAACATAAAGAGATGTAACATCTCTAAAAAGCTGAGAACATTTGTTCTAATAAGAAGAAAAAACATAATTTCACAAGATCACAAATCTCTTCTGCAGAGGGGCTCATAAAGAGAAAAAGCAAGAACATTCAGACAAGCTCAAGATTAACTGGCAGATGACTAAATTACTATGCATGTAACAGCAGCTCACAACATACAAGACTTTCCTGCTATCAATACAAGGGACACTGTCAGCTTTAAATATAAGGCATTTTAAAATTTACCCCCTCCTCCCCAAAAGGAATCCAGCTGAAAAAAGAAGATTAAAAAGCCACCATTACAATAGCTCTTCCCCAGACATGGGTAATTAATGCACAAACATTGTCAGAAGAAAGTAAGAGAGTAGGGAGGTAGAGAAGATGACAAAGAAACACCCTCCAAACCCCAGATACATCTTCATGTCTGTGTGACAGTTCTCAAGAAATATTATTATACAGACCAACAAACAAGCAAGTTTTCAAGCAAAGGAAGATGTTAAAACACCAATTTGATCTTTATGAGTATTAAAAATCCAATCCCCACCCACCATCTGCCAATTTTCTTTTTAAAGGGAAAAACTGAGACAATTTTTCTATTTTGAAAAAAAGCATTACGCTGTGTGTAGGCTGTAAAATGCACCCTGTGAGCACTGACCAACTGAGGTACCAATGGTAACAAGGATGAAACAGCCTGGAACAAGTCTGAACTAGCCTCCAAAGTACACCTCCAAGCAGGGCCTCAGTAAACACGCCAGCATTTAGGACAGGACATCAGTTTGATTCTCAGCTTCTCCCAATTATTTAATGTTATTTGCTTATTCAGGCTCAGCTTTGTATATTGTTTTTCTGCTCCCAGAAAGCCATCTAGTAACTTACTAAACGGAATGTACAGTAGAAGCATTGCGCACCAAGTACATGTTGTACTCAGCAGGAGGTAGGGAATGCTCTCCTTGAAGGACTGGAAAACTTAAGCATGAAAAATATCTGCTGCTTTTTGACACTTCTTCCATCCCACCCTCAGGAGACAGCCAAGCTGTGGGGTTTGCCCAAAACATTAACCCAGGGATTGAAATCTACTGAATGAAGGGATATTAGAAACTGTCTCCACCCCAACCCCATCGTGGTCAGTGGAGACTACTAAGAAAACTAACTTAAATACATCAAGTAATATACTCACAATTGCTGCAGAGGCCCACACTTCAACTCAAACACAACAAAATCTCAGGATGTCAATAAAGCAGAAAGACTGGAAAATAATACACTGACTAGATTAAAGCTAGCCCAAGCATGTTACGCACACTAGTCTCACATGGGACTACACCACAGTGACAAGTATGTGCTTACAAATATGAGTCGAGTCAGAAGGAATAAAGGTTTCCAGGTACCTGCCATAAAGCCTTCTTGACATGTATCCATATTTACGTTCCTGAGATTCTAATCGCCTCTGAAACAGTGATTATTTATTTATTTATTTATTTAAGTATTCTCTGTTTCAGATGGACATTGGCAGCCTGAAATCTGGGGCTTCATTGTTTTAGAGAAGGTTAGCAACAAAGATGTCAAAGATCCTTTTCATTGCTGTATTGTTAGGATTGTATTCATTAAGCAAAGAGGTTATGGCAAACACAGCACCTGAGGAAAAGTCAGATGACAACATAGTTGTTGGGGAAAGATTTTTCAGTCTCTTCAACCTGCATACCTCCAAACATGCAAACTATAGTCATGCAAGTACTGTTAGCATCTGCTCATGTTAATTCCAGAATTTCACAAACAAAACCAAGTCATTACCTTTCCCTTAGAGAAGATCGATTTAGCACAGAACTTAGAGAATGCTTCTGAAATGCGGGAGGTGCTGAATGCTCTAACGAAGCAGCAGAATGGGACTGTCTGTTGAGTGGATCTGAGATGCCATCCTCATTGCAAACATCAGAACTGTCAAAGTCTTTTCCATGAGTAGATTTTGCCTGTAAAAAAACCCCAACAAACCTTGCTAAATTTTATTATGAATATCAAGATGTACAGTTTTCATGTTTTTATTTTTCAAACCAGAAGGTTAAAGGTTGCACATACATGCAGGAGTACCTGCCTGCTGCGGAAAGAACAAGGACCCTCATTTCATAGAAAGAGCCCTGGTCTAAATTAAATCAAGTGTGAGAGGACTGTGTTGGTATCTAACACATTACCTTATGGCAAAGTCTACTGTAACAGTCCTTTTATCACCTTTTCTGACTGCACAACTTAAAGGCTCACCCTTCCCAGGAATCTCACAGATTCAGAATGATGCCTGAGTCTAAACAACACGAACCGTAGACATTCTTTCATCATGATTTGTTGTTCCTCAAGGAAAAACTCAGGCCCATCTACTCATCTTCTGCTCACTCTTCACTATACCGGTTACTCCTTCCGTAGTTCCTATTAACCTGAAGCTTACCACTAAAACATCTCCACAGGTTACCCACTTTCAGCTGGCATGGGGATTGTTACGGGAGCTGTTTCTCAAAGCTGAGGAAAAAAACCAAAACCCACAACAAAACCAGACCAACAATAATCAGGTTGCAGGGTTTTTTCCTCAGCTTTGGGAAACAGCTCCTCTTAAACAAAGCTATATAATATTTCTGGCAAGAAAAAGATACATTCTCTTCAGCCCTGATTTTGTGAGAATCACAAGTGATTAATGTCATCAAGAACACGATGAATTAACCTGTAGCTCAGCTATCTGCATTCTCCAATGACTGCTCCTAAAATCTACTTTCCCGTTGGGGGTGGGCAGAGGGATGGGGGAGATGACACGACCTTAAAATAGCCATCATTCAAAAAAAAAACCACAACAAAAAAAGACATATTTAGCATACTTAGCAGAAATTCTCTATTTTCTTTTCAGTTTCTCATTTAAAGCCATGGAACAAACCCGAAGTGGCACAATATGTTAAACTTACATGGTACGCAAAACTGCAATCCTTGGTAACAAAAGTTTAGACTCTGACAAAAGTGTGCTTAACATATATCAAGGTTTATCCTTATAATTCCCCTTCTTTCCTCCTCCCTGTTATCATCACTTTTCCTAGCCGTTAGGAAATCTAAGAGGGCATACATAATTAAATGCTTAAACCCACAATTTCTACAGTACTTCAGGCAAAAACAACTAAATGAGGATGGAAAGAATAAAACCACCAAAACCCAAAGGAACCCCGACATTAATCTTCAGATCCATTTACTACACAAAGCAGCTAAAATCTGAAAAAGGAAGGATGCGAAATAACAGAACAGCAGCTTGCCAGTTGTACCAGTACTACCTTTCGGTACAATTCCAGAATGAAATGTGCTCTAAGAATAACTGGGAAGGCAAATGCAAACTGCCTTTAAAGGCTCTTCTACAGCCTTGTCACAAGCATTAATGCTAAGGAGAAGCAAGTTCTGTACCTACAGGCATGAATATCTTAATAGAGTGTTAAGTTTCACATTTCTATTTGTAAATAATCTGTCAGCAGGCCTAAACTGGGTTAGATCAGATTTAAAACATCCCTTTTCTTGCTTTTGATGCTACAGTAGATAAAATTTATAAAATACCTATGCACGACAATCCTTCTCAATCAGACCTTCCCAAAAAACAATGTGTAAACAACAGCACTTCAGAGTACTCACTTTGGCTTTCTTGGGTCTGTAGCTACCGAGAAGAGAAGGATCTGGAGAAAGAAAACCAGGTGAATCCCAAAAGAAATTCAAAAGAAGATCCAAATATCCTAAATTATATGTAATCTTTTACAAAACAGCTTACTGCTCCTCCCAAATAGTACTAAAGCAATTTATTACTATTATCATTATACATTGTGAAATTCTAAGCAGTCTCCTCAGTATATTTCAGGAAATCACTTTCTTTTGCTGAAAACAATGGCTTCACATTTAACGGAATACAATGTTTATAATAATGAATTAGCATACGCACCATCTTCTGCATAGACAAAAGTGGCACATTTTCTTAAGCTATTCATTGCCTAAATCAGTATAAAATCAAGCTGTACCACTCCCCAAAATTCTCATGTACATTACACTACTTTGTTCATCTTCTCTGAACAAGCTTCCCTATGACCACCTCTCCCTCCTCCTGTCACCTCTTCATTCCTTCCTTCACCACTGACCCACAAACACGAGTATGAAGCACATGGAAACATACGTGGGGAAACTATTAGGTCCATATGGGGTTCGGATATTTCACCAATGTCAATACACACCTCATCTCTGAGGGACTGACATTAAATTATGTCTGCCTTCTTGATCAGTTATATTAGTCTGTACTGAACAACCCACACACTGTGACCCCAAGCCCAAAGAGGTACTTCTATGCTGTACAGCAATGTCAAGACACCCCTCTATTAGCTACCTGCACGAAAACAAGAAAGGACTAAACTGTACTGTCAGTATTAAGATTTCTAATCCTAGGAATCTGGGGTTTTTTCAGAAGTTACAGTTAAGCCTCAAGATACAGGCAAGTGCCCATTGAATCCTCTGGATATTAATAGTGAGGTAGGTTTCGGTCTCCTAACCACTGGCCAGAAACCACCAACTCATTTCAGAAGTATGCAATGGTATCAGGTGATAATAGGTCTGTTACATTATCCAGCTACTACAGATTGGTAAGTATGAACACAAAGGGAATGTGAAACATTTAAAATCCTGCACCCAGTGCTACTACAAAGAACAAATGTAAAATAACAAGTTCATAACAATTTGCTATATAACAGTTTATAATTGGTGAGGAGGCACAATAAAAATGAGACAGAGCACACATAACAAACTAATACTGATGAGGCTTATTAAAATCTTCATATTGCCAGACGCATGCAATATAATCAAGTTCTAGGGTACTTCCTTAAACTTCTGGTCCCACGCCTTTTATTAAACCCTCACTTACTGACACCAATGAATGCTGAAGCAGGTATCGGAGCACATCCTGGATGCTCATTAATAATGGTAAGTCACTGATCCACTACTCACAAATACTGCTGAAATAAACATTATTCAGCAACAGAGCCCTTGAACTTCAAAATGATCAATACTCCAAGCCTGACCAACACACCCACAGACTGTGGTGTAGATCTGCTCCACTATCCAACTCATCAAAACAAATGGAGTGAAACAGAGTACTTGCTTTGACTTTGGTATTTTCTACTCCTACTTTCATATCATGTAGAACTATTGTTCCAAGTTCCATGAGGTGAAGAACTATTCAAAACCACCTTTTGCAGCAGTAGCTTATTCAGTATTCTTCCTATTCTTAGGAAGAAAGAACAGCTTTTTCTCCATTATAGACTGACAGTTTTATAATAAATAAAAAAAAAACCAAAAAATCCCCAAAAACCCCAAACAAAATGACCTCACTAAACTACTGCAGAAAACAAAAGCATTAATGAGAAATATAGCAGAAAATACTGACCATGGTCTACCTTGGTCCAGGCTTCCACTGCGCTTTCTTGGGTAGGACACCAGGTATGAAGTTTAATACCAGGACTTGTTTGTTCAACCTGAAGCAAAAATACGTTAAAATGTTCAGTATCAGATGTATCAATTCCTGGTTTTATCTGTTTTCGTTCATAAGATTACATCTAGTCCTTTCTGAAATATTTTATTCTTATTTAAATGCTATTTAAAACTATTTTCACACCACTTTGCTCATGTGTATTATTAGCATTACTGTGCATAAACAAAAACAGTGCTAGAAGGGTCTAGAAAACTCTGAATATCATACTGTCTAAAAAAAAAAAATGCTGATAGTTTCTCCTTCATCTATAATGTCTGCAGTCTTTTCCAACAATTCTTGCTATCTCATATTTATTCCAGATAGTTCAGATCTTACTAAGAGATCTGAATCTCTTCCTGATTAAAAAAGTTACATTTAGCATAACTAATTTTAATCTTCATGTAATGCAAAATCTCCAGGCCAAAAGAGTCCTCAACAGTAAAGATGACCTAAAAGGAGCATTCTCAATATACAAAAGCCATGAGTCAGGATATGGTACACTAAGAGACAAGCTTTTTTTCTTTTTTTGTACAAACATAACCAAGCAATCAAAATCAATATAATTAAACTGTGAACTTCACTTATAGATCAAAAAACAGAAGAATTGATTAAAAGGAGTTAAAAGAAAAATATCTGAGAGAGAGATAAACAGTAGGTTGCTGAATGATTAATGGATTATTAAGGCTAATCTGAATCTCTAAAAGGTACCTATATGTACAATAAAACTTGGAAACAATTCTAAAATTTGACAAGTTATCATTAATTCATTTGTACATAAACTAGAAAAAAATTAAAGTGAGAAGCAAACTAATTAAACACTAAATTATCTCAATGACTGTGCCAAGTGTCCAGAATTGTAGACAGATCATAATGTCATAGCACAGAATCAGAACAATCCCTTTTCTGCCCCTACACATTCAAAGTAGTTTTCTAAATATAAAGGATTGTTGCAACCAGAAGAAAAATGAAGAGGAAAAAAAAGTAATATGAGAATATAATCCCCCAAGAGGCTGGGAAATGTGGCCCCTTCGTATTCGAGCATTTAAACACAGTTTCTTTAAATAAGTACCTAATTTCATAACAATTTTTCACATACAGTTAGCAAAAAGTCCTTATGTGGGTGCTAAGGTGCTAAAGTCAGGTTGGTTATGAACTCTAAGTCAAAGCATTAGAGATGTAGCTCTGAGCAAAGGAAGTGTTTCAAAGATCACAGGATGCCAACATAAAAAAAGTTGAAAGAGAGGAAGTGTAAGTGTTCGTAATGTGACTAGACACTCTTTCTTTAAAGTCTTATTCAGGAATTTTTAATACTAATATCAATTACTTCCAAGCTGAATTTATACACCTATTATCCTGTCTAGTGCACTGGAAGAAAAGAAATGGGGCCTCAGAGAATTTAACCAAGATATTCATGAAAGAATTTGATCTTTGTCTGTTACTAATGCGGATAAAAGAAATTTTATTTTAGTTAATTTTACATTTAAATCACTATGTGACAGACTGTTAAGGAGAGAAAAATTATTCATCTAAACTAAGAGCTGAATGAATTTCTGGAGCAGTATTTAGTGAAAGAACAATATTTGATCTGAGCTTAAGCTGGAAGCACTTTGGAAAGAATACAAACCCGTCTAACTACAAATGGAGGTTTATCGGTTTCTCTTCTGAATTCATAAGGACCAAGGTTTAAATGGGCCAGTCGTTGCCTGGCTTCTTCTGATAGCTCACACATTCGTCTTTTTGTGTATGGAGATGGAGAACGTGATTTAGAAGCTATTGTAGGCTGCTCGTAGTTCCTTGTTGCTATGTTGTGCCTGCTTTTCTCAGGTGAAACAGTATTTTTCTTTGGTAACTGTGTTTGCAATTTTCCATTTGGGGTTGAGTGATGTACCCAATTCAAATCACCCTAAAGTGAAAAAAAGACGTTATCTGGTTTGACAGCATGCAGAACAAAGATCACTGAAAATAATGCAAACAGGGAACTAATAATTTAAACAGAAATAGACGCCATGTCAGCTGAAGCTCCCCTCACAAAACTATAATCAAACAGCAATTTAAAAAACAACAATGGATTTACCATTTTCTCTGAAAACAGAACAAGGTTAAAACACACCTTACTACATGTTAGATGTTAAGTATCTAATACTTACCCAATTAGTTTTTTCACACAGTTAGTGTACAGAGACTGTAAAAAAAATTAAACTGAATTTTGTCACAAGTTCATTTAACACAAACTTTACCTGGATTGGACATACAGAGATTTGAAGCATTTTTTCATCTGTTTAAAGTTTTTTTTTAACCTTTAAATTTCTTACCCTTCAAAGTAAAATACATAGATTAAAATAGAAGCCTATTTAATAGTTTCAATTATATACATTTAGAGTTGCCTAAAGCCCCACAAGAAGCATAATTACATTCTCTGAAATGCGTATTTTCTTGGATCATGGTGAATTTAAAGGGGTCTTTAAAGAGTTATAATCAAGAAGCTATGTTTAGCAAAAAACCCCAACACTTCCCCCCCAAAAAAACCTTTAAAGACCATCTTCAAAAGATCCTCTCAAATCATGAATACTTTTGCAAAGAAGGAGGCAAAGCAGCTGTTTATTTGTACAACTGGCACTCGACATCCAAAATATGGATTTTTGTAGCTAAAATTTATAAAAATCCCACCATTATCAAATATTGCCTTAAAAGTCTATGTCTGAGTTGACACAGCTTTTAAAATACCTACAGACAGCAGAATAAAGGAAAGTGGAGGAACAACCAACCTCACCACCTCCCTTCCCACCACATAGGATGGGGATGGTGCTGTTGTAGTTTTTGTTGTTGTCGTTACCAGCAAAGGCTACCTAACAATCAGGACTGACACCACCTCCAAGTAATCATTAACATCTTCAGTGACCAATTTCAAATTCTGGGAAACTGCTTGCAGCATCGAAGTTCTGTTTGAAATACATTATCACTCCTTTGTAATTCCTGGCATTAAATGAGCATTCAATTACTCTACAAACTTTATAGGTCAAGGCACTCTACATTATACAACTCTTATCAGGCTACTTAGTCAGCAGCATGTTTTAACTTTGAATACTGCAGTATGAATAATTAGGGGTTTTGGTCAAATTTGGCCCCAAAATGACAGGTTATAAAAGATACAAAATAATGGTATAGCAAGACTTTTCTTCCTGTTAGAAATTCTTTTTCAAGCTTGAGGAAGTTGACTTTAGTGTTAAATCTGAATGTTGCACGCACTACTTAGTTGAGGAACCCAAAAATAAAATGTCCAGCTTGCCTTTGAGCCTTTCCCTCTACACCCAACAATGAAGGAGGCTGAGGTTGTGTGTTTGTTTTGCATCAACATAGTTTGAACCTGGCATCACACAGACTATTCATGCCACTGTCTTTCTCATGCCTGTACTAGCACTTGTGCAGCTGGTAGTGAGCTAGAGTATGGAACTGGACTAAACAAAACCAGACCTAACTCTCTAAGATTAATTTCAGTTTCAACAGAAATGTGAATTCTGGCTTACACCAATCGTGAAACTAGACCTTCACTGCAACATAGGCAAATTTGATATGCCATTCATAACACATTAAATACTTTTAAGGACATTTTAAATTTTAAATCAAACTGCCCTTATTGAAGTCACCTTCAGTGAAGTTAGTTTTCTGACAATGACAATTTTCACTGTTTTTTTTTATTTTAGCAGACAATACATTTTGTCTGCTAAAATTGCAAGAAACTTCTCAGTGAACTAATTAGCAATGCCACAAACAGGTCAAAGTCACGTAACCGTCTTTGCACGCAAACCTTCCTGACAACCGTTCCATTTTAATGAACCTGCACCATTTTTCAATAACATAGCAAAAAAAGGAGGACGTAAGAGTAACTTTATGTGACAGCTTGTGCCAGGAATCCCAACAAAAATTCCAATCCGTGAGACCAGAGAAGCGTGCTACCAAATGAACAAACACATCAGAGAGGTGGTTTTTTTTTTTCTTTCCCCGGTCTCTTCAGCTACTTCACCTTTAACTTTGCTCATTGCAGAAGCAGCATTTCCAGATTAATATTGGTGACAGCCTTTGCAACACAAATCTTCATTACTGTTACTGATATCATTATGGAAAACAATTAAATTAATTGGTTTGTTTTTGATAATGTACCTTCTCTTGACTTCACCTAGCTTTCATTGTCCTTAATTTTAAGTGTCAGTAAAAAATGGTGAGAAGGCATCTTCCCACCTACAAATACACCAGGGATTGACACTTCAGCTGATCACAGAACACAGCAGCTGATAATTGTTTCAGATTCAAGGAACTCTCAGCATTTACTGTCATGCACCAAACCCACTCTTTACTCATACTTGATTAAAAATTTAATCAAGTTGTCAAGCACCCATGATAACTGCTTTAACCACAACAAAAGAATGAGAAAAGTTTGAAGTGAGCAGCACATGTAAAAATTGGAACCAAGGCTATCAATATTAAATCTAGAAATTAAATTGCAAACAATTAAATTATGCTAACCTGTATATGACTCCTTCCTGAGCTTAACAGACTTTCTGTAATAAGGGAGCTTGTAGAAAATCTCAATTTTGGTGCAATTCCCTAGAAGAGAGACAATAATTGAACATCAAGCTCCAACTCAAGATAAAGGGTATCAAAGAAGTAAATGTCACCTAATGTAACAAACCATTCCTAATTTTCAACCATTTCCTTTGTTAATTTCAGCCTTTAATAAAGATAATTAGAAAAGACAGAACAGCAACGGTAAATGTCAAGATGCTAACATTTGCATTTCTGACAATTCAATTACAGATTATTATATTGCTTTTGTACAACAATTAAGGTCTGACTTTTATTTCAATACATTTCTTTGTCAAAAGTACTTTTTAAAGATTTTTTCATGCCATGCTATATAGCATCAATAAGAATTCCAGTCATGTTCTAGAGCGCTAGAGTTAATGCCTAAGTTTCATTAATGCTAACTTTGGAAACTTATTTATAAGTAGTCTCAATTGTACAATCTTTTTTGTAAAAACATTTTGAAAATTAGTCAATTGCACTGCAAATAACTACTCATTTGTAACAGTATGGTTAAGAATACCCTTTATTCTATAACTATTAGAGCAAAGTCTGATTTCTATCGATTGTCTCCCATATTCTATAATCATATTCCACTCCCTCTCAATCCCCCCTTACACATGTGGATGGCAAAAGGCAGCCCTAGGTTGACCAATTTGGAACCAGTGGCGTCCAGCTGGGCCTCCTGGTCAACCAGTACACAGGTACTAATGGCTGGCAGGTCCTTCTGTCTTTACAGGGCTAATAGTTTCTGTTCAACTCATCTTCTTTTACTGCAGCCATGTCTAGAAACATAATAACTCTCAGAGCTCTATTTCCTGTTAGATTTAGCTAGAATTGGCCAATGTATACGAAATTTCCTGGGTGCAAATGGCAGAGATTATGACACACAAGTGTTATTTCCCAAAACAGCAACATTAAAACAGGCATAAAAGAACTAAAGGCCACATACACTATAAACAAGTGGGAATCATCTATGTGCATCTTAAACAGCTCTGCAGAAGCACAGAGGGAATCAAGGGTCCCTAGAACTGTCGACCCTCTTCTTTCAACACAGACAGAGTTTGCTGCCCCAAGGCATCTGTGTGCATGGGCATTTGTGCACATGAACACACAAAATCGCTGAGAAACGAAAAGAAGCTGGTCTGTTTGTGACTCTACCCCACATTCTTAAGAATTATCAGGAAATTCATGAGTGAAAGTTTACTGCTAACCAAACTATTCTCTACCACCTGCCTAAGCACATACTGATTTCCCATAAGGGAATATGATCTGGCACCAGGTTAGATTATGGAAATGAAATGACAAAAATGCCAAGAAAGCTCAGTCATAGCAATTAACAGAGTCCAGGATTCAATCAAGTCAGGTTATGGCATATAAAACAGATTTTAAAGCTGACCATCTTTAATCAACTCATTTTTATTACTAATGAATTGTCAAGTGCTATCAACAATTTAAAAAAGGACACATCAGAATCAGTAAGTCTTCTATAAAAAGCAACAACAGAGCACCTACTGCTCTTACAGAGACTGGGAATGATTACCGAATTGTTAAAAGCTCATAGCCAAAAAAATCACACAAAACCATGGTTTCTTTAGAGAAATAGTTTGTGGAGAGGGAATACAGGATGACACTCAGATACATAGGCATGGATATGTCAAAAGTAACTTATAGGCCAAAAGCAATCAGAGTTCTGCTATCTTCTGCAGTTCCCAAACTAGGGATTGCTGCAGGATATTCAATATAGTATTATGTAAAGACTGCCATATAGCCCCAAACATAACTGTAAATGAAAATCCAGCCAGAAAGTTTTTGGGATCTATTCTTCTGCCTCCCACTTAGTGGTATCTGCAGCCCTGACCAGGCTTGTCAGTCCTTCTGTACCAGTCATTAAACTGAAGTGACATGGGCATAATATTAATTTGATCATAGAAAAACTGTAAAGGTGGTTCATATTTATAAGAACACAAGTTAGAAAACAAGTCTCATATGTGGTTTTGACTGTAAGGAGCATGTGTACAAGTCTGTAGCTTAAAAAAGTATATATAAATATAATAGAAGGTCTTGTATTGGTATGCTAACGAAAGGCAGCATAACTAAAAAGAAACTGTTTTAAGTAACATGGCAAATACTGCATGAGAGTGGGGAATTGAGATAAGAATGTCTGTAAGAAGTCACCACCAGTCAACGCTTAAACATATTCTGAAAGGCAAGGGTTGCAGAGAAATACAGAAGAGCCAGCAAAAGCCTCAGCTGGGCAACACTGGACCAGGAGAGATAACTTGAGGCACATCTTGTATGCGTATTGTGTTTGTAAGCCTCATAAGACATTTAGCCAGAGACATTATCAGCCAAGTGCCAGATTTCTGGAGGAGTTCTGATCCTCTCAACTTGGGATTTCTTCCAACTGGCAGATTAGCAGTGTTAATCAGACACTGCTTGTCACTGCCTATCTGAACTCCACAACCGTAACCTTGCTGTTGCTACCTTTATTTTTTTTAATAAAAGACAAATTTATTGTGAATCAAAGTGCCAGTGAAGCACAGCTGTCAGTCAATACTCAACATCTCAGCTAGCTATAAATAACTTTTCATGTGGGACGAACATGGCTTGACTAGCATGGGAATAATGTAAGGGTTCTCACAACCTTTTTTAACACTTTCCTTTTTGCTTAGCATTCACATTCAGTGCTTGGTGCTGACAGAGTTAGCAGGAGATACTTGCCAGTAAAGCTTAGAGACCACTAGGACATGGAGGCGTTTGAGACCGTGTTTCTACTGGAGGTAAAAATCCTCTCACAGGTATCCCATTTGGCAAGCAAGGAGAGGAACCTCAAGTTCTTCTTGGGAGAATCTCCCCAATTCCATCAAATACAGCTTCTTTATTATTCCTGAAATCGGGGTCAGTGTGCCAAAATCCTTTCTTAAACTGTTCTTTCTGCGAAGGAGATGGAACGGAGCAACAGATGCTTCTGCAGTCCTCGTTCCAGGGCAGAGATGGATTTAATTTACACTGCTCCCAAGGACATGGAAGTATATTTCTGTCTTATATCAGCCAACTTTTTAAAGCTACTACAGTGTCATCATTCAGCTACACATCCAAATGACTCTGATCACATCTTCTCACAGCTCACAAATTATGGCACCTTCTCTTTACTAGAAAATACAAAATTTTTGTATGAAAGAACTCAGTCCAACAAACTTCTCTAGTGGCTCTGCTGCTACAAAGATTCATTAAATTGCATTTATAAAAAATCTGAAACCAGTTTGCTAAATGAGGTGGTATTATTACTACCTCCCTATCTATTCTTTCTCAACACCAGGAAAGTACTATTCTATAAGTAATATGGAAGCAATACAGTCCTACCCCCTCCCTTGAACCACCACTAACATGCATAGGATAAGTCATATCAAAGAGATGCTATGGCCAAAAAATAATGGTTATTTTTGCAGGAACAGTTTAAGCTGCCGCAGAACTATACATTTTGTACCACAAAATCACAGCTTTAATTCATTCAAATGTAACACAGCATTAGACATCAGATTAGCACTTCTAATTTCAAATGACCGGGCAATTTCCAGGTTGCCCTTGCAGGGAAAGATTATACCAGCTAAAAGATATCAATGACCTTTAACCAGCATTTCCCTCCTGCCACGTGTTTTTAATCCAATCACAATGGACAGGGCAACTGAGTCCCTATCTTCCCAATCCAAATGTCCTGCCAATCTGCTAGTAAAACATAACTAAAATAAGACAAACAAAACAAACCCCAAACACACATCTCCCACATCATCACCATAGTCTTCAAAGTGCCTTCCTGAGTTATTCCATTGACACCCAAGACTCAACAGCCAAACTCTACGAAAGGGCAGTGTGAGATGAATTCATTTTCATTTACTAAGTATTTGAGTCCCTATGTCCAGAAAATTAACGTTAATTCATTGCACTCATTCTGCCAATTAGTTGTCATTTATGACAGCTTTTTTGAAACTGTAGAAAAAGCAAGTTACTGAATGAGTGTGAATGGCCTGAACAGACCTTAAGAAACAGGCTTTGGAACTGAAAAACAATCATGCAGCACTAAGCTATATTTCAGTTACTTACTATTTTAGTGGTGATCTTGCACCACAGGGAGGCCCACAAGTCAGATGGCATAGCACTATAAGCTTGTACTGGCTGTCACTGTCCTAACCAGTACAAAAAAGTAGTCTGAAACAAAATGCTACGAAGACAGACTGAGAAGGGACAGTTACATGGTTTATCTGTTGAGAACCCTGAAGTTGATAGGACATCTCCCTCTTCTCTTGCATCCCTTCAACTACCAACTGTACCACAGATTAAACTGAAGAGAAGACATGTCACGGTGCCACACTGCAAACCAAGTGCAAACTGACTTTTTCACATTAAATAATTTCTTGAAGCATTTTGAAAAAAGATTATACCTTCACCAAAGTTCAACTGTAGATTTGTACATTCAACACCTGAAATGGCAAAATCTGTCAGAAGTAATCACTTTTCATTTGAAGTAGTTCAAGGGGTTTCTTCAGTGAAACACACTGTATCATAAATACAATCCACAGATATTCACTCACTGTAAAAGAAGAAGACCTCTTCATTAAAATCTCACGATCTAAACCACGGTGCCCGTGGGTAAGCTTAGGGTCAGGGAAGAGGAAATCTCTTGTATTTTCTTCATACGTAGCTAGAATTTTTCCTACTAAAAAGAAAATATATGCTTTGATTGGAAAACAGATAAAGCCATAGAGTACAGACACCACACACAAGACCATATTGAAACGAAGATAAATTTTGTTCTTTACAAATTAACAACATGGCTCTAAAACTTGTATCACACTTGGAAATAACCTCATCAGGTTAAATCATCAGCAGAAATGGGCAGAGTCTACTCTGAAAGTATGTTTTACTGTTATTGTAAAAAAATTATAGAACAGTTAATACAATCTTCTTTAAGAGACATATAAGAATTTTTCTCTAGGCAATTCCTCAGTAGTTCTCCTCTTTCTTTCCCTTCCATGCCACAGAAGAAACTAGTATCTTTTTTAATGGCAGCCCATCCCTTATGAAAAAATTTATCATTCCATATTACAGTAGTAGTAATAGTAGGCATAGTAGTAAAAAAGAAACGCAAGCAACACCAAAATCATTATTTCAAGATTTTCTCACTATGCTTGTTTGCTACTTTTTAAAAAACGTATTTTCTTTAGGGGAAAACCTTGAATGTATATTATAAAAAAATTTAAATTGTGCTATTGCAGTCATCATGTAAGCTTACGTTGGGCTGTATCACACCTATCTCTGACCCCTGAAAATTAAATTCCTTACCCAAGATCTTTTACCCTCCCACAACAAAAATCCACATTCAGTACGTTTCTTCAAGTAAACAGTCTGGTAAGTTACCTGAGAGAAGCAATCGTTTCCTTGAAAGTACTAAGGACAAGTGACAGAGACTGCTTTTAATACCACAGTTTCCAAATGAGTCCTCTTTAAAACTTGACTTTATTTCCAATAAAATGCAGATTTACATTATTCATGGGAACACTTGAATTTCATTAAAATAGATTTTTATAATCACACAAACCAATAACAGAAGTATGACAAATCGCTATTTATTATCTTCACATATCCCAAGAGACCTATAATACTTATAGTGAGGATAAGAGTTTTCCCAATGGTCACCATTAAAATGGAAGGAAAAAAGTGTCATTCTGAGAACAAGATTATGCACTCTGAAATTTCACAGACAGCCACTTTGCAAGTGAATTGTGATGCAGTTAATAAGTGTGCACTGGATGATTTCAGTTTATTTTCCATTTTTAAAATATTATCACTTTCCTAAGCCTGAGTATGATACATTTCAATATTCAGTTATTATTCTCTTTCAAGAATGAGATCCTCTTGATCTATTAACATTTTATATTCAGAGGACTATTTGTTGAAGAGCTTTCTATGTTGTTTGTGAGTTGGAAAAAGTGATTGTGCTGTAATGGGCAATGTCCTCATGGAAATTCACCTATTAAACTGCATAATTTATGAAGAGACTGATACAATACCTGGAGGAACAAGCTGTATTAGTTCAAGTACTGCTGTGTCAACTAGAAAGGAAAAAGTTTTTTCATGAGTTAAAAAAAACTGAAGTGGAAAGTAATTCTCATAGTCAAGAAAATGGCTCACTGATTTAAGCTTCATAGCACTATACATAGCTGCACTATTTCCACTACACCAACAATAAGAAAAAATTAAGAACAGCTTGCATAAATACCACAGAGGAACACAATGGCATTAGCAGTGTACAAATGACAACTCTAAATTTGACTTAGAACTTGGTAAGTTCTATCTGCTGCCAAGTTTGTCCTTCTTTTAAAGAAGAAAATGCAAGCTTTGCCACTTTTTCAGGTAACTAACTCCCAGTATGAGTTGCTGGAGTTTGAGTTCAGGATCAGTGTTGTCTCACTACAATTCATCATGCTCCACACGTGGCAAGACATGTAATTCTCTTAAAAAATAAAAAGAATAATTATACAAAAATCAAAAGTTTATGCTTCTATTATTTGAAAATTAATGAAATAAATGATCAGGTAAAGGATCCATTACCTATCTGGATAACCACATGGATTTTCCATTAATTATGACTTTTTTACCCTTTTCCTGTTCTAAAGCATGTGGCATACACTTCTAGAGACATTTTGTTAGCTAACAGTATTTTCGGTACGTTACTAGTAACCAAAGATAGCAAAAAACCTCTGCCTGCACTGACAACAAATCTTCTATTCTGAAAACCCACTAGTGCTAGGGTCCCACTTACTTAGTACATGATATACTACATTGGTTACCCACTAGCTTTTCAGAGAACAGGCTCTTGATAAAAAATTATCACATACTTTAAAACTCCAAAAAGTCTTTAGAGCCCATACATGCATGACATTAATGCATACAACATAGTATTCATAAAAAGCAGAACCTACTTTCCAGTAACTCCACAAGGTCTCCAGGATCAACTACATCAGCAAATGCCTGGAAAATAAATTAATAAATAATAATAACAGCACAGTTGAAGTAATCAGATGGACCTCTGGGGAAAGAGAAGGGGAAGAAAAAAAAAAAAAAAAAGAAAAAAAAATCAATATTCTTCCTTGCTTCAGATGGTTGCCAAGAGTCCTATTCCTACTGGAAAAATAAAGGAAACTGAAATTATCATTTGGCGCATGATCAAATTTATTGAAAGCTAGCAGTTCTTACCATATGCTTTCTAGCCATTCAGGGTTACTTCTCCATATTTAAATTAGGAGGTATTGTGAAGAGTTGAACACATAGAGGTAAGTATTGTCTGAGAAAATTTCAAGAGACAAAGATAAATTTCTGAATATACTAGAATTCTGATAGATGAAGAATATGTTCTTTAACATATTAGTAATGCTTTAAGCTTCATTTTCATGGAATTGACTATTCAAGTACAGAGTACTGTTCAGGGTTTTTTTAACCTGAATCCCATGTGAATAGATGGCAAGGAATAGGGGAGGATGTTGCAGTGGTCAGAGGCTAATAGGCTTCCCCCTAACTCTGTACAAAAGTCTTAGCAGAGTGGTATAGATCACTTTGCTGTTCAAGGTACCAAACACTAAAAACCACCAAATACTGGTGCTCCACAAATATCTACACCTATTCAATAGCTATTTGTAAGAAGACAGATATTATTCTCAGCTTTCTTGTTCACCTCTTTTGTAAGCAGATAGATCCTGGTGTCTTGGAGTTCCCCTAAATTACAATGAAAACAGTATTCAGTACATTTCCCTTATGTAGTTTGTGGTATGTTTGCCTTTAAAGAACTATGGTCTTTTTTAGTCTTCAGTAGCTGGTGAAATTATCACTGTTTGTATCTTACTCACATCACCAGAGCATCACTGATGTTTACTCAGTCTGGTTTTCAAAGTGCTGGGGGATGCTTAAAGGAAAAGAACTAGAAAGGGCAAAGTATTATTATTCATAGGTAGTCAAGAAGCCAGATCATATCTGTAAGATACTGTGTTTCATTATCCCTGTGGTACTAATAATGAAGCTAGTAGGGACTCAGAATATGTGATAAACAACCATAAATTATAAGGCCAGAGTACCAACCCGGGAATTCTGGTGACAAACCATGAAAAAAGCATCTCAAAGGGAAAAAGATGTCACCAAAAAGGCTTGAGCTGCTATTCTATCTTTCTACTAAATTAAGTTGACTCTCCTATATCGCACAGTCTTTGTTTTTCACCTTGCCATAATTCTTAGAACAACAACATTCCGTTCCTTCCAAGCCAGGAAAACAGACACAGAAAAAGGACAGTTCACAAAAGAATGAACAAACACCTAAAAAGTCTCATCATACATTATAATCTTCAGTATGCATAATTCTTGAGTCACCGTGTGGATAATATAGGCACACACCTCCTCTGTGCTGAAGAGAAGCAGGAGTTAAAATACTATGCCATCCTTAGTGGGATTACTTGTGCTCAGGGGCTTTGCAGTGAGTTTTTGTGGAGTTTGGGATGGGTTTTATTTGGCTTGTATTAGCTCTTGACATTATCTTACCTTTTCAAACACTAGTTTTTCTTGAAATAAGAGTGGAAATGCTGCAGGGACGCATTGAGTTTTTTTGTACTGCCCAAGTACAGACACACTGAGATAAAGTTCCTCTTTGTCTTTCAGCAGCACTCCGGGGCAAGTTATCTGTAAGAGTAACAAACACATTCATTAAACAAACTCAACTTCAGTTATAGAAGTAATGTCTGGTTTCAAGATAAAAGTGAAATGGTCAAGACTGAAATGGTTGATTTCTGAGAGTCAGGTTGTAACAGACTAGATAGAGCAAAAAAAATTCTTTTCTAAAGCAATTCTGTTGGTACAGACTGACCAGGAAAAATAGTCACCATTTTAAAATAATCAGGACCAAATTCTTCTTACTGTAAGTAAAGATAATCTATTGCCTTCAACAAAAACTGAACCCTGGTATCCCAATCCCAGGTTAATACAGTTAAAAGGCATGCATTGACTATATAAGTTAATCATCACGGGTCACATCAGGTTCTATATAAGAGTCATGTAGAATGAAGTCTACGTGATGCCAAGACACAAAAACCCATCCAAATTTTAGCCTAGCCACAGAGAGAATGATGCCGGGAAACGTATGTGCTTAGATACCCATAGTCTGTCCAGCCACCAAAAAGGGCAAGTTTATTTACAAATATTACACTAACTTTGCCTTCTAATATGTAAATGAGAAAAAGCAACTGTTGTTCCGTTACTGTCAGACACACAGCACACAAAGTTTTATCTGAGAAATTTGGCCACCTTGGAGGGTACTCAAGGCAGGGAAGGCTCCTCATTAGCCTGCCAGATACTGCCACTAATCTCTCAACCTTCTCTGGACAACTCTTATTCTTTAAGTAAGAAGAAGTTGGTATGTTTTTAAAGCTCTGGTGAACATCAGACATTCTTACTTGTGTTTTCACTGCAAGGATGTACACAACTCATTGCAAAACTATTTGCTATTTTCTCCAAGCCACGTGGTTTTATTCTGTTACCCAGCCAGAGAATAGTCACCTTTCACTTCAGTTCTACTGCTCACTTTTTATCGCAGTATAATAAATATGAGGTTGTCTCTTCCAACATAAGGTTGCTGGAGAAAGTGTTCAGACTTTCAATTGCCAGGTAGAAAGACAAAGGAGAGTGACAGGAATTAAAATAAGTGGTTTGGTTACAGTCTCCTACTCCCAAATGAATGTTTTACTTGAGAAATCCTAACTGGATTTAAAAGAAAACTATATAAACAGCAGAAAAACAGCCTCAGGTGAAAGAAATAAGAGAAACCAATGTGTAATAGATTATTACAGATACAGTATAAGCTAAAAAAATAGCTTCTATTCATAAATATCTGAGAAGGGAAAAAAAAAGGGGGGTTCCTCTCCATGTAAACAAGGGTTTCAAATCTGCAAGAAAAGTGCCAGAATAATAGATATCCCAATTGAAACAGACTGTCAAGCATTAAACAGCTTGGATGACACTCATGCAGTTGCAAGTGTGAATAGGAGTGAGTGAAAGAGACAGTTTTCATTCATACAAGGCAAGATCCCCCAAACTACATACAAGTCATATTAGCTTAGTTCTCGCTTTTCTTCTTGACATTTTTGTAGAATTTACAGTAATTTTTAGCTGGGGTTTCGTGCCTTTTGCCTTAAAGAAGGCAACAAATATTTGCCTATTGATTGAGATGACATGTGAGAGTTTTGAAGACATCGGAGAGGGCAAAACTGCAAACAACAGGTGCTATTTATTCTGGCTAACCTGTAAAAGAAAATACATTCTTACAAATCAGCATGTGAGGCAAGACAGCACATGTGGAAACTTGTGCTTCTACTAACCTTAAGATAAACTGCACAACTCATTGCCTGGGCTGGAACACCAAGTATACATGTTCATGTAACTTTAAACCAGCTCCAAAAATGAATCACACATGTATATCCACAGTTCATGAAATCTGTGTTGTACTACGTGATGCATGGAGCTTTGTAACACTGAGGAGACAAACTGAAGCTCCTATCTGACTACACACTGTTCAGGCAGGATGAGGGACCATTTTATAAACCGTAATAGTGTTATCTACAGATCAGCTAAGGCAGAGGGATAGCAATGTTGCAATTAACTGATCTTACAACCGATCAGGAGAACTATGATAAACGTCTAGGACAGTGTTACCCTGGACTTCTCTGCTGCAGTTCCCAGGAGGATGGAAAATGTGTACCAGCCCCATTGCTGGGACATCACAAATAGCCATAAAGAAATCACTGAGTTCTTCTCGTGGGAAGGAACAGAACTCTACTAATCCACAACCCCCAATGGCATTTGGTACACACAGTCCTAAAACTGTAGCTGCATAGGTAACCGATGAAAAAGGCAGGCCTTGAAAAATCCCTTTAATTGTCCATTACCATCAAAACAAGAAGAGTTCCCAATGAAGGGCAATGGACAGTATTAACTTGTGCTGAGCTCAAGCTTCCAGATAGAATAGCATTTTGGACTTAGAGTTGCAAAAATAATCTTCTCAATGTGAAGAGATGCCATTTTAGTCTCCTTACCTAGCAGTAATCCACAATGCTATTAATTCATCTTAGTGCTTATAAAGCTCTACCTACCTTCCCTGCCGCATTTGTGAATCCTCCATGTAGCAATGACGTGAAGAATAATGTGAATTTCATTCTATTGCTACATGAGCAATCTAAATGCCAGCAGCAGAGGTAGGCAACAAAATTAGTCTCAAAAAAACAAGTGACAATGAAATCTCAGTCTGAGCAATCATGAATTATTCCATTTCAATTAATAGCAGGATAAACCAAGTAAGGTCTTTAACTAAAATCTTCCATTTTAGAAGAGCAGCCTTTCAGAAATGAAGAAAACTAGCAGTGAGATAAACCAAAGAGCTGGTGGACTCAGATCGGAAAAGATCTTAGAATTTCATTAAGTCAAAAGGAGCAAAACCCATCTGTATCCTGAAGCACGGGAAAAACAAAGATGACAGGACTTCTGACACAAGGGGGTAGGTTTCAACAAGGGTTGAGAAATACACAGAGCATTGTAAAAGAACAGGAAAAGGAATCAGAAATTTGGACAAGACTTTAGTCACAAAACAATCAAGGAGAAAACAAGCGGACACAAATATACACCAACCAAGATGTGAAAACTAGCACATCTACGTCCCAAACGCAAATGAATATTTTGCCTTGGTTTTAACGATACAGGAGCAAAAAAACAACTTAAAAGAATGAAATGATGGAAGCCGAAGTTACCCAGTATGCAGTAGGCCACAGGGAGGCTGAATCATATTCAGCCCAGGTTCTAAAAGTATGTGATTTTTCTTGCTGGACCTACATGTAATCAAAACCCATGCTATGAAAACAAGGATAGAACCATCTGCTGAAAAATAACAAATGCAAGGCCTATGTGAGTCTGAAAAAGAGATATGAAAAATTATAACCCCATCAATCAGAATATTTAGATACACAAAAGTAAAGAATAAAGATATGGAGGAAAACATGACTAGAAAAAAGCCCAGCAGCGCATGTTTCATAAAAATAAATGAATCAAGCAAAACATTACATTTTCTTGAAAACCTGTTGTCTGGACAAAGGCTATCATAGGGTGCCACATGAGAAATTATTACTTATGATGCAGAAGATGGGAGTTAGTATGGAAGTCCTAAGGTGGTACAGAAGTAGCCAAAGGACAGCATCAATAATGTGTAAAACTGGGAGGCATCAAGCTGAGGGTTACTATTAAAACCATTCCTCTCTATATCCTGGGATCCATGCTTTTTAATATTTTTAATGAGCCTGACACAAGAAGTCAGAGTGTTCTCATGAAATTTTTCCAACTAAAATTCAGAAATCGTCAGAGATCAACAAAAAGATACAAAAAAAACCTGTTTGCGGGACCACAGTAATAGAGATGAGATGCACCTACTGTGTATTAACAACAGTTTTTGCTTTCACTGGAGGGGCTAACCTTCAAAGCTGGCTGAGAGGAAGATGATGAGTGTGTTAATAAATGACGGCATAACTGCAGTGCAGCTGTGAAGAGACTAATATTAAGACATATAGGATGAATGTTAGACCTTTTTTCCTTGACATCACCTAAGGCAACAGTGAGACTCCATCTGGGATGCTGAAATCAATTCCAATCCTGATCAATGCAAATTCAAAGTGGAAAAGTAGCGCCCATCCCTAAGATGATCAGAAGACTGGTGAGCCTATCACACAAAATACTACCAAATGAACCAGGTCTCTTTAGCTGACAATGATCAATTGTGAAACGACAGAATTACTGCCCAAAAAAATACATCAAGAGAGCAAACACCAAGCAAGGAAAAAAAATATTTAAGTGAAAGGCCCGTGCTGACATTTGTGTAAGAGTAGGGCATCAACTAGCCAGAAGGAAATTTATGCTGGAAAGTTTTCAAACTGCCACAAGACTGAAATGCTGAAGTAGGCTCTAGTGGGGAAAAAGGGCAAACCGAGTGTTCAAAACCAGACTAAATACACTTATTAAATGGGTTATCTGAGAGAAATTATATAGCATAGCAGGGATATAACTGAATGACCCACATGTGCTGAAAGAGGCACTCATATCTGTGTTGTAGATTTCCTGTTCTGCCCCTTTCCACTATTATTTGTAGTCTTAAGAGCAGAGTGAATAACAAATACCCCACAACTGAAAAAGCATGACCCCGGAGGAACGCCTTCCCTGTACTCTCTCCTGAAACACGAATAGCTCACAGCAGTAGGAACAGGGAAAAAAAGCACATCCGCTCCTTTCATGGAACCAAGCAGGCCTTTGCATTATGAAGACAAACACTAGCTGTTGAGACATCAGAGCAACACCATTAGGGTGATACCCTCACCATCTATGTGTAGAAATTCACAGCTCTGTTTTAGAGCAGCCACAGAAGTTTGGGAACAAAAGTGGCTAAGCAGTCAGGAATACTGGGTCCATTTCCCAGTATATACTTTCTGGATCTGCACTGGAATGGTTTGGATGGCGCCTCAGGTTTTCCTTTCTGGCAGCACTTGCACCGTGAGGAGGCCCTAACCCCTGGATCACAGCGACCGGGGCATATGAAGCCAACAACTCCGGAGTAACAGAGCACCATCTAAGTCAACTACTTCTTGAAAGCCATCAGGAGACCGATACAGACTCTCACTTTACTCCCACCTTGTAGATAAGCAGAAAACCTTGCGAGGTGCACAAGGAACAGTCTTGACATGATTAATGTAAAAACTTGGCCCTTCCACACCTACTGACCTCAACCCCCGCCCCGGCCACGTACCACCCAGGTACTCCAGAGCCGCATCCTGCCCCTCACAGGGACCCCATGGCCCACAGGGGTGCCTACGCCACGTACGAGCTGCTGTTTCCTGGGATTTCTTTTGCTCTGTTCTTGGTTTTGTTTGTTTTTTTCCAAGACCGCTTTTCCCACACCACGAAGCTTCCCAAGAATCAGCGTCTCTTAAAAACGACCTTTTCCACAGGAAAGCGAGAACTGTGAAGCAGCGCGGCTGCTGCTAAGACCCACGGGGAGGGGGGGGGGGGGGGGGGACGGACACAGGGCCAGCTGCTGGAGGATGCGCACACAGAAGGGGCAGAGGTTGCCCAGGAGCCAGAGCTGAGCCGCACTTCCAGCCGGACGGCGGCCCCCCGCTCGGCAACAGGGCCCGGGCCAGCCTCCCAGAAGAACGCCCGGGGCCGGGAGTAGCGGGGCGGCGGCTGAGAGAGGGAAGCGGGGCGGGAAGCGGCGCCGGAAAGGCAAACCGCGGCTTCTCCTCCAGCCTGCGGCCCGCCGCGCCCCGACTGAGGGCGGCGGGGTCCGCGGCCCGGGCACTCACCGAGCGGACGTCCAGCTGCAGGACGCAGAGCAGCGCTTTCCGCGGCATGGGCTGGGCCGGGCCGGGCCGGGCCGGGGACCCGGCGGCTGCCGGCCCGCTCCGGCTCAGCCGCGCCGCGGGGCCGACGCCGTCGTCACGGCAACCGGGGCGCTTCCGGCCCCCGCCGCGCTGCGCATGCGCACCATCGCTGGCGGGCCGCGGCGGGGCCGGTGCGGTGCGGGCTCGCCTCCCGGGGGCTGCCGGCCACCTCCCGCCTCCGGCGCCGCTCCTCCTCCTTCCCACAATGCCCTGCGCTCTCCGGCGGGCTGGCCGTCGCCGGCGCTCCCGGAACGCCCTGCGCGGCCGCGCCTGCCCCTTCCCACAGTGCACTGCGCCAACGGCCGCCGCCCGCTCCCGCCATGGCGGGCGGTTGCCTGTGGCCCTTCCCTTCCCCGGCCTGTGCGGCCCCTCAGCCCTCGCTCTGCCCTCCCCAGGGCCCCCTGCCCTCGTCCTTCCTCTCCCACACAGCCTGCCCGGGTGCCCCTTTCCCACCCCTCACAGGCTGGCTGGTGCTGAGGGGGAGCTCCCGGGGTGTGTGAGAAGGCTGGCTGGTGCTGGCCCTTCCCTCAGGCGTCTGCGGTGCTGAGGGGGAGCTCCCGGGGTGTGCGAGAAGTGGAATGATTTCCACCCCCTCCTCGGCGTTCCAAAGGACTGACGGTGCCAAGATGGCGGCTGCGTTGAGAGATGGATTGCTGGTGCAAAAGCTAAAGCGTCCAGCACAGGGCAGGGAAGGAGGCAGGCCGCACGTCAGCGGAGCGCTGCCGTAGGGCATCCGAAAGGAGCTCGAAGCTCGGGGTGCGTCTGTATCCCTCTGGGTTCTTGGGCCTCCTGTGGAAAGGTGCCAAGAGAGCCTTCCCTTCAGAGGAGGGGGACACCAGCCAAGTTTGACACAGCTCCAGCGCTGAATAGCTAAAAAGCAGTGACTTTCCATACTTGGTGGGGGTTGTGGGTTTTTTTCTTTCAATGCATGCTGGAATTTTACCTACTTCCTGTTTTAGGCACCTGGGCCCCTTTGACTCTTCAGAATCCTGTTTTAGGACTCTTCAGGATCTCTGTGAGTGAGACACAGAGTGGACGTGGTATATTCGGACTGGTCCCGTCTTCAGAGACTCGTCTCCACGCTCATATCTGAAACTGTCTTTTCAGGCCTACCTTTCTGCTTTCATTACTAGACATTCAAATACACACCACTGATCTTCATTGCCATTATGATCACACCAAGGGTATTCCCCAATGTCTTTGCTGCTAAGTTGTTCTCAGTGTATTTACAGTCATGTATAACACCAAAATAGTCTGACTTTCAGTTTTGGCAACTGCAATTCATTTCAGCCGATTCAGACTGAGGAGGTTTAAGCCTTTAAATATTCTTTCCAAATTCACAAGTATAGCTGTAGAGAGAGGAGGAAGCTCAGTGGACAATTTTAATTGCCTCCAAAAGAGAGCAGTGGCTCAAATGCATCCCATGGCTTGCTTTATTTTAATTTTACAACTTCAAAGAAAAATCATGCTGAGTGATCTAGCAAGCTAGTGCTAAGTGATCTGGAAAGAAACGGCATTCTCAAAGTATTTGTTTGTTTGTTTAAAAGGAAACTATGCAAAGAACATAATATGTCACTGCAGACAAAAGTGAAATCTATAGCTGGATTAAATATCACTACTAATACTTGATACCAATCTTTTAAAATAAATAAATGACTGGAAATGCAGGCTTTATTTTCATTAGTGTGACTTCTGTAACAGCTCTACGTCTTTTTTTTTTTTTTTTTTTTTTTTTTTTTTTTGTCTGAGCAAAGGACAGGAATCTGTATTTAGGGCCTGGAAAAGACTCATTTTTGAATTGCAGACCTCTAATACATATATTAAGGAGGGGTTGACACTTGGATGAAACCATTTTCTGTGCATTATCAGTCTCAAGATTATGAATAGCATTCCAGAGTTAATGAGAAGAAAATTCTCAAAGATCCATAACCTGAGAAGGCAACAGTATTAAAATGGTTTATTGCTTATTTTCAGGTATCTTTCATATACATGCTTTTTGAAGGGATAAATAATGTGTTAAAGATTGTGAAGTATGAGATATTATGGTAAGTGTGGCCATATAAGAACAGAAGATAGATAAATGCTGAAATCAAAAACGGCATCATGTTTGTGATGAAAATTTAATATCCATGTGCACTGCCCTGGAACAGAAGTACTTTATAACCTTTGAAAAAGGAGCACAAGGCAGGACAGAAAGCTTCTCCGAAGCGATAAGGCAAAAATGAATTTCAGTGTTTTTTCCCCTGGTAAACCAGGGAAAATCTGGGGTAGACTGGAGGGATGTGCACTCGGCACAGAGATGCTTCTCCATCCCTCTGGTCTGCAGAGTTTCTGCCACTTCGCCCCGCTGGGCCTTGGAAAGAAAGGCTGCTGCTGCTGCAGTGTTTTTCCTGTCCAGCCCTTTCTGCAGCAGTGTGAGATCTACCTGGACCTTCTCGTTATGGTGAAATGCATGATTTAGTCTTACATTTGCACTGCAGGAACAATGATGCAGGAATCTGGGGGACAACAAGGGGATACCCTGACTTTCAGCACAAATGCATTGGCTAATAAGCAAAACTGATAAGCAAAAACCACAAGAAGTGCATGCTACTTTAATAGACCTGAGGTCTTAACTGCTGTAAAGTTTCCCTGCTGTGAAAGCACATGAATTCCTTTGCTTTTACAAAAGTAAATCTTCTTAAAACGCTACTTATACTTAGTTCCATGTAATAAAAGAGCCTGGATGACAGCTCTGCATTATGTTAAGGTTTTTGCAACCTCCTCCATTTAAAAGCCTCATCTTTTTCTGTCTTCCAGGCCCTCCGACGTGCCTGCTATGAAAGAACCCTGATGTCATCAAAATATTCAATTCTCCTCTTATTTCTATCATTGCAAACCAGGAGTAACTGTCAAAAGAGTGAGGTTGCACTGGTTTAAGATAATTAATCTTAAGATTTATACCATATTGTTGCAATGCTCGTGATGGTCAGGCCTCGGGAGTTTCAATGTGTTGGAACATGCTACAAAATAGGTAAAGTGGGAAAAATGGGAAGAGTCAGGTTTGCAAACAGTGGATATTCTAAAGTTCAGAATTTAAAAGATACTGTGGATTAGATAGAATTAGATCAGATAAGACTAGAGATCAGATTGCAAGTCTAACATCACTGAGTTTGTCAGAGATTCACTTTTGGCAAAGAAGCCAAGAACGGCTTTTTCCTTAAACTTAGGAAGTATTACTCTGGGTGCAAAGTGGCGCTGCACAGTCATTCTGGCAATAAGAATGAAGGAAATAAAGGAGCTTTCCACGTTTTTCCACCGGCTACTGCAGTTCTTATGAGTGTTGTCAGACAGCCATTTCTGCCTACTTTAAGCCCCTGATGTTGACAGAGCAGCCAGAAGAGACGTCTGTCTTACTGCACATCAAGCCCTTTATATTTAGATATCATCACCAAGTACGATTGTCTCGTCATTAATAACTGTGGAGAATTCCAGGAAGACATGTGCTCAAATAACAGCAACAAATTATGAGATAGGGAAAGATTTCCATATTAGAAAAGGCAAACAAACAAGACTGTTTTACTTTGGAGAGGAGAAAAATAAGATGTAATACAAAAGAGGTACATAAGGGATTGAATAATATGTAGAAATGTGTGCTTCTATTTACCCATGCCTATTTATCCTTTCAAAGGACACATGCAATGAAATTAAAAGACAACACAATCAAAACTGATAGAAGAAAGTACTTTAGATAGTGGAACTCATTATCACAAGATACATTCAACAGTGTTCAAAGCAGAATCAGAGCGCTTTTGGGACCCCATAGGACAATACCCACATGCATTACTTATTTTGATCTTCTCACTCACTGCTAGGTTAAATGTGCAGTTCACAAAAGTCAATTCCTGTGCAAAGAATTGTAGTTGAGGAACACAGCCAGCAGAAGTTAAGACTAAACAATCCCAGTACGCTGTAGAGCAGAGCTGGAAGAATTTTGTAATGTGAGAGATTCTAATAGGATCTAAGGGGACCAAAGTGAATTGCATTACTGCAGACAGTAATGTAACGGGCAAGGTAGACTGTTAGATTATTGATGAGGACAGAGGATGGAGATTACCTGAGGGTGTCAGCACGCTCTTCGCAAAATACATTTTCATCTAATCTTCCTACTTTAAAGCAGGAAAAAAGTTGCCCAGAAGTTAGCATTCATTAATATCTATTGCTTTAGAAAAAGGCCACAATGATTTTGTCGATCCTGTGTTATTGAGCGTCTTGCTCTTTTCTAACGTGCAAGAACACAAATGGGCAGAGCTCTCAGGCTTCCTTGATGAACCTACAAGTTGCTACAGGCAAAAGGTCACCTGGTCGTGTTGTTATGTAGGCAAAGCAGCGACCTTTCTTCCCTGTGCCCTCCCAGTCTCACTAGAGCCTATTGAAGAGCATTTTTCGCTACACACCTGGAGAAACTCAACGCCTCTCTAACATTTCACTGTGGCTCAGCCATGACGGAGAAATTCCTCTGTGTTGCTGCTAAGCCAATACTTGCTTTGGTGAATGTGACCATTAAATTCACTGATTCTTGATGTATGTCATGCCTGCAACACATACACAAAAAAAAAGGCAAGCTACCTAACGACACTGAAGTTTTCTTAACATGTAGGCTCTTTTCCAGGTCTGCTAAATTCTTTCTCAACTCTCTGCAGCTAAAGAAGAAATCAAATCTGATTTCATTACAGCCGCTAGAGGAATATTCCAGATCTTGAATTCAGTTGTAGTAATTGGAAACTTGCATTGTAAAGGAATGATCTAAATTCATCTAAGAGATAACTTCTATGAATACAGTCTTATGAATTCACAAGCGGTACCGATACCATCAGCCAAGACAGCATTAGCTTTGTACCCCTAGAAAGTTCCTGGGCCCTCCCTTACTCGGTTCCAAAGAGGTAACACTTTCCTTAGTGTTTTACATTTTTTAAAAAAATTGTCTTAGATGGAGATATTGCCCCAGTGAAGTTTTTGCTTGAAACAAAATTCTTCTAACCAAGTTATAAACCCCTGAATATAGGGGTTTATAATGGGACTGCTGATAGACCCTTAACAATAGCATTGTGAACGGCGCTGCTGTAATTAATGATACTTCAGAAAGATTTATGGTCCTTAGACAGAGATAAAACAGAAATATCATTGCTTCTTTGCCTCCCATCATTTTATCCTCTATGAAATTTTATGTGAAATAAGTCAAATGAAAAATGTAAGCTCTTAATCTTTTCCCAGAGTCCTGTCTCTCACTTGATGAACACTTTTGCAGAATATATTAGAGCTTTTTATTCCTCATGTATGTACAGCTTTGTATTTAAAAAGCAAAGAAAAGAACATTGTCGGGTTGGCAAAGCAACTGAAGACAATGGTCATGGAGGAAGCAGAAATTACCACCTATTCTTGTCCATTCTTCTGCTATCCCACAGACGATGACTCTGGTCCTGCAGTAACTCAGAGCAGCTGGCTTGGCAGTGTACAAAAGGGCACCTGTATTCTGTGTTGAAGAACCGCTGCTCACGGAAGGTTAGCTGTGATGGCTCTAGCTGCAGCCGCGATAGCCCAGTAGCCTGAGCAGAAAGCCAAAAGCTACCTTTGTGCTGAAAAATGCAGGCTACTGTAGGGATCTTTAATATAACTGGGAACAGCATAGCAAGAGGCAGTTGCTAGACGCTGAAGCTAGAAAAATTTGAATTAGGTATTAGGCATGATAGCGTAACAGAGAAAGTGAGTAACCACTGGAACAAGCTATCAAAGGGAAAGTGAATTCTCCACTTTCTGATAATACCAAAGGAAACTGAGGAGCTGACTGAAGAAATGCTTTTGTCAAAACAATACATATTTTAGTCAAACAAAAAGAAGAGTGACAACAGTATTTAATGGTCCATGATGTACAAGAGGCTACCCTAACGGTCTAACGGTATGTTCTGTCTGTAAACATTGTGACTCTGTAAAGCATGTTAAAAAAGTAAATGCTAAAGTACTGCTTACTGAGCAGAGAACAGAGGAGAGGGCTCTGAACAATTTGCTTTGGAGCTCATGCATTGCAGCACCTGCATTGCCAAAGGAGGTGCTGGGAGGGCTGCAGGGAGCGCTGGCTTCTGAGGCCCTGAGGGCACAGGCAAAACGTGGCTCCAAGCTTGTCAGAGTTGTCTTAACTGAGCTACTTCTGAGCATGGCTGGGAAGCGAGCGTCAGACACCAGTCTTCGGGGGAAAAGCTTCACCTCTGGGCAGCCAGGCTGAGGCAGCGGCTGAATAGGGAGCTGAGAAATCACGGTTTTGGCGTAGGCTACCTGAAATGGCAGTTAAAGCTTGAAGTCCATCATATCCCATTATAGTCCTAGGCTCTGGCTTCTGTTAGCCTCATCCAGCTCAGATCTAGTCGCTTGTTTTTCAAAAGCCTCTCTGCAGCGTGTCAAGGGCTTTGTCCCTCTGCCCATTGAAGTAGCAGTGTTTGAGCATCCTCCATGTTAATTTGATTGACAAGAGCAAAGTCACTAGACAACCTCAAGGACTTTCTGGCTGGCTTGTTTTCCTGTTATAAATTGTAGCTTGTTGTTGTATTAGAGAAGAAGACTGAAACACTGTCTTTAAATAATAGCTGAAGTTACCCTGTCTAATAGGGAGCTCTGAGATCCATGCTCATATTCCCCATAAATTATAGCATTGCTCCTTTAAAATTTCTCCAATCCATCAGGAACAGAGAGGGATTTTTTTTATTTTTTTTAAAACAAGAACTTTTGGGTTTCAATGGAATTCACTCTGGAAGGCAGAACTTTTTTTTTTTTTTTTTTTTTTTTTTTTCATTGTAAGGAAGATTTGTAAAGGGGCAGGACTGTGGCTATTATTAGAATCCTTCCTAAAGAAAATCATCAAATCCTTTACAGCACTAGGCAGATCTGGGCTAGAAAGTATAACAGGATGGCATAGAGCAGCCCAGATAGCAACAGAGAGAAAATGGAGCAGGAAGAAAGAAAAAAATGGAAACCCAAAAAGAAAAGCAGATGCCAATTAGAGTTCTTGCAGGCTGCAGCAAGGACTGAATATAAGAAGCCACAGGAAAAGAAAGGTAGAGTGGATTAGTGTTAATCACAGACACAGTAAAGTAGGAAAGGTTTTAAATGAGCTTTAAAAAGCAAAAATTGAGTTAGCAGCTTGGAAGAGAATTCCAGATCCATCAAGTATAGGAGCAAAAATAAAATGCAGAATACCAAGAGATACATCTGAGTCTGAAGCAATTAACTTCTGAAGGTAATAAGACATTTTTTTGGAAGTGGAAGCTTCTCTCTCTCTTTCTTTCTCTCTAAAGACAGCACTGTTTTCTTTAAGGGTGCATTTCGTATTAGAAGAAAGTGACTCCCACCTGATTGCTTTTTCACTGTCCTAATGGTGTATACATAGAGCACCCTGTTACAGGAAAATTAAGCACTAAGGAACTAGAACTTTCCCAGCCCCTGGCAGTAAATTTGCCCAGGCACATAGTCCAGATGAACTGCCTTTGGACTTGGGTGAGTTACACCAGGTAAGAATCTAGCACGTTATGGGGCAGTGTTTGCGTCAAAGTCTTGAGTTGTCCGCAGACCTTGGCGTTGAAGATGAGTTCCAAAATCCACTCAAGCTGTTGTTGACTTCAGTAGACATTAGAGCAGGCTGGACTGTGTGAGGGTAGGGGTTCTCCTTACAGCTCTGAGATATGAAACGTCACTTAACATTTCTATGCTGCCAATTTAACTACCTGTCAAATGAGGACAGTAACACTTAGTCACTAAAAGAGGGGGGAGTGGGGGGGAGAAAAAAGATTTAAAAAAGAGAAAAAGGACCCGGGGGGGGGAGGGTGGGGGGGTTGGAGAAAACACCACCGATTATCTGTTCTTAGAAGCTGCACAATACTGTCATTAAAAAATACTATTTCTAGCCTTGGCTTTATCTGCAATGTAAGAAAGTATAGCATGGTGTTTAAGTTTGGGTTTCTTTTACAAATGAATCATCATTAAAGGTTAATGAGGAAACTAACACTATATGAAAAGGTTGTTTTCTCATTAGTTAAACACTTTCTTTTTAAAAGCTCTATATATTCCTAGATTATTATGGATTTATTATTTGCTAAACAGAATCTTAATCAGTCCCTTTTTATTTCCTTACATGACATCATTTTAAGCAAATGCAATCAGTGCCTTAGTTCCAGACATCAGTTCCAGATCTCTGCACCACTGGATCACCAGTAGAACAAACTTCATCCAAACAAAGTGCAGACATGTACATCGAATCGGCCAGAGCTCCTGACACAGAGTTTGCGCCAGCTTAATGCTTTAACATTGGCTTTGCACTGGCTGCCGAAGGACAGATGATGCTGGATCCAGTGTAACATGAGACTAGCACAAGAGAGTCAATGCCTAATGTAGCATAAAACCTGCCAGCACCATGCCAAACCTTCCACGGTTTTTTGAACAAATTTAAACCAGCAGAGTGAGTGTATATGAGATCAGTGTTTTACATCACATTGCCACAGTAGTCTGGATCCAACACTAAGAGCCTTAAAGTCACAGTCTGGTCACACGCAAACCTGCAGTCAATTTTTGCTCTCTAGTTACGAGGAAGGAGCACTGTGATAAAGCGTCACTGAATTCAAACAAATCCTAAAAGACATGTCCGTTTTCTATGCACTGGGGTATGTTATGGTGATGAAAGCAACCGTTCTGGCATGGTAGAAGAAGATGGATCCTACATTACAGCCTCAAACCAAGCCACCGTGCGTGTGGCCGCATGGGGAAAAGATGAGCTCTCAGGAAACAGAAAACCAAAAGTTTGCTCAAGCTTCTTGCTCCGTGTCAGGGGTGCACGTGCCAGCTTTTCCAGTCGGATGCGACTCTCTTTTAATGACCAAAGTTACACAACGCGCCCCCCCCAGAAAACAGGGCTTCGTGACAGAAACGCCTACACAGCTGTAACAGCCACTTCTCAAATGTGCTGCTGCTTATGAACCACAAGAATAATATGGTGAAATGTGCCGACTTTTGCAGTTTTCCCCTCTTTTGTTGAAACTAATGAGTCACGATTAGAGTAATGCTTTTCTGTGACTCTGAAACCATTTTGCGTAATGAGGTACTAAGTCTTTATAATTAGGCCCAGAAGGGAACTGGGACGTGGCCCCATAAGAGCAATAATTATTTAGGTTATTTATGGTAATAAAAAATTGAAAATAGGAATTCTTCCTCAGAATGTGACTATTTATTCTTTTACATATTGCCTAACAGGCAATTACCCTATTAAGGCAACGTTTTGTTGCTAAAGACATTAATTGAAATGTAAATTAAATGTAAATCAGCTAATTAAATTGATATGTAATGAACTTGTCATGCAGGCCTTTGAGATCAGATGCATTTTGCTAATAAACAAGTGTTATAGTGGTGCCATTGCTCACTGGAGTTAAGGTTGTTTAACGTGTTGCGTTGATAACGCTCTGCCTCCTCAAATGCAAAGGTTTGGATTATGTCATTAGAGCCCAGAACGAAGCTGGCACTGGGAGTTTCCAGATTTATTCCAATTATTTCCTGATCAACTTCATTGCAAGGCAAGGCAAGGTGTTCCCCTAATGGTGAGTGCTGCACAGCCCGTCGGGGTGCAGTCTGAGCTCTGTCTATTCCTTCTGCTCCCCAGAAATGATAAAGCACTTTGTAAAAACCCCTGCCCAGACCGATGCTGCTGTGTCAGATGCCTTCCAGAGGGGTTAGTGTTATTTCTTCCTCCGTGCGCTGTGGCCAGTTCAGTAGGGGTAGTGAAACCTCACGGCAGCAGGAGGATAACTAGATATTCCTGAAATACAAAGAAATAAAATGAGAAATGAAGCAATCGGAATTTGCTTGGTGATTATGTTGACAATGTACAAGGTAAACATCAAAGCCCGACATCATCAAGTCAATACAGCAACAGGAGAATGAGCCAGAATAACCTTCTGCGCTGTCCGTAACACACGAATAACCTTAATCATCAAAGTGTGGGCTTGTGTCAAACTGTAAATTAAAGGGAAGGAATATGAAGCTATCAGTTCTCCTACAAAATGATCAGTTTTCCTGCAGCTACGTTTTGAGCCAGACCTACTAAAATTTCTGGCATAAATTCAGGTCCTGTATTGAAGGTAACTTGGAGGATAGAAGTCCCTCCCCTGCCAGATACATGGACAAAACTCACTGCCTACAATTATGCAACAGTAAGGCAAATTTCACATATTTTGCTTTTGAAAAAGCTCAGGTCAGCACTTTGTAAAATCTTCTGCCCACTTCCATTCAAATCGTGCAGACATTTTGTGTGCGCAGTCATAAAGCTCAAGCAAATGTGGCAAAAAGGGACAGAGAATAGAAATGCTGTTTGGAATTGCGGAAATGCTTTTGCAGAAAGTTTTCCTGGATCCATCGTGGTGTAGTTGCACCTGAGCATTCACGCATAATTGTTCTGACTTGAATAAATCTGATGCTGCATTTATAACTTCTTCTACCCAGAGAAGCATCCACCCTGCAGTCCGTTGGGGCCCGGGGGTATTTAATAAACATGTCAACTACCACTCTTCTTTAGCTTGAATGCAGCGTCTTGTTTTTTCCTACTGAAGAACACTCCAGTTTGAAGTTTACAGAGCAATTAAAGACCCTCATGGGGCCCCTGATATGTAGAGATTGTCAGCATATGTAGATTAGTAATTGTCAAGTTTCTCCCTAAGGCCGAAGAGCTCTTAGTCAAATTCCAGAGATCATCAAGTATTCAGATTTCAGTGGGCTTTGTGTCATACACAACATAGTGGCATAATTAAACTACAATGCTTCTTTTCTAATAAACTTTTGGATCTGGCTATGTTTCTATTAATTTCTTTTAATTAGCTATGATCACAAAATAAAAATGAACATCAATCTAAAGCTGCAACTTCGCTGTTTCCAAAAAGACACCCTGGGAATAGCTTTCTCTTCTAAACTGATGGGGTTTGGGGACCACTCTTACTGCCATGACTTGCAAAGGCCTGATGGAGGACAAAAACCAGCAGACTGAAGGCGCAATCCTTCTGACTCCTTTTCAGCTGACACGTGGGCACAGGTGACTGAATGATGCTGCCGTCTTAAACTATGTCTTCATTGACCTGTTGGCTCGGACTCTAGTTCAAATTTTAGTCTATTCTTCATTAGTTTTGGTGTCTTTGAATGTTGATCTAGATGGAAACTGAAAAAAAAAAGAAAAAAAAAAACCAACCAGATTTACTTTAGAGGTCAGGGAAAGAAGTTAGTGTAAGGATCCTCACAACCCAGGCTGATGCTGTAATGGCTGTCTCCAACATCCCCCATTGTTGATCCCTCTGCCCCCCATGTTGGGCAATCAGACACACACCTGAATGTAATATTCATTAGCTTGAAGCGTTGAAGAGGAATTGTGCTGGCTTGCTTTGCATCTTGCACGATCCAAGCCTTGAAGATCAAATCGCTGCTCTAACATGGTATTCCCTGAAGCCAGGGGGTAACGAGCAACTGGATGAAGTTCTCCTGCAGTAAGACTGGCCTGTGCACGCTCTGCCAGCTGGATCCTCTGCTGTGGTTCCCACATGCATTGTATTGTGGTCCCAGGGCTTGGAAGGTACAAAGTGTTGGTCATTGGCCTGCATCCATCCAGCCTTTGAGTCCCACTCCATCGATCTGTGTCTGTTTGTGGACAAAGCCTATGGCAAGGAGTAAGTTGTTAAAATCTCTGTGGTGTTTCTGACCTGCAAACTGAGATTTTTCAAAGCCACATGTGGGATCTGAAAGTTTAATTCCTAATGAAATAAAAAAGAATTGGACATGGAAATTGTGAAGGCAGCTTTAATAATCTTCATTACAGCATGTTCCATAAAAGAGCTAAATTATTACTCATGAGGAGTAGATCTTCATTTCCGTGCTGTTCACACTTTCTAGGTGTAGCAGAGGACAAACTGTCCGTGCTTGGGAATTCACAGAAATCTGTTGTTAACCCCAGACTGCCCATGGACACGCATGTGTGCTCTTGCATGAACACTCAGACATACGTGCCCAAACGAGCAACGTTCTTTTCTTCTCAAACCGGGCTAGTAAGACCCTGAGAAACCTCAAAAGTGTTTGTGCGTCCAGGAGCAAACTATTACCTCCATCACTGCACTTGCACAGCACTTCTTCCTCTTAAATCCCATCTTAGTTATCACAACTTATGCACACCTCCAGTGCTGGAATATTGGCAGCTCTGAAGACTGAGATCTTTCAGTAGCCCCAGAAAAGACAACCAAAGCATCCCCTTCCCAACACAGAGGATAACCTGAAGCCAGCGGGTAATTTCGGAGTGGTTTTCTGCAGTCTCGGGCTGACTTCAAAGCAAAGCTCTATCATTTTGCCTCCAAATCTCTAAAGTCTCCGTGTCCCCAAGCCCCTTTTGTGGGCTAAATCCTCATTTCATGAAAATAACTTAAATTCTTCCCTTCGCTGAGTAAAACCCATTGGTGAAGTGGCTCTTCTCCACTTGGCCTACTGTGTATGGCAGAATATAACGCTGCTTTCTTTCCAGAGGTCCGTTTTTATGCTGGGGTGTGAAAACTGGATCCAAGCAGCACAAACAAAGTTGGGCTTTAAATAGTAGCCCAGGAGGAGAATCTCAAGAGTCCCAATAAAAAGAAGAAAAAAAATTCCTCACATTCTTCATATGATGATACATCTCAAAATTATTAATTTTGCTTGTCCTGTATCATATCTTAGGGCAAGCTGCTTTTCCCGAGTGAATTGCAACGTGGCATTTGGTTCAGTGGGTTTAACTGAAGCGCGGCTATCTGGAAAAGGCAGTGTTATCTGTAATAAAGTAACTCCTTCAAATTTACTTTCTTGATCTTGTACTTTGGTTGGGCTGCCAGAGTCTTAATGCCTGGAAAAGTATCTGTCACCCAGGGCCCTCATTTTAAAGGACTGTAGGTTTTTAGGGGCTGGATGGCGTCATCTCCCTGTATCGATTTTGTCGATGTATTCCTGCGAGCGAGCCAGCCTGAGCTGCGTGCTAATTTCCCATCTCCTCTTCAGTTGACAACAGTCCCTGGCTCAGCGAGATTTCAGTTTTGCTCACTGGACTCTTCTTTCCCAGCCCTCCCTGAGCTATATTTTCTAAGCACCAATTTCACTCCAAAATTAAAGATGAAATTTAAAGATTAGGGACTGCAGGTTTTTTTCCAAAGGCATTTCAATGTCTCATACTCATTGATTGAGTTAGGTATCTAAATCATCCAGAGCAATCTGGCCCCCATCCCAAATTATGTGATGTAAAAGGCCAATTTGACTTTTAAAATGCTCTCCACTTTAATTGCCTGCTGTGCGATTAGTACCATGCGTAATAAACACATTGTGTGCGGCATGCATAGGGCAGGTGTGGGGTGATGTAATGGATCCCACTGACTGCCTTGAATATAAATGCCAGAAATATCAAATACCACGTGCACCAGTCTTAGTCCCAGTCAATTCTAATTACTTTAGTGGTCTGACTCCAAATTCAGATGTACCATGGTGTAACTGAGGTCAGGATACAGTACATGATTCTCATCTTAATACCGCTTTAGTACTGTAAAGGTCAAATGGAGCATCATCCAAGCAGAAGAGGTAAGGGCTCTGTTAATTATTCTTCTCTCCACTCCTTGAACAAAGGGATGAAGATTGTGTCTCTGCTGAAGAGCATTCTGCCTTACTGCATATTTAAGTTAAAAAACAAAGAAGAATGAAGGAGCCATTCCTGCAATAATCCTTAAATGAGCCTTGCTGCTGAGCTCTTCCTGAAATCTTACAGCACTTGCTCTGCCAATCTTTTGAGCTACAACTCTACCAGCGTCAGAGGCCAGGGAGGGCAGCCTTCCCCTCCAGGCAGGGGTAGCTCCCAGTTCTGACCGTTAAGAAAAGCCAGCTTCGTCCACTGAGTAACAAGTTCAGGAGACATTAAAGCCCCATGTTCATTTGTAGACATTCCTGCTGTCGGAGGAATCACTGACTCAGTGGGGCACAAGGCTGGAGCCCCCCTTTTCCGCTTGCGTACGACTGTCCCACTTGAACAGCTGTAAAGCACCTCCAAATAGGAATGTTCCCTGCATGCCAGTGGTAGCATTTTGTTCCCTGTTTTGCATTAGTTCTAATAACTCTATTAGGTAGAGACAGCAGAAGTCTCGGTTCGGAGCTGGTTTTAGTTGAACTTCTCACTGCTCTACTGACCGTTATGTGATGTTATCATTAACTGCACCCATTTCCAAGTTGCCTTCTCAGAAGCCCGCGCTCACGAGACATTATTTTGTTCCTTCTCTGAAGGCGGTAAGCAAAGTCATCGCTAAAACCAGAGTGCGATCCCAATCCGTAGCCATTCTACTCCTTTCATTTTCTGATATCTCGAAAGTGTTAACTGCTGAAAGCAGAAACATGAAAACCCACGATAGTGAGAGCTGATTAAAATTCAGCCCACTGTATCACCCATAAATAGGAAATAAAGAATACGTGGCTGTGATTAATCGTCCATAAATGGCCATTGCCTGCTTCCTCTATTCCATACAAACACAGTCCACGTATTTATTCAGCTCACCAAAAGAGTAACGAGCAGATCATTCCTATTTGTCAGGGTCTGGGATTTAAGCAAGTACTTAACGTGGGGGCTCTGTGCTTGTGTGTCTGTAGACAGGCACCCACATCTGCTCTTCTGTCTGATTTTCAATATTCATGAGAAAAATCAGAATGTTTTTGGTTTTTTAATAAAGGTGTACTTGTCAATAGATCAAAATACATTGAGATGCAAAATCACACCAGTGTGAGCTTTAGTTAAGGAATTTTTATGGTATTACAAACATCAATCTCTAAGGATTGGTAATAGTAGTACTATTAAGAAAGAATGTTTCTGTTGTTATGCGTCGCAACTTGGCCAAATCTGAGACCTGCAGTAGAAGCACTGGAAAAAAAATAAATAGCATGTGATATACAGGAACTAGACCTGTAGTTTGAAGCACTGGTGGGTAAAGACTGTTTTTACCAGTTGTGAATACGCCTTTATTAAAGCACCAGCTTGCCTGTTTGTGGTTCAGCTGAGCTCACCGGAGCAGAGCTGCCTGCGCCATTGTCTCCCTGGCAAAGCACAGAAGCACTTCTCCTTTGCTGTGATTTACAGTCCAAGGGCTGCATCTGTGGATAGAGTGCTGCATCCAGCGCCTTCGGCCTCTGCTGTCACTGGGTGCTAGATACACCAGGCATCTCTCTTGGAATACCACTTGCACAGGCGTTGCAGTTGCAGTGCTGCTCCAGGAACGGGAGGTGACACTCAGGAAATTTGGTCCATCTGCCCCTATCTTCCCGAATGTCTTTAAGCAAATCACTTGTTTTCTGACTGTCCCGGTTCCCCCAGCTGTTAAAAAGGGATGATGAACTACAAACCTCATTAAAGGCACTGCAGACCAAGGCGTAGAAAGTGCTGCAAAAGAGCTAAATTTTTATATTATTACACTGCTTGCTGCAAAATGACCAGTAAAATTGTCAGAAATGGGTAGAAGAAACAGGAGACAGAATCACAGGGTGGATGATGTTGGAAAGGATCTTGAGATCATCTCGTCCGTCCCCTCTGCTCAGGCCGGGTCAGCTAGAGAAGGGTGCCCAGGGCTATGTCCAGCTGGGTTTTGAATATCTGCAGGGATAGAGACTCCACAGCCTCTCTGGGCACCCTGTTCCATTGTTTGACCACCCTCACAGTTAAAAAGTATTTTCTTGTGTTCAGATGGAATTTCATTTATTTGTTCCCATTGCCTCTTGTGCCACGTGTGGTCCCCATACACCCCTGAGCAACCAGTGAGCCCCAGATTGGGACTGCATGTGACCAGATTTGATCTGAATTTGTCCAGTCACCTTTGAAATCCTAGTATTCATTCCCTTTCCCCCAGTTGATCTCTCTCAACGTGAGATTTGGCTACTTTTGCTTGGAGACCAGTATCAGCTTGTTGAACCAATGGGTTAACAGCCTCACATCTCCTGGAGATGCTCTGGCACCATCCTAGGGCCCAACACTCCTAGGAACTTAGCAGAGATTGTCTAGCAATAGGGAGCCTTCCCCGGACCAGCCTGCTGAATTGTAAAACACAGTGATTACCGCCACCATGACCAAAAGACAGCTCTTTCAGTAAAAAAAAAAAAATAAAGCTCATGCCTAAAGATGTTATCATGCATAATTCAGGGAAGAAATCCATACTGCATTTAAAAGATTACATCTTATCATCCAGGGTACTTATTAGCTTGATGAATTAAAAGTACATGGGGATAGAGTCTTTCCTGCTATTCTGCACTGGCATCGGTGCAGTTGCGCTGATGAATGATTAGCCTCGTGGCTTGGTTTGGGACTGAGCTGCTTTTCTGATGCCAAAACTGGCCCAGATGGGATTGGGGTGTACCCGATCCATGGTGAGCAGCCCTGTCCCTGCCTGGGTCTGTGGTCCGTGTGGGTTATGCCAGACTGCCATCCATGGTTACACCGGGAACCGCTTCCTTCTTTCTGTTAGGTTTGGTTAGGTTTGTGGTGGGCAGCTACAAGGGGTTAGTGGTGTTTAGCTCCACTGGTAAATCCCCTCTCCAGAAACACACAGCACTCCCATCTTCCCAACAGCACAAGAAAATGCTTTGGGGCAGCCAAGGACTGAATATGTTGGATGTGCTTCTCCTTCTCAAGTGCAGAAACACAAGGCTAGTCTGTACCACTGCTGATACATATGCTTGTGACCATTATTATTGTTTGTATTAACTAACTCACCTATAGCTGTTCACCCAGAGGACTGACAATAACAAAGGAATTTGGCCTACACGCATTTAAGAGTAGGGGATTAAAAAAATGTCTGAGGGTTGTTGCTACCCTTAGGCACACCCTCCATATCATGGAAACATGCAGACAGGACACTGACCACAAACGTGCTGATAAACTCATGTCAAAGAAGCAGCAATATGCATCTCTTTGTCCCTCTCCGTTGTGCCTTCAGTCAAGTCCAATGTTTTGAACCCACAGCCTGTTTTTATATGTTTTTATACCAACTGCAGGCATTTGGATACTGAAATAGTGAAGAGGTTGGAGCAAAATTCAGGCAAATTTACCCTGGACAACAGTTGTTGCTCTGATGGCCCTTGATGATTTCCAAATACAGGTTCCCCTTCCCAGAATGTGCCCTCTTTGTACCCTGGCATGTTCCACACTACATGGCACCCTAGCTCAAAACAGGGCTTGGGTTTCCACCTCTGGCCGCATTCTGTGCAGACTGCCACCATTTTTCTAAATCAGTGAAAATTAGAGAATTTTTTTTTCAACCCATACACAGGCTGCTCTAAATCCAGTTAGTTACAGATTTGAAATTAATAGTTTAAATTGTTTAAAAATGGCATTGGCACCAGGGAACAGTTTCATTCAAATACCACATGCCTCAGGTTGAAGGGAAAACTTGGCTTGTGACCACTTTTTTTGCACTATCATACTGTCCCTACTATGTCTTGCACCTCTACTGTATCAGAAGGCAGAACTGTTGGCATTCATGGCAGGACTACTCCAGCTAACCATGTCTGTACCTATCATCTGCAATGCCTAAATGAAGTACCTTTTTTTAACTTTTTGTTTATGGGCTACATGGATGTAGTCAGTGTGAAATTATGATGAAGTTGAGCAAGGATGCTTAGGAAATCTTGATTTGTCATCAAAAACATTTGGAGGTTGTCCTGGGCAAACAAGATTAACCACAAAAGGTGGCACCTACACTGGTTATAGCAAGTGGCATGGGGGTCTCTGGGGTTCTTCTCTGGCTGGCTTTCCACACAACCTCTGTCATCTCACAGATCCCCTAGTCGTATCATGGGCATGAAACTAACTAATAACCTGAGGACTGTGATGTTTACAGCCGTTTCAGTCAGAAATCCCCAGATGAATGGTTTGGGAAGTCTCAGGATGGCTGAACAACAGCTTGGTTCAGGAAGAGAGCGTACCGAACACATAGCGTGAGAGTGACAAAAAAGGAAGTAATTTGCAAAAATCCTTCTCCCCATTTTTTCAAGGTTGAGAGGTGTGAAATATCTGCATTTAACAGCCATTATTAATTACTGTTTACTCTCTGCCAACACTGCCTTGGGAGCATCTGTGATAATTTAGCCAAGGACCCACTGCCATCACTCAGGTGGCTGCTGTGGCTCAGCCATGGAGTCTCATTCACTTCCCTCGCTGGCTCTGTGACCCACTTCTGTCCTGCTTCAGCTCACTTCAGCTGCCTGAGTCCTGGGCCACCACGTGAGAAATCGGTGTTGCCTCACATGGAAAAAAAGGTATATAAAGCAACATTACTGTGAGGAAGAAGTATCATGGGGTTTTGAATGGTAGAGATGAATCACAGAAATAAATATTCCTCACCTTATCCTAAATCTTGCAACATCCGATCCATAGAAGAGCTGAGAGTTGCATTCAAGATTTCCAGGGTGAAGTCCTGGCTTTATTTAGAAGAATAGCAAAACTCTTCTTCACCTAAAAGGACCAAAGGTTTCACCCAGCCCTCGGTGCTGAACCACAAGCTCTGCAAGAGCCACTTCCATGCTAAAGAGCATCTCTATGCTCTAACCAGCTTCCTGAGCTAAAGTTAAATCGTGCTTCTCCATCTTTTTTTCTCCCCCCTTTCTCCTACTTCTTAGTCAAGCCTCTCCATGCATGCTAGGTATTTTCCACTTGGTGGCTCAGGATCAGCTGCTCAAACTCTTTGGGAGTGTGACAGGGCTGTGATGGACCGAGAGGGAAAAGGAGTCCGCCTTGGGGGAGAAAGAAATGGAAGTGCTAAGTACAGCGTGGATTTGCCAGAAAATAACTTCCCGGCCAAGAGCACACCGTCTCCCTGCAGGACTACGCTCTGCATTCAGCACTGTAAACACCGGCAAACGGCCTCCTCATTTATAGCAGCACGGCTCTGTAAAGGTGCATCTCACAACTGCATTGCACAACATGGGTAACATTTAGGACCTAAAGAAGTTACACCTCTGGAAATTTCTTCATCCAGCTTTAAAATAGGACATAAGTGCTACAGAACAGTCTTAGGGGTACGCACAGGGAGCAAAACCCCCCAAATCCCCCACCTTCACCTAGAACCAAAGGGAAATGTACAAATCCTCAGCATTTGTTCAGGCTGCTTTGGCTGAAAGTACCAGGGGTAACAGCCCTAAATGTGCAAAATGAACAGGGGACTCTTTATGCTCAGTATAATTTTGTGTACGTAATGGGGCATCACAGGAGGATATTGGTTCCCTTATGACTGTGAGAAAGACTTCATCCCTAATGGCATAACTTGCTCTAGTACTTTTTTCTTCCAAACACTAGCTGGCAAGAAAAATCTTCTTTTGTATACCCAGGCTATTGATACTGCAGCTTAAGTTAGAGTTGGATAGTTTCTGCTCCCACTGCTTCCAGACAGTAAATTTCAAGCCTTACTGGAAAAGCAGCATTTTCATATTTCATAAACTTGGATTTTTTTTTTCAACATTTTCAATGATGAAGAACTTCTTTAATGAACAACTTCATGAAAAAAAAAAGACTCTGATTTCAAAGTTTTTTTACATACCGTGCCCATCAGTACTGATGCTCTCAGCCTCCCATGTTCCTTCCACAGGAGGATGCAAACACCTCCAGACTTGCTCTCTCGAAAGCATATCTTCCTTCCACGTGTGCTAGTCTGCCACGGAGAGGTGCATGAAACGTGGAATAAATCACACCTCCCTGTATTGACTAGCTACGACAACCCCTGACAGCCATGCTGCTGCAATGCAGTTCGTGTCAGGTGCCCTTGGATCTCTGCTCAGCGCTACCAGATGGGGAAGAACATGAGTAATGAGAGGTGCTCCTCCATACCCAGGCAGAACCATAGCAGGATGTATTGCGTCTGATCTGATCTGAAATCTCCTCTCATGCACCACAAAAAGTCCAATCCATAGCGCGCTTACCTCCAGAAAATGGATGAGGGGATGGATGGTTGGTCAGCTCTGCAGGGTCTGGAGCATGTGGCTCCAGGAAGCCTGGCTCTTCCATGCCTGGAGGTGACCTGGTTGCATTACAGGGTGATACGGAGGCAGTCGACAAGCTGTGGGCCATCCTCCCCCTCTGAACGGTGCGCGCAGGGTGCGCTTACTTACACGGACAGACCGCTCCTGGTCGTGGCTGCAGCAGCTACATCGGTACACATCTTCCTTGTAGCCCTGGGCTTGCAGCGACCCAGTGAAGTTGCTCTCTGCTATTAACCCGTGGCTATGGACCACTAAATACTAATAGTAAGCACAGGAAAAACCTTAATCAGCTCTTGCAGAGGGCTTTGAAATCTTTTTCTGCACAAGGACAGAGAGACTTTAAGGGGACAGAAATCAGCTCCTTTGCAAACCATGTCAAATGTTTTTAGCAACCTCCAGTACAAAAGGAAACGCAGTGAGCTCTGCTTATGAATCGTTACCATCCAGCAGCATGCCTGCAGCTGCTGAGGAAACTGGTTTAACTTATTTTTATATGAAAAGAGGTAGATAGATAGACACAAACACACACACACATATAATCTAGGAGGCAAAGAGAGAATCTGTATCTGCATTTGCGATATCTTCCTGCACCAGGTAAGGAAAGCATCTTTTTCCTTTTAACTGAGTGCTGTACATACATTGTTTCCTTGCAGTCTATCTTTAGGTTATAGCAGTTCACAAGGTTTTTTCAGCAGATGTGTTATTCAATTACTTCAGGGCTTTTCCATTTGTAATATTATGAAGCAATGATAGCCAGCAGACTTCACCTGTCTTTTAGAGATAGCCAGGCTGGTAATTTTAACTCTGCCCATTTTATCCACACCAGTAAATCTCATAACATGGTTATAGAGAGATTCCAATTTTTGTAGAACCTTCTCCCGGGAATTCCTGTATACAATATTGCCATAGTCTGTAATGGACATAACCTGTGATTGGATTAATGTTTCCCTAGTGAAGAAGTCAAAGCATTTCATGTTCCTATAACTGGTTTGCAGCTCTGCAGTAAAGGTCTTTGGTGTGGCAGAGAAAATAATTGCAAACGCAGCCCCAATCAGAATATATAATCCCTTCACAGTGAGGGTCTAATTCAGCACAGTTAGACTGCCTGTGCAGGGGTTTGTAGCGGGATTTTCTTGTCAGGAGAGCAGAATGCACAGAAAACAAGTTAATTTCGGCATTTTAATATTCATCACCCAGTCCTGTACAAAGGCAGGTAAATAAGTTGCTACTGCTCCAAGGCAGGGCCCTCCAGGTGCCCAAGCAGAGAGTGGAAAGAGGCAGGGCAATGCAAGGGGGCTCAGGTCTCCCTACAAGAAGAACCCTCCACTTGTGCTCAGATAAACACGTGCCCAGTTTTGGACCCATATTGGCTTCCGAACCTTTCAAAATCCCTGGCATTATCTTACCTTGGACCTGACACAGGAGACTGGTAAAGAATTACTGCTGTGTGTACAACATACATTACTGATGTCTGAGATATAGCTTATCTTCACCAGGAAGAAGAGGGTCATGCCAGGCCAGAAGTAGGCTCTGAAGCAGGACCTGCCTGCTCAGGTGGAGGAGAAGAACTTCGGCACTCATGCGAGAGGAAAGTGAGCTAGAGACTGGGAGCAAAAGGTCTCGTATTTTCAGCTACCGTGATAGTCTCCCCAAGAATTTGTAAAATGATGCGTGCACTTGATGCACACTCTGCCACACCAAATGGTAAGCTCTCATCATGCAGGCTAGCAAAGACGTGACAGTGAAAGGCTCAGGCTTCCATTCCCAGCTGGTCAGGGAGAGTTTTCAAGAAACATGGTTTATTGGTGAACCCCGCTAGCAGAGGTGAGTCTCTGAAGAAAGCACTATAGAGTCAACTCTGCCTGTAGGGTTCAGAGGAGACGTGATTGGGATCTCAGGGTGGAGAAAATGGGTAGGGGCAACTATGGCTGGATCAGAAGGTGCCAGGAACAAACTGAGACAGGAGTGAAATGGGAGGCAAGAGCAAAGAGTCTGAACATGACGAGCTGGAAGAAGAATGGGGAGGGTGGGCTCCAGAACAGGCGTGCTGCCCAACTGAGGAGCAAGGCAGATGCTCTTGGCAGATAACCTTATGTTTGGATGCTATGGTATCGCTAGGCAGGTGGAGAGGATGGGAAGAAGGTTACCAGCATGGGACTTGACAAATGGGATGTCATCATTTCCCATATGGGTAACTGTCTCCAATCTGTCCTTTCTATCCACCTAAAAGCTTGGGATATCTCAGCAGAAAGGAAGCATCTCTGGCAGAGATGAGCAGTCTACTTTGGGTCTATACTAAGACCTGGAAATTGCAGGCTGTGGGGCAGATATGGGTGGCAGGTGACAAGAAGCAGAGACAGCGATTTCCAGGAAGATCCCGTTATTAAATCTAAACTTAAAAGACTGACTTTTACAAGTCCGATAGCAGGAGCCTCTAATAATCAATAGCAGGGCAGCACAAGGGCTTCCCAGAACCTGCTTGTCCACGTCTCGGTACTGAAGTGAGTCTGGGGGCCTGTGAGGAGGAAGGAATGAAAATAAAACAACACACTCATTCCACAGCTGCTTTTATCACTTTATTCCTATTTCTAGAGTAGACTCTTTAGCGGCTAAGCAAATACCTGAAACTCTCTCATTATATATATATATGTATATATAGAATAATTCAAAAAGAAATAATGAGGAATTCTGCAAGTGTTTTTCCGATGAATATGCAGAAGGAACAATATCACCCCAGTAAACCAACTTTGAAAGTCTTCCACTAAAACCCTATAAAATCCAATGATAGTCATAAATTAGCACTAGATTAATTCAAAGGAGAACTTATCCCCCCTCTGCGTACCTTCTAATCCATATCTCCAAGAGGTCATTTTAATTATCACACTGTCACTGCTATTCATTACTCTGCTTCTGGAGACAGAGAGCCAGCACTGTGCCTTTTGGATGCCTTGGAATTCATCATAGGAAGGCATTTTATTCTCCCCCAAAACGTGCACCGTTTAACTCCCTCACCTTGAAATATCAGGTTTGCTTGGTGTTTTAAATAATTGTTCCTCCAGTGAGATATCTCTTTCTTGTTTTCAACCAAGTTCCCCTTATCAGGGAGAAACTAACTAATGAAAGCCCAGCTAACAGGTGGCTAGCGCACAGACACAATCAGCTCAAGTTTTGTCACATCTGGAGTAGCTTGTCCTTTTTCAGAGGCATGCAAAGCCAAATTTTTGTCCTGACTTGTACCTACTCACTTTTTCTGGCTGCAGTAATGCTAACTGGATGGAAATCATGTGCCAGTGGCTCCCAGGAGGTCTGTTGTGATGGGGCTCCAGAAGTGCGTGTGAGGTCCTGAGACACAGAACACAGACCTCGGCCTTGACCCTACATGCTTTGTGTTTACTTGTATGGAAAGGAGCTCAAGGACCTTACACAGTACTCCTTTCTGTCCATTGAGATATAGATATGGGACCTGTATCCAAAAACAGATGAGCAGGCCTACTAGCTTCCTGGCTGCATGAATGCAACCCAACCTGCTTCCAGTTCTTCCTGGGATCACACCTTGGTTCAGTGTTGGTCACACGCAGGCCTTGCAGCAGCCAGGTCTCCATTGCTGAAGAATCAGGGAGTACTTACACAAGGGACAGTAAATTTAAGTTAGTTGGAAGGTCTATTTTAGCCTATAATTCTGTTTTTCTCATACCTTTTCATTTACCCCCAGGATGCATTCTTCTCACACACACACCAGCGCAAGGACCCAGCTGAGTCTGACTCTGTTCCTAGATCATGGTTCTCAAGTCCTGGGAAAGAGGAGAGGAGCAACCAACCCAGGTCTTACAGAGCATCTGGGGCTACTACTTCTACAAGGCCACCCCACACCAAGAGGAGCTCATTCAGTCTTGTTTCACACGTCTTTCCTCACCCTCAGTCCGGTTCATCCTTTCCCTCTCTATCTACTGGGTCTTGGCACCTTCTCTCCTCCAAGCAACCATTGCAGCCCAACTCCTAGCAGAAGACAGTGAAGAAAGGCTGCTTCCCCAGGCTTCCGATGGGTTGGAAAGAGGCACTTCTAAGTGCACGTTCCCTTCCCATCCCCTGGGAGACACTCGGACTCCCCTCAGGGTCACCCTCTTTTACTCTCCAGTTTGAGAACCACAGGCCTCGCGCTTCAAATCCACATCACTGGCAGATATTTCAATAAGTCACACAACACAGGAGACAAGACTGCCTAGTGATGTGGCTTTGAGCTGAGGTATCACATGCTGTCCATGTAATGGGAAGGTGGTAAGGTTTTGCTTGGGATTTCTTACAGTAGTAGCACAACATTGTTTGTTCATCCCTTTCAGCACTACCCCTAGCTCACACTGCCTCAGTCGTACATCTGTTGGGAAGTCCAATCTTTCTAGACCCCAGCCAGTTTTTGCTGGAGGACCATGGCTCCTACCTGTTAAGACAGGTCTTGCAGTGAGTTTCATGCCTGCAGCCTGACAGCAGCATTTCTTATATGACCCCTTTTCTCAAATGATAGGATAGAAGAGCAAAAAACCTAACCATGCAGCAGATGATAAACGGCACACTGAGGAGCGCCTGCCTGACTCCCAGAAGCTATTTATCAGGCTCTCTTAATGCAAGCTAACAGGGCTAGCACATGCAATTGGCATAAGAGCTTCTGAGCCTGACACTAAAAGGGGAGACATCACATGGTGCAGCAGGGGAGCCAGGACTCCCTCGTTAGCTCATCATATGGATTACCCCTTTAAAGAGAGAGAGCAAGGCTGGTGGAGGAAGGGGAGGCTTTCTCATTTTAACAAATAGCTTTTCAGCCACCACAAATGATTTCTGTAAATCTATCGGGTCACTCTTTTTTTCCCAGAGATGAAGGGGGAAGAAAAAAGAAAAAAAAAAAGAGCTCTGAAATTGATTTACCATCTATAAATAAAAAAGAATCAATAGTAAAATTTCTAGCTAATTTCCCTCTCCCTCTTTCCCCCTTTGGACTATTTGTTATCTTAGAAATACTTGTCTAGGAAAAAAAGAGAAACATCATCAGTTCCAGACCCCGACGTGCTCCTCCGCCTTGCCCCGCAGACCTGCCCTCCTCTCTTTTCCTCTCATCGCGTGGAGAGAGACTGGTCCTTCAGACGCGCCTGGCTCCTCTTCTCTGGCTTGCTGCCAGCATGGCTGTTCCCTTGGCCCCGCTGGGTAGTGCATTTAAAAAGCGGCAGTTTCTCCTTCCTGCCAAAGGAAGAGAAAGAGAGGACAGGTATTGTAAAACGCTGGGGTGTTTCAGCAGCAGGTAAGCCATGTGTGGGGTGTGCTGCGAGGAGAAGCCATGTGTAAAGCCTCACCGTGAAGTGCATCTGTAAGGAAGGCTTTGGCAGCTCGAGACAAATTAGAGGTGGTTAAAGACCAGCTGGTCCCATCCTCCTCTGGCCAGAGCAGGGTTAGTCCTTCCAGGAGACTTCAAGGGCTTTGCGTTAGCTCTGAGCTCTCCAAGAGAAGGGCCCCACTGCTTCCCTTTGGGTACTGCACTTACGACTGTTTTCTCCCCACTGCGGCTCCCACACGCCTGAAATGTTTTGCTTCATTTCTTCTCATTAACAGCCCTCGTATCGCTGTGAATATTTCCTTCTGGGGCATATACTGTTCCCAGGACAGCTGGGTTCACACATCTGCTCACCACTGGATTGCCCCCACTGCCAGGGGTGTTCGCAGCTGGGGCCAAACTCTTTAGTGGCAGACTCCCGCTGTGTGGCCGGGGAACACCCATCGCCTGACACATGATGCCAGTGCTTCCAGCCTCCAGTCCAGTGCCGTCAAAGAGCCCGATGTGATACTGCTATTTAACCGTACCCGTTAACGCCAAGTATCTAACAGTCATGCCAAACTTTGGTTGTCAGCATAGTTTGGAATGTGGCATTTCCAGCGCACCTTTCGGGCTACAGTCCTAGCAGAGTGGTGGGAGTTTAACTACTGACCTCCAAAGGAGCAGAGTTACGCTACATACGAAGTACTTTTGCAGTGATGCCCCAGGAGTTCATGGGCTAAAAACCAAGCTCCTCACAATGCAGCACCACAGAAACAGCTCCTCGGCTTCCCGCAGCTTGTCTGGGGGAACAGACCTACTTTGTAATGCTTTGGTTCCTGATAAGTCTCACTACTTGTTTCCAGACAAAGTGCTGCTGGGTGTGTGTTTACGGTGTGCATGATGAATGTTGGCTACTTCAAGGAAAAGTAAATCTCTGTCCTTTATTATCAGTTGATTCTGTAACATTTCTATTTACTTATATAGCCTCTTTGCTTAGAGGCCTTAATTAAAATCCTCCATCTTACAGCCCAGTGCTCTCACTGCCTCTTCTCCCTCCAGGTCCTGACACATTTGTGTTTCACAGCAAGATGGGCACAAGCAACCGGACAGCCTCAGCCCTGGTCTGTCTAGCTGCTGGGCAAAGCCAGGCCTGGGCAAAAAGTGGCACAACTCACACCCTTGTACCCAGAGACCTCACTTTTGTGAGAGGTTGATTGACGAGGGGTGTGGGTGCTGCAGCACCATCCCTTGCTCACAGAGACTCGGAAGCACTGGGCCATCCCATAGCGAGGAGCTTCCCTCACAACCCCTTACCAGCACTGGTGGGTCACACTGGAACTGCAGAGGTGCCTCTGAGCCAAACGCTGCGACCAGGAGCCAGAGGAACCAGCTCTTGGCTGCCCGCTGGCAGCCAAGGCAGCCCTACAACCCTGCCCGCAGACTGCTGGCAGAGCGTGGGGTCCCTCCGCGCTCACCCTAAGCAGAAGCAGCACCAGCTCGAACAGCCGTCGTCATCCCCTGCGTGTACCAAGCTCCAGTCCCGTGGTGCTGCATCTCCTACTTATCTTGGCAGAGCGTGAATTACCTCCCCTCACCAAGCTGGCTGTGCTGCGGCTGTAAAAGCAGATACACCTTTTGATGGCTTCTCCTTCCTAAAAGCAGCCAAACCTGACTCTCCGTTCCTATCCCGAGGAATGAAATCAAAGCGTGCTGTCAGCCTTTCTCACACCAGCCGAGGGGCTCCAATGAGCGTTCGGGGTGCCCACTCAGACAGCTCCTGCCCCCCCAGCACCCGCTATGCCCTGCCAATTTGGTTCATTCACCCCCCACTGCTATGGCAGGACACAAATGAAGAGGGGCATCTACTTATGCCTGATCTACTCTTTGAGCACTCAGTCTGCTCCCCCTAATACCAGTTGTCTGTATTCGCTATGGCAGTTGGAGACCCAAGCGAAACCGGTGTTGGTGCTGTACCATTTCATACTGAGACACAAATGCTAGGAAGGGGAGGACCTATCTGTTCACATAGCCATGTTACCAAAAGTGAAGTGACCTACCAAAGGCCATGCAGCAGAATTGGGGAGAACTGAAAGGAAAAGAGCTGAGATGGAAACCCAGGTTTCTTGATCCTTCCACCCTGACTCACCCCTGAGGAACTGGGCCCCTCTAAACCTGCAGAGAAACCTGCCTTCCCCACCACGCAGGTGTGTGTTTGTCAGTGCTTTTGCTTTTATTAGGAGAAGGAGGTTAAAATACATTTTAAAAGAACTGAAATAATGTAGGGGCCGGTGGGGCAGAGGGCTTGGAAGGCTTTACCTCCACCAGCCCTCCCCTCCTCACTGCTGTCTCAGCTGCCATCGATTCAGCATCTACTGCATCTCCACAGTTCATTCACCAACCTAAGGCACAGTGGTATTTTGAAGAGATAAACACTGAGACAAAAATAAATAAATTAGGACCCTGGGAGGGAGACCTGAAAGGCACGCTGAAGTGAGAACAAGCGGTTTCTCTGGTTCTGCGTATAATTACATTGACATGTTCCCAGACAACGGGTGGAGACCCAAACACAGCAGCAGCTGTGGACCAAACGGAGAATCAGGCAAAAACCATAGGAAAGCCAGCCAGTCAATCCATCCCCTGGGGCTGCATCAGCACTGCCCGTGTCGCTGCTGACAGCCTGCCTGCCCACTCCCAGGGGCAGAGCCAGCGCTGGGCAGGCAGGGCTCAGCTCCTGGCCGCGCTGGGGCTGGCTCTTCTGTACAGACCCTGATTTCTCTGCACCCACTCGTCCAGTCCATTAGAGAATGAACGTCATTCCCATTCTCCTCTCTGCAAGTGAGGGAAACAATATAATATGAAACATGCAAAGAGGATGGAAATGGGTCTTAAACCTCCTTCCTTTTTCATGATTTGGGAAACACAGAAAAAGGAAAACCTGTCTAACCAGTGGCACTTACAGATGGAATTTTTAGACACTGGCCGTTTTTAGCAGCCATCCAGGCATCCACTGAACTGAAGCATCGTGAGTATCAACCACTCTGTTCACATCAGGTACTGGTGACAAAGTGATTTTTATGGACATACAGCCAATTGACAGACAGTCATGATCAAATCACAACTTGGCTGCGTGCTCATCACGCATACAACAGTTAATCTTGCAGCCATGCAAACTGTTCTGCAAATTGAAATCTCAGAGGCATAGCAATTACAATACCAAATTTATACTGCATCTCTCAGTCAACTAATTGTACATCCAAAAAATCACCACTTGAATAATCTGAATACATTCACCTTTACAGCTAAACCCCCCCCCACTACATGCTTGATCTCAACACAATTTTGAGTTACAGAACCCCAAGGGAAAAAAACCCCAACCTCTGATTTCAACAGCAAAATTGCTTCTATCTAAATACAGCAGATGCATAATTCACATTGAGGTCTAACATCTTGGTGTTTCCAGTGATGCTCTTTTTTACGTTCTGCAAAATGGGACATGCTTCCTGTAGCGCTCTCGGCCCGTCTGCAGGAAGACAAGCCCTATATACATCTACTCCAAATGTAGTGTACATGTTCACATCAAAACCAACTGTATCTGGATTTCTATTTGTTAGGAAACCTTAAAGGTCTTAAAACGGATCAGCAGACTTACAAACCAGGCTAATGTTTTAGATGAACTTTAGAAAGCCACCGCCATAGGCAGACTTGTGCCACTGTGGCATTTTGAGCTCTTTCACACTCATATTTCTTGACTTCTGTTTCCATCCGGTGAAGCAAGTTGAGGTGGGGAGCAACAGATTTGAATTAGTGACTTTGCAGCTGGTGTATAAAAGAGGGCCAAAATAGAAGAAAATTTGTATTTAAATTGCAAAGGGAGGAGAAAACAAAGTTATCCGAGCCACGTGAGTGAGATCAAAAATGAATCATCAAGGCTGGAAAATGGCTAACCTCTGAACCCTGAAATCAAGAAATCTGGCTGCTGTCATGTAGCTGCTGATCTAATTTTTACACTTTCCTCTCCATACAGAGGAGACGCGTTTCCATTGCGTCCATCACAGCTAAACAATCAATGCCTGATTACTTCAAATGCTTCTCTCTCAGGGATGCACAATTAACCAGGCCCATATTTGACACTGCAAGGGGAGCGCAGTATTTTCTGGGAATGTCTGACAAGTTTCAAACATAAAAAACACAAATCAAATGGCCCAGCAGATAATGACAGCCAGTGCCCTGGCAGTTAGATAATGTGCATGCTCCAAAGCAAGGCCAATTAGAAGCAATAAAAACAAATTTGAAATGTTAGAGCAAAGGTCAGAAATCCTCAGCCATTACCACAGGCTTGATTTTTTTTTTTTTTTTTCAAGCAGTCACCAGTGCCTATTTCCAGAAAGTGAGCACAAATTCATGCTTGCCAGATGACCACCCACCTATTACAGCAGATTATGATTTCTGGACCATACAAACCCCAGTAATGCGATGGATGGAGAATCCCAGCACTATCTGGAAATCTCATCAGGTCCATACCCTGTGGCCCTACGTTTCGGAATGCGGGGGCTGGTCCATGCTGCTTATAGAGAAAGCATCGTATTCGAGCCTGCTCCCCAGGAGAGTTTGCAGCTGTCTCTCCCTCTGCCACAGAAGGGATCCTGCTACTTGTCATCCATCCCTCAGTTCCTGGCCTCCTTCCCTAGCTCTCTGCAGCAAGGCACATCTGCTTCACCAAGAAGACAGTTCACAGAGGCGGGAATATTTGGCTTGTAACTGGAACCACATTATCGCACAAGAGAAGGAGAAGTAGCCACAATTACAAGCAACGCACGTGGCTCAGACCCAGCCATTGTTGTATATCTCTACTGACCCTGGAGCAGGAAGCTGCAGAGAGGATGGGAATAGGTTTTGTCTTGTCTCCTCTCCTCTATTTCCTAAGGAGCAGCAAGAGAATAATAGCTTCATTTACCTGATGAGATGTAGCAGAAAATTATAGTCTCTCGAGCTTGTTCAAGTTAGCAATATGATATTGGGATTAACGTGCTACGTACATCTGACATTACCCATGTCGACCCATCCTACACAGAGCAGCTGTCTCTGCTTTCAGAGCAAAGTGCTCTCTCTGTCCTGCTCTTTAGAAATACAGGGAAAGTCCAGACAGGGGTGAGGCATGAAATAACACAGATGCTGTAAATCTGCTTACTGAGCCCTGGCTTCCTCAAAGCAACGAGCCCAAGGAAAGAAAAGGAAAGCAGGTGGGTATCTCCAGGCATGTCTATAAGAGGATGCCTGTGAGAGCTAATCCAAATACATTTAGGGTGTAAATGTAAAGCTGATTAGTGAAACCACAGTAAGCTCCTATGTGGATATGCTCCTTCAGAGTTAAAGTAGCCATAATTCAATTTATTCATTTAGCTCATTTCTAAAAGTAAATTAAGGTAGAGTAAATTAAATTAAATCAGCTGACAGCACCTTTGTTTTGAAAGGGATTGTTAACATGGACCCAATCTACTTCATGCAGCAATGCAGATTATTTTCTCCTGCTGGGCCACCTGTCAGGCACACTGTCTCCCTGGGCTAGTCCTGAAGTATTTTTACACACCCTCTGTTCAGGGACTGTCTGAAAGCAGGACCAAGCCAGAGGTGTATTTGGCTGTTTGCATGTGCGTGCTTAAATCCAGGGTAAAATCCTTCCAGCCAGCACTCTAGTTCCCAAGTGCTTGACAAGGTAATTGTTGTAATGTGGTATTTTGGTGAGCCCTCTGCTGGGGGCTGGCCAAGCACTGCAAATCTCCCCAAACTGCAAATGGATCCTTTTCATTGAACCCACGCAAACGTGTCACCGTTTAAAACCCGAAAGGTTTTCTTTAGCGACAGCTACAAGTATCAAGAGTTGCATAAAACATGCAGACATGTGTGGGAGCAAGCTGACAGATTACAATTACCAACACAGAAGGGGGAAAAAACAAAAATTCATTTTTGAGGCAAAACATATAATTTGCCTTTAAACCATAATAGTGCTCCCATTTCTAATACAATTTACAGCCCTCGAAGTCAGATTGAAGTTGTTTGACTGCTCAGCAGTTTGTTTATTTGTTTGTTTTAAATTTTCCTTTTAAAGGAGCACTGGCCAGCGTGGGAGGATAAAGCAAGGGGGTTTTTTTTAGACCCTCATATGAGCTTTGCACTGTTTGAACGTGCAGGGAGCCAGGTAAGACAGTCTGCAGGCTGCGGCTGCGAGGTGGCATTTCTGTGCTAGCTGGTAGGATCGTGCACCAGCGCAGCCCTGGCTGGCCCTGCCGGTAACGTAAGGAAGACTTTTAAATACAGTCTGGTCCCACTTGCCCCTACAAAAGCAACACAGCTATAGGGCACCCATGGACCAGGTCCTGGTGAAATCCCTAAGACAGGTTGCAATCCTCCCTCCGGGGGAGTCAGGATGGTGATGGAAAGTTTTGCAGCAGACTTTTTTTTTTTTTTTTCCTGCCCTCATTTCATTTCCTCCTTTCTCTACAAGTTGTGAGCGGTTTTGCTGACCTTTCTCTGGAGCAGCACTGAAAGAAGGGGAACAAACAATTTACTTTGCTGTGTCTGCACAATTCAAGAGGCATTGACGGTAGCGTTTATGATACTGGCACCATTTTGGTGCCTTGGAACTTTCTGGGAGTCGCTTTACCCCCTCGGGGGTATAGTAGGGTGAGCTGCCGATGTTACGAGCAGCCTGGGGATGTGAAGAGCCTGCATGTATCCTCTGTGCGCAAAGAGAGATGGCCAGAACCACAAATGTCTTCAGGATTACCCTGGGGAACTTCTCCATGAAGACCCAAGTCAGTTTGACTTTGCAATAACAAAAAAAAACCCAACCAAACCAAAAATGAAGGCACTGAATTTGCTCTTAGTAGCAGTTGTAGACTCACAGTATGGCAGAAATGTGAGGTGCCTCCTTGCCCATGTGTTGGAGAAAGTGTAGTTTGTTTGGCCCACACAGATATTTCATTCAAACCAGTTTTCTAACTGGTCTATATTTTCCTATACTAGCACATTATCGATGCCCTGTCACCAGAGCCCCAGGAGTGAATGGCTCAAAGATGGCCAGCAACATCTCCTTCCATGTGAGAGAAGTCATGAGAAAAAATAAAGAAGAGGTGCTCAATTTTCCTATCTCTCACTTGCACAGCATTGCAATGCTACTGTGCCCTGGTAGCTGTGGAGTATTTCCGATCTCTGTTGCACTGAAATCAGATTTGGTCTAGAACGTTTTTTGTGTTATTAGACTCTGCTCTCCTCTAAGCCACTGAAAACGGTGGGGGAAAAGATGACAAGACAGTGATTTCAGTTTGGGAGAAGTGAGCTAGGGATGGCAGCAAACAGAGCCCCTAGAGAATGACAAGAAGCAGCCATCTATATAAAGCAAACTTCACTCCCAGCTCTCATGTCAGTCATGGCCAGGTCAAAGAAAGCACTACCAGATATAGGTAAAACCTCAAAAATCCTGAAGGCAGAGCTTAAAAGTGTAGAGAGGATTTTTTCTGAAACACAGGAAGAGGTGGACTGGGAAGAACATCCCAGACCCAGTGGGACAGAAGGACCCCCCCACAGCACATGCCAGAAAGCACCAAATCCCTGGGATGGTATGTGTGGTCTGAGCCTGTAAGACCACACAACCTCTGGACACAGCTCGTTAGTGTCAAGATGGGGCTCAAAACTTGAACGGCTGAGCTGTCCTGGCAGAAGTGCCTCTGATCAGCCTGTGCCCATGCACAGGAAGACATTCCCCAGTGCCACCCAATATGATGCAGACGACGGTGCCCATCGCCTCTGAGGATGACGGGACAGTCCCGCGGGCCTATCCAGCCTGTTGGATACGCAGCTGCGAACTCATACATCATCATTAAGGCTGCAAAATCAAGCAGCAAAAGGAGGAATTGCCAGAATAAAGGCTGTCAGAACAATTTTAATTCAGCCTGCTGGCGGATATGCCTTCTGATGTGGTCTTTAATTACCTCGTCACAGCCTACTTTTTCTTCAACAAGACTGCTGCTGCATTCAGGGCACGATGGACAGACGGCAATTAATGAAGGGCCAGTCAATATTTTGTTCTGTCCTTTTTTTCTTCAGTGCGTGGCCCCAGGCATTATTTTCTGCATGCCATCAAATCCCTGCTCTTAGAATTATTCATCTTCTCCTGGAATTTTCTCTCATGTGTGTCAGTGCAGCAACCGTGAGCTTCCCACCCAGGAAGGAATTTCTCTTCCAACACTCCTGAAACAGAGAGCCTGGGTTTTACCTACAGGAAAATGTGGTGCAGATATGAGTTGCAGACTGCTCCACTAGCAAGGTCCAGGGGGTATTTTTCAGGGTACCCACGTTGTGTCTGTTCAAAGCCCAGCTCCCCTAACCTCAGCCAGAGCTGTAAACACTCAGCACTTCTGTAATTTGAAATCCAGTGTGTCCAGAAAATGAGAAACATAGAACTGGTGGCTCTCAGAGAAAAAATGTCAGTGGTTTAAAGAGGCAACAGCTCCTCTGCTGAGCCAGAGTGAAAGGACAGAGCAACGCTGATGTGGGCAAAGGGGTGGACTTAAGGCAGTGCAAGGTGACTGGCATTAGCTAATTTTTCAGAAAAAAATCTGTTTTCCTACCTTAACCATTCCCTGTAACAGCTGTACTCTGCTTTCTCTTAATCTCTTACAATTTTTTTACCTTTTACCAAGCAGAGGACATTTCTCACTTTCAACCCAAGCAATCTTAACCTTTACTCTGGCACAAGTAGAAAGAGGAGAGTGCAGGACAGACTTGGTAAGAGGAAGAGCTCCCTGTGCCACCGGCGGCATCAAAGGGAGCCCCACTCAAACGCTTTCCAGTGAGTGCAGTGGGAACAGAATTTGCTGGTTACCGAGCAGCTTAAGAAATGACAGTAACAAGAGGAGAGGAAGGGCATGAACCTTCATTGCCACCCGACAGCCCTTTTCTGCACTGCGCCCTCCTGCTCTGTGCCCACTTAACCCAACCCGAGAGAGACGTCTTTGTGTCCAGGACGGACTTTCCTGAGCCTCTCTGAAGCATGTCCAAGTGGCAGCACTGTCTCCTGCAGCAGCTTCTGTAGGCAGCACAGAGGTCTCTTTCTCTGTTAGAAATTCATAGGCCTACCGGCTTGTCACTCCAAAAAATGTCCAGCATTTTCAGCAAGACTTTTAATTCATTAGCTCACATAGGAAAATATTCTAACCTTCCTGCCCTCTCCAGCTGAGTCATTGATGCTTTCCTATCTTGCCGCAGACACATCACCTTCGGGAAAATAATTGCTTAGCATGCTGATAACAAGAGACATTATCTTTCTGAACTGGAAATTTGTTTGGGATCACAGGGTCTTCCCACAATGAAGACTGCAGGACACTCGTTTGAAACAAGTCCTGACCTTCCCTTGCAGGCTGTGGAAAACCCTGTATGTCCACTGGGCTGGGCTTCTGGGAAACTGGGGGAAGGTTGGAGGAAGCTCCGCCAGAAGGAAGGGGCTGAAGGGGTCTGGGAGGGACTGGATGAGCTGTGGGGGGAGGGAGGATGCATGTGAGAATAACCACGCTGGACAGGGAGGGGATGAAGACAGAACTGTTGTAAGAAGTAAAGACAGTACTAAAAAAACCTCTTTAAGCATTTCATTTTCATGTCTAACCTCTCTACAGAGTCAGTGCACAATCCAGAGGTCTTTTCAGGGATCTGAGCTACTTGGGGACTTGAGGTTTGCCCAGAGATTCCTTTGGTTACAAAGGAGCAGAAGCTTTTAAGCTTGATGTCTATGGCCTGCAACTGTGAACACCTCTTCTTGCTGGTGAGGACATGTCGGGAGGGCACAGGATTGCCCAATGTAGAGTTAGGTGCACCAAAGCTCGCCCCAACCCTTCAGAGACGACCACCACAACGATGGGTTCAACATTAATTTCTAGCAACCATCCACTCGGGGACAAAACACAGCATTCCTACTGCCCCGCCACCGGCAGGCTCAGCAAGTAGTTGAGGGCTCCAGCCCTGACCTCACTTCATGGTGGCCTCTTGGGAAGTCCGTGGAGCCTGACTCCTGGGAGGGTGGTGGGCACAGCTCCACAGCGAGGAACTGAAGGCCCCATCTACAGGTGACACTTGTCCCAGGGGCTTCTGTAGACAAGGGCAGGTGGAATTTAACCACAGGTCCAGCCGACCAGTTGGATTCACTTACAGGCACGTAAGCACCTTATACAGATACAGCTATTTCTCTTTACCTCTTGAAATAAGCTGCACAAGTATACGGGACAGCAGAGTGTACCCTAGCCCCAGCCTCAGTCTTGGTTCTGTCACCAGAGCTGTTGCCTCAGTTCTTGCCTGGTGCTCCAGATGATCCTAATTCAGTTCCCACTGAACTGCCCGCATTGCCTATGCTCTAGGATGGCTGTTGCCAGACAGCCTGACTGTGTGGACTAAACACCCTACTAAAACATATTTCTGACTCTCAGGACCGTCTCTCCCTTTCTGTGCCTCGATTTCCTTCTCTGCAACGTGGTGATACCAACATAGACATTTCCTTCTTTCAGATCTTTCAATCAGATGTGCTCTGGAAGTGTTGCAGGTTGTTACTATTTCCAGGGCTATCGTTATAACACATTTTGGCTGCACTAATTCCCTCAAACAGAAATTGTTCTGCCTGTAGTAGGCTGGGACAAAGCAGCCAATTAGTTGTCCCTTACACGTTTATTAACTCTGCAGCTTTCTTTCAATGAGTATGTGGAATCTGGTAATGTTTTAATATATTTTCATAAACTGTGGGCACAACATGTCCTGTTTCAAGCTAATAACCATGCCATATAATTAGTCCTGATTACACAGATATTTAGTATCATTTTACATATTCCAATCCCTTCCTAATGCCACTGCCTAGCCAAGGAATATTTAAAGCCACAGCCATCTCCCTTCTGCTTCCCAGAAGTTTGCAAGATTTTGTTTTGGACAGGTTTGCAGTTAACACGACAGCTTCAAAGAACAATTTCATTTCATTGATATACATTTTATATATATACAAGCTCTGATCAGATGTCAGGTGACAAAGCCCAGGTTACAAATAGAAGGCATTTATCTACTTTTACAGTGAAAAGCCGGTATTTGAAAGCTGTCAAGAAATTAACAACATGAATCTTTAAAAATCTATTTCTTAAACATCTGTTGCCTTAGGGGTGAACATTTACTGTCTTTAGGATTTTACTGTGAGGTAGCACTCCCTGAACAAAAGATCCCTCACCCCATTAGACTCTGGTCGGGGAGCAAGAAAAATTTGCTCTGTGCAACCCGATTATAGATGTGTATCTTTCCCTGCTGGCGTGGCTGTCTCTATAGAGATGGACATGGATATTTGATGAGATTAAAATGCTTCAGTTACCACTGTCAGTGGTTCTTTAATTTAAAATGAAGAAAGCAAACAAACATTCCTTTTGATGAGGTAACTGAATGATGCTACGGAAAAGCACTTTGCTGTCAGGTGGTAATTAGGTTCAGTAATAGTTGTGGGTTTTTAGCCTTGGAGGCTGTGGCCCTTGGGAGTCTGAGAGAAATGATACATTCAATTTCCGGAGGAGAGGAAGATGCTGGATGCTTTTCTCTGCTAACCCTGCAGGTCTCTGCAGATAAGAGCATTCAGAACTGCAGCGCTGACAATCCTCCCTGCGCCAGCCTAAACTGTTGTGTCAAGATCACGAACAGAGAAAGAGAGATGGACTCAAAGCTGGGCATTTAAACACCTAACGCACTCAGGCTGGCTCTGACCACATATATAAGCAACTGCCAGAATGGCTGCACTGAGAGGATTTTTAAAGGCTGCAGAAAAAACTCCAGCAATTGCTCTATGGTCTGCGCTGATATTTGTAACATCCATCTTGCGCATCACTAGAAAATCTTCAGTAAGAAAGTGTTCCTCTGCAAACAGGGGAGAAGAAGGGAGTGAATTTCAAGGCTCAGCTGCCTCCCTTGCCAATTGGGAATTAGCTTTTCCACTGCAAAATATAAATTATATTTGGTTGTGCTATTAAGAGTTGAAATCCAAATGAAGCATTCCAATTGGCCCAAAGGCAATTTATTAGAAACTTTTAGTTTGGAGGCATTATTGCTGTTTTCTCAGAGCAGAGACCAATTCTGAATATGGTGTTTCCCGTGAAACAGGAGCTCTGGTTCCTGGTCTCCTCCCTCCTTATGTTATTACACAGCTTTGCCTGTTCAAGGAATGACGGTTCTCCACAAACGGCTCAGTGGTATCTCCCCTGCTCCTCACACAAGCTAAGAGACACTGAAAGGACACCAGTTGGCCAACACCAGACAGAAGGCCAGCAGCACTGCAGGGATTCAAGCTTGGGCATTTCAAACCCTCTGTTCACACCTTTGTGCATTGCTCACCAGTGCTTTACTTCATGTCCAAGAAGACTTCCTTTTGGACAAACATCCAGTGAACTGGTTGTAAAGCTGGAGTAAGGATTTATGGTGAGACAGGGTCCCCAGTTAAAGGGTCCCAGCTGGACTGGCAGAAGGAACCTGCCATCTGGCTGCCAGCACTGCGACAGGTCCAAGGGGAGATGGAGAACCCTGCCTTTAGCACAGGCTTGCCAGTAGTTTCCTGAAGCACTGAAGAAGTTTTCACTTCCAGAATTAAAACTTTTCAAATAAAGTGAGTCTGATTCTCCTCTCACTCTCAGGAGATAAATGAAGGGTAAGTCCATTAAAGATACTGGTGTGAGATTGGTGTACAGCAGACAAAATTCGGGAAAGATATCAATATCTCCAAAATCCTCTGAATATTTTTTCAGACATAAACCAGGTATCTTTCCTGATCATAAATGCTTTATTTCCGAATGGAATTTCAATAAAATAAGCGCAGTTAGACTAGCACGCTTATTATAAAGCCATAATGCAGTAGCACTGAAGTTTAGTCATGAAAGGTATTAAAAAAGCAGCCATGCTAAAGCAAGAGAAATTGCTTTCTGACCTACCGAGTTTTAGGAGTGGGTGCTAGTGGTCTCTCCACCGAGGAGTTCAGCCTGTAGTAATCCAAGAATGTCCTGGCCACATTTCTTCCAAGCTTCATATCTGTGAGTTTTTAATTAAGGAGCTTTTTTTTTTTTTTTGAAATAATTAAAAATAATAATAATAATAAAGCAGAGTCTAAAGGTAAATTACTGCTATTTGATGCATGAGCAAGTTTTACATTAACCATCCCACAGTGCTTAGGCTTCAGACAAAATGACTTACGCAAGCAGATAAAGCGGGGGTCATCTTGTTTGCGACTTGTTTTCACAGGCAGGTGCTGCATAAAACCACGACAGGAGGAAACAATCTCTCTTTACCCCCATGCCTGGTTGCAGATCCCTGCGGTGGTCATGAAGTAATACACCAGACAAAATGGGCCTTCCAATTTCCACGTTTAGGGAAAATAATTACCTAAAAATGCTTGAATACAGGCAGTTTTTCTGTGCTTGTATCCAGGAAACAAGGTCAACAATGTCATGGTATGAACAGCCATGGACTAGTGTACAAACTCAAGGTTGGGATTACAGCTGTAGCCCTCCAAACCTTTAGCACTGACACCCCCCCTGGTCCTGGGAGAATATACTGTTCTTTAACTGTGTTGTATTCAAGACCTGAAATGGTGATTTTAGCACTGAACTGGAAGGACAGTAGATTACCCTAGGGAGGTCAGCAGTAACTCTGGGGGCTCTTCTCACTAGTCACGATTCCTCCTTCAGCTAACCCTGAGCCCAACACTAGGCAGGTGCTGCACATCAGAGCTGCCACGGAGACGTTATGGGGGCTGAGGACTCCTTTGTTTGCCTGTTTTGAACTGATGGTTACCCACGCTACAATAACCACATACTTCTCCTGGGCACTGCCCCAAATGGCCACCGTAATGGTCATTTCAGGAGTGCTGATGCAGTAGCTGAGGTGGGTACGTAACCTGGGGAATCTAAATACACCTCCGTCCAACACTCAGCAGCCGAGGAAAATAAACTGTTGCTGGGCTGTTTTGTGTGCATGCATGTTCTGCTTTATCAATAGTTATCTGCTGATGTTTCCATTAGAGGAAAATTCCAGAAGTGCAGTGTCCCAGGGGCTTCCAGCAGCGCCTGTGAAGACGCTAGCTTCTAAATGAAGCTTTTATTACCCGCCCACTTACATTAGACACATCAAAACAAGTGAGCATGAGACATCAGGTTCAGGCATCACTGTGAGATCTCTCTTTATCATTTATTTATTTATTTAAAGGGGAGGTCGAACTAATGTGACTCAGTCTTTAGCTCTAGTTCTGCAAAAAGCCAGCCCCCAGCTCTGCTAGCGCTGCAGTCAAGCCCAGTTCTAGTAGCTGAGGATGACTCCTGACACTGCTTTTCTCTCCAGTGACCTGGTCCCACTTTTCTGGTTCCCACTGCTGTGCCTGGGGATGGTTACATGGATCTATCCCTTCTGTTTCAGGGTCTATGCTGATATGCTCATTGTGTTCCTAATACCGTACGTGCTGCGGGCATCCGTATTCTTCTGCCCAACAGTACAGCCCAGCCTGAACAGCTGGTGTTCACGGCTGTTGTCTGCGTGGACAGGGATAGTTGGTTGTGTGAAACAACACCGGCTGTTTCACGGCTGCTGCAGTACCCAGTAAGCTCCACTGCAGCCTGCCAACACCGACAGACGAGACTAACCGTACATGCGTGAAAGTTCAGAAAGTTGGAGACAGCTTAAAGTTTATCAATTTGAGGGAGGGCAGCGTTGCTTTGAAAGTGTTTTGTGATTGTTACTGGAATTTGGGGTTGGCTGTGGGTAGTTTGGTTTCTGCAGATGTGAACTCAAAGCAGCGGCAAAGGTTAAGAGTTCAAAGTAGTCTGAGGAAGCGAGAAAGAAGGGAAGAGGGCTGTCAAACATTTAAGGGATTGAGAAGACTAACATGGCTTGATCTTGTAGTTTCTTTCATTTACTTGGCACTTTAAAGGCATAAAGTGGTAATTGGACTCGGTAAAGTCTCTAGGACATTTTCTCAGTACCAATCTCAGAAGGCTCCTCTGCCAGAAATGGCCCTGCTGCCCTTTTCTTTGTTTCTTTACATTGCTTGTGTTTGCACAATGGGAAACACCTGACCTGCTGTCCTGAGGGAGGAAGCCCTTAGCTGAGAGTGGGTGCAGCCTAGAAAGTGGTTATAGGAGCTCCTACATGGTGCCTTACAACTCTGCCTTAACCCTGACCTGCAGGAATCCAGTTCTATTGCTGAACTTAGGAACAGCTTTCTAAAGGTAAAGGCAGTTAACCACTGGAATAACCTGCCTTAGCACCTCTGGAAATCTCCAGACCAGAGCTATTCAAGAGCAGATTAAACCCACAGCAGACATGAATGCTTTAGGTCTAACTGGTCCTGCACAAAGTTCAGAAAAGGAAATAGAGAAAGGCCTCTAAGGCCACTTCACCCCATTTTTCTACAATGCTTAACATGCTTTGCAGCCCACGCAGACCACCTGTTTGCTATGATTACCAGGCAAGTAAAGGCTTTTCGTGGAGCATGGACACACAGGTAGACAGACACTGAAGAAACTGGAAATGCAAACCTGTGCCCTGTGCAGCCAACAAAAAGTCACAAAACGGGAACAACTTGCAGTCAGCATTGACGGAAAGAGATTCGAACCAGCATAGGATAAAAAATTTGCATACTAGTCTCTCAAGCCATCCTACGACCTCTCAGAAACCGCAGTAACAGCCTCTCCCTGTGACTGCCTAGCCTGGACAAGAAATGGCCTGACTCATTCAGCAAGTGCAGGAGGCATATGTGCGCAGAACCAATGGAGAAAAGCAAATCAAATCAATAACATTTGCATTTATTTCAGGTGCATGGAAGACCCAGACTCCACTTTGGCCTACAGTATATCATAAGCACATAAATAACTGCTACTACAACCAGAACCCACTTTTGCTGAGCGGTTGGTTGGTTTGTTTTTTAACCAGCTTCCTTTCTGCAATCACACATGCTGTGCTTTTGCCCATAGGAACTCCCTACCTAGCTTCAACTGTACTTGATAGAAGGCCATTTCCCAGCTATTCCCATCACGGGAGCTCAGCTCATACAAGATAGTAGAAGTCCATTTGGGTGGGTCAAGGTGAAAACATCTGGGTGAATCTTCACTTTCACTAGTGTCTGCAATTCCCTTTCCTCTCCCTTCCTCCTCCATAGACTCATTCTTCCATGCTCCATATTTCTACCTGGAAGTGAAAACCAGTGTGCCCAAGGCCCCTCCTGCAGACACTGTCCTCACAGCATTCAGTCTTTGAATAGCATCAGTGGTTTTGGGGACATTTCAGGACAGTCTGTTTATGTACAACTCTGCCAAATTTCACAGATGTTAGGAAGTTCAAGAATCGTGCTGGCCTCTCTGCAAAATCCCCCGTATTTATGAACCCTAGCATGCCTCACACCCCAAAGCTTCCAGCCCTGGTAAGAAAAGAGGACAGAGGGGTGGGGAATCTCATAAGCCATTACTAGTTTTCAACTGAGAAGATTCATTGCTCCTATTGTGAACAGGCTGCTTAAGCTGGAGCCTCTAGAAGCACAGACACAGCCTTGTTCTGTCTGTGCATGAAGGCAATAAAAATCTCAATTTGGAAACCAGTTAGCACTACAAGTCATTAGGGGAGGTACTAAATGTTGCTGCTTTAATAGCTCACTGATCATTTAATAATGTCACTGCTGCAGAGCATGGTGGCACCATTCGCTCGCTTTTGTTTTGCTTTTTGAAATTCAGGGTCATTCCACTTTCAAGTGTGTGGATTATCTTTCTTTCCCCCTTTTTCCAGACACTGCAAAGTGCTTTAAATAATTAGAAAAAGGATGGCTCCTTCAAGTTCACCGTCTCATTTTCATAAGGTCCAGTGTCATTGCTTTGGAACAGGAAGAGAAACGGTGGTGGTGGTAAGGATTTGACAAGGGCAAAACAGTTAGCAGCCCCCACTCATCTTTGATAAGTCCTGTGGGGTCTCTGCCAAGCAGATTGGATCTCTGTTTTTATGTCTCATCTAGAGGACGGCACCTCCATCAATTTGAAACACTGCGCTGGGTTATTAGCTTATGGAATTCGTCCAAGTTCAGTCCTAAACAGGATTTGAAATCGTGACCATTCAATCTAGAGGAACCACTGACCAGACCCATGCAAGTCTTTTGTTTCAGACAAACAGCTTTAAGTTATCCTAAAGACAGACAGAGGGGAAGAAAAAAAGTAGGGAAGGGAGAAAGAGGGGAAGGAAAATGAGACACGAAGAGAAAGATGAATCTTTTTAATAGCTCAAATTAAAACCCAGAAGAAGCTCTTTGTTTGACAAAACTGAATTCTACAGCAAATCTCAGTCTACCACAACAATGATCCTGTTATTTATGAAAAGAGGGTTATTTTGTGTGGGAGAGTCCCAGATGACTGTGGTCAGCTAGCATACTGTCAGCTTCGTACAATCTCAAGAGAAATATGGATGAGGTTTTCTCATCTGTTTATAACAGCTTCCATCAATGGATCAAACCCCTTCCTGACTCGAACAAGAGCTCTAATGGAAAACGGCATTACACGGCTTTAAACCACTGTGTTGTATCACGCCTGGCCTGATCAGAACTAGTCCTCTATTTTAGCACAGCTGTTTTCAGCAGTTACTTGTTTTGTTTCACAGGGCCGACACTATTCTCTAATAAATAAGAGATGCTGCCCACATCATGTCTAATTGGGGGGCCCACTTCAAGCGAAGTGTAATTGGGGCAATATAGAGACTTGGCAGTGGTGGGGGGGTGAGGGGGAGAGGGGCTATTCTGTGGCTTTTCACCAGCATTTAACACAGTGCAAGTCTGGGCGCCGATGATGCATCCTTCCCAGAGACTGTCACTCCAGGGAAACAAGGTTCACAATGTCTAGTAATATCTGGTTACACATTTCAAAATCATTATCAAAGGAGGAAGCTTCTAAAAGGGAGTGTAGGGAGGGGATAGGACTTACCCCGTCCTCACTACTGACTTTCGAGAGAGCAGGGCCTGGCCAGGCAAGCACTAAATCTTCAAGTTGTTGGTTTTGCAGGGCTGCGAGGTGCGTGTAGGCATGCTTTCTGGGGAGAGTCTGCCACTTCCAATGGGAACAGGGCTTTTCATAGCTCCAGTGTAAGAACCAGGCTCAACGTGGGAATCACTGGTGACACCCTGTCACGGTACTCGGCAGGTCAAGCTAGCGAAATGCAACCAGACTGTCCAGCCTTAAAAATCTATAAATGCCCTGAACGCAGCCAGCCTGGAAATAGCAAAGGGACTTTCCCCAAGGGGAGTATTTCCATTCCTAACAGCCTCAGTTCCTGATCCCAGATGGGACAGATGCTTCTGAAAATGAAATGTAACAGCAATGACGAGTCTTCATTTTTATTCCTCTTGTGTGTTATCAGGAAAGGAACCGGGCGGAAAGATCCCTGACTGACTATTTCAGGCCCTTTTCCTGAAATGCTTGATTGTGGTGGAAGAAATTACAAAGATGGAAGCTGTGCACTCTTCTCCCCGAGTAATCAGAGGCCTGTAATTTTCTCTCCTCTGAAAGAGGTGGTTGGAGAACAGGTATCTTGGAGAGCACTGTTTTATCTCTGCCAGAGGGACTGTGCCGCAAGGACCATGCTGTATCCCCCATGAACTCATTTCAATATCAGCTACTGCTTCTGCCCTTCTCGTGAACTAAACTGAAATGGGCAGATCCCAGCTAACATCTGGACACGGGGAACGGAGGGATCTCGAGGCAGAGAAAGAAAAAGGCAGGAAGGTGGCGGTGACGCACGGGACGCAGTGCCAGGATAGAGCCAAGCGCGCCTGACCCCACTGGGGTGCTGCCACTGAAGGGTGGCAGAGACTCAAGGGGAGCAGAGGGGAGTGCGGTGGAGAGCCTGCATACCCCAACTCTCCCTCTGCAACACAGTGGCACCAGTGAGGGAACCACCCAACCGAACGCATTATGCTACTGATGAAAACCTCCACGCAATACTGGGCTGCAGAGCTGCTACCGTATGTGGCTGTCGAAAGGGAGCACTTCATTCAACGTGGGATTCAAGACACACAGACAGGGAAAGGAAAATCAGACTGTCCAGAGCAAGCACAGAAACAGAGAGGGACGAGGTGTTTCAGACACAGTCAAAGTAACACTGGAAAAGCAACAGGGCTACTGCCCATTTTTACCTCTGAATCCACATGCCGTTTACTAGCACTGTGAGCATGATTTTGCTGGGAAACCTTACTGGTGCTCCATTATCCTAATGCCATCTTCACATTGCTCTGTGTAAGTTACATTTTATCCATCTTACGGTCCCTCTACACCAGTGGGAGATGGAAATGGGTGCTCCTGTAAATGGTAATCTGGCCTAAACTATGAAACAGCCAAAGAAAATGGTTTATTTAATATCTTGGCAGTGTTGACTCCTGATGAGGCTATCTAAGGGACAGAGGTCAGAACCAAGCTCACAGCTCAAAAACCCAGAAAGGGTGAATTTCAGCACCAGTATATTTTAATTCATTAAAATATTGCATCAGCATTGCTCCACAGGCTGGTATACTTGAAAAATTATATACTTAAAACCTGATTATAAGAGCTTCTATCAAATTGTCCCCAAATTAATTTGGCCTGCATTTACTGGTCTCACATTAATGTCTGACAGATCTTTATTTAGAGTATCTGGAAGACATTAGGCTGAGCCTCTTCTTGTGATTTTAACATTTCTGATCTTTTCTATTGTTCAGTTCTGGTCACTTGCCAAATCTGGGAAGGAGCCCTTGTGGATTAGCTGACCTCAGCTCTTTACACAGTCAATGAAAATTACAGAGCTGATTCTCTCTGATGTACCAAAGAAGGATGAAAAGAGGGGAAGAAATTTCCAAGTGAAAATCCAGCATTCACAATCTTCTCCTATCACTGATGAATGTTCTCAAATGCACAAGGGAAAAACAGCACGAAGACTTAAGTCTTAACAAGTTTTGTTTTCAGCTTGGTTAGAAATGCAAGAACAGTACAATACTTTCCAATTCTAATTACACACCCCCCCCCAATACACTGGAAAATCATGAGCTGAACTTTTTGGGGATCCTCTTATTCCCTCACATCTCAGCCCAGAAGCATGATGACATTCATTGTTCCATGTCTGACAGTTCCCATTAGCATTCCATTCACGGCTTTGTGCATAACATTCACCACCACCCAAGCAAAATCGGTTTCAAGATAAATGGTAGAAAGTGTGTTTTAACACACCAAAGTGTGGATAAACCATTTTTCATCTCTAAATTGTTGGAAGCTCATGAATTGTATAAATCATAACTAGGCATCAGTAGTCTGTTGCATGCTGCATTTTCCCTCTTCAGCTGCAGCTTGCATTTTCAGACAGGGCATAGTCAATAGCTTTGCAAGAGCAGTCCTAAAAAGAAGAAATGAAGAAATATGATTAAATAAGAAATATGAAGAATTAAGAAATATGAGGATTGTGTTCCCTTGTGACATAACCCTGCATATAACTGGTTTAAAATTTTTTGAATAGAGGAATGATAAGGAGAATTGCAGAATGCTGACAGTGATTGCAAGACTTGCAATGATTTGGGGAGACACTTCTCCCCTGGCTGGGATACCCCTGGCTTTCCTGTGTCCAAGTGCAACTATGTGCACCTGGGAGCATGGGCACTTGCTCTCCAGTGTCTGAGCAGATGCAGAGGACCTCCTGGAACCTACCTTAGATCATCCATCTGAAAAAGGACTCAGTCCAGTGGCTATTAGATGTTTTCAGTCAAGATGCCTCTTCATAAAGACTAGGTCAAAGACCAAATGGATTTCTCTTGCCTTCAGTCAGTCTTTGATAAGTCCCTTCAAGAGAAGGCAACACCTGCATTTGTAGTGGGCAAAATGCAGGGAAGAGACAACTTATCCCCAGGAATTGGCTTAGCTCCTCTCTCAGACTGTCCTGGGAGGAAAAAGGACCACAGCCTCAGAGGCTGTACCTTTAAAAACACTTGCAGTCTCCAAGTAATAGTCATGCTTCAGTGTGTTCAACATTTCGGCTGAGCTCAGTACAAAGTGCAGTGATTTAAAGCTGGGAGATCAGGCGGGATTCAGCAAATTCAGAATTATTTATTTCTTTAGAGCAGAAAGTCTGGCTACAGATTATTTACTGCAAATGGGTCTGTTTGGGGGAGGGGAGGAAGGCGAGAGGGTAGAGAAGGGGCAAATTGATTGATTGAAATTTTTCAATTAAAACAAGCAGTTTTTAAAAAAGATTTAAGGCTTTATTGAAAAGTGGGAAATAATTCAAGAGTCTGGAGCCCTGCTAAGTGCAGATCATAGAGGGGGGGGGGGGGAGAAAATAAAATTTTATTTTGTAGGAGAAGGGAGGGAAGAAAAAAAAGGGAAGAAAAAATATCATTATCTTTGTTTCTTCAGCTACATTAATGTATTTCTCTCCCTGAGTTATCTCCAGTATCTGCAAGTATTGATTCAGGATAAGGCACTGTGGTGTAGGCTGCAGGCAACAGAAAGCTCTGCTGGGAGTGGCACATTTCCAGGGCTAGCAGAGCACAAAAAAGATCTGGGGATTGGTTTTGCAATGGCAACTATGCCTGGCCAAACCAGAGGCAGGGCACCTGCCCTCTCTGCAAGGACCAGGCTGTGCTGGGGTGGCAGAGCGGGTCTAGCTCAAGGGATGAATCAATGATTAAGGTGTCTGTGGGTGCTTGCTTTGGGCACTACAGGATGAGAGGACAATCAGAGTTAAATGAAGTAAAATGAGAAAGAAGGAGCATCAGCTCGTGAATGCCAAGATCTCCTTTCTGCCTACATTGCTGACTCAGGCTCAAGGGTCAACGCCACACTTAAGCTCAGGCTATCTGCTGTAGGGGGGGTTTCTCCCCAAAGCAATGACACACGTGAGCTCGGCCAAAGCTCTCTTCACATCAGCTGGACACACTTCATCTGTAGGTGGTCACTCCAGAGTGGTGTTGGTGAATGAGAAGAGAATTAGAGCTGTTACTAGTAGGTAGAGAAACTAATGCTATTTTTGTCTTTGTAGGGAAGGAGTAAAATATTACTATAATCTCCACACACACACACCCAATTAATGCCTCTTTGCTATTATAATTCCCATTCCTGGATCAATTTCGCTTTTTCTAAAACCTTTGATTTTTCCTTTGTGTTTTAAACTCAAGCTGGAATGCAGCGATAAGGCACTACACATATATATATTTAATCTACACACACACAAATATAGTTATATATAGTCCCTGCCACAAATAACTCTCCTCTGACTGCTGTCACAAGGCCCTTGCTAAAAAAGCTACTCACCCAAGCTGGCTTGTTTTCCTACATCATGTCCCCTGGGGAAGAACTGCTGGCAGCAGCGGGTCTGTGTCCGGATAAAGATGCTGGAAAGGTCTGCAGCTCTCCCCTTCTCCACTGCCTGTCTCTTCTCCTCACTTCTCTGATGGGATGGGAATAAACCGTTGCCAAACTTCAGATCCACCAACTCCTGTCACTGAAACAACAGCCAACTTTGCTGAAGTGGCTGGAAGTACACCGCTGTACAGTCAGTGGAGGAGCGGCCCTTGATTTATAAAAGGGGCATCTCAAAGCAAAGTGCTTGCAAGGGGATTAACTGGTGGGCCAGATTAAGAGTCACTGCTTTCCCTGGTGAAAAGGGTTTTCATAACAACATGCTTGTGACCATAATCTAACCAGCAACCTCTGGAGTTTGTGAAAGACCTAAGCAGCAACTTTGCATCTCTCCGTTTTCCAGAGTGTCGCTTACGGCTATAAAAATCACTTCCCCTTCAAACTCTCGTTATAGTGGTGAGGCCTGTCTGCTGCACTGCTCTTTACTCTGTCTCACTGTCTGCTTGCGTTGCCTATCTCTATCACCATATTACTAGCAAGAAATAATTCCAGGAGCCCTATTTGCCTCCATTCACAAGTTCTAGTATCATCCTGGAGAATTCTTTCTGATCCAGAGCTCAGGTGACACAGCAGCACCAACCTCTGCATGGCTGGGAGAGAGCTCCTCCTTCTCAGATCCACTTCTGACACTGGTGTTCACACTGAATCACTGGGGAATATTCACCCATGGGTGCCAAAGGATGTTTGCTGCAGCTGTCGACCCTGCTGCAGAGGACTGAGATTGACTGACTCTCTTCGCTGAGAAGCCATCTCTCATTGCTGCAAAGCCGGCTGGCCGAGCTCCCTGCTGCGTGCCACGGTCTTGCGAGAAGCAGTGTTTGGCTGTGGAGTCACAAAGCTGAGTTAGACTCTGCCACTTCTAAAGTTGGTTTAACTTCAGCTTGATTGTCTGGGGATTTTAAGGGCTTTCTAAAGGAGGATCAGAAGTCCAGAAAGCCTGAGGAGGAAAAACGGAAAAGATTTGTGGACTTTGGATCATAGAATAGTGAAGAGAGAGAGTGTACAAATAAGTAAAGGCTGCTGTAGAACAGGATAAACTTTTCTGCGCCTGCTGGTGATGGGACAAAAAGCAATGGCCTTAATTTACAATAAACCAGATTGAGATTAGATCTGGGGGGAAGCTTTCCAGTGATAAGACTAGTGAAGGACTAGGAAAATATCTCCTGGGGAGGCTGCAGCATTTCCATCTTAAGACAGAATTAGGAAAAAAGCTATCAGGAAAGGGGGCAGTAGAACTGATCCTGTTTGAGGACAGAGGGGTGGGCAAAGGGTTGCCCCTGTAACTCAGTTTCTTTTGTTCAGATTTTGTTGCAGAGTAGCGCTCTCCACTGGGTTTTTTCTCAGTCCTTGGCAAGGCAGGTATGGCAAGTCTCCGCTCCTTTTGCACCACCAGGAAGATGAGTAAGGGGCACAAATTCACCCCTTTGTAGCCCACCAGCCCCCAAAGACGACCATAACCATCTCACCGCTCACCTCTATGGCCTGCGATTGAAAATTCAGCCCTTCTTTAAAGGCGCTATGTGCTACTGTCTCCAGCTGCACTGAATCCCAAGTCCCCTGCCCCACATTCATCTGCTCCTTACTTCTGAATTCAAACACTGTTCTTCTTTAAAAGCCTCTCTGCCTTTTGCTGCTAATTAAAATATTAGTTGCACTCTGGCTTGCTTTTCCAAGAGGTCTGGACAGCATTGCAGGCAGTTCAGACAACCAACCAACCAACCAAACAGAATCCATTAGGAACTGCCACTGCTGACTGTCGCCCTTTCGCATACATCACATTGAAAAGGTTAATGCTTCCCAAAAGGGGTGGAAGAGACGGGCGGAGGGGAAGGGCAGGAGGGATCCAATCCTGCGAGGACCAGATGTCAAAGATGCTCAATACCGCACAGAATGGGCTCCCCCGCGAGTGAGGCAATTGCCCATCCCTTGGCAAAGCTTCCCTTTGAGGGATCTATAATTTATTAGGGAAGGTGGAGTGCTGAATAAATTGTGCATAGAGATGAAGCAGTGATGATCGCTAACCCAAATCCCTAGGAGCTTGGCATTTTCAATCTTTAGCTCCCATTTGCGTCCCCCCGGTCCCTACTAAGTGAGCAAGCCAAAGAGCTGAATATCGACAAAACATAATGAGCTCATTGAGATCTAAGCATTGCAATTAGCAGGGTGGAATGGAGCAGAGGGGCTGGGAGGCAGACTGTAATTATTTATAATGTTGATAATCACTTACACGTAGTTAAAAATATAAATACATCCCAATGCTTGATGGCATTAACTACCCTTCAGTTAGCTCCATGCCCAATAAGTAAGCGATACCCAAGCACACACAGGAGAAAGGCTAAAGGCCTTTCTGTCTAATGGCTGTACTCACCAGGAGTTACAAACTGTTGGTGTGGGTGGGTGGAGGAAGAGCATTTAAAGGAGATACCATCATGATAGCTCTCATCAGTAGCTAATGTTGCTGTGGAGTTGTGAGGAAGGACAGCTCAGATAAGTGGCTCATGTTCACACAGTGGTAGCTCACCCTCCGCCATCTTCTTTCATAAATTTCACGAATCCCATCTTTTGGATATCGCCACAGGTTCTCACCCAGGTGACCGGAATTTAAGTCAAGGGATACCAGTACAGAGAGCCCCACTGGAGCTGAGGAGTCCTTTGCCATGTGACAGGCTGGTATCTCTATGCTGCAGTCACAAAAGTAACCGTGGTGTATTACAGTGCTACTTGAACTATCGTTAGAAGCACTCAAACTACAGCGTTATGTTTCTCTGCACAGCTCACCTCATGCTGTTTCTCCTGTGCCTAAGCCAGCTTGTTTAAAAATAGCTTGAGTACCTCTGTGCTACAGATATTTCCCTGCTCCTGAAGATTTTGACCAAAGCAACTCTTCCACAAAGTCATCCAGTCGGGGCAATTTCAGATATGGACTATCAAATCACTTTCCTTTCTTGCAATATCCCATCTCTTTGTGGATATCGAATAAAAATGTCTCTCTTACAAAAACGTAAGAGATGTTATGAAAGAGTTGGTCCAAATACAGTCATGTTTTACCAGCCAGAGGAAATGGAGAACAAGCAGTGGAAAGCAGCAACTCTGAGTATAGGCAAGCTCTCAGGGAAGATAATGTACTTGAGAACTGATCTGAAGATCAAAACCACACCTTTGCCTGAACAGTAAGCAGAAGTGACCCTTATCATCTCCACAGTGCACTCCATTGCCATAAAAGTAAAGCATAAGTCAAGTTTTAATGGAAAAACAGGTAAAAGTGAAACCACAGGGGGAGATTACTGTACATCAAAAAGAAAGACATTTTGGTGTGGGGGCGTAGATAAAACCCCAGTCTGCCTGTACCATTGATTTCCTTCCAGGTGAAGGGAGCATTTAACACACTGAGGTTAAACTTGGACCCTTCTCAGTGCAAATGTACAGAGAGGGCAGCAGTGGAGAAATGCTCACCTGAGTTTAGTGAGGCAGCTTAATGAAAACATGGAAAATGTGGAAAGAAAAAAAACAAAAAAGAAGATAAGTAGGGAGAACAGCAGCAGACTGTATTGCAGTTGAAAAAGTTCTGAGAAAATACAGGCAGTGTTCAGTGAAACTGAAAGGGAAAAAACCCAAACCAGAGTAAATGGAAATTGTTCAAAGATTATTGAATGTATGTCCAAGCACTTGCGTTTGCCAGCTAGCAATAAATACACGGCCTGCAAAAGCAAGCCAGTATGGGCAAAGGGAGGAAGTGCAAAAAGCAATCAAGGGGAAGCAAGAAGCATATGCAAGCAGAGCTGCAGTGCTGTAGGGTATAGGAACAGGAGACAAGGGACGACAGGTTAGAGAATGAAGCTGTGAGGCTGGAAATGAGGCAGAACTATGTATCTTGAACTGCATTCAAATAGGGCCCTTAGGCCTACCTCGAGCGTGCTGGAAACCTGAAGGAAAGGCAGCTGGACCACGCTGTAAGGGCCTGGCAGCGGTCGGGAGAGTTGATGTGTTTGGGGTTGTGTTCTGGTAGAATAACCGTTCAGTTTAGTAAGAATGTACGGGAAATTAGTCCTTGCTCTGTATATGACTTTGCAGGGAGCGAAGTAGCTAACAGAGAAATGTACCTGAGCTATTTTAGCAGACAAAGAGTAGAGAAAGCAGAAAGGACGGGGAATTTCTGGCCTGTCTAGAAAAATCCCACAGAGAGCAGGAATAAATGATTCTTTCACAAGAAATACCAAACCAGGTCAGACCAAACCTAACCTACTCCAACAGCCTGTCTTTGTCACCAGCCAGTGTTCAAAGGAAGAATATAAGATATACTCCAAGTGAAGACACCCTTCTGGTAAGAGGTGCGGTGTTGCTACATCAGCAAGGTGCTATCCCTGAGCAGAGCAGATCAGTTAACTGCCCCGGTTAGCTTGGGCACAGGACTGGATGAACACGGCTCAGCCATTTTCAGGACCAATTTCCCTTCTCTGTTGCCAGGAAAGCCTACTAAGAACCAAAGGGAACACCACACACGCGCAACTTCAAGTACCGCACCAGGAATCAACATTTGCTGCAGCACGTTCTTTTAAGTGGTGTTCCCAAATGCAAAAACTGATGCAGAACTTATGAGGCATAAAAAGCTGGTCACAGCAACGAATAAAACAATACCTGCCAATAGTAAAAACCTTTCAAAGGCTGCCAGGCTCCTCCATTTGTAGATTAAAACTGAAGTGCAAAAGGGGATGCGATGTTTGCAAGCCCACCAAGGAAATGCAACAGCAGAAATGAGAAAAGGAACTATTTCCTCACTTGGCCTAGAAGAACATGCCTGTCCTTGCTCAAGCTGATTCTTGCATGAGAGGAGACAGCCTAGATACACTGTCTGGTGAAGAGACCGAGGAGAGCATCGCATCAAAAATATTTCCACAGAGATTTTCCAGGAGAAAATCCCTTTGCTTCAGCTACATTTGTGCTTGTTGTACATCGCCTTTCTCACAGTTTGCAAGAAAAAAGTGTTCTCCCGGCTCACCTCTCACAACCACAAAGCGATGCCTCACCCACGTCCAGCCAATGCAGCGACAAGGAAACAAATCCATGTTAGAGGATAGCCCACTTGAAGCGGATCACCTGTCAAAACGTAGCTCCCATGAAGAACGGCTTGCAATTGAACAACCACCCAAGAATTGCTTGGCAAAGTAATTTTGAGCTGATGTAGCTGAGAAAATGTGGGTCTGTTTGCAGATCATTTGTCAGGCAGAAGAGTATGCCAAACTGATCGGAGAAGGCAAAAGCTGTCAGAGGAGCCACAGTGTGTCCTGTTGCTGAAAGGGCACTAGAGCCGCGACCTGGCCTTTATTTAGGCCCTTCCAAACACCTCAACCTGCACTTTTTTGCTTTTCCAGAAACATTTGACCTGATTGCAATTTGGGGCATTTTAAAATTTATTTATTTTTTAATATCAAAACAATTATAGGTGCATTGTGTTTTCCAAATCAGGTCTTTTCAGAAAAGAACATGTGTTAGTAACAACTACTATTTAAAATACGGAAAGAAAAGTAAAAATAGGTCCTTTCCAGTCTTGTCACATGGAGACAACCTCAGTGTTTCAATGCTTGCATTGCTACAATTTTTTCTCTCTTATGCAACCAGATCAACTCTAATTAGTTCTGACTAAAACATCTGCTTTAGCAACACCTGATCTACAAGCCAGGGAAGCCAGCAGAGAGCCTCCTACTTATTTCGGTGTGCTTTGGAGAAGTTTCTTGTTGGATTAACCAGTAAAACCAGTCAAAAACCTAGAGAACAAGGGTGAAAGTAATTCAGGCTCCCCAAAAAGGAGCAAAGAGATTCTGGCAAGCAAAATCTGAAGGTGGGAGGGTGTCTAGATCAGCAATCTTTCACTTGCCTGCGACTCTGGCAGTAACCTGATGTATATTAGATCAATTTATGACAGAAGGAGCCAACTCAGCCAAGCCCACAGTGGCTCCACAGCCCTGCTATTCCTGTCCCGAGAGCCTGATTCATTTACTGCACTGTTTTTCATGCATGCTAAAATGTCCTTTATTCTTCTCTGTGCTGCTGTTGCCTTTGATTGTACAGAAGGGATTTCTAAATGCTTATTTACTACCATCCTCTTACAATTCCTGTATCTTGGAGGAAAGACAAACCAGTTCATTTTGAAGCAGGATGTTCATCTTTTCAATGGCTAGCATAGACTGGGGCACCAATAAATTAAGGGTTCTAGGGGTTAATTGACTGGAACAAGGTTGGTTAACTTTATGGCTAAATGGTAACTAATCTGCTTGCAGACAGACTGGAGCTGGGTTGCATTTGTACTCAGTGAGTTTGGGCTGTGAAAATGAAAAATTGATGATGATAATAATAATACAAACAGGGACACCTAACAGAAAAGGAAAAAGGAGGTTTTTCTCCCTAAAGAAAATGTACACAGGCTCTGTTAGATCTGAAATGATATCTCCCTCAACCTCTTTTCTTTGTGAAAATCACTACTTCTGAAACAGAAATTCTACCGAAGGAAAGATCCTATTATCAGCAGCAGTCACATTTCACAGCAATGTGATTAACTGCCGGTCACATGGTCCCCTCGCTCACCACTTGTAGACAGCTCAATAATTTTAACGAGGAAAGAAGACCGTCTTTCTCTTCCTTCCTTCCTTCCTTCCTTCCCCTCCCCCCTCCCTTTTTTCTTTCTTTCTTCCCCTCCCCTGTCCCCCTTCAGGCTTCCCTTACAAGGCAGGCAGTTGAAGCTGGCCCTTAAGGAAAACCCCACTGGGACCTGGATATCACTTATCAAGTCTAAATATGCTGTCCTGGTCCAGGTTGATGTGAAGTGCGGCAGCCACATCTCAGAAATCTCCCCCTTTCAGAACAAAACCAGTCACCTTGGCCGGGAAATGTACTACCTCCATCACAGTCACACTTCAATCACCAGCCTCTCCCTTGTCTCAGCTCCTGTCCTTGGTTTGGAGTATTTACAGCCCATCTGTCTGTCTCAAACACACTTCTCACTCAAGAGGGAAATTAATCTCTCCCTTCTCTCCCCTCTCTGCTTTCTCTCTCTTTCTCCCTCCCCCTTCCCCCAACACTTGCAATTTGCCATGAACAGCTTCCCTTTTCTCATCTAAAATTCTCGATGACTTTGAAAATTGACTGCACCCACACACCTGGGCACGGCAAGAGATAATTGATTGCATTTTTATTTCGTCTCTTCCCTAAACTGTTTTCCTTGCTAATGGCCAGTTCTCTGCCATTTTTTTTTTTTAACTGACACTCTGTGTGAGGGACTGAGGGAAAGGAAGAAATAACCAGCTGCTGAATATTGTCTCTTCTGCCTCTCTAAGGAATTAGAAGCTCCGTGAGTGATGAGGATCTTGCCTGGAGACGGATCGGATCTCACAGGGTCCAGGTGATAGAAAGCTTTTCAGGCAGACTCTCTGGGGCTTTGCAAAGGGGCATGTCCTGTGGCACTGTTAAAAGCAAAGGTCACCCGGGCTGCACAGCTGGTAGAGGAACCTCCATATTTTCCTGTTTCACCATCAAGACTTAAGTTACTCGCCGCTTCTGCACCCTCTCTCCAAACTGAGCGAGTTCCCTATTTTACAAGCAGGGAAACTGAGGCACAGTGGAGAAGGGTGATTCCCATGAAATCTCACGAGATGGGAGGCACCACAACTGGCAAAGCACAAGACTGGGAGTTGAGACACCCTGCTTTTATGCCCAGATTGTCCAGCTTGGTATCAAGTAAGGACAGAGAAATCAAAGTATTCACGTATGGACACTGACCTTGGTTTCTAAAGCCAAATGAAGGCTCTTAAAAAGACAGCCCGATTTCTCAGGTAAAATATTGGCTGTAATGTCTCTGACTCAGTTTCCCCATGATAATAGCAACAGGCCAATTTGACTGTGAATCTGCCTGTCATCGTCAGGAATTGGTGGCAGCTCTCTTATGCCTCTCAGGTGGGAAGGATATTACTAGCAAATTTGTTCCCAGCAAACCCCTGCTTCTCCTTCCATCTTCTTCATGTGGAAGAGTAAAAGATGCAATAATATTGGTTAATTTGATGAATGACTCAGGGAAATAAAAAAAAAAAAAAAGGCAGCCCTGAATAGCCCACAAGACAGGGCATAAGAGGCTGGGAGCAAAGAACAAACACAGGAGAGAAGTACAAACCAAAAAACACAAGTCACTTAATGTGAGGAAACCTGTGCTAACTAGAACTGCTCTAACTTATATGGAAATCTAACTATAGGGGATGTAGTGGAGACTATGGAGAATGAAATTAGGCTGCAGGGATACAGGAGGTGTTTCATAGGAGGAGTGAAATGGAATTGGTGAAGCATAGTGATCAGATGAACCTAGAAGGCATCTGCTGGTTAGGCGAATACTTCCCACTTGTGTCTACCTCCTTCGAGGTTTTGCTTCTTAATAAGTAAAAGTTGTTCTTCTTGCTGAGTGGTGACTCTTACTGCAGGAATGTGCTGAGAGAAAAGTGCAAGTTTCTGGGTTGTGTTGGGGCAATCCGTCTGCAGCTGAAGGCCCAGCAAGTTCAGGCTGGAGACAGATGGCAACTCAGGAGAAGCCACCTTTCAAATGACACAGTCATTTGACCCTCAAACCCCAACAGACAGATTCTGTGTATCCAGATTGCCTGAAGCAACTGAACACACCCCTGGGCAAACTCACATTTATATCTTACAAAACCAGTAATAACTGAAAAAAAAAAAAAAAAAAAGGCCACAGTCCATGGTTTAGGGGAGATCATGACCATCTTATAAAGCATTTCTATTTGAGAGTCTATGTCAAGCTATGCAAGGAATAGAAATGGGGCCGCTGAGGAGAAGGGAAGAAAAGGGCTGGATTCAAATCTGCAGTATGAACATGCTTCTGATTTCCATGCTATCCATGGCCAGCAAGATTCTGGCACTGAAATCAGCCTTCAGCTTAATCCTATACCTGGGAGCTCAAGATTGAGATAAAACTTGAGAGAATTTGCGGTCGTACGAGATTTCTGCAGTCCAAGATAACAGAAATCCTGTGAAGTAACTTCATTTTGCCAGATTACTTGCCAAAAACTAAAGATATTTTGGCACTACGCAGTTTAAAATCTACCCTGTGCTTTAGTTTCCTTTCAAGTCTATACAGCAAAACTTGATCCAAAAGAAACTTCTCCTTCTTCCATCCATGGCTATAACCTGTCCAGCAAACTGAGTTTGCACTTACGTGGGCTAAGCCAATTTACCTCAAGTCTCATAAGGCCAAAGCTGCTCTAACGTTTTGCTAATCTGTAACAGACAGGAACATCCTTCACTTCTAACCTTTCCAGCACAGATCAGCTGATTACATACATCAAATACTGGTGTCAGAGATGAGCGAGAGTGGGAATAGTAGGAAATAAGATTTAGTCCCCACCTTCATTTAATTTTTATGACCAAAATGTTTCAAAACCCAGTTATGTCCAAGGATATCCTCAGGCTGTGTGAAGGTGTCAGGCAGAAACTGGACCCTTCTTTTCTCTTAGCGCATTGCCGAAAACAGAAAGGACAGGCTGGTGCTTCCAGGAAGGCAGGACAGTTTTCTAAGGAGTGCTTCCTGGGGATGCATCTCTGAAGGATTTCAAGGCAAGACTTAACCAGCAATAGCATTTAGAGGAGGGTGGATGATATTTTTAGGGACAATATAGGTTTGTTTGAACTATTCATCTCTCTATACAAAACTGTTTCCTTTTCTATTTCAGTAAGCACATAATTCCTCGCCAGTTTTATACTCCTAGATGTTTGTATAACCTTCACTCAAGGATCGCAGATTTAAGCATAAACATGTTTGATCCTTTCCTTTCACCTCATCTGTGGATTTCTGTAACTGCAAGAATGGAGAAGCGCTCCCCAAGGCAAGCTCCCCTCTCATCATCTTGCAGTGACCTCAGGTCACAACCTCTGGCTTTGCCAAATGTATGCAAACACAGAATTTGTACAAGGCTGCAGTCCAATTCAGTTTTAACATTCCCTTTAAAATTAAAACCTTCTTGTTATTTATTGTCAGTCTTCAGACAAAAGCAACAATAACCATTTCTGGTGTGCTGACCTGCCACGACCTGCCCAGCTTTCTTGGCCATCCCCAACGTTACCAAAAACCATTTCCAGAGCTGGTGGCTTTAAACAAGGGTTAACTTTTACTGGCCCTACAGAGGTCTATTCTCAGAGGTGCCTGATGGCCAACAACTGGCAAGTTCCCTATTTGCTAACTGGAGATCAACCTCCCTTTTTCTGAATGCTCTATTAATAGGCACTCCCGAGCAAAAGGACAAAGAGATCCAAATCCCAGCACAGTGGGAAGCATTCCTCTGTGTCCAGCAGGCCCTGGATCAGGCTTCTAACCAGGTAGTAATTACTTGAAAAGAAATAGCTGTTGTAATCTTTGGTGCTAGCACAGGGAAGAGAATCATTCACAAGTGTTAACCCTGGTGCTGGTCTGCCAGCAGCTCAGCTCCCTTCCTGCCTTACAGCATTGTTTTGGGGGTCAGCCATCTCCAACTCCAAAGGACTGGGTATGACCTTCTGCACTCCTGTAGGAAAGGAAAATCTTAAATTTGAAACCCAAAAGATGCAGTCTCCAATGGGCGACATGCCTCTGACTCTCTCACCAAGGGTTTGTGTCTTTGCAGTCAGGCTTTTTTTGTTTGTTTGTTTGTTTTTTTACACATACATTTCATACAAGAGGGGAAATGTAAGAAACAAACCATTTAATTAGCAGGTACTGCAGAAAGCAAGAAAAGAACAATGCTGAAGAGAGTGACTATATTTTCTCTCCATTTATTTCACACAGACAGAAGTGTTAGTGACAGCAAAAGAAGTAATAGTAATTCCTCCCCCAAACCCAAATTAACAGTATCTGTTTATAGGCAGCCTGTACAACGAGCAAGCCCCTACTTGGCCCAGACAGTATTTGATCTGTACTAGAACCATCCTCTTTGGGATGTCATATAAATGCAACTGATCCTTCCACTGAAGCACAGGAGATTTACACTGATCATGCCCTGTGTCACTAATTAATGTCCCCATACGGCAGCAGAAAAAAACAAACTTTTGGAGAATTAGTATATACATTATGTATATAGATGAATTTTTTATATTTCTCTTTCCTTAACTAGAGTCCAAGTGAGCAAACATTTTAATCTCTACAGATATTTCAAAGCTTCAGTTCCCCTAAGTGATTTGACCTTGGGTAGAGCCATGACGGAGTCACTGCCATGACTCCACTGCAGTACAGACCTACCAGATGGTACCTGAGGACCATCAGCGTTAAACTTGTGGCCCACCCAATGCTGCTCTGCAGTGTCCTGAACAGACAGAAGCCACAGCTTGCCCAAGTTGTATGTGACCTGAATATGGTTTGATGCCAGGAGAGCACTATGAAATCCAGAAAGACTTCACTGGTTCCCTGTCCAAAAAGGTTTACCGCTCTCACAGTAGTCACAGATACTTTTTAAAAAAATCTGATTTTCAATCCAGAGAAGGATCCAGGTAGGTCCTACTATCTCACAAAGCCACAGAAGATAAAGAGCCTGCCTGGGAAGAGGGATCAACACAAGAGTACCCAGCGTAGCTTAAAATTCGCACTGCTTCTGTAGGCTGTGTCTTCTGGAGCAGGTGAGATCTGAGTGAGCTACTCTGCATGGAGCACCGCAGCCACTGTGTCATTAGTTAGGCTCTGAACCTGCCAGAGCTAAGAGAAAAACAGTATGTAATTACTGTGTTTGCAAATGCAGGGATGTTGGGACTCTTGTGTAAATAAGAGGTATCCTTAGCCACAGAGAAGTGAATTTAATGACATTTAGTAGGAAAAGCTACAAGTACAGCACGATGGAAATGTCAATTATCCTCTAAATGAGAAGAATCAGACCCCAAATATTCAAAGAGGAGGAGCCCATTCAGAGCCCATTCTCTGAGCGAGAAAAGACAGCACAGCTATTTAAAGTAGAGATACTGTCGGTATCTGGGGCTGCAGGAGGCTTTCAATGAAAAGGAAACAGAGAGATCCCAAAGGCCATCTTAGAGACCTGCACAGTATTCCCTTCCAGATGACCAACACCAATAACCAAAGGGAGAGGAGGTACTAGAGCTCCAGCATGCTCACCTGCCTCCAGAGAGACAAACTCAAATCTAACTTTCTATAAAACACCAGAGGCTGGCAGGTGAAAGTGGTCTGTCTCCAAATGGAGATGAACAGGCATTTTAAGTCTGCACCTGCCATGGCCAGAAGCTGATAAACACATCTCACCTGTCATGTCACAGGCTTTCATATGGATGGGGCCTGGGCTTTAGAGGGGCAAGAAGGTCAGGTAGGCACCTGCAAAATGCTGGAGAAGGTCAGCCTGGAGCAGATAACCATATGGAAAAGCATATCTACTGTGTGCATCATGCAGCTGAAGGGAATGTGGTGGTCTTAGGTCCATTTGCCAGTGGAAATGTGTCCACAAGACAAAACCAGCTGCCAGGGTTGGCACCCTTGTTGCATATTTTCACAGAGAAACAAGGCACTCAGTGGGCTACTGAGAGGTCTTTACTTTTCACCTCTAAATCTGGTCCCTCCAGATGAGGTCTAAGACACAGTGGCATGGGTAAGCTCTCCCATGGATACATTTTTGGGGGCTGTTAATTCAGCACTAAATTCACACACATGCACAACTTTCTCATCAGAAGATATAAAAGCAATTCCTTGTATATGTCACACCATTCACAGTATCTCACAGCCACTCTCTGGAGCATTCAAATACAGCACAGTCAGACCTACCGAGACTTAAAGACACTGGGTCACCTTTGAATGCACAGTTACTAGCCTTTGCCTACACCCTGGTGGCCTGGCTGGTAATGGATGTTTCAGGGAAGAGCCCAGAAACACAGAAACTGTCTCACACCGCTTACATTTTAGAGCATTGTGCTCTGAAAAAGACAGCCTGCACTCAACAGCTCTCCAGAGCAAAACAAGCTGGAGGCGAAGCACCTGCTTCTTCAGGGAAACCTAGACCTGCCTCCTGGTATCTGGGAGAGTTCCTTTTGAAAGACCGAGCTGCAGCGTGGTAAATAGCAGTCTGTCTTGCTATACAACATTCTCATTCAACTTGGGCAAGCACTTCTGCCACGGCTGGAAGACAGTGTTGATGATGCAAATTTCCTGAGCTAGGAATTTAGTCACTTGTGACTGTGTTGCTCTACTACCTCTTAAACTCAGTCAAAATCCACTCATCTACCTCACTGAAATGAGTCAATTCCTTCTTGCTCCTCTTCTGTAAAGAATATAAACACCACTAAGTGACAACAGTTGGGTTCTGTCCGTCAACGTTTGTAACCATGTTGTGACACAGTCAGTGGGCACTGCGACAGATGAAACCGTGAAGTGAGGTCTGCTGAACTCAAGCCATCAGTGTTTGCAAGAAGAGCAACAAACAGGAGGGCATTTGAAGCGTGCACATTCACACAAGTGCATTTCAGTGAGCATCAAGCCTGTAATGCGCATCCATCCACAAGGTTTTTCATACGTATGCACAATGCAGCACGTGCATGTGGCTGTGCCCGCCATTGGCTTGGCTGAGCGTACCACAGCTGCTGACCAATGCGATCAAAATGGAATTGACCCACCTGGGCTTGTGTTTGCTTATCTTGCTTCACGATCACTTGTGGACAAAAGTGCCTATCAGTTTAGAAGCAATCAGTGCTCACCCTTTTCAAAGCCCCAGTAGAAATGGAAAAGGTGAGAAAGAAAAAGAAAAGAAAAAGAAAAAAACCCAACAATTTACCATAATGATACAGTTTGATTAAGAATTGTTGATGAAAATATAAAAGCTAAAGCCCACTTTTTCATTAACAGACTGCTGCAGCACAGCTGCCAAGGCTATGTTGGATAGGGCTTTGGTCTAGTGGAAGGTGTTCCTGACCATGGCAGGGGAGTTGGAACTAGATGATCTTTAAGGTCCCTTCCAGCCCAAATCATTCTATGATTCTATGCAGAAAGTGCAGTTGTCTGTCTCATTTGCTAAACCAACTCCTTCCTAGGATGGTGATGACTATACTCTTCTGTAATTCAGTTTAATTGAAATTCTATGCCTGTTAAATTCTGAGTCCTATATTGATCAACATATGTCAACTGTGGAAAATTGTACTAAATTGTGTTGTTTTACTGTGCAGCAGTCAACTGTCCATTGGTGTCTGAAGTTAGTTTATTTCATCTACTCAAAATTGGACTTGGACTGATATTACATCTAGAATTGGATTTTCTGTTCTTGATTTTTAATAACTAGGATTTGTACCACACTCAGAGAGATAAACAGAGCCAGCAATTTGCGCTGTGAATCCATCAACCCTTACGCATGAAGCAGAGCCTTGCCTAGTTAGGAGCTGTACAGGAAACCTCCTGGGACCAGTCAGCTGTTGTACAAGATGGTGCTGGAGTTTCAACAAGCAGCTCTCTCCCCTCTCTGCCGGTCCAGAACTGATCCCATTACACAGGGTACATGGCACTTAAATATGCTTCTGACCGTATTTTTCACAACAGTATTTTCCAGGCCTTCTTTTCCTGTTCTGAATGATCCCCTGGGGCTTTCTGCAAGAATCGTGATACTGAAATGTCACATCCTGAGCACTGGAACATGTGATCTTCTAATCCTGACAAGATTCCCCCAAATATAAAACAGTAAGAGAAGGATAAAATTATGTCCATGTATATGCAGAGAGCAGAGAAAACAATAGATACCCAAATGTGCTTGCTGGTTACTACATCAGCATGGAATTTCAGCAAACTGTGTTACAGGGGATCATCGTTTGGGGCTTTTGGCACACCAGTCACACTAGGCTTCAGGAACCATAACTCAGTATCTAACACTCCAGAAAATGGAAAGAGGTTAGAGATCACATTTCACAGGTTAAAGACTCTGAAACTTTCTATGGGTGAATTTTCCATCAGAGCAGTTCTTTTCATGGGGCTAACAGGTGACTTGTAGAAGAGGCAAATATGACTATTTTTTTTCCTCTGTAGCCTAGTGCTAAGGATGCTTCCCTGAACTTCTGAAATGAAAGTGAATTGAAGGCATTGAATAATTACAAACAGACGTTGGGATCTAGAGACTGTTGCTGTATGAATTTTTTCTCCTTTGGATTTATTTCAGCTGGAAGTAACTAGCAAGGTTACTTTTTTTTTTTCCCCCTCCCTCCAGTCACTGGATAACAAAATCTTTCTGCAAAACAACAGAACAAAGTAGTTCTCTGTTCTTTACATCTCCTTTTGGATTTGCTGGTCCTAGATCTTCTGGGTCAACTGTCTACGGCCTAACCTCAAAAGCTGGCAATGGTGGAAGAGAAAAGTGCAAAGAAGAATCGGTTAGACAAGAGAAACAGAGAATGAGAGGGAGTCAGTTTTACCTATCTGCTGCTAGACAGAATCTGGGTGTGATTGTCTCTTCCATTTGTTAGCCAGTTAAGTGTCCCACATTGGTTCTTCCTGGACAGGAAGATGTTGCTTTAGGTTGAAATTTTTCAGCATTGAGGATCTTCGATGAATTCTACCCATTTGCTTTTGAGAAAGGGTTATAGGAACAGACTGAGCAGTGTTATCCATGACAAGATTCGAATGGACACTTTGAGATGCACAGCTCTTTTATCGGATAGCTAACCCTCCAGCTGGGCGTGGGTGGGAGATCCAAGGAAGTAAATTGCCTGTCACAGAGCCTCTCCGCGTCACACTAGTGATCGTATGGCTGCTGGGCCTACATCTACAGTCTAGCAGAGGAGCTGGACATCAAATGGACCTGTTAAAAGGAAATTCAAACACAGAGACTTCTAGGAAAGGACCGTCTGAGGTTATCTAGCTTCTCTAGCCACCCTAGGTTGCTCTGAGAACTCCTGACAGACAGGTGCCCCCTTTGTTCTGAAAGCAGCAGTGGGGATCCCTGAGCCTCCCATCCCAGTGCTTAAATACAGACCTTGCTTTCACACCCTTAGTACTTTCTTCGTGTCTCAGACAAATCCACCCCTTGCTGCAGGTTAAGCCCATCACTCCTACTCTTGACTGCCATGGCCACGGAGAACAAATTATTCCCTTCTGCTTTGTAGTCAAGCAAAAAGACTGTAACATGTCCTCTCTCTATGCAACTTGTTCCCTTGCTAAATAACCTTGAGTTCTTTTGACCTTTCCTCTCAAATCCTGTTTTCCAGATCTCCAATTGTTTCTGCAGCTCTTCCCCTCCTGACTTACATTTTTGTGAAAAAAGGCACCCAGAACTAGCCGCAGTGCTCTGGCTGGGACCTAACTAATGCTGAGAAAAGCAGAGGGGTCATCCCAGAACCGGCTTCCCCCCCCAACAGAACTTATATCATGCTGGTGATCCACAGTTCCCAAACCCTTTTCATAACTAGTTTGCTGCCTGCCTCAATCTGTACAGCCGATTCTTCCTGCCTATGTATAAATTTCTGCCTTCACTTTCACTGAATTGCATCCTCCCTTTCATTTTTTTCCCCCGAACATTTCTTCAATTTGTTTGATCTTCTGAAGTGGAAGCTCTTGCACTGAGCAGCCTCTACAAATACACGGTGCAGTTTAAATTCCCCGGTGTTAAAAATATATGCTTGACTGTAAAACACTCTACTTTTTATATGGAAATAGCAGCTCACTGGGACAAAAGTGGCATTGCATTGTATGGCATGCTGAAGCAATCTGGGAAAAAGAAAAACTAATACATACTAAAAATAAAAATACAAAGTAAATAAATAAATAAAGCCGACGGGATTGAATTTACAAACATATCAAAAACTTCCTACGCAGAGACATTTACTTTCCATGCAAAAGTAGTTTCTTATCTGCTTTTATCTCCATGCTATATGCACACTGTACATCCCAGGAGACTGACTGGTTGATATGTTATTGATTTTGGGGGGAGGGGGACATATAGAACTGACACATACTTCTTTAGCAAGTAGCACAACTATTCACTCAACATCCATTGGCCTCAAAAAGCAATTCTGTCCTCTTTTCCCTGTTTTCTCATTTTGTTTTCAACCACCACTGACAGATAACTTCAGCTTTCTTATCTTTCATGCTGCATAGGGGAAGCAGCAGTAATTAATTCTAATCACAGGGAAGAAAAGCACAACTGTAGAGCATGTCCAATGGAAAAATATGGTCAGAAACTCCTCACTCGTGCTCCTGCCTGTCTGTGTCTATAAAGCACAAAGAACTGTGAACCAAAAGGGAGAGGAAATGCACCTCTCGCTCGGTATTTTGTGCCTGTAGCAGACCAGCAGTGAAATAGAGAAAAATTAAAGCTCTGTTTAAGTTTCCACACAATGGACAAATAAATACTTCAGAGTGAATGTACATGCTAAATGGTCAGCAGAACCCTGGGAACACATCTGCTGCCAGACTGGGACAGACTGATAGACCCCTTAAGGTCAATACCTATTTTCTAATACTGCACAGTTCTCTGTGACACTTACTGCATGATACATCCGTGGTTTGACAGTATGTGTAGGCAGAGACCCAGTGCTACTATGCTTTAGTGTGGATTAAGGGTAACTACTTCAGGGCTATTTATAATATAAATATTAGCAAAGTGACATTCAAGAAGGACCATCTTTTCTTCAGCTTCTTCTTCCAGACTTCCTGCCACAGGGAAGTTTAAGCCTTGTGAGTTTAAAACTCTCCTGTCAGCCACTGAATCCACCCACCCCAAACACAACTTGCCCCAGGTGAAGACAAATCAGGAAAGTTTTAGGCACCTGTGCCCAAAGCAATTGCCTTATACACCAAATACCCCAATACAGTTGGACAGCTCTTAGCAAATCACTACGTTTTCCTTGCCAGGTGGCTCACCTGCATCATTCCACAAGATCCATCAGGTCAAGCCTTGCCTGTCCTTTGAGTCACATTTGACTGCAAGCTTTGTGTGCTAAACACCTCCCTCAACACCACCTTTGCAAAGTAATTTTTCTGAATAATATCCCTCTTCACTGAGGTTCATAGCTCAGTATCTGGTGCAAAAAGTTTCATGGATATTAAGTCCTCTTTATTCACCAATTTTCACCTGTTTTATGCATCTTATGGGAAAGTATGGAGGCATGGATCTGCCAGCCCCACCTCTGCCAGCAATTAAGTGAAATCTGTTATTTTTGTGAACTAAGGAAAAGAGGAAACAGTTACCACCACTTTCACAACACCTCTGATGAAAGTGTGCTCACTGAGAACCTTCCACAGCACATTTGATTCTTGCAAACTTCAATTTGGACTCTGTTGGAGAAGCACGCTGCATTACAGGAATGGTGGCATAACTTTGTCTCCTCTCAGTCCAGGTGGCAAAACAAAGCCAATTCTTTCCTTACCAGCAGTATCCTAAGCACTGACACTGCACTGTGCAAACCATACATTTCAAACTAGCAGGGTTCCCCAGTCAGGCTGCTTTTACAATGGAGAAGCAGTAGCCATCCCCCAATAAAAGGGATAATAATAAGGAAATGGCAGACATGCTTGGACAGAAAGACTTCATGACAAAGTGCTTGACTTCACTCAAGGGTGATACCTGCACAGACACAGGAGAAGGAATTCAGGTATAACAGCAGCACTGAATTTTAGTGGCAAAATAAAAAAGATGCTAAGAAGTAGGAGGCCTCTGGTGGACAGACCTGGGCTGCTCATCTTGGTATCTAGGTCCTGGTGTTTAACCCCTTAGCTAGCACTAGGTCAAAAAGTTATCTCATTTCTAGAATAGAGACACATGTGGCACTAAACAAGCATGGCTTACTCTTGGAGGGAAAGAGACACTAAATTATTTTAAGAAATGCCAAAGGTAGAACAGTACCTAACTAGTGATCTTAGAAAAACAGCTATATAAAAATTAAAATAAGCAAGAAAAAAAAAAAAATAAAAATTTTGTCTGATAAAATTAAACTGATAGATCTAAACATAGAATTTATAAGTTTCATCATTTAGATACCACTATCTTTGGGCCTGAAGCAAGTCTCTCAATAGCTTGACAACAGAGTTTTATGGGATTTGGTATGGGGATTTAGACATGTTTTCCTTTTAATTAGCGATGCCTCTAAATTTCACAGCATGGTCTGAAATTCCATACCTACACTACATTTTATACATTTTCCTCCAATAAAAACATATGAACTGGAATAATCTTACAAAGCAGCACTAATATTTCCTTTCTCAAAGGATCCAAAACGTTCTAGACTTTTACTCACCATTAATAAGGAGCTACCTCTGCATTAAAATATGTGTAACTGCTTAACGGCATACAGTAACACTAAAAAAACTTTAAGACAAGAGTGAAGAGCAACGAGTCTGCATGAGACGTTCAGAGAGATAAAAGATCATTACATCTGCATCACAATTTGGCTAAAAGACATAGCTGCTAGAAGATCAAACACTAATGTCAGGCTTTAGCATTATATATCATATAATCCAAGGGCATAGGGATTTAAAAAAAAAAAAAAAAAAGGCAGCACCGAATTATTTCTATATCCTCTGAGCCAGTGGAAGACAGACAGACAGTTACTCCAGCAAGCATAGACTTAATTCTGTGTGTCCAGAACTGTTTAATGGAGGAGTCTGGAGAAGTGGAAGTGTGCACTTCACTCAACATTGTGGAATCACAGAAACTCCTTAAAAAAGCAGCCCTTTCAGTGTCCTACTTCCAGGAGGGTACAAGTGGACTCTTCTTAGCTACTTATGGTCACTCTTCTGGTTTCTCCCAGAACACAGAATGAAAAAGAGCGACAAAAGGATGTTATGCAGATATTTTGAACGCAACAAAACATTTGGTTTACCTTGGGGTATGCAAAGTCAATGGTCCTTGGAGCAATTTTGAGTGGTATTTATTTCTACTGCTTAGTGTTGGCAGTTGGGGAAACACTTCCTGTGCTATTTCAGTAGCTTTAGCATCATACTGCATAGAAGCTAAAAATCTCTCTGTCCTCATCTTTCTAACATATCACTGGAAGGACAGAGACAGGAAAAGAACCCAGCAAATACAGTGTGTTGACTTGCTATTGGCATGCATAAAAGGAAGCAAGGAAAATGTAATTTCAGGTATTTTATTATACTCCAATTTTCACTCAATCTGATTGTGACCAGCCATTTTCAGAGCCAATACTTTCCTTCAGAGAAGCCTCAGAAGCAGGGACTTTTTTTATCAGCATGAGAGTAACTTATTGCAGTGTTGATTTATACCAAGGAGCAGGTGGGATAACTTGAGGCCAGCTTGAAGCTTTACCATTTAATAAGCAATGGGCAAATGCAGCTCATCACTATGGTATGCTGTGAAAATACTACTTGCTATTTTGATTTCCACAAAAGAGCTGATGCTTTTGTAAAAATGTGTTGTGCTCCTGCAGGTGAGAGAAGCTCAGATGATATGAAAAACATTGATTAATCAGGTAAGCATCACAAAAATATATCTGTTCAACCTAAACATGCATACAGTTATACATGAATACTGTCTGATAGGCCTAGAGATGCATTTGTTCTCATGTCAGGTCTTTCACCTTCTTCTAAAAACCTCATGAAAAGAATAGCCAACAACAGGGTCAAAGGTCAACAAATCTTTTAAAATCACACAAGGGTTCAGGTTCTCCATGAGTTATGGGCAGTAGCTGGTATTAGGAGAACTACCAAAGGAGTTCTTATTTTTCATTTCTACCATCACTAATTGAATTACCAGGTAGAGCTAGCTGAAATGCATACTAACAAATCTGAGCGGTCATTACGTTCTCAATTGCATGTTTCAGGTTATTTTCACTAGCTTACTAGGATTTTGTCTTTTTTTTTTTTTTTTTTTTCCTTATAATGTATAGGGTCAGTGCATTCCTAAGTGCTGTAGCTGAGATTTGAAATTCCAGACCATGACTGGGAGGAAGTGGCACTGACTTGGCAGGCACAAGACATTAAGTTCTGTTCACAGCTCTGCAATTTATTTCCTATCTCACTTTGCACATGCCTTTTTCTTCTCCCATAATACATTTGTCCATCTAAATTGTACAGCCTTCTCGGCAAGGATGGTCTTTCTCTTAGTGTTTGTATCTGGTATCACTCAACAGAGCTCCTGTTTCCTCTCGAGTCTTGAGCAGTATTGTAACTTAAGCAATTAACAAGAGCAAAAAGCCTTATTATTATGCCTAAAAAGGTCTGTAATGGAACTAACACTGTGCAGATGGGAGAACAGACACATCATATGACTATTTTGCTCCATTACACAGCAAAGAGTCAACTGTGAACAGCTCTCTAACAAGCTGGATGTTTATAATTTTTTGCTTAGACCACTCAGCAAATACTGATAAATAACAAGTGAGCATGCATTTACAAGTGATTTATTAACCAAAACTAGGAGCTAACGCTGTAGCACAAACTATACTAAAAAAAAATGGGCATACTTAGTTTGCTGTCACCAGTAGAGGCATCTTCACTAGTGATAATGGAGACTTGGACTGCAAACTCTGCAGGGCACAGATTTTGCTCTGCGTTCACGCAACAGTTAGCACAGTGGGATCCTGGTCCATTATGAGATGTCATGAATGCTAAATTAACACAAATACATATTTAGTAAGGAGCAAATGATAGATGTTTTGTGGACAGTCAGACTGCCATATTATTTGGATTACAGAGTTCTACTATAGCCCAAGCAGTTCTAAGAAAATACTATAAAGATGCCCGGGATATTTTCAGGAGCTGTCTCATGCAATATTCAATCAACTGAAGTGATTCGAAGCACTGCTGGTATTAGAGAGCATACTTTGCTGCATTCATTTGTGAGCTGTTGCATACAGAAATCTGAGCACACAAGAGATCCAGAATCATAGGTAATATCTGTCAGAGGTCTTTATATCTCAGAAATTCAGCCATCAACATCTGCTGAGCTGGGCTCTGTTTTAGATGAGATTTATGGAAAAGCTATTGATTAAACTACAGCTTTAGCTCCGTTTACCACTCTCACACACACAAACAATTAAATAAATTACAGAGCTGAATAGCATTTCAAATTATAGGAGTTTCTGCTTCCAAAAGCACTTAAAAACATTATCCACAGACATACATATATATGTTTGCACTGTTTAATTGACATTGTTTTCCCAACTCCTTCAAGTCACCTGTAATATCAAGTCAATTAAGTATTATTTTCCCAACCTATTTACTGAGCTACCTAGCAATCAATCCACCTACACTGAAAGAGAACAAATGCTCATGGGGGATGGTAGGGCTTGAAAAACTGCTGAAAAACTGTCAGCCTTCTCCAATGGCAGCCAGGCTCGTAGCTTTGCAGGATTACACAGCCTGACATCTTGCAGAAAATAAGTCCATGGGATAAAAGCTCCATATTCTGACAGTGCCATTCCTTCTCTGCAAATCAATACACTCCTGCATGGAATAGCGTTACTATTTCAAGTTATACACATGCTAAATACGTTTTGGATTACACTGGCATAAATAAATAGATGAGAATGCATTTCTTTTCCATCTCTGGTCATGAGGTCATCCTTAAAACAGAAACTAGTGCTGGGGCAGGACAGTAACCTGGGACACTCAGGTAAATCAGGTTTGGTTCCTGTCATTGTCACACACTTCCCAGGTGACCTCGGGCATGTCGTGCAGGGCCTGAGTTCCAAAGGGGGCTCTGCACATGGTGGAGACGCAGTAAATCCCAGGTGCCTGGTATCAGCTGGTCACCCCACCTCAGCTCCTCCACCAGCTCACAGCATACGCAGCTTACTAAACAGTCATGTCTGCGATATATTAAATTTTGTTATGTGTGTGTGGCGGTGATGAAGGAAACAGAGATAAGATCTAATCAATTGCTTTTCTGTAAAGCTAGTCTCAATCAGGCTCAATTAGGCTCACAGGTGGTGTATTTGCAAAGTCCCACTGTGGCCTCTCTCACCAGGAAGCATGCGGGGTCGTGGAGTGGGAGAGCTTGTCCTATCCTCTGCCACATCGGGCTTTGCCATTGCTCTGAGAGGAGGTCCCACTGGATCTTGACATATAGGACCCATCTCGTGAGAGGGCGTATGATCCCATTGACAAACAGTTTTTTGTCTATGTGTTCTGTTCCCTAACCTTGTAAATCAAAGCATTAAACCTTTTTTTCCTCCCTTTGTTTGTGCTGCATCTTAAACTTCATCCCTGAGCACCAGTAATGTCCCTAGCACAAGGGGGCTCCAATTTACACAGGAAAATCTGTGTCTTTCAACATGAACCAAACAGTAATAAATCCTAGCAGCACACTGTACAGAGCCAGCATGAGGCTGAAATCAGAGATGGCTATAAAGCTCTTTCAGAGTGAAAACTATTATTATTTGTATTGCTTCATTTAGTAGAATGGCAAGTCATACCCCTGTACAAATACCTACATTTTTTGGGCACCAAGCCAGGCACTAAAACAATAGCAACTGTGACTTGTCAGGTGAGACAAGATCAATCGGGCCAGGATTTGGAGTTCAAATCACTATTGAAAATAGAGCTTCCTGGGAGCTAAAGCAAACTAAATTAAAGCACAGGTATTCACAGTGCCAGAGCATCTCAAAATGAAATTTAAAGGGCTTCTTCACAGAGATCGGAGGGTAATGCAAACAAATGCCCATGAATATTTGTTCACATTTTACAAGCCTTTGCTTTGGACATTTTCAGCCACCTTCAGTACTTTATTGTGTGTTCAAGTGATCCACATTTCATGGTTCAAAAGTCACAGCATTTCAGTGTTCGCTGCAAATGGGTTGTCTAACATTTCCAGTTGGGGAATAATACCAGATGATTCCCCCTGCTCAGCTGTATCTGTTAAGACAGTCCAACTTCTGAATTCAATACCAAAGGAAAACTGGAAACTTCCTTTCTCCTCAGACCACGCTAGTTTTAGCAAAGGTACCTGCTTAGTGTTTTCAGAGCGCTGTTACTTTCTTTTTGCCTTCTATGCTCATCTCAGTCAGGGCTGAAGAAAGGTCTAAAACTCAAGTCTCCCATCATGATGGCCCTTTGCTACTTTATCTCTAATACCTGTTCCTCCCTTTACGCTCTCTGTGGTAATCTTCACTCACTAACCAGTTGATGTGCCTACGCATCCTGTACAATGAGACACACTGGCAGCTGTCACAGCATCACTGAACCTATTGTTTGATGTGGTGCATGCGTACTCTTTTCACAGCACTTTTAGCCTGCCTTTTCATCACATTCAGGGAAGGAACACAAGGAAGGAACAGAATTTCAGCTTAAATCAGCCACTGTTATATACTGACGACAGTTCTGGAACAGACATTTTATCCCTTATTGTTCTTTTTCATAAGAAAAACACGCTGCCCTCCATAAATCTTTTCTGTGAGTCCACAGGGTCATCTATTTGCCAAAAGAGCAATTATTGATTATTCCCAGTCTACAGCTTCTGTCGCTGTTCCTGAAAGTGTGTGTCCATTTCTAATCAGAGCTAAGGTTACGACACAGCTTTTGTCATCTGCTTTCCCAGAAAACAGCAATATCCCAACAATATCCACAACCAATGCAGTGGCGTAAAGCACCAGAAAGAATGGGTTCTTAGTGAAGGATCTTCTTTTATTAGAATCCCATATTTTAGCAGGGTTGATGCCCTGCATATCAGCCAGTTCAGCTGCAAGTGCCGTCCAACCTCTGAGTCTGTCTGAGCAGGAATCTCTGCCAACTCCTTCTAGCACATTAAGGCTTAGAGGAAAAATTTAGCAGTGTTTCAAAATACCAGTTAGACATAAGACTTAGCTAGGCATTTAGAGTAACGATCAATCACAAATTTTGAACCGGGGTGTTCTGATCCTTCTTGCTCACCAAATAATCACATGCTCTCATCAAGGGACAGTAAAAGACATGGATCTGCTAACTGATGTTCAGAGGTTTTATATGAAAACCTCAGCCATTGCTGGGACTGATTGGCCCCAGGAAATGCCAGTGACACTCCTTCTTAGATCATTAGTTTGAATCAATGATGATGGTTTGAAGGGGCCACTGTGAAATGAGTTGCTAATAATCATCATGTGTACAGACAGCATTTCGTAGTGGGCTGGGATGCCCCATGTCAGCCTTTACTTTATGCTCATGTGTTTAATCCCCATATCAGATAATTCACACCCATTTAAGAGTACCAGCCTGGGAAAATAAATCTTCAGATAACCCACACAGTCAAATAATCCACCAAATCAGATGTGGAGGGATGACCGGGGATAGGGAAACTATTACGAAAAAGGCGCAGACCGTGGGAGTCAGAAGCAGTAGAGCTTGTAGAGGAAAAGGGATGCTGAGGTAAACGTCCCCTCATCCTATCCGTAAGTGTGGGCAGAGACCACGCTGCTCCCAGAGCATTTTGGCTTGTTTTTTCACAGAGAACGAGCAGCCTGTTCATGAGAGAATGTAATACTATATGGAATAAATGAGATTTGAAAACTGCATATTTTCCACCCACACTACAATGGGCATTATTGCTGGCAGTCAGCAGTGGGAATAGCTGGGTAGGCAACCAGCCTTAATTAGGAGGAAGCCATATTCTTCTCAGGAGAAAGCCAGGCTTGCAAATGTTTGCATCGAGCACATTCCATGGATTTTAGACGTAGCACCATTTGCAAAACAAGGTCTGATTGAAAATGAGTGCACTGTAGGGCATCATTTTCAAAATCCTGCACAGGATATTCCTCCAGACAAGCAAAGGAGGACAGGTTTTCAGTTGCTGTCACTTCTTACTCTATGAATTGTAGGCAATGCATTCATCCAAAATACCAAGTGTCAGAAACAAGGGCCACAATGTCTGCAAGGGCTGAGCCCTCTGAAACATCACAGACCCCTGAGCTGGCATTTGAACAATTCAAGCTGAGCTGGAAAATTGTTCAGGGCTCTTTTGCTGGGTTCCTATGGGGCCTTGGCATTTGTGGACAAACTTGGTCTGCACTGACGCCGGGAATGAGCAAGTTGGACTGTCTGGGTAAGGTGTGAGCAATTACACCCCTTAAATCACAATGATGTTATTAAGGGAACTTCCTTTAGGATCACAAGGGGTTAGGAAGGTTGGACCAATCGAGAGTTCCCCAAGCAAATATGGCCCTTCAACTCTTGACGCATCTCCAGTTGACCCTCAGAAGCATTAGTCCCTCACGGAGTCCACCACTGCCTTGGCTGCCAGAGCTGACATAAGAGAGATAGAAGAAGCTGTTGCTAAAAAGCATTTTGCAAAAGGATTTCCCATGTAAGCTCAACATTTGTAGAACAGTTTTGATGCCCTTCCTGCATTTGTGGTTTTTTTTAGAAAACTCTTTGAAAACAGAAAGCTGATTATTGTTCATGGTGAAAAGCTGAAATGTTGTGTTGTTTATTCTGCTTTGGAAGTGTTTTGGCTGCAGACATCTGAACCTGGCTCCATTTCACTTCTGTATGGCTTCCAGCCTCCCCTGGAGACATACTCACACACACAGCCCTGTCCTCTGCCCTCCCACTAGCAGGCTGCCACCAAGCCAGGAGGTGCTGCTTCCTCTAAAGTAGTCGTCAATGTCAGCACATGAATCCACTGACAGATGGAGACTGAAAGTCATGAAAAAAAACAGTCCTGCCCTAGAGATCAAATCCATCAGCTTCCCACCATGTCTCACTCCTCTTGCTCGCCCAGGAACTGACTCCCTAAATTCCCCTGGAAGATGAAACTCCCTAGGGCCAAAGCACAAAGATGCCAAGAAACTGGCTGAGCTGGGGTTTTGTTGTTTCTCACTGTAATTACACATTAAGATTTGGAATGTTTTGCTGTTGGTTTTTTTTGTTTTTTTTTACAGGCAGCTGAGTCTCTCTGGCCTGTCCCATCCAGATGGTGCTCCAACTGGTTGCGAATCTTCAGACAACACTCTTCAAACTTGAACTAAACACCCAACAACAACAAAAACTGTAACTGAGTGGATTCTGTGCCTGTGAAAGAAACACAGCTGCGAGAGGGTGGGAGACGAAGAGCCAAATCCCCTAAATGCCTCAGGTACCCATAAGAGACACACAGACGTGACTCTTGGTGGCCAGGGCCCAGGTGGCACACAAGGGTCAGTATCTGGCCGCTCCACTCCTTGTAGGGCATGGGGAAAGAGGCTGGTGCCCCAGGAGGTGACAGAAGTGATCTGCATGCTGAGCAGGAGCTCCACAGAGGGAGCCAGAAGGAAACAACAGGCACAAGTGAGCGCCGTAAATCCTCCTGCTCTGTGGTGCCTAAAGCACGGCTGGACAGAAGGCTCCTCCATCCACACAGGCACTTGTCCTTGGACTCGTTTCCACTCGTACATCAGGATGCTTTAACAGAAACCCCATGAACAAGCCTAGAAAGAAAGATGCTGCCTCCAAGCTCCCTCCTGCCAGAGGGAGGTCCCACCTGCTGAGCTCCACAGCCTTGAGGCCTCTCTCACCCTCTTTCTGATCCCACAGCTCTTCCACCTGTCTACAAGGGAGCACAGATTTGAGAGCAAGATGCTCCTACACAATCCATCACCAGGGGTGACAGGCCAAGAATGTGCTTCGTGAGTTGGGAATGACATTAATTGTGATGCCCTGTGTTGGGGGTAGGTGTTTATCTAAAAGATGCTTCCAGGAAAGGTGTTTAAAAGTTGCTACCTACCTCCATTTTCAGAATAAAGCAGTTACATCTGATTTTGGAGACAGCCTTGCCTTGTCATTGGGTGCCATCTGTTCAGAGGGTGAGGGTCAGAGCGGGCCCTTTGCAGCACCGCTCTGCGGTTTCAGTGATGGTGAGGCTCCAAGGCATGCTGCACAGAGCACAGGTGTTAGTCTGGGCATTTAGACAAGATTGGCATAAAATAAAAAAAGGGAGGTGTCAATAAGTGCTTTAAAAGATGGGCTCTAAAAGGTGGCATTTAAAAGGTAGATCATTTTGGAACACAATTTTTGAAGGATATGCCAGAAGTCCCTACAGATTTTGTTTTGGGTACCCAAGTCCTTTCCTAGATCCTAACTTCAGATCCTGTGTTTTACAGAGCAGTTGCAGGCATCAACACTGCAGATGTCCACTGCCTTTCCACCACAGACTGCACCAAACTGCTCTCACAGTCCTCCTACAGGCTGACCTCTGAAGAGCAGCAAGCGACAGCAAGGGCCTCCATGATGTGCCACTCGTGATGTGCAGGCTCCAGAGACCTTATCAGATGAAAGCGTTTAGGCACAGGCACGGAGTCACCAACTATACCCGAACTGTAAGGCACGGCCCACATATGTCTTTGCTTCCAAAATACCAAGCCAGCATGGCCTGGGTTCAAAGTAAAATGCGATGCAGTTCCTCTAGAAGTTGACATAGGTTGTTATTGTTTGGGTTTGGGGGGTGGTTGGTTTTTTTTTTTCTTTTAAACTCAGAAACAAGAAAAGGTCATTGCAAGAATGTCTGTCTGTCAGAACTGAATCGATAACATAAAGTTGTGGAGATAGGAACAGCAGTTGGAAGAAAATACTGAGTTTTGATCCTACAAGGTAAAGGATTTCTACCCCTTCCCGAACACCCATGCAGCTATTTACACCAATTCATTTCTATGAGTCCAGAGCCTGGGGAGCCAGCATGATGCCTGATGCAAGAATAGCAAGCTAGTACATGACAATCCAGAAGAAACTAAATTTGAGCTCCTTTCAGATCACCTACCGTGCGATTATAAAGGAAGCCCCTCTATCTAAATGGCTTCACGTTAATTTTCTTCATCTGTTTCACACTTCCCCCATTTTATCTCCCCACTTCTCCAACAATACAAATGATGTTGGCTCGGACATATTTTCTCTCCAGCAGTTCAATAATTTGGAGACAGCGATGCATCAGAGCTCTCTGTTGGAAAGCACATTCAAACATTTACTATTCACTCCTACGCTGATTACTCACTCAGAGTGCTTAAAAAATAATAACAGCAACATTAAAAAACAACAAAAATACGAACCTAAAAAAAATGGGAATATGGAAGTGTACAGCATTAAAATAAACTCTGGGTCCCTTGCCAAACTCATTAATAATTTTGGCTTTTCAAAAAAAAAAGAAAGATTTGGATTGCTCTGCTCTTCAAGTATCAAAACATCCAATTAACACAGCTAATTAGCGTCACAAACAGCAGTCAAAAGAATGGTAATTTAGATTCAGGATTTCAAAGGTTTCTTAATCCCAGGCCAATGCAACTAATCTCTCAGAGGCTGAAAGTGTTTTGTTATTGCAATGCAATTGTATAGCATCCCATCAATTAGTGGCATTGCAAGGAACACTCGCTTGCATGATTCATTTGTCTAATCAGAACAAAAAAAAAAAGAGGGGGAGGGGGACAAAAAGGAACAGAGAAATCTAGCTCCTTAAAATATGCAGTATCAATTTTTCCAAATAATTTATACCATAGCTGGAAATGATTGTGAATAACACTATGTCCTTCCCAAGACTGAGCCAGCAGGCTGAAGGGTTTTTGCTAGTTTTTAAGAGATTAATAGGACAGTAAAGCCAGCCACACAAGTGATATCAGCTGGCCTGCAATTAGATGTGTTGGATGATACGAACATTTTCTTAGAAAGGGAGGGAGGAAATATGTTTGAATTAAAAGATCCCTTTCTTACCAACCTTCCCTTTATGCAGGAAACACACAAAAATGGCAAGATTCTCAGCAGACAGACACTGTTATGTCCTCATCACAGTCAACTGCATATTATCCAGGGAATTGACCCCCAAAGCTCCTGGAAATCCCAAAGTTTACCACATATCTTACAATGTCACTCACGTTTCTGAAAGCCCAGTTTTTCCAGTGGGATGGGAATGGAGGAGCACTCAGCACCACTGTTGGGATCACTGTTCTTGTCTTGGCTATGGAACTCAAGTTACCAAATTAAGATTTGAAGGCGTATCTGCAACACCCAAACATATCTGCTTGTTCAGATTTTGCATCAGCTCCATTTTAAAGATAAAGTCCATTGGAAAATGAGCAAGGTCCAAATTCACATACAAACTTTCTCTTAATTTGCCATGTCTCTCTATAAGTTCTAGTCCAGCTCAACCCTAGTTTCTGATGAAAACTTTTAAATTATTACCTTCTTCCATACTCCGTTGCCTGGCCCTTCCCAAAAATGGGGAAGTCTTTTGGCCTTCTGCTGAACTTATCTTTATTTCAGATTAAAAGGCCTGAATTTCACGCTATACCTTCCCCAGCACCAACAGACTGGGATGCCTTGCACCTAATCCTTGCTCTGGCCTATAATGTGACCTTGCGACTCACTTGTGCCTCAGTTTCCCCGACTTCAAAACTAAGTGCTGAGTAGTTCCAGACTACTCTCCAAAGGGAGGCACAGAGATACGATAAAGTTGGCACATTTATAAAAACAAAGTAGTACTTGAGCTCTGGAATCAAACAATTATATTCTACGAGTATAACAAGTTGAGGCAATTATGACAAAGAAGACATTTCAGAATAAAGGTGGTAAATCACAGTTTTACTTTAAGCAACCTGTATGCAGAACTGAGCTGTTTAGTACAGCCTACACCTGGAAGGACTAGAGTGATCCAACTATGTAACAACAATGTTTTTTCCTTCCAGCATATGCACACACTGACCCAATACCTCCTCCCAAGAGGGCCTTTCTGCTCCATTTCCCATTGGGTACATAGCCATCTTCCAAACTATCAGCATTTCTACCACAGAGGTAGCTGAGGGCTTCACAGTTCTGGATGCTTTTAGTCTAGTCACCAAATGGAGTCTATGTGTAGAAGAGACTTGGGGTGAAACGCTCACTACAAGGTAGTTGGTCCTACGCATAGTATCCTTTCTTCATGTCTAGAAAATGAGTGAGAAATCCTGAAAGCAAATGGACTTGAATCAAAAGAAGATCAAGCAGTTGGGAAACAGATTCTTCATGACAGGAGGGAACCTTTGCCCTCCTCAGTCCTAATTTCTAGCTCCTGTATTGGACCTGCCATACAACTGCACTTAATAAGATTGTATTGAACAAGACAACTCATGAGCAGAACAGGCTCTGTAATGAGTTAAGTGCATGGCCAAATCTAACTGAAGTCAAGAACAGGCAACATACAGAAGCTGGGAGCACTCCCTACGTGAGCCCAGTAAATGATCCCAGTATCAGTTCTGGTCCAGGCAAAGTAGGTCTAAAAAAGGTATTCAGAGGTGAAAAAGTTAATGTACAAATACAGTGTTCACTCTTGAAACCATTACCATGTTTTAAGGCATAAAACACTAATGAAGATGTATAGACTCAATCTCATGGACTTATAGACTGAATCTTTGCCTCACTTATATTAAGCTCTGGCTGCTCTTGCCCACTCAATCATCCTTAACACACTCATTGGCATCAACCGCTTCTTTTGTCCTATACAGACAGAGACCCTCATATGCTGCAGATTTTGATGCAAAGCCTAAAGAATGGATAATTATTAAAGGGTGCTTTGTTGTGACTGGACCCTGTACTGGTTGGGCTGAGATGTTGCCATTTACTCAAGAAAAATTGGAGAAAGACCTTTAGGAAGCCCAGACAAAGCAAAAGAATTTCTCTGAACAGTATGCTTGATTAATACTTTTTTTTTTTTTAAATGGCCCAAATGGGAACCTTATCTGTGAATTCCTTCACTATTTCAGCACTAAGGAATTCTCAAATCAAAGTCTGCCTGCATTATTTTCACAACAGAATAGGTGTTAAAAAAGAGAAAAAGGAATCTATATTCATTTCTGGTTTACACAAGTCAAAAAGCTTACCAGTCTTGCAGGATTCAAACCTCAAAGGCAGGGATCCTCGGTAAAGAGGGTGATATCATAGGAACATTTATACTATTTCTTTAAAAGTACTGAATCCCAGAGCCACTAAATCACTCAATAACACTAGGAACACTGATCCTTAACTCTTCCCCCCCAGACACATCCTAAATCTCAGTACCATTCAGCTAAGCCAACACTAAGGCAGGACACTCTCTGCAGCACATACACATAGAAGTGACAGGTGGAACTCAAACACTGAAAAAAACTTTGGGAAAACAACTCAACTTCTGAGCATTAAGTATTCAAATTATGTGGCACTTCAACTATTGTTTTGCTATTGTATTAATAGCAATTGCTACCAAACGATTTAAGGCACATTCTGGTTCTGCCTCAAAGGAGAAAGTGGTATTTTGATCAAAATGGCTCAACATTTTTGACCTCCTGCTCCAGCTTGATAACAGAGCTCATGGACAAAAGAGAATGAAAAGCTAGGAGCAATTATCTCAAAATAACAGAGCAAAAGTTAGGAGGTAGCTGGTGAAGTTAGGTTTTAGCTGAAATCCTGCTTCGCAGTCTTACTGAGGATCAAGCAGTAAGGTGCGCTCTTACCATGACAAAGCCTGTGCTCATAAACACACACATACACTCTACTTATAGTCCAGCAAATCATTTTCCAAACCTTGTGTTCCTGATGTATAAAATGGAAAGAAGATTGGCCTTCCTTTCTATAGCAGTCTAAAATTCATGAACATAAAGGCTATTATATAGGACATCAGAAGTACTCTTTATGTAGGGCACATTTACTATCATTTTTTCACCTTGTCCTTTCTAGATGTGTTTAGAAATGTGCAATAGATTCATAGCAAGAAAGAATCTTTGTTTGACCAGAAAAAATGTCTTGAGGTCTGGACTTCCTAGTGTTAGTGAGTCTAAGTCAGGTGCTGAAATATGATCTTAGCATCATTTCCATGTATATTAGCACAGAGTTAATAGATAGGTACATAGATCTAAATTACAATTAATAAGCCTAGCTAGGGAAAAGTAGGTCCCACAGCACACCTTTCAGAAGCAAGCCGTTATTAATCAGCATTTTAACGAAGCATAATTACAACAGCTTATGGCTCCCACCAGGTAAAGCAATAATTATAGGTGCAACCAAATAAACAGGGAAAATAATTACCTATTTCTCAGAGCTAATATTAATTTAACCAGGCTCGGGGTGATGGCTAGACAGACAGCTTAGTTCTTTCACACTTGCAGCTAGAAAAACTGTTCCGATTAAAACAAAGATCACAGTTGCCATTGTCAAAAGGCGGGGCAAGGTACACAGTCTTTTTAATCTCCAGGACACCTTCCAGATTTCAAACAGGCGATGGGGTTATTCACTGGGCAGGCACTGTGTATGAGAAGCACATCTTCCGGGAAGAAGAGGTTAAACACCCTGGACTGACACGCACAGCCATGCTGGATGGACAGCATGAAAATACACAATTCGGAGCAGGGTGAGGTGACCCAAGTTGGAGAAAGGGCCCCCAAAATACCCGGGTTGTCTGCCACAAAGGGGAACTGGATTCAGAGAGGATGTCTGCTTACGCTGCTGGACAGGAAAGCAGACAACTCTGTGCATTGACAGACACGTCCAGACAGACGATCCAGAGGCAACCATGCAAAGGGCGGGCAGGACACCATACTTCCAGTGACTCTCTTATCTGCTTGACAGAAGAGTTAACCACTGGCAGAGGAAGTCCCTGACTTAGTCCTGCCACCATGACTGGCTTAGAGTAAACGGCACTGTTCAGATGGATCAGCGGAAACCATTTAATAATTACTTTCCAGGGTAATTTCTGCTCTGCTGTACTTTCTATCTATGGAGAGCAGCAGACGCAGACACATCAAGTGCCGCTGTAATATCTGGAACACTCCAGGCTTCCTCTGGATTATGGTGGCTTGTAAGCACACCCCCTCCTGGACTCAGTGAGGCTTTCTGATTGCATTGGGGATCCCCCACTGCATTGACACTCTGCCTTTCTAAAGCAAGTCTCTAGCATATGAAATAAAAACAAACCAAAGCTTTTGAATTCATTTTCATGGTGCTCCCATCTCACTATGGAAACACAAACAAAGTAAAGAGGTTGATGATGATTTATTGCACACAGATGAACGAACCTACAGCCCAGTGGTGGTTTTGATTCCAGATCTAATACCGTTAAATATTAACACCTTAATGATTCTAATACGTGTTGGTTTTACCTGGTGATCCAAAGGGAGGAGGTGAGGGTCAGGGAGTGTGGTGGAACGCTGCCAAGCACAGGCTATAACTCCAGAGAGCTGGAGACTGCAGAGTGGAGGCAGAAACAGGGAGGGAAAGTAGGCAGGTAATAGGAGTAACACTGCACAAAATCGCAAGCCGCTGCATCAAGACTGAGACCAAATGATATTGCTAGTGATGTCATTACGACACAATCGCAGTGCAGCTCTACTAAGCCATGTTTGTCCTCAGGCCACTTTCCAGACCTCTGAGTGTTTCAGCAGCACTGTTTCATTGGGTTCTCCAGTGTTTCAGAACAAATTACACTGGTAAACAAATTTGTGGCAACACTTAGGGCTGAAAGACCAACTGTGCCTTTGAACAGCATCGATTCCTCAGGCTGATACAAGTCCGTGCAGATGTGTCTGACTCCACCAAACCAACTGGGAGGAGTGAACCACCTATTTTCAGAGTCACTAAACCAGTTCAAATCCACAAACCATCTTCTCTCCCCTCTGAGTGTTGTAGTGTTGGGTTGCCTGGGTGCGGGGGCCAGGCTCTGCCAAAAGCATGCACTTCACATTCAGGAGTGGAGCATCCTTTGCTAGGGTTGCTTTGGCTTAATCATCAGAACAGCTCCTTCATTCTCATTCTTCCCCTATTTTTTTTTTCCTCAAGAATTACCAAGCCTGAAAACATTCAGTCGTGTTTCATATTTAGCAAAGTGACTTTGCGCATCCATACTGATGTCACAAAACAAAGGAAGAAAAGTAAGGCACTCACCAAGGAGAAAACTCAAAAAAACCAAAAACAAAAACAAAAAAAACCCCAACTGTAAAAAGGGGTGGGATTTAAGACATTTCTGAAATTAATAAAAACTCAGTGACACAAACATTCCTTAAGAAACCATGTTCTCCTGAGGAGCTCCAGAACTAATCGGTTGGGAGAAGGTTTGATACGTTTCAGCTAAGCTAAACCAAATCCCAAAGCCTTTTTAGCTTCACCATCACTAAATGGAGGCTTATGCCACTGTAATTTGGGCTTGAATCGAAGACACGAATGTCAATAGAGTCAAGAGGTTTGGATACAAGTGGGGTGGAAAATTTACCCCGAGGGATAGATTTTACCCCTTGCAAAAGCTGTAAAGCAAGGATTACACAGAAAATGAAGCTATTTTGCCAAGAGCAGGATATTTAAACCCCTCAGGCAACTTCTATGTAATTTTATTATTCTTTTAATTTAATTTCTTTAAATCTCTTTCTCTCCCTATTCCAAACAGTAACCATGAAATAATGCACTGGAAGAAGACATGGTGGGCCCAAATTCTCATCAGCTGAAGCACTCTAAGCTCAATTTGAACTGACAGGGTGCCTAGACGAGGCTCTGAATCAAGTACTTGCCCTGTGTAAAGCAACTTTTCCTTGCAACAGAGAGCAGTCGGAGTCTCAGGGCCTCAAATCTTCCTGGTGCCACAGAGCCAAAGGCCTTAACTGAAAGGAAGATGGGGAGGGACAACTAACCTCCTGTCCTTCTGCCTTCCCTTTGCATGGCACAGAATAAATAAGGAAAAGGCTGCTAGTGTCCATACAGTAGTCAAAAGCAACAGATACATTACACAGACGTCTGGGTTGCCCACATGGGTTTTTTTGAACCTAAAATGTTGTGCCACGGATCCCTTCGGGCCAGATGCGGAAACAAAGCTAAAACCTCCACAAGCAGTTAAGATGCAATCAGAATTCCTAGGACATTGCTGGAATTAAAAGGGATTCAAACCCGAGGTGTTTTAAAAAGTCTTGGGAGAAACTTTTCTGCATTTTAAATGCCTCTAAAAACCTTCACCCGTCTCTTGCCTCAGTTCACCTATTTTAAGTGCAGTAATAAGCATCATCCCCTGTCTCAGAAGTGTGCTATGACATTTCCTGAAATACATTAGTCAATTCTCATGAGAGAAACAAGGGGCAGAAAATTCTTTACGTAACTATTGGTGAGGAGGAGAACTCATCCCATGCTAACCATGGTTACATTTCACAAGAAAGAGGCTCAAAGTGAGTATATGAAGTGTCTTAAGCATACAGTTTCTATTCAACTGCTGTCCAAAAAATGTGAAGCCTCCATTGAATTTCCCCAAAATCTTACTCCTTGGGAGCTTATGATACTCCAAGTAGCTGTAGGAGTCTTTCCAGGCAATTCAAATTCAAAGCTCCTGCTGGTGGCTGCCTGAGTCACTTTTACAAAGGTATTCCATGCCACCTTATTTTGAAGGATGTTACCTTAACTTCACATTCCAAGAAGAATAATACAGGGAGGCTTTTTCTTAGCCTGGATGTAAGTTTAACACCTGGCTGATCAAAGCAGGCTCTATCCTCTGAAATATCTGACTTCACAGAGCTACATTGGCAAACTGGTCCAGTGCTTTCCACAGAGAAGGAAAATGCACTAGAACAATGTGAGTACATGAGGGACCAGCAAGGATGCAAAAACATCCATCAATGAACCAAATACCGCAAAGGTAGGACAAATCCAGGGAAGAGCTCGATAAAGTCCTTTGCAGAAAGAGAATCCTAGAGTCCAAGACAGCTTTAGCCAGCTGGTTGCCTTATCCTCACACTAGATAAGGAACTGCACCATACAGTGAATCAGCAAAGCATCTCTTCCTGCACTCACAAACAGGCAAGGACTTAGAGGAGTTACCTTGAGGACCAAATTCTTTTTTTTTTTTTTTTTTTTTTGCTTGATTGGTAAATGGAAAATATGAATAAGGTACCTAAAGTCATCAGTGTCCCTTCCCATCCCTCTGCCTCGTCTTCTGAGCCTGAGCTACTGTGGCCTTGCAAGAGGACCATATGGGTGTCATGTCCCCCCTGGCCCCCATCTGCCCATCTGTGTGACTTGACAACCAGAGATGTGGGAGCTGCATGGTGACAGTGTCCACAAGAGGACTTGTGTGGCTGGGACCTCACCCATTTGGCTCAGAAGTCTGGCCGCTCTCAAGCAAAGCACACAATCGAAAAGAGAGCTGCCACCCTCATCCAGCTCCCCTTTCTCCCGGGCTACACAGCTAGGCTTACAAAGAATTGCAGGGTTTTTTAGGTCTACAGTATTTTCGGCAAAAGTCTAGGCTCTGGGAGCTATAGGATTGTTTGAGGTTTCCCCAGCATTCATTTAAAAATGCAATTGTAGGCTTCACAGTGGGAGAGAAAAGCTTAATAATGCAACTGTATGCAGACCTAAAAATAGACTCAAAAAAATTTAAAAGACTCCCAAATACACCTGGCAATGCTAGATTCCAGCTTCACTGGCACATTCTCTTGTACTTCGAGCTTTTCTTGCATGCACAGAGAAACAGAACAGAGAATTAAAAAAAAAAATAAAAAATTAAGAGGAAAACATAATTGTAAAAGTTCAAAAACATTGAGGTGAGAATTAGGAGAAGATGCAGTGCCAGAAATTAACTCATTTACAAAACCTGCCTGGGCTGCCAGGGTCCCTTTAACTGAACATACTCAGCACAAAAATGAGTCCACGTTGTATGCAATGAAAATGCCGATGAACGTCATCACCGTGCAATGGTTTTAAAATTGATTGGGGGGGGGGGGGGGGGGGGAGGGGGGTGGTCGGAAGAATTTGTTTCACCTTCCTTACTGGGGAAGCCAGACAGAGCTTTAAGCTTTATTGACTCTGGTATTATAATCACAGTTGCTGGTCTTTCAACCTGTTCCAGAATTGGAGAGAGGTTTTCTTCTCTGTGTGACTAGATACTGTAGCATGGTCGATTCTGTGCAGAATTGAAATTCATCAGAGCCTGCTTTGTCTCAACAGAGTAATAAAAGCCTAAAATGTTATTATGCATGAAATTGTTATGGAGCTGGTGAAAGGGTTGTTTTTTCCCCCTTGTTGCAAAAAGGGGAGGGAAGGGGAAATATCTGACCTGAAAACAAAAAGTGGCCGAAAGAAAGATAAATCTTTTATATAAAATTGGCTCTACCTGCAAAAATGTGTAAGGGAAGCAAAAGCACCAAATGGATCTCAGAGAAGGAGCCCAAAGGATGAGAACCTCACCAAACCTTAGTGCTGCTCAGTGCAGGAGACTCGGCTAAAATCCATCTCTGGTAATAGATAACCCAGTGTTTAAATACAGCCACAGTCTGCATGTTTACCTCTTTTCTTGGATCTTCTTCTAGCATGAAACATTAGCAGGTACTGCAGGGCACAAAACAGCAAAACCTGGTCCCCCGGCTCCAATCCTGCAGAGAATTACATACTTGCTATACCCCTGTGTACCAAATGAGCGTTCGTAAAAGTTCCTCATGGGATCAAAAGGCCTCAGCAAGACTCATCTTTCCTAATACAAACTAAATTGTAAAAATATATCCACACCGTCAAGCTACGACTGAGGGTAGGAGAGAACCACTGTAAGAGGTCAAGACACCTTGATCTTTAGAGGCTCATCTCTCCCAACCTAAGCACTGCCTACTGAATACCTGTGATTTAGACAGCATTTTGTGCTGTTTGAGGTAGACCAGAGGTGAGGCAGTAGTGTTAAAGTCTGGCTGCACGTGCAGTGGAAAGGGGACATCTAAGACAAGGCACTTGAGGATGAAGGGCACACTCCATGCAGCCTTTCTCTCTGAGTGCCTGTTAGAGTTAATCAGCAATTAAGTAATTGAATTATATACAACTGCACAAAAGACTTATACATAAAGTTCCACGCACTAGTATATATCTTTCTTACCTGTGCAGTGGCACGTACACCGAAAATAAAGACAGGGGAGAAACTTTGACCTCGCTGAACTGGGTGGGAGTTTGCTAACCCGCTGGGATGGCACCCAGACCCTGCCTGTGGCTGTTGCCCAGAGGCACCCATGCCAGAGGCAGGTCCGTAACAGGGCTGCCTACACCTACATATCAACACCTGCAGGGCCAGACTCGAGCTCCCTCGGTCCACACCTGAGCTAAGAGGGTAATGCTAGCTTTAAAGCCATATTAAAAGATCCTTGAGCCACTAAACACTTCCAAGATTTTGAAGGAGGTAAGAACAGGGTCCCAAACACATGCTAAGCAAAAGCACAATGCCTGTGTGTGCTTTTGTAAATAGCTCGTTATAAATCACACATTGTTTCCCCCCTGAAAAAGAGGCTCATGAATGTGCCTGGTCTCCAACCCCCTTGAATCCTCTCAGAGGGGGGCTTTCAAAGCAATAACTATTAAAATGTTACTGCCATTTGTCTAATGCAATTCCATGCTCCACATCCATCTTTGGAGAGCTGACTTTCATTAACACTTCAAAAATAATTTAAGGTTTTCGCGGTGAAGGTTAGAAACTTTTCACAGCTCAGAGCTAATAGCTCTGCTGTTTACATGCTATAATGTCTTGATAACCTTTTCAAACACACTGTGGCCGGCAGCTGGGACCTGTCCCTGCTATTTTTGTTCCCAGAATGTAACAGCAGAAATGCGATGACTTTGTGCCCCTGAAATGGTCACATTTCTTCTCTTTAGGCTTCGCTTCCATTACAGCACTAACAGAAAGGGCCTCACCTTTTCAAGAGGCTCCTGATGTATTGAAATACAGCCCTGGCTGTCCTTTCCCGGGAGAAATGAAACAAGCTGATTGTCTCACTGGAAACCCGGTTTCAGGGGGCATAGGAGGAGGGCAGGCAGTCTGCCTTTCCTATCTGGGGGTGTCTTGGAGAAGGCAGTGAACCTATGTGAAGTATTTTGCCTAGAAGAATAAGGATAGGATTCTTGTTTTCAGGTGCTGGATGGACAAAGTCATAATCCCACAGCGTTTATTCTGACACTGCAGCAAAACAAGTCCTGCAGCTCTCTTACTTTGCTTTACTTGAGTTGTGCGCAGGTTATAAAACCCTACTGGAGATATGGCATGCTGGGAAACAGAGAGTAGAAAATGGTGCCTCTGTCAAAAAGCAGGAATCTCACTTGGTCCAGTCTCCTGCCCGCTCAACAGCTGGAACAGGGAGGCAGGATGGAGGGATGCTGTAGTATCTACATGCCTTTCTAAAAACATCACAAAGGTCTAATTTCAGCATACTGTCTTTAAAATTACTGGGCCAAACAGTGCCCTTAGATACAATTTACATGGAAATATTCAATCCCATGGAGAGCTCCAAGAGGGGTTTTCTCTCCCCTAAACCCAGAAGCAAATAAATGCAGCTGCTCCAAACTGATAGCGAGTAAAGGCCCTGAAGCTGAGAGCATGGGGCCAGTCCATTCTTATTAAGTTAAAGAATTAAAAGTCCTGGACAAGCTGTTAAAAAAAAGGAGACGTGATCAACTCAGTCAAATTTACAGCAGACCTGGGGGCACATCCATGATGTTCTCTCTCCTGGGAGCTATGTGAGATACAGCCTTGGAGCAGTCATAAGCACCACAGCACGTGTTGCAAACAACAGGGTAAATGAGCCCTAAAAGAAATAGTTTTAATGATCATCTTTCTCCTTTTGGGCAGGGACGTGAAAGGCAGAGGTCAGTTTGTGATGAGCTCCCTGTAGCCTTCCTGAACCTGTTCAGAGACCAGACGAGGTTAAAGGAGAGGTTGTGAGTTCTTCCCAGGCTGGAGAGGCTTCCAGAGGGCCCAGTGACTACAGGTGGCATGGGCTGCTGCCACTACAGAGGGCTTGTCCTTGAGAGATGGATCAGCACGTGGGATCCTAGAAAGCATGGTGTAAAGTTTTTCTTGCTACTACTAAGTCATTTTAAGTAGCTTGAAGACAAGTACAGGCTTCTGATCTTCATCCAAGTGCTTTAATTTTTTAAGGTTGAGACGAGATGACAAAAACTTTTAAAAATTCCTTGGCTTGGAAGGAGAGGGGAGTAAATCAAAGAGTAAGGTATACATCATATAATTTATTGTGGCTTATTTAGGCAGCTTGGCTAAATACTCCACAGAAAGCTGCAAATTCAGCAGAAAATTTGCAAGGAGTTAGCGTAGCAAATGAGAACAGATAGTGATCAGGCTACAGAACAGCAAAACAGAGTCATCGTTAATTAAGAGACCTAAATGATGAGACCCGCTGAATTAGGTCAGTGAATATGCCCCTTCCTGCTCTAGTTTTAGGTTGTGTAAATGACTTCAAGCGAGGTCGTTTTCAGAGTTCCTGCAGTTGCCAGTGGGGCCATATAATGGATGTGAGAAAAGCAGCCAAGAAATATCCAACAATTTAGATCTACTCTAGAACTGGGTCAACATACGGCAAAAGAAAATTAAAGTCAACAAATGCAAAGTAATGTTCATTGCCACACAATCCTTGGAACCCCTGCTAAGCCTAATTTATATAAATGGCTTAGAGAAGCTGACTACAAACTGGTTAAGCCTGCTGACAACACAAAATTGGGGAAGTGGACATGGAGAGGAAAGAAAAAAAAGCAAGCAAAGAAATTCTACAGAGTCCTTAGCTTTGCTAGGTAATTTGGACAAGGTGCAGCAAATAACTCTTAATGTTGACAAATGCAAAAGCAATACAATTTATTTGCAAGACCTCAGGACAAAATGGGAATTGTCTTGGACTTCAGCAAGAGGAGGCTAAAATGGCTACAGCAGGAAGACAGTAGCCTTTTCTCACAAAGGCGAGCCATGTAAATAATTTTTAAGCTAAGAAAGGAATCAAGGTGAATTAAAAAAAAGCAGCAACATTCAGGTTGCTTAAAGATAACCTCCAAAAAGCAGCAAAATGGACCTGCATCTATTATTACATCTTTACAGCAAAGTCTTCAGCTGGCAAAGAAACCTGCATAGCTAATACACTGCACAGCCTGATTATAGGCAGGACCTTGATACAGGTGAATGCAGTAACCTTTGTGTGAGCTGAGTGGAAAGGGAATACAGTTCCTTCTGGTAAGGACTGCTTTCTAGGTTGCTTAGAAATTTCAGTCCTATATTATGCTGCCAGTCCTAGAGCACAAAAACAACGAGCTCCAAAATGAAAACCAAGCCTCTGAGAGAAGGTGTTTTTAGGGAAACTTGGCCATTACCTCAAGATAGATTCCAACACCTCATACCCATATGTGTGCAAGGATGGCTTCTTCCAAACAATCAGGACTTGAGAACTGTTAGCAGATGAGGCAGTGAGAGGACAATTTTGCAGAAGAACTATCTCACAGCTTCTAACACTGTCCACTCTGGCATAGGCAACTGATCACACTGCAGCATAGGGCAGGCTAGAGATATCAAGCCTAAAATTGAAAAGGAAGCAGAATCAACTTATTTCAAAACCAAAACTTCCTGGACTGTCCTCCATCTTCATAAAAAGAAATAGAAGATAACCCTTTGGAATACTATTGTTCAATTCAGACATTAAAACCAGACTGCACAATGCTTTGACAACTATACTACACAGGGCGTGAGAAGTGACTGACCTAGATACAACGAAGTGATACATGCTATAATAGTGAAACGAGCAGCAGGAAAATGTATAGGACTACTGTAGGCTAGAAAGGGAGAGCAGATGAGGATGAGTTCAGAAAGGAACCTAAAAGGGAGGGAATAAAAAATACAACACAGATGACATCACAAATGCTGTAGTCAAGGAAACGTGTTTCATTTCTTCCCCTCAGTTCAGAGCAAGCAATCATAAAATGGACAAAAAGAGGAATTCAGAGCTACTCCTATCTTCTTCCCTGAGCTTATGCAACTTTCAGGGACAATAAAAAGCAGGTTTAGTCAGTATAGATTTAGGATCTAATCTGCACAAAGGTTTGATCTTTCGATGTTCAGTTCATACTAATTTTGCTCCTGACTTCAGTGCACATTGCATCAGGCCAAGAATACACAGAACACCATCTACGTAGTGAGAATGCCTCACCTGACCTTTTTTTGGGTAGTCTTTCAATCACCAACTATGTGTTAGAGTATTATATTAGCTATTCTAAGTTAATTGCTTGCAACATTGCTGAGGTGTTATGATTGTGTAGTTGAACTCCATTTTGAACCTTTTTATGAAAGTCATCTCCTTTAGCACAACAGTCAAGAAGGTGTTATATTTCTCACCCTAAACTAAATACCTCTGGATCACAGAACCTGCAGAATGGTACAATTCTCCCCCTTCCACTGTCAGAGGTTTCTACTCCCCAAAGTTTACAAAGCAGTTAAGAGGATTTGCACACGACTATGCCTCACAGCCTGCGAGACATCCAAAGAAGCATGGAAAGATCTTTTCCCTAATACAATTCAATCACAAAGCAACAATTAAGCCCACACCAGAAAAAAAAGAAAAGAATGAATGACAGGCATTGTACTTTACCATTAATTAACCAAAATATTTTAACATCCTAATTTAATTTACCAGTCTTAGGGTAACATAAACAAGTCTATCATAGAGTCCCCACTTCTACACACTATCCTGTCTAAAGTAGATCCCAGTCATTTCCAAATGTATACTCAAAAACCCGATGCTTTGCATTTTGCAAATCACTCAACTTTTTTGTGACCCAGTGTCACACATTTAGTCACAAGGGGATGCACATTCCTCTACTGCAGGGCACATGGAACCTAGAGAATCCTCACACAAAGCTGTAGTCCAAGATTAGGGGGCATTTGCCCTGTGCCAGGACACAAGTATGGTTGGGTAGTGATCACTGTACCAGTATCAGCTCCACCCATCTAGCAGCATTCTGAATGGGAGTTGGGGTAGCAATCCTACATTACCAGTGCAGGGACGGAGGAAGCATAGTCGATCTGCCCTCCAAATCTTGGGTGTTCGTCTTCCCAAGCCAGCCTTCCATATGAGGTCAAGACATGACTGGTCAAGAAATAGTGATCCTTTTATTGTTTGTAAATTAATTTCTTGCCCTTCTCTTACAGAACGAGCTTGGGAAAAAAATTTGTTGTCTTTTATTTCCTTTTAAGCTATTGTATCTTCTTACATTTTTATGTTCTTGACAGATTCCTAATCTTTGAGTCACCGCTGTAACTAGTATTTAGATATAAATTGGCAATCACAAATAGCTCAGTGGCTATTAAAGATGATGGCCTGATGCATCCTCTGGATCAGGAAGTTCTTGATGCCCTGATTGCAAAAACTGAGTGAATACTCCAGAGTTGTTCCTCTGTCTTATGTCTTCCAGTTTGCTTCATCTTTAGTACTATTCGGTAAAACTTTATTGCCACTAAAAGCTTTATCAAAGTGCATAGTGTTGCCTGAGGTCAGACCAGCCAAGTCTTGAGCTTCATATGAACTGTTCTGATGCATAGAAAATCTGTCTTTAGCAATTCCAGCCTCTCCTAATAAACTAGCCCATCTCTAAAGAACACTGATTTTGAAATATAATTAACCTCTATGTAGTCTGCCTTGTGCTGCAAATAGCACCAGGAAGAAAGATTTTTTTTTTTTTTACCTGATTCACTCTTTACTGTTAAATCATGATTCTTTTTATTATGTTTTTGTGCATTTCATCCTAGTGGGACATGGAAACAAGTTTGGGTAGTTTCATTGCCTGAATTTTCTGCTGCACACCAGCTGCCTGGTGTGGCTACATTCTCTGCACTGGAGAAGAACATTTATTTCCCATTTCTATACCATCTCTACCACATTCCCTAGGAGGGAAGGATCTTTTCCCTAATACAATTCAAACTAAATGTAACAAAAATATTTCTTCATACTATATCTAGGTATTTTAAAGCCATTTTGGGGTGATGTAGTTATACACCTCCCAGTTTAATTCAGTTTTATATCTGTCAAGCAGAAGTTTTGCCAAAGTGTATGGCATTGCTATAGAGAGGCCAGACCAGGCGGGTCTTGATTTTGTACAGAGAACTTGCTCAGGGCTGGCTTCCCCATATACACTGGTGACCTGTGGAACTCCCTGCTGCCAAAAATCAAGGATGTTGAGAGCTTGACAACATTCAAAAGAGAGGAGATGGCAGAGGCAGATCTTGGAAACATGTTTTAGCCTGCAGACCAGGCGAGAACATAGGCTAAGCAGCGGGAGAATGAGGAGAGAAGACACCCAGCAGGTTTAAGGGGAGACAGTGGACAAGCTGCAAAGCTCACTGATAAGCATTTGAGCCTTGGTGACTCTCTCAGGTCACCCTGGGAATTTGCTGCTGCGAGGGGCAAGGGGATGGTGTCATGGCCAGGTTTGCAGGCTGGGTACAATCCTGCTCCCGCTGCTTGGTGGAAGACTGGGGAAAGGATGACCTTGCTGACAGGGAACTATGCACACACTGTGTGCCCACGTCAGGTTCCCAAGCCGGCTCAACATCCACCAAATCAGCACTAGACATATATAAACATGCCCACTGCCTTGTTGGCAGTTTCAGAGAAAGGCCCCAGATAGCTCCAGATGGGCAAGGATCAGCACAACACTTGCACCGAACCTTTTCCGTACCTGCAGCCAGTTTTGTACCGTTCATTGCAGAGCTGTTACAAGCACTAAATTCACTTTCTCCCACACGCACACCTTGTAATATCTGAACTTAAGATGCCTCCTCTTGTCATTCAGACTGGCTGCTCCACTGCTCAGAGCTGAGCTAGCTGGAAAAGTGAGAGGCACGAGCTGATATTCTCAAATTGCAGAATTTCTGCCACAAAGAAGATATTTAGTACGTTTGTTACCACCTCAATTTAGATGGAAAGACAAGGAGACGGCAGCCACCCATAAGTCAGAAGGAAGTGAAGCCGGTGGGAGATACTCGGTGAGAGGAAAGTTGTCCCCACAACCATCAGAAACGTCTGATCTTCCTCAGAGCTGCCTTGCTGAAAGTATCCTTTAATTGTTTGTCTAAATGCAGCCATAATCAGCTCTCATGCCCAAAATAATTAAGCTCATGCCATTTAAAGGAAGGACTTTGGCAGGTGGGAAGCAGCAGAAGAAAAGCACAGCAAAATGCTGTTCCATGCCAGCCTTCTAGAGAGCAGTGATATGAGGCAGCAGCAATCCCACCAGAAAAAAGTGGGATGGGACAAAGGGGACGTGGGTTGTTGAAAAGGCCAAAAAGGCTCAAGGTGTCTGCCTCGCTCATCTAACCTGCACGTCTCTCAAGCAGAGGAGCAAAATGCTGTCTATGCTGGTTTCCTGGTGGGCAGCAATGAAGGGAGGCAGACAAAGTGATATTTCTCTCTCTCTCTTGCCTTGAGCAGGTGCCAGCAAAAAGCTTTGGCAGCTGCCGAGTGTTGTGCTCTGGGAATTTCTGCAGCACAGAGTGTTGGTCTCACTGCCGCAGTTGGATGACACCAGACGTGTTGGTGACAATGAGCCTTACAAGGAGAAGTGAAGGTGTAAAAACAAGATGAAATCCAAGCTGTGTTCTTTTGAAGGGAAGAAAGCATTTACTGACGTCAAGAGCTGCAGCCATTTCCATTTGAGGTACATGTCGTGCCCAAAATGAATCTGAGAGACCACAAATTCACCTGGAAGATTGATTTCATGGCCTGAGAGTCAGAATATTAACTCTGTATCTGTATCACTCAACTCTGAAACGGCCCCTTTTTTCCATTTGTGCTATTCTTCGCAGCCAAAGCTGTGCCATCTTTTTCTGCCGAGTGCTGCATGTCACCCCCTCGCAGCTCACCAGCGTCCAAGGGGTACTAGAAAAGCAGTTAGCAGTGAGAGGGTTAGGGAGCAGTGAAGTATGTGTGGTGTGGCGAGAGGCCAGGGAGGCAAGGAGGCTTGCAGGGCTGGTCTGGGCTCACCCGTAGCCGCATGCGGGACTATTCTGCCGGTCAGGAGGTCCCACAGCAGATGGGGCAACACCTGATTTTTATTCCCAAAGAAAGTAACAAGTGGAAAAAAGGATTGCTTTCTCCAGAAAGGAATAAAAACAATGCTAATTAAACACTGTGCCTGCCTCTCTGCTTTAGCTCAGTGTGCTTTGTTGATCCAAAGGCTACAGAGGTGACTGTGGGACAGATTTCATCTTTGGTGTCACTTGGATGATTTTGCTAGAAACACAGCAGGCTGACGCTGCAGGAAATTAGCCAACTTACTTCAACAAACTTGCACCCAAGATGCCAAACAGCCCCGATGTACAGTCAGTTCTTCATCATCCTCACAATGAAAGGACCAAGCCTCTCTTTGGGTGACACCAAGCCCGATGCCCCACTCTGCCCACTGTCTCTCAGCTTGACCCAGCTCTCCACATCATCTGGTGTGCTTGTCAAAGGGGAACAAACAAAATACGGCCTGCGTGACCCATGCTTCATCCAACTCATCCAGTCGCCCTTATTTTCAGTCCACCTCAAACTTTCCACTACCTGGAGCAAAGGAAGAAGCAATCAGCTTGCCTAATGCCGTGGGGAAAACATGCAGACCCAAGCGCCAAAGCAGATCGAGAGCACGATGAGTCCCGGACAGGGAGTTCTGGGAGACAGGAAAACTTTGCTGCCTCCTTCTTCATCCTAGCCTTCTTCAGCCCCCTCAAACACAGTGCAAAGCCAACACAGATAATACAGCAACCAGGGGGTGGGCAGAACAGTGGCATTTGCAAAGGGACAGACATAGAGCAGCGAGATAGTTTGGAGACAGACTCCCACCAGGAGCTGGTCTTCAGCATCTCCATTTGCCCTGCAGCAGTTTCTGAAGTACAGAGGTGTTTGCAAACTTGCTCCCACCATCCCTGCACCACAGCTCGGCTCTTCCAGGGAGACGGGGAGGCGATTAGATCTCTGCACTGCTTTTCTCAAACTCTCTCCCTCCTCAGCTCATTTTCTGTTGATGTGCCCAGTGTGGTTTTCTAGCTCCTGACAGGGTTAATTGGCAGGCCCAGTAGGGGAAATAAAATGTTTCAGTTCTGCGGTTGCTTTTTTCGTCCTTGTTTGCTCATGAGGCTGAGGGAAAGTGCTAGCTCCTGAAGGGTTAAAGAGCCAGCACAGCAGGTAGCCAGCTGCTCTAGATCTCTACAATTTATTCCTGGCCCTTATTCAGGCCCCTGCATGCTGCTCAGGTGCATATTAAGGCCACTACAGGGCCGACACACAACCCCTGCTCCTCAAAGCCCAGGGCTGTGGGGAACAGAGGGCACAGGCCAGGGCTGGGGGGATGGCCAGGGCCGAGGGGGGCAAGCTGTCAGGCAAAGTCATGGCCACTAAGGGCCATTTTGCACCCAGCAGCAGGGCACTTCTGTAGCCCTTTTGCTCTCCCTCTGGGGCTGGGCTTGCACAGAGACACAAGCCCCCTCCCAGCTTCCTCTCTGAAAACACTCTTGTTCCTCTTCCATTTTCCCCTAAGTTTCCAATGAAGATTTATTACTCTGAGCGATTATGCTGTCAGCCAAATGAGGGGGGAATATCCTTTCTTCCTGCATTCCAGCTACTGCTCCCTTTGGCTCTCAGCAAAAAGAGCAGAGATTATTCTAGTCCCTTTTTCTTGCAGGTATTATTTATTTGCAGGCTGACAGCATGTGGGAAAACCCATCAAGAATCAGAACCCCAGGGCATGAAGCTGGGTTATTATTCACCTATTTAAAACCTGGAAGGAACTGGGTGGTCAGTTAAGTGCATGTAAGGCTTCAAGGCAAACACTTCCTATCAGCACTGAAGACCAGTCCCATGTGGCATGAGAAGCAACTGAGAACAGGCAAAGGGGGCTGTGAGGAGACAGAAACATTGGAGCAGAAGACAGTAGTAGTTTCCATCCCACACTCAGAAAACAGGAATTTTACACAAGATTACAATCGCCAAGGAGATGAAGCATGCATGGACACACAAAGAGATTTTCTCCAAGACCTATAAGATCAATATTTATTTTTGAAGATTAATTTTTTTGCAGGGGGGAGGGAGGGCAGGGGTGTTTGTTTTTAATTTTCAGTCCCTTGTGCAAAGAATATTCCCGTCATGTGAGAATGCAGCTGCAGCAGTAATGCTATGCTACACATGGACAACAAGAACACAAACTCAAATGTAAATAAAAAGAGAACCCAACTAGTCTGATTTTGGTGCCCACCTGACAGAAATGCAAGTAACAAACAGACTGCACCAAAAAAACACCCCTCATGCTGGATTTCTGACATTACTGGTTAGATTATTAAAATGGTAATCAGTAAAAAGGGCAATTTCAATCAATCAACTTCACCTCCTAAGGAGAAGCCACAGGAGGGAGAGTGAAGGAGTCAGGAGATCTGGTTGTGCAGATTTAGGCAAATCGCTTTGCTCTGTATGCCTGTTCCATTCTACTTTTATCTCACTAGACTGTGCCCTAGACCCGTGTCATCGTCTAGACAACGCCATTTCTCCTGTCCTGTGTTTTCCTCCAAGAAAGGGCTGGGAGAGGAAAGGACAGGCACCAAGTCTGCAAGCAATTTAGAGGGCCACAGAGATAATTCAGATCACCAACTCTTAACATCCCTAGTTGCTAGGAAATGGCCACAAAACCCTCTGGAAAAATGTACCTTTTTTTCTTTCCTTATGTTGGTCCAACAGAGAACGACAACTTGCTATTCTGTTAGCCCAAGCAGCAGCATCCTGCTCGGTGAAGCTGAAGTCTCAGCCCTGCTGATGTACTGTGCGTGTCAGCACAACAACACTTCTGCTCTCAGTTTGCTTTGACAAAATCCAGGAAATTGCACACAAATGCAATGTTAAAAAAACTCGTTACGATTGCAAAGCTGAAAGCCTGATAATCAGGAAACGCAGGGAGGAAAACTGTGTGACTCGCCCGAGGCCAGGCAAGGAATCAGCGGCGGAGCTCACAGCCGAACGCAGGTATCCTGACATACAGAGCTACCCCTTAACTACAGATCAAACACAAGGTCCCAAAATGCCCTTAATCAAAACCAGACTGAAACATCCTACCAAGTTCACTGCAAACAAAGCTCACCAGGAAAAATACAGCTTTTGGGGATGACTGTTTTTGCTAGCATGGTTTGAGGCTTGCCAGGCTCCCCTAAGACCCCCCTGCAGCAGGCTGCTGCAGCAGGAGTCAGCGGGATGGGGTTCCCAAACTGCCTGCACTGCAGAGTACACTTGGGAAATAAATAAATTGCACAGAAACTCTGTCCCTTTGGGTTCTTCTCTTTCTCTCCACATTATCGTGTCACTGTGCATGTCACCTTGTAATACTGGGTTATTTATCATCACTGAGTGCCTAGATTGGCCCTGCTAGAGAAAAATCAAAGAAAGCAGCAGGGGCTGAGGTTTGATGAGAAGGAAACAAATTCTTCCCTTCAAGAAGCATACGTACTTCTCTGCTACCCCATACACACCCACACATGCACGCACATATTTCCAGGCTGCTCCTCTTCCCCCCTGCCAGCAGGCTCCTTTCAGCCTGGCTAGTCCCCGCTCTTCTCCCTTTTCTCTGCTCAGATTCAGTGCCTCGTTTCTATGGATTTCTGTGTCAGCTCCCTCAAGGATATTCGCTGGAATGGACACATTTACGGGATGACTAACGTTCTGAAAGCAGGTGGTGCTATTATAGTCATACAAAAGCCACCTATTTTTGGTGCCTTGCACTGTCATCCTGTTAGGCTATACTTTGCTTTGCCTTGTTATCGTACCAACTTCTCGGCACCATTACTGCGGGCTGCTCCAGTTCCAGGGCTGTCTGCAGAGAACTGATAGAGGGGCATCTTTGTTCACTGCAGTGGTGGCTTGGAGCTCCCCCACACAAAGAGAGGCCTGCGAGTTTCTCTCTCTGTCATAATTCATTTCCTTCATGAATCTTGAGAATGTACTTCAGAAAAAAAGAAAAAAGTTCTGGTATATATGCATATCTAATGTATGCACACACTCACACTTATATATTTTCCTATGCAGAGCAGCAGCCTTAAAGTGAAATGTTAGAAGATGACTATATTTCACTTTATCCTTGTATCATATTTGGGATAATAATCACTTGGAAAGTCATCAGGTAAATTTTGAGTATTGTCTATTATCTTCAAAGATAACTACTTTAATATCTCAACTTGTATTGGCTTGGAGACTCTTAGCTTGTCTCCTCTCAGTTCTTGGCACATGATCTTATCTGTCCCTGCACTCCTGGGTTTGGTGTGGTTAACAGCGTGACTGTGCTGTACTTACCCTCAGCCACAGACCATCTCTGCCTAAATACCATCTAAGCACCCAGGACTGAGAAGGAATGCAAAATGAAACGCAGGCATGGAGTTTAAATAAAATCACATTATTAGAAGCCACATTGCCTGAACTTCAGTCCTGAGACCTTACTTAACTAATAGTGAAGTGACCAGGAAAAAACAATGTCACCATATGACAGTTTTAAAGTGCATATAAGAGAGCAGGGACCACTGCAGGAAGACCCTCAGGCAGACCAAAACCACCAGAATCTCCTATGTCCTTTTCACCTTGAAGGGAGAAGCTGGATTTTCACTTCCAGCTTGGCACTTTGCAAAACCTGGCAATTGTGACTCCAGCTCCTTTTACTCCTCACAAACCCAGTGGAGGGCAGTACCAATTGTATGTGTGCTTCCTAAACCGGTTTAAGCCAACCCGGCTTGCGTGTGAGGGATTTGCATTGAGAGAGCCCACAATAAGTACAGAATTATTAATACGGTCTTGTACTCAATAGCTGAGACACTGCTTGTTACCAGGGGAAAAAACACCACCCTTCTGCTATAAAGGATCTAAATGGGAATCAGGCTGAGTCTCGTCTCATAGCGTAAATGTCCTGACCTGCTGTTCCCTACTTTGTAACACAAATTCAGCTATAATCAATTATGGCTTGAAATGCTCCTTAAATATAGAGAAAAATCCAAAGCACATGCAAAGGCCTCTGATGGTAACTGATGCGATAAAGCAGTGCAGGAAACTCCTTTTTCTTATTAAAGGCTGATTTTAAATCCCTCTGCAGACAGATGCAGTTGCTGTGCTGTGTACTGCTAACCTTGAATTCACATTAACAAGCATATCAAAACTTTCCTTTTCCAACTGAGTGCTTAGTACGGGAACTTCTCTGACGGCGGCTGCACGTTCTCCTCTCCCCACATTTCATCACCAAACATTCCCTGGTAATCGATGGAGGTCAAACCTAGATCCCATTGGGATTCACAGTGAAAACCATTGACATCAACAGGTCAAGAACAGCCAGGAGACGATTTATACAACAGAGAGTAGAAAACATAAACAGGAAAAGGCCACCACATTCTCAGCTGGTGTAAATCTAGATAGCTACAGATTTACACCAGCCAAACATAAGGCAGGGTTAAAAAAAGACAAAAGAGAATAAAAGCATCTTTATTTCATAACCGCAGATGCAAACAAAATCTCATCACAGCACTGTTGCACAGAAAAGCTCTGACCTAGCTAGGGTGATACAACTGGTAGACGCCTTCTTCTCTGACTGCTCTTGCCTGCCAAGACAGTCCGGGACATAGACGGGAAGCAAAGGAAAAGAAAACCTGCTTTGTTCTTGATTGCAGCAACCACCAGAAAAACATCCACTTCTCTTCAATCGACTGCCATTGAGGAACGAAACGTTTCGTGCCAGAAGAGGGCACTTGAACTACAGGCAAGCGTGAGCTGTGCTGCCTGGTGCTGACCCAGGCAGGCAGGCAGACAAGGTGGGGAGGGGGAAATCTCTTCATTAGGCCCAGGCTTACACAGGGAAATAACTACAGGGAGATGCAAAGAGGCACCAGGATGCTGGGCCTCCACTCTCCTCCTCCTCGCTGGTTTTGCTGCCTTCGACTTGCTCAAGTCCCCCCTCTCCATCAGCAAAGAGCTCAAGCTCGTGCTCCTGGGTCACGCAGGCTCTGCGTCAGGCCAGGCCTATTTTCAAATAGAAAGTAATTGTCCCACCAAGAGCGCAACTACTGAGACCCAGTCCCCACCCTTGGTTTCTCTAGCTAGCGATATGGATTGCGTGCCAGCTGAAATTCTCCCCGTACTGGAGCGTTTTACAGCGGCTCCCCCCATACAGAACCTCTGGTGCGTAATAACGTTTAATTTTGCTCCAGCCTTTCCCCCAGCAGAAACATTAGTTGAGTCCCTTCCCTTTGCTCAGCTGCCTGTTTTTATAAAACTTGCCAAAACTTAATACCTCTGAGAACTCTTTCTGGTTGGAACAAAAAAAAATAGACTCAGAAATTTGGGGGTAAATGTATATGGAACACAAACACACATGCCTGCTGCCCAGCAAAAGGACCCTAAACACAGAGACTGCTTTTTCCAACTGTATTAGCTGGTTCAAAACCGAATTGGTCTCTCTACAAACCTTACTTGTGGAAGCACATAAATTGGTCCCATCCCTCCAGGCACAACATGATCAGCCATGCCTCATCTCCTTAGAAAAATCTTGAAAACACAAATTTCAAAGATTATGCAAAACCCTGAATTATAGGCAAGAAAGACCAGAAGAGATGGATTTAAGATGAACTGAATGATATAGCAAGTACGAGAATTTAAGTCTTGCTTTGAAAGTTTTGTTTCTTTTCTGTGGTGTCCCCTATGATGAATCTCAAGCCATTTTCTTGGGTTTGATAGGCTAGCACAGAGTAATAGCTAATGTATCTGAACCAGTCCATAAACTCCCACTGCATCTATCTATACCATCTAATTCTCAGTGGCTGCCTCAGAGTGGTTAGTCCTCTGTTTGCATCTCGAAAGTTTCCAGACACATAAATAAACCAAGCACGGATAAATCAGGTCTGAAGGTCTGTTTCTCAGATGGATCTGGCAGCTGCCTCGGTTTATTGGCAGTTCATTTATCATCTCAAGAAAAATATTGATGGTTCTGGAGACACAGGCCCTTTCTGTGTCCAGGTTGAAGGAAAGCTGTCCTTCTGGGCAGGCTTTGGAAAGAAAGTCAATGCAACAAATTCTTCTTGGCAGACATGTGAGGGATGCAGTGCAAAGAGGAATCATTAAGTAAGGAAGAAGGAACACTAGCATGATAACCCTGTTGGTCCAGAAATAGCCCAGTCTCAAGTCTTCACAATATCACAGCAAGAGTATGAGATTGTGAGACTGCTAACAGGCACCGTCATGGGCATCTTCTCAAGGAGAGGTAGTACTGCTACACAGTAAGAGACAAGGACCCTGAAGCTGCATTCTGCGAACAGAACCAGCCACTTACCAGACCTTGAAGAAATCCACAGAAACTCCAAGATGAAAAGGCTTGCAAACAGGAATAATGGGACTGAAGTACTGTAGACTTTCTCCCCTTGGGCTGGCAGAACCACGCAGTCCTGGCTTCACCACGTAGAAGTGTTAGCAGTCCAGCTGCCTGTCCTCTAGAAAGTCACCAGGAAGACAACTGGATCCTCCAAGCCATTTCCATCCCCTACCTTGATTAAAACAGTTATGTTCCACTTGAACAGCCTGTTTAAGGATTTATTGAAAGGAAGCTTGTCATGTGTTGGTATGGTGCAAAGAGACCTCACTTTGCACATGCCCTCTAACACTGCTCCAGCCAAATGTCTGTAGAAACCAGTCCAGTGTAAGCTTTTGCTACACATGACACTCCACTGCCCTGCAGATCTCTCTTTGCTACATGAGAGGTCTTGAGTAGTTAATATACATACCGGATTTCGTGGGGGACTGGCTGATGAAGAAAAGATGAATGGATCGTCACCTATCATTCAGTCTTCTGTGGCACCAAATGACAATTGCTGGTTTAATAAGGATTGCTTAGTTTTAAAAAAAGAAATAACTGGCCTGACAGAATCACGAATGCAACCTGACTGTGGGAACATGTTATCCGGAGGTTGCTTTGCTGAGGAAGAGTGATGCACACCAATCATTATGACAGAAAGCAAGGTATTTGGGATGTTGCAATTTTCAAAAGCCATGTATTCTTCTAGCCGGAGTTGGTTCCTAGACTCTCTTGTAGCCAGATGACCCACACTCCAGCCTATGCTGAATAGAAACTCAGTCAATCTAACAAGCTTTGAATCCCTCCTAAGTTTTGGGAAAAAGAAGAGTACAGCAGAACACAGACGCTGTTAAGTGCACGAGGAGCTAAACACACGATGCTTACAGTGTATCCTCTGAAACTGAAAGCCATATCTCTCATTTTGGTGCTTATACCTGCTGCTTGTGTGACCCAGCCAGGATTTATCCTGCGTGCAAGTAAAAATCATAATGCACAGCAAATACAGGCTCTGCCATTAGAGTCACTGGAGCTGATTCTCTATTGCTTGACAGCTCATACAGTTGTGTATACCTAGAAAGAAAGTGTAAGATGATCTATCAACTCTAGAAATGAAGGAATGATTCTGATCTGATAATATTTTTCTGCTTATGCTGTACAGAATGAATACTCAGGCAGCGAATAAGTAGGTAGGCTAGGAGACTTCAAACGTGAAAAAAAGGTGGCTGATATGAGTGCCATGGGTAAAGCAGATGGAGATCAATGCTGCTTCCAGTGTAACAATTAGAAATCACAAAATAAATTTTGCAGGTGGTAGGCTTAAAACAAACAAGTATTAAGCTGTGGAAAACCCTAACAGAGAATGCTGTGGATGCTAAAAATGTATACAGGTTCACGGAAGACAAACCCACTGAGTGTTACTACAGACATAATCAACATCTCTGGCACTGGGATCCCCAAACCACTAATTGCTGGAAGCTGGAAGAATATTCAGGAGAAGTATTGTTATATGCTTATTCCATTATTATGTTCTCGGGCGTCTGCTTTTGGCCTCTGTCAGAGACAAGACACTGCAGAGGACTGGTTTTGATCTGAGCTTATTTGGCTGTTCTTCCATTAAGAGATGAGAGATGTGGGAGAATCAGACCCATCCTGCCTTTATAGAAACACAAAGGTTTCTGAATGCTAGATCAAAGCTGCAGATTATCTTTAGTTCCTGCCTGAGACATGTTCAGACTTTGTTGATCTGAATGCTGGACAAAGTTTCACCTCTAGGTGACAAGAAATGCTGCTGGCTTGGGGTGGGCATGTATTGGCCTTGGCTTGAATGGGTATTCTTTTCACCTGTGAACTGCACCTGCCAGCTTTCTGGCCTCTTTCAACAGTGGCTTGATGGAGAAAACGCAACTAGCTTTTCAGGATGCCATGAGATACCCTTTGTTAAAGTTTGCAGGGATGTTAGCGGTGAAAGTTTGTACAGGAAAGCGAAGTGAAGTCTCTAATCACAGGTGACATGCCCAAGAAGGCAAGGAGATGTGGGGTCTGTTTCCTGTGACTTTCATGTCTACTCTCCTCCTCAGGTTTCTAGCAATGGAGATGCAGCTGTCCCTACCAGAGAGATTAATTTTGGTCTCTCATTCAGCCAGCTATTTTTCATGAAACACATAGGAATGTAATATCTCCGAGACCTTTATCACTGTCAAATTCAGTTGCAATTGGTCAAGCAGCTGAGAAAGACAGACACAGACAGGCAGACACTCATTTCTTTGCCGAGTTTCCTAAAAAACATCTCTGATTCCCTTTCAGGATGTTGGTATTTAGGACTGAATAAGTAGTAGCTAAAAAATAACTTCTGCTCCCACCCTAGAATTCCCTTTAATCACCATAAGCCCTGCTGAGCCTTTAGGTGGCAAAATGAAAAAAGGAATAGTTTTGGTGAAAGACAGCTCAAAATGAACAAAAAGCAGAGACTGGGTGTGTCTGATTAATGAAACACCACCTGCAAAAAATCAGATGAGATGACAGAAAGGCAGGGGGTAGGGGTAACGACCTAAAACTGCAAACAAGATGGTGAGGATACAGACACAAGACAGGCAGGCACAAGGGAGAAGTCTCAGCCAGAAGTGAAGAGACACAGAGAAGAGAAAAAAGATGACAAACATGGAGACACAAAAACACCACTACAGGCTGGCAGGAAAGCAGAGACCTATCACAGAGACACTGCAATTTTTCTGTTTATTGCTTTTTGAAAAACGCCTCATTCTGAATGCCTTTTTTCTCTTCATTCCCATTGACATTTGGGAAAGCTCCAAAGCACAGCACTGGCTAAAGCCCTCTCCCAACCTAAATCTTCAACCCACAGACGTTACTCTTTAGTCATATTAACCACTCCCCTCAGACATTTCCAACAAATTGTTAATATCTTTTAAGCCCTGCTCTCCGTTGCCTTTCAGATTAGCCTTGCCCTTTCCTTTGCACTTAAGTTTAGCAAGTGTTACTAATAGGAATTTAACATTTACCAAAGAATTATTCTAACTATGGGTCTAATAGCATTTGTATGGTGTTCTGAGCACCCAAGAGCCTCACTATCAGTTCTATATGCTTAGTTTTGTCTAAGTTGCTTATAAGACAAAGGAAAAATACAAGTTTATAGAAAAGCCAGTTAATAAGAGGGGTGTTCAAAGCCTTGAAAGCCAGTTCCAAGAGGGATAGCAGTGCCTGGAGAGAGCTTCCCCCTTGTTTATATTAGCCACAACTCTGCAAATCGCTCATGTAATCAACTTCACTTGTGCTTGGTCTAAGTTATTTTCTCCTGTGTGCAAAAGGAATACTAACAGCAAAATGTAACAAATTTTACTATTAACTGGCAAATTTTATGGTATTTTATACCACCATCAAAACTATTTTGAATTAGAGTTCTGTTCTTGCAGGCCATGGATTTAGCTGGCCTGATAGCAACCATAAGTCATTGATAGCTTGAATGGAAAGGACTGATGAGGATTTCAATCAGTAAAACCTCAGTGACAGTTTGGCACCAGTTTGCATGCGGTGTCTCAACAGAAACCCCAAAGGCTGCATTGGATATCACATCATTTTTAGAGCTGGGCTTCCTCATCTTGGCTGGCTTATAAGGATCAGTCTTCCCATGTCACTAGATACAGCCCTACCTAGGCCAAAGACCACATTCTCCGCCAGCCCTGAGTTGACGACAGCTGGTGGGAAGCAGGGATGGTATTTGCACATGTGTCTCTGTAAGATGCTTATGCTCCCACTGTCCACAAGGTCCCTGTTCCTGAATAAGGTTGTAAATATTGACGGCTCTCAAGTCGACCTGTGCAAATCCCCTAGTCCAGGCTCACAGCCACTGAAGTCTTTTTGCTCTTCAAAGATGACAAGCTCCTGCATTTATGTCTAAAGCTGACTTGAGAGCATTTCTATGGATCTGGATATGCACCCTGCTTACATTCTGGTCCCACAACAACCATCTCTTCTCTTCCCTGTACCTTAGTATCCCTGGGAAAGAAACCTGTGTACACAAGAGGAAGGAAATTCATCTACACCCTTATGGGGTCCTCCTTTACAATGCTGAGGACAACACAACTCTGGAGCAAACCATGATGCTCAGTCTAACTTGTGCCTTAAAATCTGATCTCACAGGTAGGCTCTCAGTACCTCTGATGCTTCATTCCCCTCAAGACTAGATCCTCAGCTTACAAACTCCCTTTCACTTCTACTTAAAACAGGCTTGTGAGTCTGAGCTGCTCTCCCTCGTTCCCCACAGAAAGCCATGCAAATGCCTACCAAACAGGCAGTATGCAAAGCACCTGGACACATAGAGAAATGCACCAGTTACTCAAGTCCACTCTTGCTGCAGCAGTTAACTGCAAGACCATTTTCACATTCACATGCATGGTATTTGATATCTGGCTCTTAGCCAAAAGGTAACTGGAATCATATGGTTAAATCCCCAGGAAATACTTTGAAGATGCCTTCCAAGACCGATATTCTACATTTCAGGGGAGGGGAAAAAAAAAAAAAAAAAAAGAAAAAAAAAATCAAAAAAACCCCTTTCTTTGAAAGAAAAATACACCTTTATAATAACACTTTGCACTTTTATAGCATCTTTCATCTGAGGCTATCAGAGAACTTCGGGATACAGATGCTAAGAAATCCATTACAAAAATTATAGATATTCCTAAACTGACTGTTGTCACTTGCCTTAATTTCCATTTCCTTACTGATACTCCCATACGGTGTCTGCATAGACTGATGCAGTCAGTGCTACAGGCAACTAGATAAACAAATGTACATATAAATCTACCCCACAAACACCCTCTCTTACAGTAAAATAAGTATTTTCCTACAGCACTGTCCACTGTATTGAACTCTGTGAGGGAAAGAAGTGTGCATACTGCAACATCATATACTGCTTTGCACTTCCATTCCACTGCACTTCATTAAACATACTTTCACTGTTTCTTAATTTCTTTAAGCAGGTCCCCCTGTATATACCCGATATGAACACACAGATTCCTTCTGGGTATGAGCCAACAGCTGCAACCCTGAGAAATATCAGCTTCTTATATCATTAACTGAGTTTCCATGGTGCCCTGGGGCAGAGATATTGATGCTTGACAGCATTATCACTATAAAGTAACTTTACAACTCTATAATTTAACTCTATGCTTCCAGTAATATTAAGAGCATTTGAAATTGTGGCTGTAAACCTTGACACTTTCACACAGACTGGGGAGTTGAAAGAGGATTTTGTTTTCTTTCCTTAAAGACAGCCCAAAACATGGTACTGAGAAATAACTAAATGCCAGAGAGGTGATGTGCAAGGAGGTCGCTCTTAGGAAAATCTGCAGGATTAGGATTAATCCCACTTTTTGCAACACACGGAAAGGAGCCTGTTTCTAGGAGCTTAGCAGAAGAAGGATGAAGATGTAGACCTCTGGAGGTCTTTACCTGAGTATATGCCCAATTTACTTTGAAGTCATCTTGGCAACAAGCTCTAAGTAACGTTCAAACATAAACCACACTGGATAACCTCTGCAGAGCTCCCTCAGCTTTATCAGCACAGCCTTTCATACCTCATTGGCTTTTGCTAGTAACGTTGCCTTTACTGGGTGGGAATGAACCTGCAAGGGCCATAATCTGGCTCATGAGGATCTTCCCTTAAGGATATCACTAACAGAGCTAGGAGGATCAGGACAGGCAGTTGCCAAAAAAAAAAAAAAAGAAATGTAAAAAAGCCCAAAATAACCAAATACATTTGCCCTAGAGGACTGCCAGGTCCACGAAGCTCTAAAAGTTATAGATGCTTTTACTGGAATTGTAATTCGCATACAGACTTCTTTTCCCCAGGACAGGCATTTACAGAGATTCAAGTACTCTTTAAAAGGAATTTGGGTATAAGCAAATGACTCTTTCCTACAGGGGATTTAACTTCTCAAGTCCCTACTCAAACAGCAGGCTGATATTCCGCTTGAAGTTAAGAATAAGAGTGAACCCAGTGGTCCCAACTGTGCCACAAGTCCAAGATGCGAGCTCCTGTAGAGCACCTGAAGACACTCTAGTCAATCCAAGCTTGCATTCTGTGGCTGTAGCCACATGAATACATTTTTTTTATGGCCATAAACAGGAGAGAGAGTTCAGCAGTGCAAGTACGCCCTGTTTTAGCTTCCAATTCAACACATTCAGTGAAATGGAAAATACCAAGTGATATCTTTGCAAGTTGGTTCAGCTATAGTGTTTTAAAGTATTGCGATAATTTCTCAGCTGTTTGTAATGTGAGAAGACCTACTTTGGGATAATATTAGTAATGCCTCTTTCTTCTGTGTTCTTTACCCATGGCTTCCAAAGTGGAGTTTTTTGTTTGTGGTTTACGAAAGATGTTTCATTAAATTAATTCTTTATATTAAGGATATTAAAGAGGTGAAGTGATGTGCTTAGAAAAGCCATACAAAGCAGAACCACCATTTCCATCGTTTCTATCTTCCTACCTCCTGGCTAGGCTTTGGAAGAATAAAACCTCTTATGCTCTCTTATGGGCTGCCTGCTGTGCAGCAGGGATCCAGTTCAAACACTCTAAAAAATGAACCCAATAGATTTTCAAACTGTTGATGTGAGACTCCTTTACTGGCCACTCTCGGGTCAGGCTGTGATGGCTGTTGATCTGCAGCTGCAGTGGAAAGCAATTCTGGGTGCGCTATCAGAGCAGCACTCAGAGTCCTACAGCTGGGGATTCATCCTTCCTCCCCCTCTTTTATCCCGTGTTCCCTGTCCAGCTATGAGGCTGGTGTGTATCTAGACAGCTCAGCAGTTGAGCTGCTGGTGGTGAATGTTAACAGAGCAGTTTACATGCCTTGTGTCATAAGCCCTGTAAATACTTAGTAAAACATGGTATTTAATGGAAGCATATCAGCTCATTTTAAAGCTTCTTCACCTGGTGCTGAAGCAAACTGTTGCTGCGCTGCCTTTTTAATCAGTTACCACCAAATGTGTGCACATGTGAGAAGGTTTTTAAGCATTTCTCTGTCCACTTCCAGGCAACTAACCTACAAGCCTACAATCCTCTTATTATGCCTTCGAAACAGACTCCATTCACTGTTATCTACAGCACATGTTATCGTAGGGTATTCTGCAGAGCCAGGCTTACAGAACGTATCCCTAATGTTTCTCGTACACCAGGTACATATCAGTTAGACACAGACCTACCACGCACACACGTACCTCTGAAGGAATGTGTAACAGGGCGTTCAGGAAGTTACACCTGATGCAGTGCTTTGTTTGCAGGATGAAAATACAAGAGACGCTCCAGCAGTAACCATTACTGATATAATGCTAATTGAGGCCTGAGACATTCATGCAACCATGTTAACTCTCTGTGTTACAAGAGGCCAGAAATTCAATGCTCCACAGGATGCTGTTATCCCACCATATATGTCCCAAACATATACCCCCTGCACAGACTGATGGAAGACCCTTCACTCCTGGATTTCATTTAAATAGTGCAGCCTTAGGGGCAAATTTGTTTTTACAGAACATACCAAGTGTAATCCTCTAAATTCTGAATCTTTGAGGTATTTCATTTAGGAGAATACATTCAGTCATACAAACTGGAGTAGTTTGGAACAGATTTCCACTTTTAATGATATCTTCCCTTCCTTTTTTAAAAATTTTCTTACTTTCTTATTGAAAAAAGTTACTGTCCACACTAACAATGTCTGAATTCAAATAACACTTACCAGACTGAAAGTCAGTCTCCCATTTTCATGCATGTAAGGTATCCATTTGTCTCAATAATTACAAATATGTTTCAGTCACACAAGTGTGATATGTAGAAACATATCTATTACAGGCTCACGTAGATGTTTGTATAGATCACAGAGTGAGCACGTAAACCCTGAGGAACATGAAGAGATTTAAAAAAAACCCCAGACCCAACAAACCTAATCCACTTATATAATGGCATTAAAGGGAGTGGTACTATGATCTTATTTGCCATGAATGCTGTAAGGGAAGAAACTGGCAGGTAGAATTACATGCCACCAGTGCAAACAGAAGACTGTTCAGAGTTTGTTTCAGTGTTCTCACCTGTCACCAGGAACAACATTAGGCTAAATTAGTATTTTTGTAGAACCTGGAAATCCTCATTTGTTTTGGTCTCTACATGGAGCCAGTGTTCTGAATGTTGGGTGTGATCTGTTTTGTAGTCTCTGTTCAAGGCCATGGGTTCCCTGAATTTGAGGCTGAGTCTCAGTCTGCACTTCTTAATCCAACACTAGAAGATTGGAACGATTCTAGCCTCCCTGATCCTGTTTCTATTAAAAACAAAACCCCAGTAACATCACAGTGGGATGAACAAAGTTGTAAGAAATACATCTTTGAAGGCAGATTTCCTGAATACTTGCCCTATTAGTTCACGGGTTTTGGGCTCGCTGTATTTTCTTCATTTATTTGCTTGACTTGCTGCCTGCATGTAGCTAGATAGTTAATAGAAGCATGCCTGTCCTTGGAGGCCAATGTGAGCTGACTGGCTGTGTCTTTGGTTCAGGTCCATTAAAAAATCTGAGCATTAATTAATCACTGACTTGCAAATAGCTTGGAAGAGCTGTTCAGGCTAAATTGGAATGTTCTGCAATTGTTTTACTTTTGGTCACAGGCACTTCGGTGATATGAAACTTCTCCCCTGCCAGGATAGGATGTGCATAAATCCAGCCACTCCTGTGTTAGAGCAGACCAGCCTAGAGACTGCTTCAAGCAGCTCCATTTCTTTCTCTAACTAGGAAACTGCACACATGAGGAAGAGCTGTCATAAGCAGCACTCTTGATAGAATCCCTCCATTGAAAAGGAAATAATGAAACCTACCAGGGCAAAATGCCAGTGGAGTGTACTACATGGGCAAAGAGCCTTCCCTGCTTGCTGTCTGCCAGGCGGGTCAAAGCCAGCTTCTCCTCCTTTTTCACTCAGCTAGGTGAAACTGTAACTGTAGAAATCAAGCTGCTGCTTGAGCTTTCCATCCATCACCACCAAGAAGGATCTCTGATCTGGGGCCTGTTTTCTGTGCTCTAGCTGTTGATGGTCACAGTGAATGAACTGAGAATGATGCAGCTCTGTCTGCAGAAAGCAAGCCAAGCAAATAGAGATGTTAGACCCCGCACCTGAAACCTCTGTATTGTGAAGCACGCAACAAAAATCTTCATGGAAAAGGACACTAAGCCAGCATGACCTACAAGTCATGAAGAAAAACATATTCAAGGGAATCATGACCTCATTTGTATAGGGACTCTTCCCACTCCTCATGCAAAAACTGTTCTTGATAAATAAGGAAGATAAATAAGTAGCTGTCAGTACAATGAGTACTAAGTGAGGAGGAAAATTAAAGGTGAAACTAAGGCACATGTTCTTAAAATGCCAAAATACCAACATGAGAAAATAAATACTTACACCTAACGGTAATGACAATTTTTTTCTTCAGTGGCAAGATATATTACGTATGTGTATGTTGCAAGAAGGTATTCCATGGAAGTAGCTAACCTTACTGAGCAAAAAAGAGCTTGTATCCCAAATGCCTAAGTCTGATAAGTCACCTTAATATATTCATCCCTTTCCTTCCCCTAAACTTCACTTTCAGTGGAGAAGTCAAACCAGAAAACCCCAAATGATTAAGAATTACTTTCCCTGTTCCTCACTCTTATTCCCACACAGTGTGTACATATGCATGGATGGTGAAGAATTATGTCTCATACAAGTTTCCCCCTTGCTACCCTAAAGCTGTAAACCTTCCCTGACTTCTAAAATGCAGTGGAGAGGTAAATAAGCAATCATCACTAATCTTTCTCCCTCTGCAGTGTTTCTAAACCTGTGGAAATTCCAAAAGCTACCAAGATAAAATGACAAAATGAAATAACACACCCAAGCTTGAAGTATGGGCACAGGTTATTTGAGTGAGCATAGTGACAAAAAGAAAAACATAAAAACAGATCATAAGACCAGTCAGAACAATTCTACAAATTGTTGATATGTTGAGATAGCCAGGTGGATATGTGTTTTTTGAGGAATGAGACATTGCTTCTATTTGAGCGCTCAAAAATGCGAACGACTTTGTCAGTTTTGTTTGCAGAGGTCGCTTTCCATTTCTTTGTCAACTAATATTAAAGACCTGGCCCTGAGGCAGCTGCAGAACCTAATGGATCCTTTAGTCTTTTGGCTGTGATTCAAAGGCAGAGAAGATACTCTAACTCAGTACCAATGATGCACTTTCAACTTGCTATTAAAACAATAATACAAACACAGGGATAATGAGAGAATAAGGAGAGAAATGAAGAAAGAAAGGGAAGACTCTGGAAGGGAATGGATCACAGGCTTCCTACGACTAGTTTCTATAACAAGTGTGTGAGCCAATCTCCTACAAGAGGGAAATGGCTTATTTGATCTAATATGCCTTTCTCTTCTTGAATTTCCACAGTATGAAGAATCAATACAAGGGAAATTAAAGCATCGGGAGCAGACTCACATTTCCACTTGTGTGTTCCTATCGCAGCAAACTCTTATTAAGATAGAAGTATTTACCTTAAGTGCCCAGTTCACGTGTGCTGCAAGAAGAGGAAGGATTTCAAAAGGATACATGCTTCTTCTGTGTAGGGGACAGCAGAATTAGGTCCACCCAATATGTAGCTGTAGAATGAGACTTCCAGAGTGTAGCAGTAGGATGTATCATTTAACAGCCCACCAAGAAAACGCCGGCCTGTTCCTGCTTTCACAGCATCTCTGTTGAATGATGTACTGGACTGCAGGAGGAAGAACACAGAGACATGAAGAGAGTTCATGTGTGGAATAAGGGAGGGGTTGGGAAGGAGTCTGTTAAAATAGAAAACAGTTAAATTCACATTGCCAAATCTCATTTACACTATGTGAGACTACACTATTTTTTGAGCATGGCCTGGAGAGACCATTAATGGAAACACAGTTCTGGCACACAGACTATAAATAATGCCTTGCAGACTTTCACAGAATTAATCTTAGTTCGCTAGTAACATCAGCTTTTCTCCTCCCCTTTTGGATAACACAAAGAAAGCCTGTCATATGCATGAGTTGAAAGTGAACCTTCCAGACCCTCCATTCTCAAAAGTTAAGCTGGACTATTATTTGGATATTGGGTTCCTTCTCTCTGCTGCATTCCCCTGTATCATAACCATTCTCCCCCACCCCTTACCCTGGACTCTTTTAAGCAAAGTAGAAATAGAGTGGCATTTACGTTTTAGTGAAACTTTCTCACCGAAGACATTTGACTGGTTCTTAAATTAGGTCACACAAATTTCCACTTCACTAACTTAAATGTTAACTGGGTGTTGGTCTCTGGGTGGAAAAATATACTGCATTTTTTTACAGCATAAGCAGCACAGTATAAAAGGCAGTATTTTGTGCTATTACTGAAGATCTGGCTTTAAGAACCCTACAGCTTTATGACTATTCATTTGAGAGGTGGCGGGGAGGAATCCAAGTATTTCCATAAATGAGTTTTAGCTCTCCTTTGAAGGCATGACATCCGGAGACTAAAGGGGAACTCATCTTCAGGTTGATTGAAGTCTCGGAGCTTGTTCCTACCAACTAGACAGAAAAATGGATTCTGATTTCATTTTAGTTATCAGACTCTATTCACAACCTCATACCCATCAGACTGCATCAATCTGGACTCAGCATAAGATAGTGACCACCACAAAAAAAAAAAAAAAGTTACGCAACTTGGATCTGTTGCATAAAAGGCCTTAATATCTCTTGCTTTAAGACTTTTCTGTTGCCAGTGAAACATAAAGGACCCTTAACATAGCTTACTGTTCAGTCATTGTGCTCACGGTGAATTCTTTGAGCTATCCAGGGTCCTCCTATTGAGCCTTAAGGCTAGTATCTTTTCTTGCTAAAACAATGTTAGTATTTATCAAGTCCATCTCTTTTCCAAAACAGGGAAAATAAGATTTCTTTCTTATTTAAAAAAAAAAATAGATGCAATAGTTCAACATGTAAAACTTCTCTAGACTGAGAAAATCAGACTAATACTGAAAAGAACAACAATTTTGGATGAATAGTGTATACCAGAAGATATAAAGAATGGAAATACCTGTGCGTTTATTAACATTCTGAATGGTTTGAAGTCTCTCTCATGTTATAAAAAGGAAGGCTTTCCAGGTTAATTAGAAAAAGATGGAATTGGGTTTCTTATTAGCATTATATATAGGAGTTTCCAAATGCAACGTGTTGTCTTTGTGGTAACATAATATTTAGCTTTGTGGTAAATTGTACACAGAATGCATTCTGCTATGTACATATCATATAATTTCCTCCAAATTACATGGCAGAAACCTTGAGGATATTCTGAATAACTATGGGATAGGGAGGTAAAGTGCTCATAAGGACTGATGGGGAAATTAATTGTTAATTTGATATATGGAATAAAATACTTAAGGAGGTCTACAAGAGGGAATGTTCTCTGACTTCCTGCAAAAGAAGCCTTCAAAAGACTACTGAGACCCTGAAACTGAGGGAAGCTTTGTCTACAGTTAAACTTCAGAAACATAAAGGAAGATGATCAGGCTCTGGGGATTGCTTCATAAGTCAAGTAAACATTGATTTCAATGGATCGTGCTTCATGTTCAAATGAATGCCTGTGGTATAACTTTCAATGCATGAAAGCATCAGCTGATGAATATGGGTGTATAGAGCCAGCTCAAAGGAAGAAAACAAACGTGTCAGAAGATGGTATTGTGGTTTGTGAGGAGAAGCATCACTCACAAGGGGAATGAGCTGGTTCTATGGCTGTTTTTGGCACAGTGAAAATGAGGAATATGTCAGAGAAGTGATTCAGGGCAGGCACTAAGGGCAGAAGTATTCCAGTGATTAGGAGACTCAGTTACTGATATGGAGTATCTATGAAAATTATGGAATTTCATCAACTGTGTTTAAGAACAAATTGGACAAGTATCTGCTGAGTATAGTTCATGTCTTTGGGATACAGTTTAGACATGAAGTCCTTTTCAGCTCTATTTCCCATTATTTCAGTCATCAGGCTAGAGGAAGGTTATGAGTTGAATTCCTCATAGATGATTCTTGAGATAAATCTTACATAATATTTTCATCACAGTTCTTGGCACAGTAAAGGAAGACCATGCCAACAAAATTTGCTGATGACACACTGTGGAATGAATCATCATTATGGAGGAGGCTCTGAATATCATACAAAAAAAAAAAAAAAAAAAAAAAAAAAAAAAAAAAAAAGAAGCAGTGGGATGACTTTGAGGACCAGAGTGATAATAGTCTGAAACTTAACTGCACAAGTGCCAGGTCATGTACTCAGAGCCTAATAAAAAACAATCTCTGCTATAAGCTGAAACCTCATCAGCTGGAAATAGATGAAGAGAGAGTCTGATGTATTACTTCACTGAAGTGATTTTTGCTTTCTGGCAGAAAATAACTCAGAGTTGGGTCTAGTTATTGGCAAAATTATACTCGCCATATTTCAAAAGTGAAGCATAAGTAGTTTAAATAATTGGAAGAAGGTTTTGTAAATGGCAGAAAAAAAGAAAACAAGATTTAGATCTTTCCAGAGTTTCAATTTTTATAATGCTATTTTGTGGGGTCTGGGGTTTTTGGTTTTGTGGGATTTTTTTTTTTTTGGTCTTTTTTTTGGGGGGCAGGGGGGGTGTTTAATAGAATAGTTCCAATTTCAGCTGTGCAAAATTACTTGAAATGGCAATGACATTAATAAAATCGCCTGTTCATTTCTTTGTCAGGTAGTTCCACACTTCCAGGAATAAAAAGAAGCTGAACCTTCATTTAGGTGCATAAATGTAGATTTTGGAGGTTAACTTTGTCCTCATTTTGAAAAAAATCTGATGTCATAGACCAACTTGATGTCTTGAGTAAAAAGTAAGATCTCTGATTTGACTCAAGAAGTTTGGGATAGAGAAAACATAAAATAAACTTTTCAAATATGAACACATGCATGTTTTGATACAGCAGCTTGGGCTTGGCTCTAGAGCAAATGCTATATGCCAGAATGTGATTTGATGTTTTAGACAAAAAAAAAGAAAATTAGTTGAATTTTCTTGAATCTGTAATGACAAGGAAGGGCAGCAGGTACTTGCTTGAGTCCAACCTTCTACCCACTGTTTCAAGTTGAGATAAGTGGAGTGGAGAAATAAACAGACAAAATTTTGACTCCTCACCAGAACTGATCTTGACAACTGATAATGCTCAAACAAAGGCTATGAAAAGCCTTGTATTATCATGGCAAACAAAGAGCCTTTTGCATGCACATTTATTTAATCAAATTCTAATCTGGGGAAAATGGGAGGGGAGGGGGCGAGGCGGGCAAGAGGGGAGAAAGAACACAGATAAAGTTGTCCACAAATGAGTCTCTTGTTTTTCTGGGAGAATCTATTGCCCTAAACTCCTCGCAAAGCTGAACTAAAGTCATCATTAAGCAAATGCACTGAGGAGGCACAGCAGGAGAACAGCTAAACAAATATTTATTTCTCCAAGGCTGAATCGCATGGGAGTGTCAACAACAGCAACAGCAAAAAGTACAAAGTCTGGAGGGTGGGAGGAAACACCAAAGTCTTTGAAGTTCTTAAATAGGGGTATCTGTACAAAATCAACAGTAATTCGTTATTAAAATGCACAGATACATTAAAGCTCACAGAGGGACTCTGTTTCCCAGATTGTGTGAGAAAAATTCAGTGAACAAATAGCTATCTACAGGGTTAGGAGGTGCCAAGCAACAAGAATCCAGTGTTAAAAGAGCAGAGCAGGAAGAATGAAGGATTCCCGCACTTTCTGGTGGGAAGAAATCCATCAGAAAACTACACCTGGATTTCACACACACTTGAGAGCCTTAAGATGAGCTGACCCTCTCTCTGCATCTCAGGCATTAGTGGCAGCTTCCCCAGGCCTTCCTACCAGATTTCATTCTTCCTCCACATGCTATGCTGAATACCTTCTGTATGACCAGTTTCCCCATTGGGAATGACAGTGATCAGCCAGGCAGCACAAAGAAATTTGTAAACCAGTTGGACCTTATTCAGACATTGCAACAGACAAAGAGATGTGTGGAAGGAAATAAGAAAAAAAATTGCAGGCAAATTCTTTCTGGAGTGATCTCAAAGCAGAAAAAAATTTTGGCCCTTGGTTAGACCTCTCAATGTACCAGAACCCCTGTCTGTAGGGCAGTCTTGTCTCTTGGCTGGTAAGGACACTCTCTACCACACAATGTCTCTCCTCAGTGAATTCAGCCCGCTGGTAGCTAGCTTAAAAGCTCAAAAGCTTAGGCAGCTCCCATGGGGCTGAAGGATACTCTTGGTTTCTCAGCACTGCTCCATCGTCCTGCTAACAACTACTGAAATGAATGTCCTGAGCAGTCCATATTCATAAAGTAAGGGCAGGCAGTTTACTGATTGCCTCTGCATGCCTGTATCAATCTATCACAAGAGTGGCTCCAAAAGACCAAGAAGGGAAAACAACGCATTTCTCACACATCCGAGACTGAATTTTCCCAAGTCCACCCTTTGGCACCCTGATGGACTTGGAATCCAAGTAGTTCTGCTTGGTGGGAGCTTCCGCTGGTGGGACCTCCTCCTCAGCTTATGTGTGACTTTGCAGGGGACTTGTCTTGCTACCGCATCAGAAAACCTCAGGTTGCACAAAAGGAAAACTTGGAGGCAAAACCCAGTAAATCTGGGTCCACTGTTCAGTGGAAGAAGAGATGCCAGAAAGGGCTGAAATGTCAAGCAGGCTCAGTGTCCAGCCAGCGATGGATGGTAGCTTCAGTTCTACCTTTCACTGATGGTAGGGCAAAGGGACAAAAGGGTACTTTCCCATACAGGGCTTGTTGGGGAATGAATCTTTGTCATCTTCTGAAGTTGCTCAACACATTAGGGAGAAAAAGGATCAAGGTATAACCACAGTGCAAGTCAGACCTTGCCAGGTTTGTAGGATGGGAACCAGGGTATAGACTGCATATCACTTATGATCAATCCTAAGGTGTTTCTCCAACCCAGCAAGAAAGGAAACAACAAGGTACAAATGACTCAGAAAGTAATTAGGAGAGAAATCAGCAACCAGACAGAAACCTGGTCACAGGCTTTGACAGATTGAGAAAGATTAATTTCTGATGTAGCAAGGTCTAGGAGGTTCCTGAAATCCAACAGATAGATTTTACCAGCTGTTCACATCTACTGCAACACAATTGATTGTTTATGTGCCCATGGAAAGAAGTAGCAAACTGCATATATCTTCAAAAACTTGAGCTCTAGTGTGCACATGAATGTTTCCCAGAAGATCATTTGTCCTCACAGAGTATCTGCATGAAACTCAAAATAAAGAGATCTTCCCATTTGCTGATATAGATAGATGATGTAGATCCAGGAAATGTTTTACAAAAGGACGTAGCATGTTCAACTGCATGCTCACAAGAATGAGAGAATCATGTTAGAAATCCTTCCTGAAGAACAGCAGAGACATAAACACTAAGAGGATTCATAATTAGAGAATGGTTTCATATTACAACACATAATTAAAAATATGCTGGATCACCCTATGCCATTTCCATTTGGGAAATAAGCTGTATTTCACAGCTGAGGCTAACTATTCCTAAAAAACCCCAAACCAGAAAAACTGCCTGCATTTTGCTTGTTCTGTAGTTGAGCAATAAACCCTTTACCTACTGGGGTAAACTGGGATTATGCATACAAATTGCTTCATGTTCTTCACTTATCAGCACCAGCAATGGCCAAGTGTAATCAGGACTCAATTACAACCTCACCAGAGTTTTCTGCTGATGCTGCTCTTACAGCTGAAGAGCAAGCTTTTCTTCTAAAAGAAGATAAGACCTCTAAAAGAGGTCTGACCTCTATGAGCCTTCAACTCTCTGCCCTAGTGTAGCGAAAAAGTGATAATAAAAGAGTTAGTAGTTAGTGCTCTAGAAAAAAGGAATGACACACTTGTCATCAAGGAAGAATAGACGTGCCATTGGGAAATGGACTGGAGCCCAGACAATGTCAAATCCATCTTGGTGAAGAGTTTTACAGTATCAGCTATAACTCACTCACTCTCATTTTCTAGAATGCTTTATTGAAGTCTGCAAAAGTTAGAAAGAGAGCACAGCAATGCACTGGCTTTGAAATCTTTGTCACAGAAGATTGTAAATAGCAATATCACAAATTGTGACTCTTCTGTTTGGCCCTCTACAGGGTGGTGTAAGAGGGATGCAACTGGCAGCTCACTTTCCTCATATGGATAGAGCTAATTACTGCCATGGTGTGCCCAGCAATCACTGCTTTGACCCTGCCATTCTTGCAGCCAGTAGCCCATCAAGCTATTTTACAAGCAAAACTTTTCTCCTTATGTCTCTGGAAGCACTGAGGAAACTTCTCACTTCAAAACCAACTTAACTCTCTCCTCACACCCACCTCTCACCAGCTCCATTAACTCTCTTAATAGACTGGAAAGCATATGTGTTAGTGTTTTTTGTGATAGACTATCAACTCCATGCCAACTGGGCCTGGAGACTTGGAAATCATGGCATTTGGGAAGCTTCTATCAGGCAGCCTTCTTCCAATTTATTTTACAAACAAGCTGCAGCCAGCATCTGAAATGTACACGGGATTATTAAAAAAAAAAAAAAAAAGAAAAAAAAAAAAAAAGAAAGATAAAAAGAAAAAAAATCCCAAAGGCAGAAAGCTGATCTGAAGGAGGTAGCAGGCAAAGAGGAAGGATTCTGGGAGCAGAGATGTGGTAAAATGAGAACAGAGCTCAAAATTACTCCCTGATTCATCTTGACTTGCAGCTTTGCCGCGTTTCTGATGCACAGGAGGAAAATGTATTTCATCTCAAAATCATTTGTGACTACTGAAATTCAGGAAAAGAAGGTTTTGAAATGTTCAGGATCATTTCAAAGAGGGATTCCGTTACTTAGAGCTTTTCCAGATCTCTTAGGTACAGCCAGATTGGACTGATATTCCTGTGAAAAGGGCTCGCTCACTCTCACTGACAGCTCTGCAGTTGACAGCATTTTGTTTCATAACTTTTGTGCCTAGTAGGAAACACTGGGGTGGGTAGCAAACTTTGAGTTTAACAAGGGATAATTCTCTGAACTAGAATTTTATTTGCAGAGATCTGAGAAAAGGCATGCAGAGGAGATCTGAAACAGTTTGACCTGTCCTAAGAATGTGAGTGAGAAAAGCCTGAAACTGAAACCTGAAGACCAAATAGCCTGAAATCCTAAGAGATTTTCACCATTCTACCACCGGTCTCTTTTCGCCTTCTTCCTCCTACTCAGTGGAAAGCAGACAGCAATCACCCTTTCTTAAAGGCAGCATCACATTGTAGGAGTACCATGAACACAACCTGCCTAGCACCACATTGTCAGGCTTTAAAGTGCAATTCTCCTCAGAGAAATAACAGTTTAAAAGTACTTTGTCACCACACACACATCTGCTCCCTGAGGGGCTTCATTATCCCTTTAATGTGTAGTGAAGGAATACCAGATCTTTCCCCCTGCCCATCCCTCCCAAGTGTCTTTCAGTCATGCCTGCTTAAGTTTGCTGATAAAAACACATATTTGCATGGTCATTAGCAGAGGGCTTGGAAGGAGGGAGCTTTATAAGCTCTCAGTTTATGCCTCAAAACCAAACCTATCAAATGAGCTCCCTTTTTGGAAACTGTAGTTGGAACAGCAACTGGGTTTCATGCTTCAGGGTTTCAGTTGTTCACCTGCGAGAACTACAATAGCTGCACTTTTTTTTTTTTTTTTCACTGCTCATTAATATCCATGCTCTGCTCTCTACAGTGCTCTGGCATGCAGCTCCAGGACTGATGGAGGTCTCTGCAGCCTGCTGCCTGTCTCTGCACTTTGTGCCAGTTACACTGGCAGCACCAGTGCAGGGATTTGGCCTGCATTTTATGTTCCCCAGAATTCATCCTCACACGCACTGAAACTGGTTGTACTCGCAGCTCCCACCTCCCTGAGTGCTACAGCACTGAAGATGCTTATGGAGTTCACTGGCTTCACCGTAGCAGCTAATGCAACTGGAACCCAAACCAGCAGCTCTTCTGAGAGAGCTTCTTAAACAACTCCCAGCAGCCAAACAAAGCAGGGTGGTGATGTCCTTACCCGAGACCTCCACCAAGTCAGTCAAGGGCTCTCCTACAGAGTTGAGCAGCCCATCACAACCTACTCAGAAAAGGCAGCAGAAGGAGGCAAATTTCACCCCATCCTCTAAACAAACCTCAGCTGGAGCTCCTTGTGCCGCTACATTCCACCACCCCAAACATGCACACACACACGTGCACACACACACACAGTGTACTGTTTCCCCAAAACATACTTCCCCCAGTCCTCTCGGGTCCATCTTCACTGAGTCTGCTTCTCCCTGTCACCAGAAGTGCACTTAGCCACATGCAATAATGTCACCTACTCAACCATTAACCTATGCACAAACCCATCATCCATAAACCAGAGAATTAGTCTGGAACTAAAGAGCCAGCCCAGGCTGTGACCAGTCATATACACAAATAAGGGATCTGCAAATGCTTCAGGGTAATAACAAAGATCCATTTTTCCCCCCGTTTTTTACTAATAGCAACCTCTGCTTCTCAGAGCACATCCTTCCCCAAAGATGCCAAAGCTGGCATTTCCTAGTTTAAGCTCTACAGAATAATCACACCGTTTAGAATATAACTCGTGTCTCTGGAGTTCTCAGTTTCCCTATTTGTCAGTAGAAAACGAGACGTTTCCTCAAAATGTACAATAAAATAGCCTCTAGACATAGCCTGCAATGCTTCTCTTTACAGTAGTTTTATGAGTGTGTGTGCAGTCTCCTGGGAGTGCTTTTATAATCATTTATACAAATGACAGAAACTTAGGACAATGAGAAGCGTAAAGGAAAATACAGCCATCATGCATGCAGCTGCTTTGAGTAGTCTTTCTGCAGAAAAAGTGTTTTGCTCTGTGGCAGAGACGTTCTGCTCATTTGTAGGTCTAAATCAGGAGATTACAATCCCTCCTAAGGAGGGGCAGCATGCTGTACACTGCTCCCAGAGCAAACCAGTACAGCCCATTGCTCAAACTCCTGGGCTCTCTCGCTACTCCGGAACAGTTCTCTGAAACAGACTTGTATTCTACATATGTTAAAATAACATATAGTTAAAGAGGTAATACCCAACAAGAGATCCTGGGAGGGGGACAGGTGTCCAGTTCTTAACTGACTTCCTACCTTTTTCACAGCATAGTTTGTCCAGCTGGTTGAAATTTGCAGCACTCTGCAAGAGAGGTAGCTTGCATTTGAATGTTAAGGAGCTCCTTTCATTTGTGCTACTCTGAGAGGCTGTCACCTGCTCCCAGCTTGTTGACATTAGGTAAGAGTAATGATGGTCTTTGAAAATACACCATAAAATTGCTATGAAAACTTGTTTCTTCTGTGGATATTCAAAATTTCTACCTGTTTGGGAGTGGAGAAGGGACTGTCAACTCTCATATGAACAAACAACACAGCAAGAAGGTACTGAAAGAAAATCCATTTATTCAACACTTCCCCCCCACCCCCCTCCTTTTCTTTGCCACACAAATTAATTCAACCCTCTGTATAAAAAGAGGGGTGGACTGGTTGGCACAATGTAATGGAGCAGTTTCACTTAGCTGTGACTCTCCAGAGGACAGAGTTCTTGTGAAACCAAGACCTATAATGCTTAGAAGGACAGGCATTACAGTCTGTTCCCTGTGCCACCAGAAACATGTTTCCTCTCTCCCCTCATCCAGCCTCCAGAATAAATAAACAAACAAACAAACTTATGGAGCAACATGTCCAAGAAGCAGCGAGCCGAAATGCATCCCAGAGGGGTGCTAAAGCATATAATAGCTGTATTTGTCTTCCTGGAAATGCCCTGGTACAAGACAACAAAAAAGAAGGTAGGATCATTTGTTGTGCTCAGGTTTGAAGAGATTTCTAAGCTTGCATGATGTTAACAAAACCTACCTGAATGCAAAACCTTTTGTCTTTCTGGGACAAGGGTCTTTTTTGCTGAAACAGCAGAGAGGTGCTTAAGAGACGGTGGTGCAAGTGAGTATGGATTTCACTTCAGGGTGAATTCTAGGTCTGAGCAACTTGCTCGCTGCTCCCCCTTCCATGCTCAGCCACATGCAACACAAACTGGTCTTTATTTTGGAACAGATTACTGGGACTTGATCAGTCGTTGTTCTTGAGCTGTTATTACCCCCTCAGACACTTGTGCTAGCACTTCCTTCAGACATGGCCCAAAACACACTGGGATTAGTAATAAGGATCACAAGACTAAGAGGGAGATGTCCAGCCAGGGTAAGCGATAACAGCCCAGCAAGGCTGCCACGGGTAGATGGGAGGAGGTTTCCTGGAAGGAACACATCTTCTCTAAGAAAGCTTGGAAGGATGAGGACGGTGCTTCGGAAATGAGAAGAATAGACAATAAATAATAGAAAATGTAGATAGATTAAAAACTTTTCCTTGGTTGCTCAATTTTAGATATCCAGGCTAAAAATAGCCAAAACAAACCAACCAGACAAAAAAACACAACAAGAAGTACTAGGGCAACTCATTCCAGATCTGAATTTTCTCATATTGCTGAGACAATGATAGTCTCAAAAATATGTTTTAGGTCACAGCATTATGGCACTGGGGTTAACAACATGTTTCCCTAAAGGAAACTGGGTGGCTTGTTCAGAGACTTCACTGTTGAGTGTGTAACGTGGTGTAAAACATAAGGAACTGCATAAAGAAACCAGACTGGCACTTTGGAGACCTGGGTTTTATTCTCCGATTTTCTCAAGCGAGTGACTTCCTACCTACTCTCTGTCTCTTTCCCAGCATGATTCTTGGAGTTGTGGACTTTCTCAGTAGTTACCCAGTGCCCAACATAACAGGACACTAAATTTTTATCAGGGTCTTTGGCTAACCACAGAACACAAAGGATGACAAACAGTATTTCTAAGGAAAGTGCTCTGCTGGGAGGTTGAATACAAGAAAATGAAATGAGAACTCAAAGGTATCCCAAGTGCCACAATTTCAGAGTCCAAAGGAAAAAAAAAAACAAACCAACAAGATTAAGCCAAGTACCTCTGGCCAGTCTTTCTCCTTTAACTGCAAAGAGAAGCGATCTTTACAAAGTGATAAAGCCATCCAAGAATGGCTGTGGTTATTTCTTTTAAATGAACCAGAGAGGACAGATGGTCTCCTCTCATACTGTCACAAAGGTCAAAATTAGCCACCCCTAAGACTAGCAGGTTCTTGAAATGCTCAAGTGCTTGTGTCTGGTTGGTATGACTAATCCTCTCTCCAGAACACGAAAGGTCAAATGAAGAACACCCCTCCAAATACTGCAACAACTCCTAGCCATGGCTGATGTGTAAGGTACTCAGACATGGTGTCAACAGCTGCTCCTAAAACCCAGTGAGTCAGCCTTTCAAAAGAGCTTGTCAGCTCTCCCTGTTAGAGCTTTCATACAGATTATATTTACTCCCCAATGCTTAAAAATATCCTTCTTAAACCTTGAAAATATAAAACGTTTTCCTTGCAGAATTTGTCCTTTTCCCCCAAACAGCTGCCCAAGAATGTCTCATGTATTTACTTGGGAGCAAAACTTCCTAGCTCTTCTTTCACTTTCCTGTTCACATGCTGAAAGCTAAACTAAAGGCAGGCCTCTGTTTCTGAAATCATGTACAAATGAAGAATTTCTGGTCCCTTTCACAACTTTCACCTGCAAACCACAGTCAGCCTTCCAGAGTACTGTGAGGTTAAGTGTTCTGCTCAACAGATAGGGTACAGAGACATTGGGTGACTTGCCTTTGGTCCTACAACAGGCATGCAGGCTCAAATCCCCTATGCATCCCCTACTCTAATCACCAATCTCCCTTGGATGCTGTCATTTAAATAAAAAGGCCTATTGGAAATGACAGGTGAAGAAAGCAGTCCAGGCATGAAATGCACTCTAAAGTATATTAATAGAAGGTTGCCAGACAAAACGGCACAAGGCATTTGATCGCATCGTCTTAGGCTTGTTGTTCATGCTCCTTTGCATCTGGCTGCGTGATTTCTGCCAGATTCTCGGCTGGAGGAGCAGGCTAGGATTTGCCTGCTTTCCCTAACCCGTGCCGGGCTCAGCTGCAATCATGCAGAGCACTGAAAGAAATCCCTTTGAGTCAGGATTCATTCTGAACATGTAAAACCCAGACAAATGACTGCTTCTCCAAAGTGAATCCCATTTCACAGCAAGTAGGTTATTAGTGTGGAACTCCATACAAGTAGCCTGCATTCAAAAGCCCTCTGCATTATTAATAGAAGATGAGCTTTTGACATCAAAGGAGAACCATTATGTATGCTAAACGGTGGCAAAAATTGTACCCGCACTTCAAACCTTTTCAGTTCTTTGTCCCTTGTAAATCAATCAAGGTTGACAGATGCTTTAAGGAGAGTAATCTTTTCAATGATACTGTCAATGGATAACATAATGGAACATTGTCTCTGTGCTGTGTGAAGACATGGAGCTAGTCAATTATGGACAACACTTCATGCAGCCGCCAGTTTTCACTTGAAGTGCTGCTGTTGAAGTATTATAATCCCAACAAATGGCCGCAGCAGCATACAATGTAAATGAGACCTCCTGAAGCTTTGGAAAATTAATTAGTAACAACAGTGGTCCATTCCCACACTTTCAAACACCAGCCTGGTAATGTTAACGATGCACTTCCCCCCTTCCCTTTGAGCAGTCAATAGGGCATATTTACATACACTGTTTTTAATCTTCAACACTTTCCCCCCCACCTTTTTAAATGCAGGAAGCTCTGGATTCCTTTCCTCTCTTTCGAGCAGCAAACTTCACCCCTGATATTTCCAACCAGTCACATAACCCACATGGCTGGAGCTGAAAACAAGAGACGAGAGACTTGCCCAATTGGAGACAGCAGTAATATTCACTCCTCTTGCTTCACCCACATCGGACACTTTGTGGCTGTCTCTGTTTCCAACACATCTATCCCCTCAGCTGCCCTGAGAAGAATGGCTTGGATGGATGGCAGGGGAAAAGCTTCCTGTCTCAAGAGACCAGTAGGATGTGAGTTGAAAGCCCAATGTACTGAGTGCCAGCAGCACCTAGGTCAAACTGTGGTGCACTGGATGCCAACGTACATATCCCATTGCCAGCTTCTACAGAAAGGAGATTGAGAGTCAAAGGGGAGAGACTGCACTATTTATTTAGCTATTGGCTTCTATTTCCTACAACATTTTTGCAAAGATTTTCCCTTTGTCAACCCAGGCTTGCACCAAAAGGAATACTTAATCTCCTACAGTAACAGAGAGAAATCCCACACTTGAGCACAAAATTTCTGAACTCCTATCATTTGCAGGTTTTCATTACTATGATCTGCGAATGCCCTCTTATCTATAATGTGGTTTTGAAACAACCAGGTGCAGATAAGAAACTCAATCACTGAGGTCTTCTTAGACAAGAACAGGCTGTTCCTTGAACCCAACTCCCTCTTCCCCAGGCTCCAAGCAGCTGGGAACAGATGCAGCTGCTGTCCCTCCTCATTTTGCATGGATTCGGTCTTCTGCACTCTGGACAGTTTTCCAAGAAGCCCTGAAGAAAGCTTCACACTGCAACAGTGCCCCAAACCCCCAAGACATACAGACAATGGTTAAACAATACTATGAGGCAACAGAGGAAGCAACAGCATCCATGCATCCTCCCAGGCATTACCCGGCCAGCTGCTACTGCTGATTTCAAGAAGAAAAGGGACATGTTTGGTCTACTAGAGGCCCCCTTCCTGGGAATAGAAAGGACAGAGCAAAGGGTATCTTCTGCCTAGCCTCCTTAGAGAAGTCAGAGACTGATCCAGACTTTTTCCCACTCTTGCATAAAACAAACTACCAGAGGATAGAGAAACAAACAAGAATCAGGAGGTTTCGATTCCTCTTTCCTTTTGCTGGAACAGATCTGTCAAGAAAACAGTGGCACAACTCCATTTCTATGCTCACTTCCCGCTCAAACTCCACAGTGCAATATGCACAAAAACAAGACAAAAAAATTCTCTACTGCATCTCGATGAGAAAGCTTTAGGCTAGCATTCTTGCCATGATGAAAATGGCCCTTTTTTCAATTACAGTTTCTTTTGCTCTGCAGACTCGTCTGCTTTTGTATCTGTTTTTAGATTTTGTTTCTCTAGAGCTAAACACATGGAATTCTGCAGGGTCCCTAGCCTCCTCTACCCACCACCTCTGCCACAAGCTGGTTGGGATGGCACTGCAGAGGAGGCAGACACCATGCCCCAGCTGTACCCATCTTTGAGAGGAGACCCAGGTTTATCTCTCAGTACCAGGAGGATGAAGTATAAGCAAAAAGGGGACAGCAGACACTGGGAAAACCTATGGTAGGTAACAAAGACGATTAAGAACATAAAAGACAAAATCAGGGCCCAAACAGTAGGTTCTTCTGCTCTTCTCTGCTTGGTGCAGGATTCCAAAGTAATTCTTTATTGAGCCTGTTCCTATTATATAGCTGCCAAATGTCATCCACTGCTTTCCCTCCTCACAGCTCATGGCTGGAAGTTCCCACTGCCTTGGCTGAGATGCATTTCTGAATATTCCTTATCCCAGTCAAAGCAAAATGGGACACCAAACACCTCTTTGTTTGAAAGACTGTCCACTTAGGCAAACATAGAGTGCGCAGCTTGAAAGAGAGCAAGGGATAGCTGTATAGAAGTAGCTTAGCTGGCAGCTCCACAGGTGTCTAAGGTGGGCCAGGAGAAGCAAACAAGCAGTTGCAGGCAGGCTTAGGCGTTGTGTGTTCGACTTGCACAGCTTTCAGGGAAAACTGATGCACACAAGAGGCTATGGAAAGGGCCAGGATGTCATACTTGGACACAAAGCTGAAACACACTGGACCAGAGTCTTAAATCTACTGACCTCTGCAGAGCTACTGCAACCTATGTGTGCTAAGGATCTGTTCTACTCTATTTGAAACTTGCTCTAAAGACGTATGCCCCTTTCCAACTAATTTATAGGAGTTTACCATTTATTTCCAATATCCAGAGATACCTACACACATACTTTCTTCCAAGTTACAAGACATGTATTGAGCAATTGCAGATTCTCTTGTAGAACAGTTTTCCATGGTGATATCAAAGAATTTTAAAAGCCTGTATTGCCTTTGTCACAACTTTCAACAGAAAATAATCTAACTTTTTATTTCAAGTTTATTATTTTTACTTCTATTTGCTATTATATTATTATTTAAAGTGTACAACTAAAAAAAAGTGCCAATATAACATAAACAATGAAACAATAAAGCTGATCCCGTTGATCAAAAGACAAAAGATCTTCTGATAAAAAAAAATAAGTGTTCCAATAATTCAGAACCAAAAGTTACAACATAGAAGATGAAGAACCCGTGTCTGTTCATGTGTCTAATGACAATATATAAGATCACAACTTACCACTTTTGAATAACATAAGAGGGAAGGTGGTAGATAATAATGACAAAAATTTTAAGTAGCCTTCTAGTCATATTAAAATACAATTCACACAATCTAATTAAGCCAGAGATTTAGCACTACAAAATAAGTTAGGAAAAAAATTAAGAGAAACATTGCTTACATAAGAGAAGTCTTCGGCATTCTGACACAGTAGCTTGGGAAAAACAGCCTGTCGCTGAAATCTTTCCTCATCTTCAAAGATGTTCCCATACATGAAGCCATTCATCATGGTAGAGTGGGCATGGATGTCAATATAGAACTCCAGGTTAATCTTCTGTTGAGGGAAAACAGCAACAAAAAAACATTCAGCGTGAGATAAATCATAACTGTGTTATGTAGGTGAAGCCTCCCATAAATCCAATACTGCCATCCTTGAACCTAACCATGGTGCCAGCACCAGAGCGCCATGCTAAAGACATTGCTTTGATGCATCCAACTATTCATGCCTCTTTGTGAGTGCATGAGATGCAACACAGGACCACGATAGACATTTCTTTACTTGTTCTGGGAAGACTGGAGCATTTATGCAGCACAGGACACTGTGCAAAATAGAGCCAAAGCATTGCCCTTCGCTTTGATAGAGGGCTTAGTGCCACTGATGAAAATATGCACCTTCCAGTTCTAGAGCATGACTGGGCGTAGCTTTGCCATCTCTGCATCGCAAGATGCAGATGTACCATTCTGCCAGGAAAGACAGGCTCAAAATTATGTAAAAAAAGACCTCAATATTTCCTGTGCAGTTTATTTCGGTTTATAAGGAGGAACACCGCAAATGTTTTTGTCTTGCTCTGCTTCGTAGGGTAATTCAACAGAACAACTCCCAAAAGCAAGTGCCTTGAATGCCTCTGCTTGCGATCCCACATGATTCTGCATCAACTCTTGCTTCAAAAGAAAACACCAGGACCCCCTAACACAGAAGTGCCTGCTCTCCCCCTACCCTTCCTGGATTGGCAATTCAGTGTCGGAAGGGTCTGTAAGGAAATGCTGCTCAAGTCTTCAGTCCAGGGACACATCTTTTTGATCACCATGTATAGTGCCATTAACAGCAGTGAGAAGGCAACATCCAGTACTAAAAAGTGCTACTAGAGCAGATGCCACTGGATTAGCCAGAGTTTCCCCAAACTCTTGCAACTTCTGGTCCTGAACGAATGGTGCTCTGTGACTAGACAGTAACAAACTCACGCGTGTCACCTGGCCATCATGGGGCCAGTAAGAGCCTTCCTAGTGACCAGAGGGTTACAGTTTAGATCTCCCTGTCCCAAGAAGGGGATGGAGAAGAGCTCTGTTAGCAGGACAGGGGTTGCAATACTTAGCCCTGTACCCCTTGGTGGCAAATAGGGACCCTGGCCAGTAAAATACAACGTGGAGCTCTCTGGCCACATGTCTTCTCTGCACAAAAAGCTTGCTCAGGCTACTGGAGAATACTGAGCTACAAGACAGTCCAATGTAATACAAACACAGTTTGTATTATGCAGTTCATGTGACAGCAGTGTCAGCTCTTCTAGAGAGTCTCTGATGGGGGGAGAACATCATTTGGTACGTGAAACTAATATGATACAGATTTACTTTCCCTTGGCAGAAAACCAATGTACAATACACAATGACTGTTTAGTTTAATTAAACAGCCTAGAGAGAGTAATACTGTATCTTATTAAGCCTCTCCTATGTTAAAATGTTAGCTAATGCAATATCAATATCTGACCATGCTTCATAGGAAAAGGAACATTTGATTGTATTTGACTCTAATACGATAAATTGTTTGCTCCTGCCAAAACGTTATGCTGTACTATAGAGGACCAACACTGCAATAAAGCACACATCTGCTATTTGGAGATATAGCATTGAGGAGAAAGATTAGCATTGACAGGATGAAATACCACATAGGATTTTCTTCCTCTCCAAGCATACAGAAATTAAAACCAAGATTGAGTAATATTATTTTTCATAAGATAATTTCCCCATCAGAAACAGAATTTGATGAGATCAGATGCACCCTGGCATATCACCATAAAACAGAACATGTTGTAGAGTCTCAAAACAGTGATTTGATGATGAAGGGAGGAGATAATCTAGTTAAACTGGATATTTGTAAAGCATGAATGTCCTTCACGTAGAAGTCGGTGACCTAAGTCATACTTATTTTAGAACAACTAGACAGAATACTTTATAGGGACATATTTACTAATATAAAGTAATTGAGAAGCACAGTGAGATATATAACAGACTAGTATCATTTGTGTCTTAACACAAATAAAGGTGCTGGTGTAAACTCTACAATTTGTGCTGCGTCATATTATAGTTATTCATCCATGGTTATCAAATTGTTTCCAAAAGAAGGTGTCTACAAACAGCAACAAAGAGGCACAGATTACTATGATAACTTTCCATAGGCTATCCAGCAGGAAATTCACCTGCAGAACACGCATGACGTGAGCCTCAGCTTAGTATTCAATTGATCAAGTCATCCAGTCTAACACAGTATCATTATAGAATATTTTCTAAACACTCATAGGATTCTTGCTAAAAAAATTGCTGAGAAAAGTGTTACAGAAAATTTTAGATAATCTCTTGGCATGCTGAAATTTCTTTAAAGATCTTTTTTTGATCATCAAAACCATTTTCAAATAGTCTGGTTACAATGGTTATTTGTGAGGGAACAGTGTCCTTCACAGATATCTCCTTCACCTAAAGGTTAAGCTTCCAGATCACTTATTTGGAAACCATGACATTCAACAGATAGCTCATCACCCAGACAAGTGTTTAAAAACATTTATCCAGTCATTTATTACAATGTATTTCAAAGGTAATTTCCTAAGTCAGCCCACAAGAACTATTCAACTGTTTTTTCTGGTCTTTGTTCCTTGCCCTCCTACTGAACATACAAAAAACTCTATTTCATATATTCCTGCCCTCTAAATATAGTCCAAATTTGCAATTGTCCATCCTATTCAGTAAGTTGTTAAACATTGCTAGAGTAATTGCCAGCTAGATGTACTGCTCCCAGACACTGTTGTATGTGAGCAGAACAGTATTTCAGTGTTTCACATTTCTTCTTATCACATTCATTATTTTATCAAAGGGAAACATCTTGAGCATTCTTCGTTACAGAACAAAATAATGGAAAAAATTCTCTTCATTCACAGACACAAAGATATTGTGGCCTTAAATTAGAAAATAGCAGTCCAGTCACTTGGACATTAAACTCAAAGTTTGCCACTTCGTGCCCCAAGTAGTAGACAATTTGTTTGCAGACAAGTTTCAGAGAATTAAGATATGTTCCTGAACAATAATGGTATTTCTTCTCTCTCTTTAGAGTCATACATATTCATAAGTACTTTACGTGTAGGAACTGTTTCACCCCCTGCCACACTACAAATTTAAGATAGGGAATAGAGTTTCATATTTCAGTTCTATGGAAGATTTTGACATAATTACTGATCTCCTGCAATTTAGGCAGGATCACTGAATTAACATTTTATTAAATACATAATGTCACCTACTGATGGGAATTTCAGAAAAATCAGCAGAGAGCTGACTTTCTGAAATTGTTTCTCTTTGAGATAGAATTTTAATGGGAGAATGAGGTTAATAAATGTATGCATACATTTACATGAGCACATACAAACAGACTTAAAACAAAAGCCAGTCCTACCTCCTGTTAAACCACAAGGGTTATCTGTCAGTATCTACACAGCAGAACCCACCCTGGTTATGGCTTCTAATGTAGTAACATGTACAAGTAAGAATGGGAATCAATTTAGAAGTCTCATAGTCACATTTGCTTCAGCCTTTAAGCAGAAAATAATGAATAACCAGGCTCAAACATCTCTGGATGCCACAGCTGCCTTCTGAGAGACTTACAAGTTACATCCTACGATATGATATTAAACTCATCATTTTCTGCTTTAGAGGTGGAATGCAAAATGATTCAGATGTCTCATAAAAATCATCATGCAATTTAATTCCCTCAAGTGTCTTGCCTTTGTGCTTACAAGCAGCAGAGATTTTCTCTCTCACACTCTCTTTCTTAAGTAAAGCTGTAATTACCTGGATGACCCAGGTTACAGAGTTGGAGAAGACAAAGGCAGACTTGGTCTTTCTTTTCTCTGTCTGTCAAAACAGAAATCACTCACTAGAATGACAGAGGCAATGATTGAGCCCCACTTCCTAGAAAACAACAGTTAACATTCTCCCTTGAAAAGAATGGTCTTTGCCTCTTCTTGCCACTTACCACATAAAACCAGAATAAATAAAGAAGCAAATGAATTTCTGCTCTAACTTTCATTTGAATCCCTGCCTTTGTGACACACACTTTCCACTGTTGTCCTGAGTCAGTCTAAAGTTTCTGGCAGCTTTAGAAATATACATATAAATTAGGAAGGGGAGAAAATCAAAGAAATCACAGATAAAGAGTAAGAGCTCACATTCATTGTCAAGATATGAAATAGTCAAAGCAGCACAGAAACTGGATACTGGTTCATGATACCATGTAAGGTTTTGAGAAAATATACTCTCACTTGTCTGCATTTTTATTTCATTAGCTGAATGTCTCTGGAAGGTCAGTAATTAAAGAGCAATAGGAAAGAATGATGTTAATAGCTAGCACTGATACGACCAAAGTTAGATTTTGAACAGCACAAGTATGATTCTTAAGGAAACAGAGATTTAAAAAATAAATAAATAAATAAAAATCAATAAAAGCCGTAATAAAAGGATAAATGTGCATTGAGCCCAGAACATGAGCCACCAGAGAGACAAATGATGCAGGAAGAAGCCAGCCCTGTCCACCAGCTGTCACTTCAATATGGATTTTATTAATTCTTGGGCATAGCAATTGGTTTAGAGAGAGAGCATCCAAAAGCCTTCTTCACTCCAATATTTCATACAGGAGATGGGATAAACTCCTTGCAATGTTTTATACAAGCCGCTAAAACCATGGCTTGTCATTAGTGGTAGAGAACATAACAGCCTCCAGGCAGGCTTTGCGCTCTTACTGCTAAGCCACTGTTTGAAGCAAACGGACATACAACAGTTGGCACAGCACAGGGAGTTTTCCCCTTTGGGTTCAGAAGAGATTCATAAATTCCCAGAAGACCGGCTCTTTGGTGCTTCCTCAGGTCCAGAATCTTTCAGAAGAAAATTCTGTACAGGTCTCAAATGTATCAATTTTGACATACACACCGTACCCCAAGCTTAGTTATTTTGGCAACGCCTACAGTGGTGACACCAGCAAACACAAGCACAATATGCTAATAAGCAAAATAAAGGAAAACTGACCATTCAGCATCACATGTTCAGCAGTCTACATTCAGCTAGAAAGCACCAGTCCTGGCCCTTTCAGCTCCAGGGAACTCTGTCCAGTGCCTTGAATCGCTCTTTAGGGATGCACAACACTTGTCTCCTGACTATACAAGAGAACATGAGGTGGAATTCAAACTGTCTGGATATGGTTCACATTTTCAAGCTTCCCTTGAAATAACTGGATTTGTATGCCTAGTAAGGTGAATTTTACCCAAATTACTTTTCTTACATCTATCCTATCCCCATATTTTTTCCCCCAAATTTGAAAGGACAAGCATAAACCCCCACCAAAAAAAAAAAAAAAAAAGTGAAATACTTCCAAGAACATTTTCCTCTGCCTTTCTTTATAACCTCTGACAAGTCAGTCCTATAGTGTCATCTCCAGTTTTGCAAATGATGTAAGTGCCACCTTGTTAGAGGCACTATTTCAGACGTATGCCACTACCCCTTTGTAACCATAGGGACAACATCTTTTTTCCTTCCATTCATCATCTCGTGGGCCACCTGCTCCATTCACCTTTGTAAACACCATGGCAACAGCAGCAATTATTTACATAAGAAATTAATAGTAGAAAAGTGGCTTACTATTTTTAAAAACCTTCTAAAAGGTTAAACCCTTGAAAAAAAAAAAATTTAAAAAAAATTTTCCTCATCTTGCTTCCAGAGAAAGGAAAATGCCAGTTTAGAACCACTCTTATTCTCACTGATATGAAGCACAAAAGCAAATTCCTCCTTATTCCTGTAGACACCTTTACACAATCTGACAATGTTTTTTAAGTGTCCCTACAGAAGCTGCTTGCAAACACTGATGTACCACTAACTCTGTATGACCTTCTAGCAATTCTTCATAACACTTCTCACATTTATTTTTTTTTTAGATTATTTCAATGACATTCCAAGAGCTGTTGTCTTTTGGAACGAAGCACTCCAACCCAGTTGCCATTCAAAAGTAATTATTTACTGATCTGGTTACACAGAAAGTTCTTAACCTAAATAATGATACTTCTTAATGATAGGCATAATCTGACGTGACTCATTAGTGCCTCAAAGAGGATGGAGAAGGGTCTTCTGTTGGTTCTATGCATTCATACAGCAAAATGATGGCATGTCCATCAACACTGCCTGTCTTAAAAAGTAAAGGAAGCTTTTATCCATAGAAGAACGTAGAAGTCCCTTCAATGAGCTTGAACCTTGCTCTGGTGTGCGCATCAGTAGCCCTGAAAGGAGCTAAACACATAGTTTTGGCCTCAGAGTGGGAGGTCAGCAGCATGCATATTCTGATCCTGGTTCTTTATCTGCTTGCTTCTCTCACCTGCCACTGCAGATAACAACACCTCCTGAGGATTAGCTGACGTTTGTACAGCACATTGAAGATATAAAGCATCACAGTGCGTACAAGTTAAGTATTAATTCATCTGCCAGGCTGATTCACTCTTTGACCCCTCTGCAGAGGCGTCCAGTTAGTGTCAGCTCTGGCAGTTTTTGCAATTCAGGCACCTGTCCACCAGCTATTGGACTGAAGCCAACAATTCACACAGGACACAGAAGAGCTGTCAGATGGTGGTAACATTTGGTCACGACAGGCCTGAATTGGATTTGAAAGGGTGACCTGGAGGTGAAAGGCTCTATCAAGAAGCCACTTCTGTTCAAATGCATATTAAATTAGAGAGGGGCCAAAGAGACAATGTTAAGACCCAGATCAAGTTTAGACAAGACTTTTGGGTCAGCTGCACGGACAATTCTTGTATAATTTTCACCCTAAAAGAATAGGAACCAGGAAATACACTCTTCTAGATTTTGGGCCTGACCCCAAGCCAAAACTAGAAGGTGAGTCTGAACAATGACAGTCATTGTTCTGTCTCATCCTTTCTCTCTCCCCCATGTAGGAGCAAACATGCACATACACTCAGCAACATGGGCTTTGACCTTCGCAAGCTCTAAAGCCTTTAGTTGCATCAATAATTAGAATAAAGCATTGGGATTGAAGTGAATCTTGGGGCATTACCTCGCTCTACCTCACTTGGCTCTGCCCATCTCAGACCTCACTTGCACGTCCCCACCATATGACCTGCAGAACAAGTTCTGTAAATCCTACCTTGCTCACTTGTCTGATACTGAACAGCGCTGGCTCTAGAGAAAGATGGCTTTTCAGAAAAGAGAAGGGAGAATTGTGGCAAAAGAATCAACAGCTTTTTAGGAGAGGGAAGGAACCCTACAAGAAAGACAGACAGAAGGGGAGGGAAAGAAGGACCTGAAGGGAGAAAAAAAATCTGAGGCAGTAACTGTTCCTTACTTTAATAATTAAAGCAAGAGAATTGGGTAACAAAACAGAAATATGTAAACGACCATGTTTTTACCAGATAATTCAATTTGGCTTTGGTCTGGTTCTGAAAGTTTGCTCAGCTGAAATGCTCCCAGTAGCTGCATTGAGGGTTTTAGCACTCCTTGGTACTGTTCCTTAGACAGCCACTTGCTTGCTGTGTAACCATACACAAGTCATGTAACGTCTTCAGACATCATTAATTGCTGCATATACACCTGAAACTACATTAAGCTCATGACTTCCTGTTCAACTAATCACTTCATAGCAGTATTAACAGGTTTGTGTTTTACCAATAACTTTTAACTCTACTTCTGCAGAACCTTCTGACCGAGGTGCACAGTCTTTACTTTGCAAGTATATAAATAAGGCCCAAAGACACTACCTGCCTCTCCCCCAATTACAAAGGCAAAAAGTGGTAGACTCAAAACAATGGCTAGGGCTTATGGCTCCCTGTCCCCTAATTTCCTAGGAACATTCCAGTTGGACAAATTGCATGTAGTCAAATCAAACTCCAGTCTCTCAAATAATATATGGCATTATTCACTATTTCTTGCTAAATAAGTAACAGCTGGCAGAATATAAAGTCATCAGGCAGAAGACCTAAGGCAAACAAAATAAAGTGCTTTTAAAATTAGTTTATACTTACACTGCAGAACTCACTGCCACCAGATTTTGGCCAAAACACAGATGAACTCAAAGATCAATTAGATAAATTCAAAGAGAAAGATTCCATTATGTTACTACACACAAAGCAGTGGACACAATTTCTTGATCGGAAAATCCCCAACTTGCACATTGCCAGAAGCTTTGCCCTGTGCTTAGTCTATCCCTTAGCATCTGCAAGAAGTCATTGGACACTAAGCCAAATAGACCTCGGGTTTGATGCAGCATCACTGCTCTTATTTTCCAATTAGACCTAAATTTGTGCTGTGGAATGAGACATTTATAGTTTCTAAAAAGTTAAGGTGTTGATTGGTGGTGAAATGTATGCATATTTCTACTGTTTAAACTGTCTACTTTAAAAAGAGATTAGACAAATTGCTGTAAGGTAGGTCCTACTCTATATAAAGCTTTCAGCTGAAAAAGCCCCTAAACCAATGGTAACTGCAAGCTGGATATCAAAGGTAAAGGTTAATTTTATACCTGTAAATTTTCTTATACAGGCCCATGAGTGTCTCTTTCCACCTACTAACAACATACCCAGAAAATCTGATTAGTTGGACCCATGAGAGGACCTGTAGTGGTGGTTCTTATTTTACATAGATCCACGTGGAGTAAGAAAGAAATAAACATACCTGCATGCAAACTGCAAACCTGCCCAGTCAGGTGGAAGGAAACACCACTAGAAGTGTCATTCAAAGGTTATGTGGCCATCTACTAGCTTGGAAAGACAGGAAGGCTGGGGATGGACATTGCCCACATGCTTTACTAGTGATTGACAACTGAAAAGCAAACTAACTCTTTCTCTTCACCTTCCTGGCACAGCCTTGCCACAAGCAGAAGTTATCCGTGGTTGTTAGTCTTATTCTGTTCTTTTGCAAGTTGCATCTTTGTTTTCCTTCCTTGTGCTCAGTGCAGGCAACAAGCACATCCAAGTTAAGAGATAAAAGTGAAAGCCAATAAACAGGAACACAAGGACACTGAAGGAGATTAGGGACTATACATGAGACATAGCTACGGGGACACACACACACCCCCCAGCATGCCAACAAATAAAAAAAGAGTTGTCCCTGACTTTTTCTTGTTGACCCAAGGTTCACCCACAACTGGAAGAATAGATTTTTCTTGGGTTTGGCCTACTCAGAGACAGATTAGCATAGCATTTTGCACCAAACTACAGAATGTTTTCTCTGTGCTTTATATGTAGCGGTATTTATTATCTGTACAGTGCTATAAAAGCTAAAATGTAATGGTCATTTTGGAAGGATCTGTTTTTACAACTGAAAGCATAACATATCATGCCTTTTGCAAGGCACTTATCAGCATCAGTTGTATCTGAAACTTTTTTCCTCCAATATTCCCCTACCCACACTGGCCAATAGGTAAACATACTGCTGCAGGCAATATCACCTTATGTTCTGCCTGTCAGACCAAAGAGCAGGGCAGCTAACTGTGCCTATACGTAAAGTCACCAGATCGCAAAGACAATGTATCCCTGTTGAAGATTAACCTAAAAACATGAAATGATCTGTTTCTTTCTATGCAAGATGTTTTTTGTATGTATATTAAGCTGACAGTCTAAAGACAATCATTTGTAATCAGAAAACAAAACAGCTAGCATTCTTTAACCAAGGACATCCTGGAGTAATTTGGCCTTGAAGAACCTTGAAGAAGAATTAAAAGACCAATAAAAAGGAAACATCCCACCCTAGAAGTTGACAAAAGGTGAGTAATTGATAATGGGCATGAAGTCAGCGGACATCTGTGGTAACTGAGGGAAAAAGAAAGGTGGCAAGGGGAGATCATGACCAGTGACTCAATTCAAGACCCAGAAGACTTACTCCTCACGCTTCTTGAGCACACACTATTGAATAAAAGAACACTGTACCTTTAATTTGAAGCAGAGAAAACCTCAGCCCAATAGAAATGGTGGCATATAAGCGACTACCAACAATGATTTTGGGAAAGGACTTTGAAAACTAAGTGGGTGAACCTGAAATTCTATAAATTGCTTACTTGTTTAACTGTAGGGTGTGCTAGCTTTGTGGAATTACCACCTGGCACCCATCTTTGCGCAAATATGAAATAAACAATGTTTCTCTCCAGCGTGTGATTATTGGCTCGTTGCACACCAGGTTATGAATCTGCTTTTCAGACAACATCCCCTGCAAGGACTTATTGGAGGACTACTTTTTTTTTTTTTTTTTTTTTTTTTTTTTTTTTTTTTTTTTTTTACCATTTCCTACAGAAAGAATATTGAGGTCTTGCAGAACATCAGGGACTCAAGATTCAGCACAGTGGTATAACAAATAATCAGAGGGTGACAATCTCAAGAGGATTCACCAGGGCAAAACTTAATGAAGGTACAGTAGTGAAGAAGGATATTTCCCACCCTATATAGCAGTAGCTGACCCACACTGCCAGTGGTTGGCTTAGAGATTTGGGCAGTTTTTGTCTGCTTTTTCTTCTGTGTGTGTATATATACACCTTTATAAGTGTGTGTATGTAAAAATGCATCTCTAAATACAAAGAAATACTTTGAACTTGTTTTCATCCTTCCCCTCTATAACTGTTACAGCTGTCTATAACAGACAGCAAAGCAATTTGCTCTGAATCGTAGGTATATCAGATCAACATTTGATCTTTGCTCTCCTAAATGCTGCATCAACACTGATGGTCCACAATACTGTTTTCAGGTTGAGTCACCAAACACTAGTCAGTAGCCAATTCTGTGATACACGTTACTGACTGCTTCAGGAGATTGGCCCTACAATACGATTGCATTGTGAAGCAATATTATTGTGATTTAACCCTGGTAGGCAGCTAAGCCCCACACAGCTACTCACTCACACCCCCTGAAGTGGAATGGGGGAGACAATCAGAAGGGTAGAAGTGGGCAAACCTTGTTTTCTCAGAGGTTTACCCTCTTATTCCAACAACAGACCACACAGCAAGACAGAAACTAACTACATGCAACAGAAGCAGAGTGAAAGTTCTCTGGAGGCGGTAAGTGATTGCACAAAACTTTGGCAGACAACTCATGGGCAAAGCAAACTTTTGGTGAACTTGCTCTGTTTCTTCATAGTTTCCCTGGCAGTTTCCTTCCCTCCACACTCCCACACACCACGATGTGAGTTGGAGAAAGTCCGGAAGTATACTTTAATAAAGCTCCAAGCTTGCTCAACCGCTTCCCTTTAACTTCAGATTTCTCTGAAGGGAGGAGGTTTCTGCTATCTCTGATGGTTGGAACCTGATCCTGTCATCATTAGCTTTCTCAGAGACTCTTCATTTGTTGAATGTTGGTCTGTAATAAGAGGCAGGAAGGATAGTCATTTTTATAGCAACTACCTGCCAACAGATTTCAATTCTTTATCCCTTCAAAATCCCACATCTGTCCATGTCTCCAGGCACTAGTAGAAAAAGCTCTGCATTAGTTATTTTTATTATCAACATAAAAATCTTTCCATTTATTTATTTATTAAGAAAAAAAAGCAGCTATCTACAAAACTCAGTTCGTTTTGTCCTTAGGCAGACATTTAAAGCTGTCTGCCAACTTCTTTTCTTAATAAAAAAATAAGCTAAAGTCTTTATTAGACACAGTGTAACAAAATATGACCAGCTACATTTACCCAGCTGAGACGTGCCATTCATTTATCAGGCCAGAACTCTGTGACTGAAAGCGGCAACATCTGATAAAGAAGGCCCCATTTCTTAAACCTGCCCACTGATGGGTCCTGACCACAGTGCTGAGCCCCAAAACGTGGCCCGTCCCTGCAGGCAGCCGAGTCCACACTGCACGGTGAAAAAGGGACAGACATTGAGCTCGTTCTGACCCACCTCCAGACCAATAGACGGTACAGACTTGCCAGCTTAGAACCAGGAGGGCTCCATTGCACGACTGCTCTGGTTTTGGGACTCAAGTGCATGTCTCTGTGTGATGCTATGCCAAATGGCTTCTCCAGCTCTTCCCTAACACAGCAAAGAAGGGTGAAGCTTGTACTGTGCGGTTGGCGCTGGGAAGACACCACCACATCCTCAACCACTAGCCCCTCAGACCCACCAGCCAGATCTCTTTGAAATACCACACTTTCAGGCTGGGTCTTTGCCTTTGCTTCTTAACAGCGTGATATGGTGAAGACTGAAAATACATCCTAAACCACTTCAGTTCCTTGCACGAATGCCTCTCGGACTCTAATGCGAGGACAGGGTAGGTGATGAGAACTGTACCTTCTGCCCAAAATCTTGTGGCCTATTTCATAGTGAGCACAGCCTCTGAAAAGCGGGAAGGATTTGGAGCCCTAGCCAGGATATGTGTCAGAGCTGCTGCCTGCACTCTTTCTAGGCTAGTGACTGGCACGTTAAACCTAAACAACACAGCTTAGACTGACACAAGATGAAACATATTAGGCAGATGGCATGTTTTCTCTGTGCAAGCCAGTGCAAGAGTTTTTCCTCCTAACGATCCTGTTCTTGTTCTCACAGCAAAATTAGTTTTAAAGTAAAAAGAAACAGAAAAATACGTAACGTGATGAGAGCAAAGATTACTATGCAGAAAATATAGCAATATCAACGAGAGGGGTTTTGTTCCTTCAATTCCATGGCATTTATTTTTTTATATATATATATATTGCTTATAAAAAACAAACACCCTACTTTGTCAGACGTGAAAAGTCAAAATTTACATTTAAATGGAGGCATTTAGGTGGGGTTTTTTTTCCTCTCATCTCTTGAATACAGAGTACAAAGGACTAAAAACTCAATTTTCCTAAATGGAAGGATAACAGGTGAAGTTTGCATTCTGGGAGCTATTCATTTAGTGAACAATGTTAAACTCAGCAATGACCAAAGCCCAGCTGATCAAGGGGAAAAGAGCACTGGCTATTAGGCCTGACAGGGATTTGTTCAACAGCTGAGACCAGGAGAAGCTGTGATCTCATTGTGCCCTGTTCCCAAGGAGGAAATTATGCCAAATACACTCCCCTGAGGGCAACACCTACATTTCCAGATGTACAGTGGATCACTATCCAACTGAAAATCACTGCAATTTTAGAGATTTCAGTGCTACAATAGCCCTGTTTTCATCTCTAGAACTACTGCAGATGTTTAAAATGTGAGGTGGTCTGCTTGTAAGAGAAAATGAGAAGACTTAAAACAAGTCCATAATTGCACAGTATTAAAGCCATTGTAAAAGAATGGAACTGGAAGCAAATACTGTGATGACCCTTAAAGCTTGCCATTAATTACCTTCTTTCTTTTTTTTTTTTTTTTTCTTTTCTTTTCTTCTTTCTTTCTTTCCTGGCAAGGAAAATGAGTACTGATTCTAACCAGGGAGTCTATGAAACAAGTACACTTGTAAGTAACGTGCTCAGAGAATGCCACCCTAGTCCATGGAAGGGTGTAGCAACATTTTTAACAACTTTGTCTCACTAGAGCACACCAGGATTAACAAGTGATGTACCAGAGCAGCTCATTCAATTCAAAAGCAAACTCATTGCTTTTTCTGACATAGAGCTGACCATAGTGTTAAAAGGACACAGGCAAAAAATAACCTCATTTTTTTTAAAACAAGGGTTAACCACAGATCTAGCCAGCACTTTGTAGGTTTTTATGTTGATTGTTTTTAACTGTCTCTCATGTGTCATATTGAGTGAAACCCACACACACACAAAAACCCCAAACCACCCACGTCCCAGGAAAAATAGTCTGGATGTATTTTAAAAGCAGAGGAAATAGTAATAAATGTTTGGAAAAGGCACACACACAAAATCTAAATGCCTGGGAGGTAAGAGCACTATCGCTATGTACCCAGCACTAGGAAATCACTGACTCTTTACAGTTGCAGACAGTGTTTCTAGTCTGCCAGGACTGGAAGCTCTTCCAATCGCTACATTACTATCAGAAAGTATACTCTAATGTTCACCCATCTTTACATCGGTTCTTTTGTCTTTGGCGAGTTCCGCTTTTTGCCACCCTCACAAACAGTATAAGGGTCTATTGCTTGTGCAACAACTGGTGCTAGTTTTTCTAGCACTTCCCAACTTAAAAGCATTACCTGCATTCATTAATTCCAATGCATTCACGCACACTGCCAGCCCTTTCATTCAGAAGGTGTCACAGCCCCATTGTGGGCTGACCCTTTCTTTACACATGCATGTTTCTGGCAACAAGGACAGCCTCAAAAACTCCATCCTCCCCACTTCCCCCGCAGATAGGTCACCACTCATTGCCAGGACCACGCGACACCATAAGCTGGCAGTTTGCTGTGAGTCCACATCGTGATCTAGGGAACCGATCCAGCTAGGAAAAAAAAGTCTAAATATTTGGAGGTTTGTCTTTTTCTCCAGCCCAGTCAGCTGCTTGAGCTGTTTGTATATTGTTTCCCTACCCTGCCCAAAGAATCAATTGTATGATTCGTACAGAATTACTGTGTGCAGGGGTGGGGGCAAAGGAAAGGAAAAATACAAGAGAATGGGAGGATCTTAAGAAATTGATTCTGAATTTAAGCCTTATCCTGAGATAAAAAGGGTTTTAACTGAGCCAGCAAGGCAGCCATAACAACATATGAAGAACCTGTCTCTCAGCTTTCTCCTCAAATAACCAGGAGCATCTGGTTGCATCTGGAACACTGAGACTTGAGTACTATCCATCTGGTAGTATTCAAGATGGGTCTGAGGAGTCTGCTCAAGAAATAAATGATCAGTGCCTCCCTTCCTACACTCACGTCCTTACAGCTGTGTCCATCCTTGTGGGCCAGCTGTGCTCTGTGATACTCTCTGCAGGCCTCTGCCCCACTCCAGTCACAGATCTAGCACGTGAAGCCAAGGTGGGTGATTTCCTCCCATGCTCCCTGGCTTCCATTGCAAGGACACGTAGGCATATGAGCAGAGACTCCAGATGAATCCCCCATCTGGGCGAAGGCCTGCCCTGCAAAGCACAGCTTGCACAGAGGTTTTGTTTCTTAACACCCGCAGCACCTTGGTTTTATTTGTTTCTGTCCTTAAAAAACAGCTCTTCAAATCCATCCAGTTGCCTGCAATCTTCAAAAGCAAACAAGGCCTGTTGACACGATGTGGCAGGTTTCCCAGAACCACTGTCCCTTCAATTTTATGGATGAGATCAAGGCTACAAGATATGCTGTCTTTCAAGACATGCTGGTAATTAAAGCCTACCTGGTCCTCTACCCCAAATACGAAGTATAACATTAAGATAATGTTGAGATCACTATGCCATTACTACAGCTGTTGTAATGAATGTTTAACACATCATTGGGGAACAGATGCTGTTCATGGACACAGACACATCTCAGCAAAAAAGCAGGAGGTTTTTACCTCAGATAACCCTTAGGATAAGATTTTAGCTCCCAAAGTGATATCAGCTTGATTCACCCCTCAGCTCTCCCGAAAATCCGCCAAGAAAATATCACAGGGTCCTGTGAAACATTCCCTTTCTTTGCCATCTCTTACCATGAGCTGTTCTAACAATACTACACAAGGGTTGGTTTATTTACACACATTTCTTGTGGCATCCATGCCCATAATGTCCAAATCTGACATCTGTTAATTCCACACAAGTGAACTCAGCTGGACAAGAGGATATAAAGTAATATAAAATGTCAGCTTTCATGCTATACGGATTAAGCCAGCCATGTAATGAGGCACTCTTTATGATGGGCATATCATGGGTAAGCAGTGATGACAGAGTTTATCAGATACCAAAAGCCACTAATACATTTGCCTGATTCTGTCTCTGTAGGAGTTTTTCAATCAGCGGTCCCAAACTTAGCCACATGGTTATCACAGCTGGTTGGAAACATTACACCTTCTGGGTTACCTTCAAGGCCCAGCAAGGTTTAGCATGTCCTTGAATTAACCTTAAATCTTACCCAAGGGAATAACTATGCAATAGATTGAAACAGGCAGTGCTAACCGGCTGCAAACACGTAAGCATTGGGACAGAACAGAGCAAGAGGAAACCCCACAACAAAGCTAAGGTACTGCCCCCGTCCTTCTGCTTGTCTGAATACTAGACAGCTCAGCTCAACAGGCTGCTGTGCTCTTCCAAGTAATGGCAACCGATCCCCAAAGGGCCAGGCACCAATTAAAACTGAATTATATTTCATGCTAATATGTAACTTCTCTGGAATGGCTTCTTTGCTGGCACTGCACCACCCTGGTGTGAAGAAACATCTGGGGTGGCTGGATGGTCACTGGGCTGTGCAATAGAGATTCCCTCTATACATTCAGCTACTCTGTTTCCAGATACTAGGAGGAAAGCTACCTGACACTTTTCTGAGTTACCTGAGGCATTCTTCTTGGCCCTGAACTAGGTATTTCCACTTTTTTGTGTGTTAGTTCCAACAAATAATATCCTTGTATTCTTTTCAATAGCCAAGTTGTGGGGAAAGGGACTTTTTTGGAAACATTTTTCAAAGAAGAATTAACTTGGCACACAGCTGCAGTCAGATGCCTCACAGGAACTGGTCTAGCTTAAGGATTTACAGCCCTTAGCACTGTCCTGACTTTTTAGCATGGTGCTCCATGACATTATATCCACAAATTCCCCTGTATGGGAGAGATCTTCTTCACATAACTCTTCCTCCTCCTCGCCCACCGCCCCAAAAACCCCACAACCTACAACTTTATGTACAGTCATTTGACAGGACTATAATCTTAAATTGCAGATGGGAAGCAGACACACAAAGCTCAGTAGCAGTGAAGAGTTGCATAGTAAAAGCACCATCCAAAACCAAGTCATCTTCTGTGCTAACATGCTGAATTTACACTCAAGACCACCATAGCTAAAAACAGTGCTGGGCTGCTTGCCTACTTGAAAAAACCAATACATGTCATCATACCATGCTAGGGGGTGGTTCTGGTCATGTTTTTTTTGGTTTGGGGGGGGTGGGGGTGGGTGGGGGTGTTTGGTGGCCTTTTTTTTTTTTTTTTTGTGGGGAGGAAGTTGTTTGCTTTGTTTTTTAAAGGTTTCCAGGTTCCTGTAAATGTCACCGAGTTGTGTATAAGGCTGTGGCATTTTGCTCTCTCTAATACCAGGAAATTCATATACACACATTTTCAGTTGTTTATCTTGTGAGTACAAAGACTGAATCAAAGCAACACAAGAAAAGAAAGCGGGCTGTTTTCTTCCGTAACTTTTCTGGGACTCAATAGCATTGTCAGTTTCTCTTTCTCTCCTGCTTCTATTTTGTCTTAAGGCTCTGCATCTTGGAAGACTGTGAAGCTGCTGTGTGATTTTTATCTCCATGATTAAAGTGTTACACTTTATTGAGCTCTTTGCATCAGCACCAAAATCTGCAATGCAGGATTTTACATAACACTTCATTTTCTCCTCGCACCATTACTGTTATTAACCTGGTGGCAATAAACAGAAAATACAGCTTGGCTCACAATGTACTCCTGAGTTTTTTGTGTGTGTGCATAACAGAAAAGGAAAAAGAAGAAAAAGAATGGAAATGAAAGAGCCTCCACCCTGTGAAAGATTAGGAATGGCTGCATAAACTTGTGTTTTCCTCAAAGAACAATCACGGCCTTTCAGAGTTAAAAAGAGAAATACTGTGCTATAGCTTCTGCATGCAAGGATGTCTTCTAAAACAAGAGAACAGGAAAAAAATGAACACTCAGATGACTTCAGAGTTCTCCAACACATTATTATTCTTCATTAGACTTCCCAGATGGAAGATTTGATTGATACCCCATTTTGGGATATTGCACTTTCCTTTGCTTAAATGATGAAGTTTGGAGAGCATGAGATCTGCCAACAAGATATCAATAAGGGTCTGAAAAACAGCTGAAGATCTGTATGTGCATGCCAACACAGATGACCTTCACACTCCATCAATGGAGGGAAACAGCACGTTTCACAGACATAAGATCTCTGAATACCCAGGAAAATAGTGGGAGTTAAATATCTGAATGTCTGTAGGAATTTGAGTTACTAACAGAGATTCTCTTTCTGCTGAAGTGGGAGAGACGTGCAGGTTCTGGAACAGAAGCATCTAGATCCAAAAGCGGGAATACAAGAGCCATGCAGAAAGACATGGGTCATCCCTGAAGAGGAAGGGAGAGGGAGAATTACCTAACTTGGCATGTCACAGAGAGAGCATTCCAAAGCAAAGTCAGTTTGCTTCTCTTCTCTTTAGATGGTAGAAGCAATCCTTTTGCAGTCCTGAAGTGTTGGAGGTGGTGAGTTGGGGATATCCTAAAAACCTGTTTCCAACCCATCTTCACTTGGGTCCTGTAGCTCTCCATGAACTGCACTATGCTGCCACATCCACCCAAGGCATCTCCTCACAGGAGCGGTTAGGAAAGTCAATGCAGATTGGGCTGAGTCGTATTGCTATAGCTTCCCTCCAACAGATTGCTTACCCTGAAACATTCTGGTTATTTTTGAAGGATTGTTTTGGTTTTTTTGACCCAAGAGAAAGCTTTTAGAAAGCTCTCCAAGCTTCTGCCCCCTACTTATGTGGGTTCCTGCTCTTTACTCTTGCTATTTATTTTGCACTTGCTCTTTACTCATAAATGCTGCAGTTTGAAATATAGCAGAACATTTTTCAGTTCGTCAGTGGTTGTTTGCTGTCAAGGAGACGAAATGTTACTACTTTCCTCTGGAGAAGCTTAGGACATGATGGATGAAATGTCACAAATAATTAGACTTTTCTTATGAATTACATTTTTTTAAACTTCTGTTTTCATGTCAACAGGTATGTTACAGATAGGCTCTATGAAAGGACCTGGGGAAATTTTAGTTCTCTGGGAACAGCAGTAATGTAATATCTGATAAGCCAGGGCACAGCTCCAGCTGAGACAACCTTTAAACAGCTTCCACTATGAAAATTCGGGACTATGAAAATCTGAGACCAGTGGCAGAATCAGAGAGGTCCAGTCCAGTTCCTGAACAACATGGACATAGGAATTTAAAGATTGCTTGACATAGTCTGACCTAAAGTCCATCCACTCCAGTGTCTTGTTTCTGACTGTGATACTTTGTGGCACTATTAAGCCCTAGACAATACAACATCCAGTGATAATCTAAATAACTATGAGGCTTGGAGGAAATAAAACATGCAGTTCAGTTTCACACTTAGAGCAGAGATGTACTGCAGATAGGCAGATATTCAGATTGCATAAAGTTATCTGGGAGACAGACATGAACGAACCCTCCAACTCTGAACTCTCTCTGGCTTGATTGAGTGTGATAGCTGATCTGCACTTCATGGATTGGGCACACATCTGTGAACATCTCCAATATCTGCCAAATACCTAAGCATGCTGAGGAAAACTGCGGGGGGGGGGGGGGGGGGGGGGGGGAGGGGGGAAATCACAGGCTTTCACACACTACTTCATTATTGTTATACGAGTTTCTAAAGCTCTCATAATTTTAATCTCTGAGTTTATAAACTGCCAGTTGTTATAGTAGGTAGGCAGTAAATGCTGGATCAAACATAACAGTGCAGCTGAATTACTGCTTTGAAATCTTGTATCACATGCAATGACTTTAAATTGCTTGCTTTGCTAGAAAGGCTGGAAGAATGTGAAACCATGACACTCTAAATCACACTAATCAATAATGTAAATCTTAACTGACAGAATGTATCAATAATCAGGAATGCTCCAGGGGAACAAATCATGGGAATTACACACCTTTCAGATCTCCCTTCCATAACAAACTTATTGTCATTTATTGTAAAATCATCAAGCAAATACAAAGATTAGTAATGATGCGGCAAAATTTACTTACCCTTTGACATGAAAATAAATTCTTATTTTTTATCTACAGGGAAAAAAAAGTTTCCCACATGTATTTGCTAAGCGATCCCAGCTGATTAAAAATTATTGAACTAAAATGGAAGTGTTGCAGTGAGTGACCTGAGAGTATCACTGAATTTTTTTCAGGAGATTTAAAATGTTACTTTTAATGCTGAAGATTAACTGTATGCACACATACATGTGTGGAGGGGAAAAGGGAGACATGAGGTTCCGGTATTCCTAAACAGAACACAGCTTGTGTGGGACTTCCTGATATTTCAGACACATACTATAGATACTGGTATTATCAAAACAGGGCATGGGAAAATAGTTTTCAAATACCAGGACAGGGGGGAAAAAACCCCTCAAAACATTTTCTCCTTATACAGGGAATAAGGGTGTGATCATCACCTCATCTCTAAGGATCACAAAACAACAAAAGAAAATGGCTTCCCAACGGCTAACATGGTAGGAGAGAAAACAGAGAGGTTGAGTAGCTTCTTGACTGTGTCCCTTCCTTCCAGCAACACCCAATGAAATTCCCTGTCGAGGTGAAACCTGCCACACATCCTCTACATCAAAGGGGATCTGGAGGATATTTTATTGCCTTAGATTCATGCTGCCTAGTAAGGTAGATAGCCACTTCTGAAAGTCCCTATGAGTACCAAAAGTCACCTAGTGCTCTATGAAGAGCTTGGAAGTTGATAAAAAGCATCATCAAGCACTTATTTCACTGCTTCACAACTGTTTATAATTTAACAGCTGTGTGCAGATTTATCACAGAGTTAAGTGGTTGCATTCTTTCTCTTCCTTAGTCAAGCCCATCATAACTTACATTGTATAATAGCTGTGCATCCTTCCTCTTCCTTCACACTGCAGCTAGATAAAGCTCAGGAACACTGTCAAATTTCCTGTAGTGAAATCATAGACATGCTCCCATGATAGATTCCCAATCTATTAATCTACCATTTCATGTGCTACAGCCACCACTGCTGTGTTCCTAATGGAGCAAGTTTCAATAAGCATCACAGGTAACTGTGGCTGCTGTTCAATATGCCTGTGCTCCCTATGGCACTTTTAATCTTTAGCAGGTCTTAAAACACTTCACCAATTAACTTAAAGTTATCGGTGTCACATTGCAGCTTGGCAAACTGAAGCCCAGAGGTAAAACAACTTGCCCAAGGTCATGCAGGATGTTAGAGAAAGTCAACCAACACTTTCAATATCTGTCCATTATGTTGCTGCTCTTACTTGTTTTGAAGCAATAGGTAGAGGCTCCAAGTACTGAACTGAAATGTTTTTTTTATGTTAGACCCCATTTTCAAGCAGAGCAAAGGTGGAGGTTGTAACTGCAAAAATGACATGGAGATGGGAGGCTACTAATCTCTTTCTCTCCTACTTCTTCGGGATAAGTACTTAATTTAGGGGAGACAGGAAGTCTTCATAGTGGAGTCCACCTTCTACCACTAATGAGTGTGGGCAAAGTAGATAGAAAGAAGCTGGTTTTCAGGGAAACAATTACACACTGCACTTTTACATTGTGAACCTTGCTTCCTTCATTTTGAGGTAGAGAGATAAAGCAGTATTCCGATATGAATGCATAATTTTGGCTCTGTTCCACTCAACTGGAGATAAGGATGCAGCGTCAGCTACCTGGGAGCATAACTCCCAGTGCTCAGATATTTTGTGGATTTCTGTGGTGGGTTCCCAAGTCACTGTGCTCATTTATCACACACTGAAAATTGTTGTTTCATAATATTCCTTCTATAATGCTAGCTTCAGGAGGCCCTGCCTCCACTGTTCCCAAGCCAACCGAAATGGAAGGGGCAGGAAGCCTCCGTATCATGAAATAATATGTGCACTGATTTCTCAGTTCTGACATGGGCTTTGCATTTGACCTTCAACAAGTCGTTCGGTAGCTCTCACTCTTATAATGGAGACTGCAGAACGCCAGTCTGTCTAATCTTCATAAATCACCACCTCCTCATGGAAGACACTTTCTCATAGTGTATAGTAGCACAAATTCAAGGGGATGCTGATCAGAACAGGAGCTCCCAGGAACTGCTGTACTACAAATAACCTGTGATTACGCAGACCTAAACACAACCCCCTTTCATTGTGCTTCAGGATGGAAGCACAAGAGTTATTGTAAGAGGAACATCCAGATAACCTGTTATTTGAAAAGGTGCTGTTTACTTAAGAAACCACCCTTACGTTGTATTTAATGTTTTGTACCTCAGGTTAAATCAGTGCAGGAAATACTCCTTCTATTCCCATATCTCAACAATAATGATGCAAAAGGTCATACCAATATATCATCAATAAAATTCTGTCTCTTGAAAATCAGTTTTGCCCCACAGTTTTCATACAGTCAAATTATTTTTGAAATAGAAGTGTCATTCTTTAACCCTGCTAGGAAGTTATAGGCACTGTGTTCAGTTTCCTCTTAAAAAAACACCCCAAAGTGTAAAAGCGTAGGGGAAAAAACCCCAACAAAAATCACTAACACAAATGTCAGTCGGGCCTGGCAAAAAAGAATGCAGAGATTAAATGTTACCCTTCATAGTTTGCAACCCAAATAGAAGATCACTGAGCTAGGGCACGACAATAAAATCTACCACACATATGCAGACAAACTAGCTAGTTAAGTCTCCAGCTCTCTCCAAGCTGAAAAAATGACCAAAGGCGAAAACCCAACAAAACATTAGCACAACTGAATGAATAAATAACACTTCAAAAATCTTTCTGTTTCAATGACATATAATAAGCTGTTCCTGATACCAGGGGAAAAGTCTGAGGTTTGTTGTTTTGGTTTGTTTTTTTTTTTTTCTTCTTGTTAACATGGGATTTTTACTCTGACAATTTCTCTTTAATGTTACTTGAACATAGGTTACTCTAGCTGCACATCAAAATATACTGGCTTGGAGTTTAATTTTGGGACACTTAACATTACATTTTCCCAAGAAATGGCTGTTCTTTTCCTGAATTTGATGGCTCATTGAGCTTTCAGGTAAGAGATGGTTTTACAGGGATACGTCTCTGTACATTCTTTACAGTCCTTATAAAACCGCCTGGCCAGCCAGAGCATTCTGATTGCCTGGGGAACATTTGGTAGGAGTAGGTTAATCTATGTGACCTCCATAGTTCATCTGAAACTGCTGCCCAACTTTCTAAACAGCCATCTTTATTTCCTCCTCATTCGCTTTTCAGTTTCTGAGTGAATCCCAGGCACACACTTTCTCAAGGATAGCTGGAAACAAATAGAGGTGAACACGAACACATTTCTTCCTGTAAAAACATGCACAGTGGTATAGATACAGACTCAGCCCTACCCACAAACACACAGTCCCTTGTGTACCAATCCAAATGCAAACCCACATATATGTACAAACATAATAATTACACTCCAGCAGAAGTATTTCTATACCAACAAGAAATATAATTCAGCTGCTGGGAGGGGTGTATTATTAGCAGGGAGCTGTCCTTTCCAGTAATAAAAATAATTTGTCTGCTCTCTAAGAAGAAATGACAAGAAGATACAATTCTTTCCAGGTTACAGTCTTTTTCCTATATGCTAATGTATTTGATTTTTAAGCTGATGATGGGTTATCTATCAAAATTATTCTGACTTAGAGCAAAGGAGTAGCTCTACACTGCTTGGAAGCCTTTCCTTCCCTATCCTTTGAAGCAGCATTATTCAGAATTGCTGCCTAAGCCATGGAGCATTTTGTAAGTCTACCCTGCCTTCTTCCCACCCCTTAACACCTCCTCTCCTCTTCCCCCCACCCCCAACCCATCAGCACTGTCCCCCCAGCACAAATTGCCACACATCTGTACAAAGGACAAGCAGAAGAATAAGGTGACAGTTCTTTAAGGAAAGAATAAAAATGCAAATTAACAAACACCAAATTTGCTGTAAACATTAAATACTTCAGACATGAAACCTTCTGTGCTACAAGAGTGCTTTCAGCATTATCTATTCACAGCAGTTCCTCTGCTCCTTAGGGTCATAAACACTGAGAGATGGAGCCAGCAAAAAAGCTCTAGTTGAAATTCAGCTCACAGCAAAAGCAATTTCCGAGTGTGCAAAGTGCTGTCAGCAGGCCTGATGTTTGTGTATGAAATATAGACAATATGACTGGCCCATCGGCAGTCACTGTCAGCCTGATGGATGGTGCCTGAAAAGAAGTAAAGCGGCTGCCGTTAGGGCCCAGTCTATCAGACACTTGATGGAGATTCGGGGGCTTAATAGAGGTAAAAGTTTCTTCTAATCGGACAAAATTTCCAGCAGTGATCACAAAGAAAATAAAAGGGATAGCGATGCGATATGAGGGCACAAGCAAGGCTTTCCCATCTCAGCCAATACAAAACAGAAGAGGAAAACAATGCACTCTCAATACCAAGAAAATCGGTGTCTTTGTCCTTGGACCTCGACTGTCCCAGAACACAGGGCAGTCCTACAGCTCACTATGCGCACAAGCATCTTCAGGGGTTCCCCACAGCCCAGACCCCTTGGCAAAATGAAAACATTGCCTTTGCAATTGCTTTGGTGCTCTTTGCAGCATGCCTGTTGCCGTGATGGGGGGTGACTTGACATGGCAGGCAGGCACTCACACTGGTGCAGAAAAACTTACGAAACGACCAGTTCAAACGTCCTCTCTCTTTTTACCATTTGGAAACTAGAGTTCTGACTTTTTCTTTTCTTCTCCCCATCCCCCCAAGGCTGTTACATGGATAAAATTTCATGTGCAGTATGTGTGGTCCATCTGCAATGAAAATACAGAGGGCTAAACTCCACATCATGCTATGGGTCCCTTAGCTCATGATGTCAATCAAAGACCCTCAGGCAGAAAAAGTAGAGACTGTGTTACAAAGGCACGGCATGGGTCAGAGAGCACATGCGGTAGTTCAGTTACTAATATGTGTGCCAAGAAACCATGAAAATCAAAAGGCTCTGATGAAATAACACTGACCACCTCAATAAAGCTGGAGTGGTTTGCAATTAGAAGTGAGCTTGCGCTTCAAAGTTCAGGTTCCAGCTCATACTCAAACTGTATATATTTTGAAACTAAGTTAACCCACAGCTTTGATCCATCCCTATTTACAAAGGCAAAAATGGGCTGACAGCTAGCTATGTTTGCCTCCCTTCAGATACATAAGAAGGCAAGTTCACAGCAAGGAGCAAGGAAGAATTATTCCAGGTTCTCACTCCAAAACAGGACTGTCAAGCAGAAGAAATTTCAACAAATGCTTACATTTCTTAAGCAAAACCACAAGGTGAGTTAAGGCAAGATGCAGAACAAGAAATTAAAAGTATGCACAAATGGGAAATCTCCTCAGGTCTAGCAGCGTGTCCAATGTTTTGGAAGAAGCAACGTATTTCAGCAAGAAACTGTAGCCTAAAAAACCCCACTTTTCACCGGGACTTTATACTTTTCACCCCATCATTATAAGCTCCTCCTTGATGAGGAATAGAGCCAAGAGTGGCTGCTGGGGCATTTTGGAAATTTAAAAGTGGTCATTTCCTTGCAGCAGTGTTTAACTAAATAATACTTAAAAGAAATAGCAAACGTTTCAACACTAAATGGTCATGGCATAGGACGCAATACCCAACTCGGGCTCAGGAGGACATGGTGCACTTGGTTAGTTCTTACCCGACCTTCCAAACATACAGCCTATGGTTTTCTAGTGGTGCTCTCACCTCCTGCATGCTCTTTAAAAATTGAGATTTTCTTCCCTGAACAACCTTTCCCCAAAGAGATATAGCCAGGAACAGATCTGTCCCTGCTCTCAGACTGGGACCTGGACTTCACACACTAAGCCCTTTGGTGTTTCTACGACATTCAGAGGGGTTTTTCTCCTGGGGCTCAGTTTATTCCGCCCCAGACTCAGCTACAAATTTTGCATCCCAAAGCCCCACTTCAGGATTTGTCACAAAGGCTGGCAGTTTCCTACTTACCAAATGTACACAAGAGCGCGCAGAACTCAGCTTGAGCCTCTAGTAGCAAAGCAACTCCTGACATTAATATCCTTTAGCACAGGCTCCAGAAGAGCTGCTAACAGTGAGCCTTTAAAAAAGATTGCTGCATCTTTAACAGGTTTTAAACCAAGCTCCTTTACCCTATTACCAGCACCTGATGAAAACGACTACCCTATTGAACTCACCAGCGGGCCATTAGAAGTGTGTCAGATTATATTAACTAGGCAATTAAAAAAAAACACCCAACCAGCAACAACAAGGAGCAGGCAACTCAGCACACAAGGAGAGCCTGTCTGTCATTTTGTAAATCCCCAAATTAGTTTTGAAAGGCCACTTTCAGCCTGGAGTTAAGGCCAGATTTACCCTCTGTGTGTCTGCAATTGGCTGAATCTCTGCAGTAACCTGATGAAACTGATTATTTATGATAAGTGACTGACATTGGACTGCTGCCCAAAAGGCGAAGGAATGAAAGCTGCTGTGACCCCAAATGAGAAGATTTTCTTTGATCAGCTCACACAAACTTCTAAAAAAATTTGACTTTTGGTTTCATGCAGGAGATCGAACAATTAAACAAACAGATGTGCAGATATTAATAACAAAAGGTGTCGCGTGGGGGAAGCATTCAACCACAAACAAGCCATTTATTTTAAGACTTAAGTGTTGCTGAAATTCCCAATCAGAAGAAAAAAGAATGATTTTTAAGCGTGGTGTGGGAGGCATTTTGGAGAACTGGGGGTAATTTAAAGCAGAATATGCTTTTTTGATGAGACTGCCAAAACCGAGATGCCTCTGGATAAAAAATAAAACAAAAAAAAAAGTTAATTTACATACAGACAGAGCTGTCAGGCGAGTCATCAGCAGAGAGAGGGATAACAAGTCTTTGGGTAACAACTCCCTTGTTAGGAAGATGGCAGCAAGAAGCAGGATCAAGGGAAAAGGAAAGTCACTGTACAGATGTTTTAAAGGAACAGTTAGCATTTTCTGTGGCTTGGGGGGCTGAACATTGCTGCTGCCTGCTCAGTGCAAGTACAGAAACCACCTGAATGAAGGATATGTGACTATCTGGGGAAATAATTAAATAATATCTCCTGTTTCTATAGAGCAAGACGAGGGTCTGAGAAAGGAGTTTAGGTCTAAACTCCAACCTCCACTCTCCCCACCTTTGTGCAGTTGGGGAAGGGGCAGGATACTATTTTGGGGGTTGAGTCAGGATTTCCCTCTCCAGGATAGTCAGAAGTGGAGAGAGAGAGAGAGACAGAGACACACACACAGCCCGGGCAGTTCCCCCATAAGAGCTGCAGAGAGCAGATTTCAGAGCCTCATTAACACAGCAGCTGCTCCTTGTCCCCCATTCCATGCCTACAGTGCCACCAGCAACACAAGGACTGCTGATATTCAAGGTAAGGAGGGAGAGGTGCCCCAACCCCAGCCAGAGGCACTTCTGGGATTGGGCCACCTGTCCTTCCTGACCTTGAATATCAGTGGTCCTTATACTACTTGTACTTCTTCTAGCTCTGTGGAATTAGCAAGCCCCAACTGCAAGCACAGGTCCGAGAGGTGGGATTTGTCTGCTGAGGTGTTGCCTATTTCCAGGAGGATGACAGCAGAGAAGATGGAAAGAACCTGCTGGCCAAAACCAGCCACAGGCCATCAGCTGGGCTGGACTCAACTGGTCGCTTTGATTTGCAGATCTCTTCTACCAGCTTTACTTTTCCCTACCAACAAACTCTTTTTCTGAGACCTGAGAGCCGTTATCCTTTTCCGTTCCTTTAATCAAAGATCCTCCAAAAATTGTGAATGTCCTGTGAAGATTTGATAAGAAAGAAATTAATTTCAACTTGATCCCCCACTTATTCTCTACCACTATGGATATATGGCATGAGAAAGGGGACAGCTTGTTTTGCTGGGCTTAAATGTTCTTACATTCCTGAAAAGAAACTATGGAATATCCCTTAGTATCTCCGTGGTGATGAGAGAAAACTAAGACCCCAAGAAACAGCATAGGTTGATCCATAAAACCAAGCCACTGGCTGTAATGATCACATGCTTTTCATGGAACTCATACCAATCACATTGCAAAATCAATCATTTTTCTCAATCAGTTCATTATTCTGACTCACTGAATCGGTAGCTCACCAGCTAGCTGGATGTGGAGTCAAGCCCAGCTGACATTTTACTGGTGTGTTCAACAGTATGTAAGTGCCTCTGCCTACCCACATGGAAAGCCTAGCAGAAAACAAGATACTCATCACATTTTTACTGGAACTAACTGGAATTCTGCCTCTGACAGAGAGAATAGGTGCAAGCAGCCCATATCCTCCAAAAGAAGAGAGTGGAGCTGGCCAAAGTGTTACTTCCAGCTAAAAAAGGGCTATGATAGAGCACATAGTTTTTCAGGAAAAAAATAAACTTTTTGTCTAGAAGGGAGTGCTTTGTGCAAAAATGTATTTTTCTATTCTTATGTCCCACCAAAGTAAATCCTTAAACTGTGTTTAAGCTGAATATCAAACAGAGAATTCATTTTAATAAAAACTAAAGTATGTATGTCACAAACTTTACAAAGAACAAAAACCCTAGGACCAGAACTCTCCTAATATTGCTTTAACATGGCCATTTTCATGTACATAGTATGAAACATCCTACATGCTGCACAGAATTGTCCCTTTGTGATCACTGTATATTTGAGTAAATGCAACTTCAATGTGGATAGTGGGTTTCTTCATCACAGTAAAGAAAATAACTGTTAAAACAGAGCAAAGCAGTTTTTTTTTTTTAAAAAAACATAGTAGGGTAAGAAACAACTTGGCTGTCTGTGGGGGTGGACTGGCTAATCTAACAGATTGTTCTCGTCTCTGTCTTCCAAGTTGCTACAGAAATGACAAATCTACCAGAAAGCCGGTACAGGTGACTCACAATTATCTGCATTTCACAAGCTTGCCCCCGATTGTGATGATGTGATTGAAGATCAGATGGGGTCTAGTTTCAGAAAGCAATGTGTACCCACAACTCACATTGACATTATCTTCCAGAAAGTACATGGCGCTCTGTCCATTTGGTCTTACAGATACATAGCAAACCACCAGCAAATTTTTCAACAATATATCCATTCACAGTTTCTGTTGAAATATTAGCCAGAGTGCAGGTATTCGCGCATAGTTTCAGTGAGGTGAGATGAGAGAGACAGAAAATCTCTAAAATCTAAGTTATTTCACTTAGCCAATTTAGTAAATATATTCAGGATAATAAAAAAACCCAAACCAAACAGGGTATTCTACTATTATGTACATGATGCTATATTTTTGCTTGAGATGGTGCTTTCAGCTATCACTACCATTTCTTTAGCTTTTCAGCCCATCCTTACAGTTTGTAAATTTCCCCTTTATTTGGATTGCATTTTTCTCATGCTTGCTCACATGCCAGAAAGGATATTTTAAAGCAAAGTAAAACAAAACAAAACTTCAAAGAAAAACAATTTCAACTCATCTAAGCACAGCACAAAGAATATAAAGGGAGGGGGGGAGAATCATAGTTTTCAGTCCCTAATACATTTATTCAGATATTTCCTCTCCCTTATTTTTCATACCTCAAAATAAGTTCAAATTCCAGAAATCAAATTTATGATGTAACCAAGTCCTCAGCAAAGAGATGCTCAGCCAGAAGAGGCTTCCTGGCTGCAATGGTTTACATATATCCGAATTGCCTTTGACCAATTCACACAGACAGATAACTGATCAGCTCTTTATGGCACGTGGTCTTTCCTTCCTTCCTAGCAGACATCACGTCTTTCCCTTGCACAACGCCATCTAAACATTTTTTTGGACTCTGGCTTTATTTCTTATTTTCAAAGTTCTTTCTCATTTCTGAAAAGTTAGCCTTGCTCCTCAAATGACATTCAAGGGAAATCATTGTTTCCTGTTCACTATCTGAAATAGGAATGGAAAGGGTGGGACAGGGTCTATTTTCCCCCTTAACCTTAGCACAACTGCTTTTATTTGACTCGTTTTCAAATAGCCAGCAAACATTGAGTAACACAACATGTCTTCCCTTACCATATACATCTCAATACGCCCCTGCCAGGACACTGGATTCGGAATTCAAGATTATCTGCATGACCACAGACAACATCACGATTCAAGTCCAACACCAAGTTATTATGAACAGGGGGTGAGGGGATAGGAACAGGGAGACGGGGTGACCACAGGAGCCATAAGTACAGCCTGGCATGCACACCGTTCCCTGTTAGAGCCGCCAGTCATGTCCCACTGCAAACAGATGCTCCACCCCTGTGCAACTCCCTTCCCTTTATCGAGGTTGTATATTCCCCATCACTAAAAATTGTTCTCAACATTTTCTTTACTCTGATCTCACAGTACAAGAAAACAGCAGCACCAACAGTAACAAAACGTGTCCTTTAGTTGCGGGAGTCTGCCTTCCATTTAAGCTATGAAAATGGAAAGCAGCAGCTGCTGATAGCTGCATAAACATAACTCTCTGCAGTGCATAACTGGCACTTCACTGAACTCATCTTTGCAAAATAATAGGTGTTGCTGTTCTGATGTGATAATAGTTGATTGATTTAGCCACATGGCATTTAAAATGCAGCTGATGCGACCCTTCTGCTCTAGTCTACCCACAAACCATAGATTTAAAATCCACATATTAAGTGGATTTCTTGGAAAGGTGGAATTCCCAAATCAAAGAGGCTGCTAAAGTTCAATAACATGGTTACATGATAAACGTAACTCTGTAAAGCCAGAGCCCGTTGCATGCTTAGTGTGTTGGATAAAAAGGCATCTCAACAATATCTTAGCATGATTCTCATTCTTTCCTACATCACGACCCTTACTGAAGTTTTTCAAAGCTGTGAAGCCCAGATTTACAGACATATCAATACAAAGAGTAAGAGTAAATAAAATTTCTTCTGAACAAGTGTCCAAATGTTTGAGTGTTTATTCGGATTCCACCTGAACTTCAAACCCTGCCAGGCTTAAGCCCTCATTAACAACTGTGACTCCAATTCAACATTATCCAGGGACTGTGCTTGACAGCCGCCAGTGCTTAACAAGTCTGTATTTCTTTATGTCTTGGAGTAGTGCATCATTTAATTTGTCCATATAGCTCAAACGCTTGCTTTGATATATAACTGAAAACGATGAAAGGGATCGCTCATGACTGTTATTCAGTAAGGCAACTACCGACACATTTCGAAGAGCTACACGCAATTTAGGGGGAGGATATGGTGGGAATTATGGGTAAACAGCAGTAAATATTAAAATGAAATAGAGGATAACAAACTTCGCTACAACAAGAAGAAGAAAATGCAGTTCCAGGCTTTGAAATCTGACTGCATCAAAACTTGTTTCCACTAAGCAAAACTGAAGGAAAACCTAAAAATTCCCAGTGAGAAAGCTACTGATTAGAAGTTTTTATTGAGTTCTACTTTGCGAGTTACAAAATAAAACACTATTAAGGGAAAAACTGAGTACTTGCTTGTTTTTACCCTTGACAATTGTAAACCCACATGTCCAGACCTGATAAACCTTTTCACTAAAGAAAACCTTTCTCCCCTCCATGTGTTACCCGTATGTATACTTTTTATTATTCACCCTTTTCTATCAATAACTTCCAGCACTTGGAATTTATGTGCAGTATTTAATAAGAGCTGGTGTGAATGTCGAAAGTATCTTGGTAAGATGTTATGTGTCAAAAAGCGATCATGTTACAGTGTGATGGATTAATATGAAGAAACAGCTTGAAGGCAAGGTATTCATCTTTTTTTTTTTTTTTTTAAATGACAACACTAATACATTTGTTTCAGTTCTGAAATTAATTTCCTAATAGTAAGAAAGGTCAAAATGAACGAGAGGCATATGAGCCTTTTTGTCATCTTTAACAAATTATCCAAAACAAGCCTGTCAGATCAAAAGGGATAACATTTTGAGTAATAAATGTTAGTACTGATTAACTGGTCAAAGTTAATTCTTTTCAGGAATTGCTACATGCAAAATGTAGAAACCCATTAATTTGATTTTTAAAAATCTTATTTCTTTTATCATATTTTCAATACAGGTTTTTTTGGAAATAGGCCTACTAAGTGTCTTCTGCAAATGTTTGTCAGAAGGAACAAACTGAATATGGTATCTTCAGCAGTGCTACTTCAACTGTTAAACAAGTCAAATGAACATTAAACAATATCCTCCAATTTATGTTACACTCTTGAATTTAGGCTCAAATTCAGGAAACACAAAAGCTTATGTATTGCAAGTGCTCTCCTGAATTTTAGCTTTGAAATGCAGGTATTTTTGAAGTAATTTGAAACATAAGTGGGAAATGAATCAAAAGAAAAGGGAAGGGGATGTTTTGCAATTCTCACTGGTTTTCAGATACCTGCTTTTCAGTGGGATTATGGGGGGGGGGGTTCTCCTGAAAGATCTGCTCTTCTAAGTATGCAATGATTTGCAATGATTTAACATCCAGTTACAGAATCCTGAACTTTAAATCAAAAAAGAAAGATCCTCATTATGACCGGTTCAAAACTGGTAACGGCAGGCTTATTGCGAGGGCTAGGTTGCTCTTCTGGGTATGTTTAGTGTGTTCAGACTTTGAATGATTAGAAACTCCTTGGGGTGAGGCTGGGGCAGAGAAACCCCAGTTCTCTTAGGTGACTCAGAACCAGTCTGAGGACAATAGTCAACAATGTCCAGCAGATGTTACAGGCTCCTCACTGTCGCCACCTATGGGACTTCTTCAGAAAAGAAAAATGGTGCCTCCATCCATATTTCACAAACACTACACTGTGTGGGAAAGATGCAAGTTATACTGCATCTGCATCATGTATAACACCTGGTTATAAATATACATGTCATTTAAATAGAATTTTAGGAGCCTGTATTTCCCAGATGAAAATCCAGCCCGTCTCTCCAGAGACCAGATGTGATTCATAAGATGCAACTTGCTGGCAGAGCATCTGCGTCACAAAACAATGACAAACTTGTCCTCCTTGTCCAACAATACCAGCTGGGCGAAGAAAAATTATTACCTCTCCTAAAAGCCTTGCTTCTTTTCTATTCTGAAACCACAGAGGCTACAATAACATTACACCTCATCCCACAAGAATACCCTCACGTCTCCCAGAACTCTTCACTGTGTGGTCCAACAAATCTTTTTTATGTTTTTGTAAGGCGATCTCACAGAAACTGCAGGTGACGAATGCAGACAGCACTGTGCAATAGTATGCAGGGCAGAAGACAGTTAGTTGGTTTCTGTGCCATACCGCATCACTTACTGGCCTGAGAAAGGGCTGCTCTTAATTTAACACACACAATTACAGTCATTTTCCTGGGCAGGCAATGTTTTCAGCTTAATGCTACCCTTCTGTCCTCTCATGGTGACTGTGTAACCGTTTTCAGAGAATCCAGTGCAGTTTCCAAGTCTCTCTGTAAACCAGCTTCCTGATTAGAAATATTGACATAACATTACTCATCCAGCTCACAGTAGATACCTTTGGAGGCCCAGGCCCACCAGTGCCTCCAGAAGTATCTGAGTTGCTCCAGTATCATATCCTCCACCAACACGTATCCTCTTATTTAGGATCATGTACTACAAGTACCCTCTTAGCGATTTCCACAAAACTACTAAAACAGTGGGTCATGGTCCTGACACAGCAAATATCCAAAGAATTTCTCTGTGCCAGTTTTCAATCACTTAGAAAATGAGTTCCTTTTTCTGTTTTAACTGGGAGACTACTACAACAGTCTAATAGCCAGGGAAGTTTTCCTCTTAACTTATTCCTGTTAACTTACACTGCTAAACATTTGGTCAACACTAAATAAATCCTTTCCTCTTTGGGGCTTATGCAAGTCAAAAAAATCTAGAAGAGAGCACAAAGTTAGGTGACAGGGAGGTGGGAAAATATGCTGGATTCTGATAATTGCTTTTCTCAGAATAAAGGGTTTCCAATTTATTACAGTTGGAAAGATTTCTACAGCATAGAGAAGGCTATATCAGTCCATACATATTAACACAAGATTGGGCTCTCTATTATATCAACTCTTTTCTGGAACAGACACAGCATGACTAATCTCAAAGCTCCAAAAAAGAAAGTGTCTCCCCTTTGTTTGGCCTCTGAAATCTTCCAAATATTTAAAAAAAAAAAAAAAAATTCCCTTCTCTTCACCTCCCTAAAAAATCCACAAACCCTACAAACCCCCAACAACATCAACCCCCCCCCCCAAAAAAAAAAAAATCCTAAAAATGTCTGAGAAGAATTTAAAGTGAAAGAGGTCATTCAAAAATAAAACACAGAGATAAAAAATCCAGTGGTAGGTTCCTTCTAACCGGTGAATTTATTCTAAACTCGGTGCGGAGAACTGAGTAAAATAAAGGTCAGACCCTGTGCTGGGAATTCCCCTGACCTTTCCGGCTGCATCCATCATTGGTATTACATAGAACGTGCCATTTATCACACCAAACAGAGAGCAAATCTTCAACTCCTTTTCTCTTCCCAACAGTACAGACCTAACAATTATTCAGATTTTAAACACAATTGATGTTTATCCAGCTTCTTTTTACAGCTCTGCCTCTTTGGGCTTCTCACTTCTCCAACCACTGGGTGTACAGTAGGCAACTGATAAAGCAGGGAGCATACAAGAACCAATGTGTCTTGAGGAGATGGGTGTGAAGGGGTGGATAAAAAAAAAAAAAGCATTTGAAAAGGCCTTTTAAAAAGGGTCTGCTAGCCCAGTCGAATGATATTTGTGCCAATCGTCTCCTGAATACAGGATCATATCTAGGGAAATCTGCCATTACTGAGGAAGAGGATTCTTTGAAAGTTTCAGGCCTTTAGAAAGCACCAGGTAATTGTTCTGCTGCACTTTCTACAGAAGTTTGGCACCTGCTTAAAACAGATTTGGCTCTTTCTTAAGGAGCCCTCCAGCTGTGAAACCACCATGGAATGGACTGCTGAGAGCTGCACGGAGCAGCCGAGCCCATCAGCACCTTCATGAGACTTGCTCATCACCAGGGCTGAACTTTTCACTGACACAAAAATTTCACATTTTCTTCTTAGCCCTTCTGATAGCAAAGTATGATCAGCCCAGGACTGGAGACCAGAAGATGAAAGATAGTATAGGGAGGAGCTATTGCCATGTGGCGATTCAGCTTCCCCAAAGCCACAATGATCAGACTAGCACTGTCCCTCCTCCAAGAATCTCCAACACTTGTTCCAGAGAAGAAAATGAACAAGTGATGTCGATAGGGTCTAACAACCACACTGGGAGCGGTGGAAGGGAAGCCTGGAACAAACCCATCTCCATCTAACCGTCCTTTTGGGTTTACAGCTGCACTCCTGCCCAAAACCCACAGGATTCTGCTGAGAGATTTGTTCTCTGGGATGCCCCAGCTTGGCTTCGCAGACTCAGGCAGTGCATGGCAGGATTCAGAGCGAGCCCCCTCCACCCCAACATAGGCACCTCTTCTTTCCCCTGAAAGCTAGCAGTATGCCTAAGCCACACAGGGCGCTGGTGCCATTCAGTGTCTTCTGCTTGCATTTGATACACACATTACCAGCACTAAGGACCAATTTGGGAGCTCACAAGCTTCATCCTCACAGAGAATGAAGGAAGACAGAGCAGTTGCCAGGATATTTACAAAAGAGTGCATGGGGCAACTATATTTGCGGAAGGTTAAACAGCCTAATGCATGATATGAGCATCTGTGTCATGAATCAATGATTGAAGTAAAGTCTCTTTCATCAAAATTCAGCTATCTCAACCATGGTAAATAATAGGCTAATTAGGCATCTGCTCAGTCAATGTCCAAAGGGACAGGCCAGTTCCTGGCACAAAGTGAAACATTTGTTGCACCAGTAAAAAGTCATTTTCAAGCCTATGAACCACTTACAGCAAAAGGAATCAGCTCCTTCCTTTACCAAATGACACTCCCCACAGGGCAGAAAATGAGAGCACCTCCACCTTCCTCTTCCTGCTGGCAGGGCTTACAAACTGACCTTGGGTGGGTGAACCTGGTGCCTGACCCAGTGCGAGATGCACGTGAAACTTAAGACCTAACTTTTAAAAAGTCAATTGCTTAGAAAGGAAAAGGCGGGAAACTCTCATGGTCTCTCTGCCCAAATGTGCCAGCTCTAAGGTTTGAACTTTAAATACAGTCACAAGGGGACAGAATTTGACCAGACAACAAAATAGGCAGGTCTGGTAACACCAGTAATTAGTTTTCCTTGCATAGACTCAGCCAACCATGACATGCTTATAGCCCAATAACTTCTAGCAAAGGTACATGCTTCAATTGATTCCTGACTGCTTCCCTCCCCTTACCCCTCAAATTAGGCTCACCTTCCTGTTCTATTTTCCTTTGGTTCCATAGATGCACCTTAACACAGAAATCAATGCATCATCTTGTTGTGGTGGGGATAGCAGCATGCTCCACAGCTGGTTGTGGCTGTGGTACCGCTGCAGTGGGCAAATCCATTTGAATGACGGCCAGATTTAAGAAGCAGTCTTCTAAGGTTGACTGAAATAACCACAGAACTGCAAGGATTATATTCCAGTAGGGAGGCTGCAGATTCATCTTTATTCAGAATAAATGCCATTTCTTCCCAAGCACTCTTATCTGTCCCTCACACTTAGCTCTAAGATTCCTTCAAGCAGTGAAGTGCCACTGCCAGGCGACTGAATACCTGAAGGCCACTTGGAACCAGGCAGCCCCTCAAGCAAAATTTGTAACTAATTTTCCTTTCTGACACACCTTTAAAATAGCCAGGTGGAGTTTTTTGTCTCAAGATTCCTCATTTGGCTGGACATTGGATAGGAGGACAACTCCTAGAAGGAGACAAGTTGGTCACCCATTCCTATAATACCATGAGAACAGTCAGCAACTCCCCTGGGAAGTCTAATGAACTGTTTCTTAGGTTTTCTTCTCTTAGCACACCGCCTTAATGCATCAGCAAGGTTCTGTATGCTCTAAACCAAACTGGCCATGTGCCTGCTGTGGCATTCCCTGGACTCCCGCATTGCTCCCCTAGGACAGACTAGATTTTCAGCGGCAGCTTGCAGCACATTTAAGAATGGAAAGTTTTGCTGAATGCAATATGGTCATGAATAACATGGGGAGTTTATTAACCTGTGTGTTATTTATTTTGCTACTAAATTCAATCCATCCACTTTATTACATCCAAGGGTGTCACCTCACAAAATATGTCAAGCCTGCTCAGTTATTGCCCAATGTACAGTAAAGCTGTTTCCCTCATATTCCATGAGGTTATTCAAAATTACTTTAAAATGCCTACTACTACAAGAAGTTCAGGGGAAAGCTAACATCCTCTCTCCGCCCTTCTGTCTCCATTTGTCTGGCTGACTATTTGTCCTTTTGCACCTTCAGCAAAATTTCAGCAAGGTTTTTCATACATATCCTGTCTGAGAATTGTTTCTGAAAGCTACAATCCTCAAGGCCATTACCAGATGCATTTTTAAAGATATCGTGAGAGGGGAGAAAAAATGCAGATCTTAAAAATATCCTCCCTTGCAAATATAATTTCTGATGTCAAACTGTTACAACAAAATTGGCTCTTTCTGTATTTTTAGTTTTTAAACATGTCACTTTACCCTTTGAATTTCTGTGTCTTACCCTCCTCCTCTCCTCTAATTGTAATGCACAAGGACTGAGTAGCACCATGATAAAAGTATGGAATACAAAGTATAACTAGTTTAGATGAGCAGAGGAAAGTTAAAATAAATGGAGTTTACTGGTACGAAAATAATAAAGCTCAGAGAAAGCTGCAACAGCATCCACGTTCTTGCATACCAGAACTAGCTATTTTATTTATGAAACTGACAGTCAAAGCAGCCTAATTCTCATGTGTTCAGAGAAACCAAATGTACCTTCCCATGCCCAGGACTAATGGAAATCATGCTGTTTGTCTTTCAAAGCTTCAGCATGGACATAGAGATGCTTTCTAGGCAGGCAGATGAGAGAAATTTGACCCAAACGTACATATGCATAAATAAGTAACTCTGTATTTAGGGTTGGCTTTGGAAATATTTTTTCCCCCAACTCTTGTTCCCCATTTACATCTCAACTTACAGGCCACAACAAAAGCCATCTAACAGAGCACATTGTTCCTCAAGCAGACTTCTTCTAGAAGCCTTCCTAGGGAGTTTAACTGCTTCCATGGTCATTCCATGGCCAGGAATTTGGGTGCAGAAGGCAGGAGAGGACCATTTCCAGGAACAGGGAGACTACAGCACGCATTGGAAGATCCCACGTGCATGCCTCCCCTCTCTGAGGACCAAAGGGTCGAAGCCTCCTAGATCAGAGCTAGGAACTGATGCTCTGAAGTCCCTGCCTTGAAGACTGTGGGAAAGTGGGAAAGCTGCAGGACTGAGGGCTGAATAGAGGCTTGGTTAAACTCAAGACGTGGTGTTGAGGAGAACTCTCACGTTTAGTCTAAACAGCTGTCAACCCTAATCTGAGAGGTTTTCGGAGTGCATAGGGAGTGAGTACTGACTTCAGGACGACTTTAAACATTTGCATACCCTAAGGTAAATCGGTATCACTCTGCCCGCTCTTTCTGAAATGTAACAATTCCCTAAGCAAACTTTTTGAGCTTCACCTATGCATTACTACAACTACTCTACGAGGCTGAAGAAAACAATGGCCAAGTGAAAACCATACTTAGGGAGGGATAATTCAATCTGTTCTGTCTGCAGTCTGTTCTATCAATTCCAGTCCAAAGGATAAAAAACCTAAAATACCCCATCAAGTCCCAGTGTGGCTCAAGAGGTCATTGACTTCGTTATTAACAAAGCTAGCCAGCGTACAGAGCCAGCTAGCCAATGTTCAGCTTTATTCTCTCTACAGGGTCCTGAAAGAGGGTGGCAGCTGGCAGTGCACTCCAGCCAACTCTGCATCACACAAGTTAGAGAAGGAAAATTCCTGTCAGGTCATCCAGCCAGTCTCCGAGTTCCTGCAGGATGGCTCCCTACAGCTAACTAAGGGGCTGTGCTCCAATTAGCACGGACCCTTTTGATGCTGGCCAGCCTGCAAAGCCAGATGGCAGCTTCTCCTTGGCATTTTGGGCCTGGGTACCCGGTGCAGACCACAGTTTTTGTAACGGCCTGGTAAATGGCTCCCAAGCTTTATTCCAAATGCTCTCGTCTCTCCCTGAATGGCAGCGAAACTAGATCAAATCATACTTCTGAGCTCCACAGGGAAGAGATGCAGATAAATACCTTCACAAAATACATAATCAACAGGAAAACAATGCATAAAACTTACTATAGGTGTAATATATGTATAGATACATACACATACACTTTTCCTACTGCTCTCAGTGCATGGATATTAGTGGGGTCAGATGATAAATCAATCTGAATGGCTAAAAGCAGCCACAGCAATCATTTACAGCTTCCACTGACTTCAGCAGAAGATACTGGCACTCTCAGAACAAGACTGAGAGCTAAAATAATATTTCACTTGGATGAATTTCTGTGTTTCAGATCTAGCAAACTGCATTCAAAGTTATTTTCACTAATAACATAAAATCGCAATGTCTGTTATGATATAAATTTTCATTGCCCTTTGCTATTACAATACTGCAGAAATCAACAAAGTCATTTGCAAACACTCTGTACAGAATACCACCTTATTATACAACAGTGTTATACATCAGTTTGACTAACACAGCCAATAATTGCTAAATATTTATTTTTGCAGAGAACAATTCACTGTTGTGACAGATATAAAATCTTTGCAATAATACCCTAGGTTGGATGGGTCTCTTTGCACTACTTTAGCCAACCCACTCCAAATCACACTTTCCAAGGGTCTCTAGAGTGCAAGTGAGCAGTTCACTGCCCCTCTCCTTCTAATCTTGTTAGAAAGTAACCATGCCACTTGGAGAATGATCTTTGGAATTAACAGACTAGAACCAGGACGAGATGGGATCAAGCAATCAGCATTTTCCAGCTTTCAAGGAGAAGAAAAAAAATGAAAACATTTGCCCTTTAAATCAGCTAATCTCTCCTCCACCTTGGACTCTAGGAAAAAAAGCCCAACCTAATAATCTAATAGCTATTCCTGTTCTCTCACCATCACCCCTTCCCAACTATAGTCTCAGGCCTCTTGCTTTTAAAAATAGTCTAAAACCTGTCAAATTATTCTGTCGTGATGAGACATATTCACCATTGCAGAGCTAGAATAATTCTTATTTCAAAGGACAACTGGGATTTTGTGCTAGGAAAATCAGGTAAACAGATTTAAATTGTTTTCTAAACAAAGAGCTAAAACCCCCAAGGAGTTTTAGAAGATTCAGCAGTTCTCACTTCTACAGCTCTACTTTGAGTTGCCGCAAGTAAGAATTTAGGCTCAAAACGTTTTCTCTTAGCTTGTGCCTTCTAGTGAAAATTCCTTGTTGAACTGAGCAGGCAAGGAGATAATTAAGTCATTTGCTTAGAGCTGTCAGGCTGGACAATAGCCCACCTTCGTCACCATTCTCACTCTCAGCTCAGGTCAGTTTCATCACATTTGTTCTTTTTTTTTTTAAAGGAAAGGAACACTCAGCTTATTTGAAAACAAAATTCATAGGTCTTCTTGCACAGCATTGTCATCATGGCTTTCATTTCCAAACAACTGAAAATTAGGCTAACCTTTAAATGTTCCTGCATTGCTTGGCAGACAAAACAAAAATGACAAAAAATATACTCTTTCTAATTTTAGAAGCATCCAGGTCTGATATATGCCAGATAACTGACACATGCCGTTTTCCTGAGTCACCAACACGTGGCATCTTGCTGCTCTGGCTTTCACACACCGAGGCTGAGGGATGATGGAATGTGTCTGCTGGTGGCAGTAATAGCCTGGTACCCTTAGCAACATTTGCCGAACTGTGAACCTTTGCTTACATCAGGCCAGATCAATACAGCCATTATCAAGGGGCATAAACAGAATACAAAGCTGTCTGTATTGCATGAGTTAACTGCAGCAAGAGGAGAACATCCAACTCCTGAAGGGCAGACTCACCAACCAAGCACAGGCAATAATGTTTCCATAGACTAGAAGTCATCAGGGAGGATTAAATCTACCCATGCTGAGATTTAATTCTACAGTGAGTACCCTTTTTGTGGGAAGTCATAAACCACCACAAATTCCCTAGCAGAAGACCAATACTAAGATGAAGGCAGTTTATTTTCAAAAAATACAAACCAACAGATTAGCTGAACTCAGAACAGAAAAAGATTTTTCTTGATGTATATCTAAGTACGCAGCCTTCAAATAGCACTCCGCTGATGGGGTCTTTTCCAGAAGTGACTACATTTCAGTAGGGCATAAACTGATTCCTAAGTAGCATTTAAACTATGGAACTTTGGATTTAAGATATAATGAGACAGGACAGGATCCTATTTCAGAAGATGCTTTTGAAAATCCAAACCTAAATGCAATATATTCTCACAATTAGAAAATGATCTTTTAGGGGACAGTCCATAAATAAAAACATTTAAAGCAACAACCTATTTAACACAATAAAATGGTTACATTAATAGCATTACATTTTCTTCAGTGTTATTAATTGAGCAAAAGCATCAAACCCACCAAAATTCCCCATCAAATTCTATACATCAACACATACCAAGGGTAAACCAGACCAAAATGCCATGATGGAGGAGGGAGCAAAGCTGGACTTGCTTTACAAACTTTGCATGCAAATTATTTTGCAGAGCTCCCTTTTCACCAATATGAAGTGCATTGTTCACTTCTCCTCCCTGCTGCAAATGCTCCATGGTGTGTGTTCATCCTAACTTAGATTTTGCTGTTTACACTCAAGCAACCCTCTGTTTCTCCCAGAAATACATTTATGTGAACCAAGGCTTCTCAGTCCTCATAATCTGATCTTTCCTCTTCTTCTTACCATGTTTCGAGAAATAGTGAAAGAATTATCAGCATTGTCTCCAAAGGAGTCACCCTGGAACATGAGCAACCCCACCAGAAATGTAGGAGACAGCCCACATGTTGGAGTATCCCTGGCATTCTGCAGACTCAGGCAGACTTAGCGCATGAAGTGTGTTCAGATTCTGCAGCTCAGGCCATCAAAGTGACCCAGCTCAGTAATCCTGCTCTACATTGCAGTTTCCTATATGTCAGTTCCCAGAAGGTAGATATACTGAAGAAAAAAGGAAAAAAATTGTTAAAAAAAAAAAAAAAAAAATAATAAAAAAGAAGATGAGCTTAACAACCTTACCAGCATAGGGATGGGGTTTTGAAGATATTTGGGGAAAGATTTGATATTCCAGATGCTCTTGCAGATGCTCTTGTGAGATAAACCCTCTAAGCTCTTTTAGATCAGTCCTTCTCTCTAACAGCTAAGCCACCAGAAGTTGGGGAAGCTCAGACTTTAATGCCCATTTAGGAAAACCATGATGGATGATATTTAGTACTTTGTAAGTCAGACTAGATTATAACGGTGATTCCTGTCTGGTTTTAAAAACCTATTGATCCACTGGTGTCAGCACTGCAGAAGACAGCAAGTAAAAGCTTTCAAAATACTTATAAGATAGGGACTATTGCTAACTTTGATGCTGTAAAATTCCAACACCATGATGTATCTCCTGACAAGAAGAAAATTAAACTTCTGCTAATTAATACATTAATTTTAATTGGATTTTTCACAAGGCATATAGTAATCAGGTTCTGAAAAGATGACTGAAAGCATCCATCCTATACCATAGGAAACAACAATCGATTATGTTAACGCTGACTTGAAAGAGTTAAGCTACTAATGCAGTTTCCTTGTCTGAGGAACCTTTCCAGTAGTTTTGCATATAGTGGTCCTCTGGGTTTGGGATACTTTCTAAGCATATACTAGTAAAGGTAGTCAGCAGAAAAGCTTTAACAATAATAGGAATTAAGTCTTGTTCCAGTGCAGCTTGAGCAACACTATGAATGGGTCACATACATCGTGAAAACCAGCCATGAAATATAAGAACTTGCAGCCGTCCAGAAGCTGATTAATGATTCAAATAAGCAATCTCTTTGCATAATAGCACTTAGGGAACATTATAGACACAGACCCCATTCAACAGCTTAAACTGGGCTCTAGATCAAGAAAACATATGCAAAACTGCAGGGTTGCTGCCTGCAAAATCTAGCTAGTAATGCTACTGACATTAAGCTATTTTTGATGCCTATGAGTCTAAAAGTGCAGTTTTTCAGGTTTAAGAAAAATAACAACTCTGGAAGCAGCTCTGCTTCATTATAATTCGCATAGCATGAGTTTTCAAAAAGGAAAAGATCCTGGCAACTTGAAATCATAAAGGATATCGTCTATACTTTTCAAAAGAGCAACAGTATTATTCACTCAGCTCTAGTCACCCACTCTGTGACTAAAGCCTATCTGCTTAAAATATCCCCATTGGATCCATTAGTTACTATACCTTTCTTTAAGCTCTTAGGCAGCTGCTGTGTTCTTCTCACCGGATTCCTGTTCTAGGCCCAGGCTTTGGACGACACAGTAAAATAGGCACAAGATGAAAATAAGCAGTGGAGAATCCTATCTACAGGATAATTTGGGATTACCGTTTTGGAATGAGATATGCCATGAAATCAAGGGACCTAACCTATACCTTTGTGTAGTGTCACAAAGATAATATAATAGCTTCCACTGAGAATAATTATCTTTTATCTAGGGTAATCATATAGTTTGTAGGTTTTCTTCTTCCTATTGAAAATAGTTTCACATCTTCTTTTTGAAATTTAGTGATACTGTATGGCACTGCATACTATAGCCACCAAGGTTCGGGTAGCCTCAAGCACCATAATTACAGGAATGCAGAGGTACACAGGATAACCAGAAAGGAAGAAGAGAGCTTTATTTTAGGCAGAACAACTGTTATTTGTCCATAAACCCGATAGTGCCAATCCAGCCATCAGACAGCCACTTCCTTCTACTTTATTCTGGGGAATGCAGGAGCTCGTACAAGAGCAGCTATACAAAGATCCCTAGATGTGGGAAGCACATGATATTTAAGAAAATAATGCAAGTAAAATCACAAATATGAACAACGATTCCCCAAGTAATAGCATCCCTATTTTTGGCAGCTTCTAGATCTCCCAACTCCAGGGACAGCATTAACTGCCTTTGACAGATTACTTCCTGTTTCTGTGTTTTTGATAACTTGGCTATATTTGACTTTTTGTTTTTAACTAATTTATCCCTCCTCAGATATCTCTCCGCCAAGCTGAAGGGCCTATGCTATATAAACTTTTGTCATACACAAGTAATTTCAAAAAAATTTCAGAAAATCTTTATTCATTTATTTCTGAGACAAGGTTGTCAGAATAGTACACTTTTCCCAAGATACATATGAAGTACCATAGTGATGAATCTAACAGTCTTTGCCTTTTTAAGCACAGCTGATCATTGCTAGGGTGATTTGAAAGCCATCTCACAAGTTTCTTTCCCAAGCTGTATTATATTACTAACTGGCACCGGACTTTTTGTTGTCTGCTTCTTAGACTTGACTTCCCTCCCTCTTCATCACAGACAAGTGTCTTTGCATTTATTGACACTGGACTTCATCTCCCATTTTATCACTCAGTATCATCTTCCTGTGGTGTAAGCTTGACTACATCAAATAATTGTATACCATCAGAAAAATCCATTCATTTTTTTTTTCTGAATAATTTATGAATATATGAATAAAAGCAAGCAATCTGCACATGTAATTGCACCTGATGTGAAAACTCATTTTTAATTTCATTTGTCTTTAGTCCTAAGGAAGGATGCCCATGTCACCCAATGACAACTTGGATTCTTAATTTCCTTACAATAATTTGGTTAGCAACTTTTCCAAAGCTTTTCAGAAATTCAAAATAAGCAACAGGTAGTGGATTGCCTTTACCTTCATGTCTGTCAATTCCTCCAAAAAAGGCTAACAGATGTATGAGGTACAATTTCCTCATCCAAAATGATACGTACCATTAAACCACTGTTATCCATGTTATCTGACTTGCCCCTTACAAAGAGCAGCTCTAATTTGGGAATTCCCTCTAGGCTCCTCACAGTGAACACCAAAGCAAATAATTCATTTAGCTTTTCTGCAAAGACCTTATTTTCCTTGAGCACTTCTTTTACATCTTGATCATCTATCAACCTTATAGACCTTCAGGCAGGCTTCTTGCCTCTGATGTGTTTGAAAAAGTTTTTATTATTAGTTTTTATGCCTTTAGCAAGTTATTCTTCAAAATTGTTTTTGTCCTCTATTATTATGGGTTTGCATTTAACTTGCCCGAGTGTACTGGGGTTTTTTCCTTAGTTCATTTGGGCAAGACTTCAAAGGGTGTCCTTTTAATGCTAATGGCCTTCTTCAGCCTAATAATCCCCTTTGCTAACTTCTCATGCGACCTTTTATGAAGTTGTGGAGTTTTTCAAAGAGGGGTAGTACTCACTAATGGTAAAGCTGCAAAAATGCATTCCTACAATGGTGATTTTATATAGCTGCCATGTCACCTGAAAGTGTTATTTTGTTCTGGTTTGCCCTTTTTGCTACCGCTTTTAGTTTTCTTTTCCAGTTTATGTTGGGCCCCCTTTCAGAAGTGTGTGCCAATCTAAGGACTTTTTGGCTTTTGTACTCCACCAGGATTGATGAATTTGAGCATGTTTATGTTTATTATTACAGAATGATTCTTTGACAGGTACATCTTCAATCACGACTTAATCCTTGCTCAGGAATAAATTAAAAAATCTAGTCTTCTCTTTTGGCCTCTTTGATTTCTTGCTTCAAGAAGACGTCATTTTAAAGTGTATAAATGCAGTTTCTACATCACATTTAATCATGACACTTAATCAGTTCCCATCATTACATTATTTGAGTCCTCATTGCTTCCTTGGTAATTCTGAGCATGACATTATAAAGATGCTTACTGTTACAATCCCATTTTGGCATGACATTTTAATGCATAGAGGTTGTGAGATTGTTCAGTACTTGTTGATATGATTCCATCCCCTGCCTTTCCCCCCTCTCCCCCCCTTTTTTTTTTTTTGCTTCTGAGCTTTCTTTTTAACTATAATGTCACTCCTCCACTGGCTTGGTTTCCTCTGCTATTCGTGAGTAATTTTACACTGCTATTCCAGTGCTCACTGATTGAGATGCTATTATGTCAATATCCTCATTTAAAATCAGCATTTCACTTTACCCATCTTCATTGCATACATTGGGCTAATTGTCCACTGGCTGGGTAAGCCTCTATTACAGCTATCTTGCACCAGTAGAATAGCATGAACAGACATAGTTAGGTCAAACACTTGGCCAGCTGTCTGTAAATCATTTTTGAATACTAAGAGCTCTTTTGTATTAAATAAAAAAGCCCTGGCAGTGACTTTGCCCCTGCATCTTAAAAGGCAAATGCAATCCGAGGCGGAAAATTGAGCTACATGAACAAAGGGCATGTTCCCAATGC